>NC_137113.1:29026272-29658772 GCF_949357685.1 Gobio gobio
GAGAGAGAGAGAGAGAGAGAGAGAGAGAGAGAGAGAGAGAGAGAGAGAGAGAGAGAGAGAGAGAGAGAGAGATTAGCATCAAAGTGCACTTATCCACATACAAGTGCTCTGTTTCAACACCTACTGAGCCGCCTTGTTGTCTACTGCAGGGATTACTGAATGAGGGTATAGGGGGCGATTTCGAACACAGCCCAGGTCTTGAAGTCATTACTACTGATGAGTTCAGTCAGGTGTGTAAGATGAGGAGACATACAAAATATGCAGTGCTGGGTCCTCCAGGAGGACAGGTTTCAAAACCCCTGGCCTATTGCATGCATAGGCTGCCTACACAGAACACTGTCATTAACACAGAACAAATGTTTTTGTTCAAAAACAGCTAGACATAGTTCATCTGAAGATAAAAGAATGAGAGGGTAATGAGGTGCAAGTTGTTTTTAAACAACTCAGTTCTTAAAATGTGGTGCTCATTGCAAAAGACACAAACCCTATTTGGAAAGTTTTAAATAGCCAGCAACTTATGGGGAATTTGGAGCGCCATAATAATAAATAAACCTTTCATTTTAAGCGCCCACGTAAATAATGGCAATATACAGTATGTATCAATGTCAAATGGAAATAATGCTATACATGAAATGTGCCAAAATATTTACTTAATTACTTATTTCATGATTTATTTATTTACTGATAATTTATTGAAAGGGATATTTTTATTACGGCACTCCAAATCCTCCATAGCAAGTTACATTAGATTTCGATTCAGTTTGGAGTTAGCATCTTGCTCAAGCTAATGGTTTGATACACTAATAAATATAAATAATTACCATTCTATCAATATTGTGAGAATTTAATGCATTTTTCTCTGTCTCTGCATTCTTTTTTCACTGAGCTTGTTACGGAAAGTTTCTTAGAAGGCAACAATCGTTTAGCATCATATCACTGTGTGCATGTGTGTGTCTGTAAACACAACTGTGGATGATGGAGGCTCTGATTTAGCTGTAGAAGCCTGTGAATTATGAGCTTGTGAGGGTGTGTTTGTGCTAGTGGGGGTTTGAGGACACAAAGAGAAGTTAGCAAGGCACTGCTGGATTTCTGCTTCGGGGTACAGGGGTTAATGGGCCACATCTGGGACATCATGTTTAACAGTTTCCCCACAGAGCAAGGACGAAAGGGAGAAAGGCAGAAGTAAGGCAAGGCAAGGCAAGTTTATTTGTATAGCACATTCATACACAGTGGCAATTCAAAGTGCTTTACACAGAAATGAAGTTAAAATAGTTATAAGTGAATAAAATAAAAATATATATAGTATAATAGTTATAATAGGAATTAAAAGGAAATTAAAAGGAAATAAAAATAAAGATGAAATCCCCTATCTGGGGTGGAAGAAAATGGAGAGTCAGGTTTACTTTAAAAATATTTTGTCAGGTAACTGTGTTTTCAGACAGTACCCTTACAGACAAATCTTCTTGGCCTAACTGAGGGCGTTCTCTAGATGTTTTACCCGCCAGAGCAGATCTAAACGGGTCTTCCTCGCACGGAGGGAGTACTCAAAAATATTTGTCAGGTAACTGTGCATTTAAACATTACCCTTACAGACAAATCTTCCTGGACAGGAACACCAGGGCTATCTCTACTTTGTTCGACCGTCAGAGCGGATCTACACGGTCCTTCTCTCACCACCAAGGCTATACAGATCTATCCGTCAGAGCAGATCTAAACGGATCGTCCTCGCACTGGAGGGATTTCGATTTATCGCTCCCCGTCTCTCAACCTCTTCCACCCAGAAAGCCTTAACAAAATTAAAAATAATTAAAAATAAAAAGTATAATTAAAAACAAAAAAATAAATAAAACAGGGTTAAAATGAAACACATAATTAAAGTGCAAGCAGTTCGGACAAAGCACAGAGCTCATTGAGTAAATGCATAAGATAAGGTGCAATCAGTCGGACGTACAGTGGCATAGCTCATTCAGTAAATGCACAGCTAAACAGATGTGTTTTGAGTCTGGATTTGAAAGTAGCTACTGTTGGAGCACATCTGATCTGTTCAGGAAGCTGGTTCCAGCAACGGCTGGCATAATAGCTAAATGTAGACTCTCCTTGCTTTGAGTGAACCCTTGGTATTTCTAATTGACTTGATCCTGATGATCTGAGTGATCTGTTGGGTTTGTATTTAATCAGCATATCTGCAATGTATTGAGGTCCTAGGTCATTTAGTGATTTATATACAAGTAATAGTACTTTAAAATCGATCCTAAATGTAACTGGAAGCCAGTGTAAAGACCTGAGGACTGGTGTGATATTGTCATATTTTCTGGTTCTGCTCAGGATCCTGGCAGCAGCGCTCTGTATGAGCTGTAGCTTTCTAATGGTCTTTTTGGGAAGGCCAGTGAGAAGACCATTACAATAATCCACCCTGCTGGTGATAAAAGCATGAACGAGTTTCTCTAAGTCTTGCCTGGAAATAAAGCTTCTAATTCTTGCAATATTTTTCAGATGATAGTAAGCTGATTTAGTTATTGCTTTGACATGACTACTGAAACTCAGGTCTGACTCCAGAATCACACCAAGATTCCTGACTTGATTTTTTGATTTTAGACCTTTAGCCTCAAGATATGCGTTCACCTTCAGAATTTCATCTTTGTTTCCTAATGTAGTGATTTCAGTTTTGTCTTTGTTTAACTGAAGAAAGTTTTGGCACATCCAACTGTTAACTTCATCAATGCATTTACATAGAGAGTCAATGGGGCTGTAGTCATTAGGCGATAGGGCTAAGTAGATCTGGGTGTCGTCAGCATAGCTGTGGTAAGCCATTTTGTTATTTTTCATTATAAGTAACAATAGATGTAACAGGGAAACAATAATTGGAAGGGGAAAAAATAAGTTTGTGATAGAGCACAAGAGAAAACAAGGCGAATGCAGATGAGAATTAGTATTGCAGGTGAGATAATGAAATGGTTATGGGACAAAGGAAAAGACAGATAGGAGGAGGGTGTGGAATGACAGGGAAGAGGAACAAGGTAATAAGTCATGGAGTCACAGGTGAGATTACATCATTCTGAGAGGAGCTGCAATCTCCCATGACAAAAGATATACAGTGCACAGCATAAATGAGTACACCCCCTTTGAAACACAACCAAATCAGCAATTACTCTTTACTTAGAAGACATGTTAGAGTTATTTAGAGATATAATGTTCCAGGAAGTCTGCTTGACCAATAGGAAAATAAGATTTTCTTATCAAAGTGATAAAATGTTGTGTTGCAAAAATGAGTACACCCTCCTAAAAAAGTTACTAAATAAAACTAAATATTTTTTCTGGTGTAAGTTTAAGGCAATTTTTGATCACCAAAAAATTTAAAGAGAAGTCATTTATTGACCATTAAAAGTGTTATATAGCCCACTGAATCATTCTCAGACAACAATTGAACCACTTGGGAGAAAACTGTCAGGAAACTTATTTTTTTAGAACAAAAGAGGACAAGAGGTACAAGAGTATTGCAAAATCATTGTTTTAGGTGTGAAAATATAGCAAAAGTAACAGAAATTCAAAAACAATGGACTTGTGACAAGCCCACTAAAATAATCAGGCCTTGATTGTAAGCTTTCGTTTAGTGATGAGTGATTTTTTTGCTAGGCAAAGAGTAAGAGAAATTCAAAGTGAGCGTCACAGAGCCAGCAAAAGCTATGAAAAAGTGAGTGTTTATCTCACAGAGTAAGATGCAGTCTGCAGAAGTGACATGCATGGTTGTTGTCTACACGGGAACTACCTACTGTAGCCAAAGCACAATAAAGTCAATTAGCCTTTTCTAAGAACCATATTTACAAAATATAGACTTCTGGGAATCCATACTCTGGTCTAATGAGACCAAGTCAATCATTTTGGATCTAACAGCATCTAAAATGTTCTGGTGTTGCTAGAGGAGGAGTACAGTGAAAAGTGCCTGGTACTCAAAAAACAAAAAACAGTAGATACTACGCTCTCCTCATTCCCTGCGTTGTTGGCTATTTTTTCAACATGGCAATGATGATATGCATTCTCCCAAGGTGAAAACCCTTATATGTGGATATGTATTTAACCCAGTCTTAACACTCTTAAGCACCTGTTGGGTATTCTGTAGAGACTAGTCGAGCAACACTCCCCAATAAAGATCAGGGCATTTAAGGAGGTCATCATTCAGGAGTTAAACAGGACAGATGTGACGATTTATCATAAACTTGTACTCTTCATGCCAAGAAGCAATGAGAGCAGATACTTCAAATTATGGAGGACATACTAAGTACTAGAATATCATACATTTGTTCAATTAAATCTAATTTCTTTACTTATTTTACGGATATTAATGACATATATTACTCTGGTTTTATTAAGTATATGTTTAATGCATTTAAATCTTGCATTCTTTCCATGAATTGTATTAGTGATCATTAAGACAATACATATTTTGTTTGTGTTCAGAGGGGGTGTACTCATTTATGCTGTGTGCACTGTATGCAACAAATTTTCTCTTTTTAAATTGTGAGTGAGTTTTGAGAACCTATATTTATGCCATCTGCTGTTGATGCAATGGTCAGACATTATAACAAATCAAATTTATAATAAAAAAATTCCTGGTAATTTTCCAATTTTTTGGTTTGAGACCAGCAGATTTAAAGAGCCAGTGCAAAGTGCATCATCTCAGGGACCTTGAGCCGCAGCCATTGTGTATTTACCTGGACATTAATCAAGGTTACAAAGCATGATATAATGATAAATAATCCCTACCCTTAAAGTTTAAACTATTGCAAAAGGTAAAATTAATATATGATCTGAGGTCTTCCAGCAGTAACAGGGTCTAAGACACATCATAAAATCATCATGTTGATGAACATGACCAAAAATGCCAAAAAACAACTGAAACTCACAATATTCCTTCCAAGGGAGTAAATCCCACAAGAGTCAAAATGGCTCACATTGGCTCTATGATTAGAAGTGTGCGTAATTCTACAAGCCATCTAGGGGTCTACTGTGTTTTCCTTGCTATTACCTATAAAGGAGTGCTAAAACCAAGAACTTGCTTGTCTGGAAAAGTACTGATTTTTTATAGCCTATAATCAAGAGTAGAATACATTTGCAAAGACATCAGCAGCCGTACGTTTTGTACTTATAATGCGAGGAATTCACGCAAACAGTACGAGTGACATTATATATATGTACCAAATATTAACATTGATTTTCTCTGGTGTTCAAATACTTATTTGCACCTGTATCATACAAATAAATAGTTAAAAAATCATACATTGTGATTTCTGGATTTTTTTTTTTAGATTATGTCTCTCACAGTGGACATGCACCTACGATGATAATTTCAGACCCATCCATGATTTCTAAGTGGGAGAACTTGCAAAATAGCAGGGTGTTCAAATACTTATTTTCCTCACTGTATATATATATGACAACTACAAGTGAACTGCACACTGCAATAAAAGACTTTCCAATACAACATTTATAATAAATGAAGCGTGGTATCTAATGATATGAGGGTTGAACAAACACTGATAAATAAAATCACCTCCATTCTTGATACAACAATAGTGGTTATACTTGGTCAGTACAAGGGATCCAAATCTAGCAATGAAAAATTTTACATCAGGTAAAAAAAGAGAAACTATGAACAACAAATTCGGTAACAACATTTTCTATATCAGTTCCTACATGTCTAACGAATGGAACAGCCTTAAATAATGTGTCTGTCATCTAATGAAGAGTTGAGAGCCAGAGTTCTTTATCGACAGAAGGCACAGAATCAATGACACCTTGTGTGAGAAAGGGTAAGTGAGAAGAATACAAATCTTCATGAAAAAATAAGTTCTGACTGATTTTAGTACAAAAGACCCTGATTAACATAAGTAGGACCTCAAGGAAAAACATAGTATAAACAATGCTAAACAGCTTCTGACTAAGTTCAAGCTTGCTCCTTTACCTTACAAGTTACGCAACTGAGGAATCAGTGCTTGTGCAGACAAGCAAAGTCAAAGGCATTCAAAACTTTTTCAAAAGACTGTAAAGAGTTGAGCAAATGCACTAAATATTTCAAAGGCAGAACACACTTTCTGAACGCTTAAAAGAATAAGTGGAGGAATTATTTTTATACAATGTCCAAAGCTTTATTCATACATCATAAATAGTGACATAATGTCTTTAATTTCTTGCCAAAACGAATAATAAAGCCCTGAAGAACTGTCCGGATATTTGTGACCTTTGATCTCTGAAGTCACAATGGAAGAGAGGAAGTGTTGCCTGAAAAGCAGCTTCCCTTGTAATATCCTGAAATCTCACAATAATCCACGTCTTGCCAAGTACATCCATCAGGCCTACATTTAACAAAATGTTTGGAAATTTAAATCATTGTGTAAAGCTATTTTACAAAATTAACAGTTAAGCCTTGCATTTTCTGAAGGATAAAGCAGCAGGGAAGAGCATTGGACCGCTTTCAACACCAGATTTCCCCTGACACTGAATCCACAGACAACATTTTCCCTTCCGCTTCACAACAGATTTTTTGGAGATATACTTGACCACCAGCATTGAGAAATAACCATCCTGTGCTGAGCTTTTAATAGTTCACCAAAGAAAAAGTTAAATTAAATTACTTACTCTCATGTCATTACAATGAGTGTTTGAGTGTTCATTTCTTGCTGTTACTTAAATTGAAATTCAGAGTAGATGTAACACTGTAAATCGAATGGAAGTGTTGATTATTATTGGTTGTTATTGGCAGTTTAGTGTTGTTCAGCTTTAAAATTAACACTTTACACTGCCACGCCCGTTTTTCAACTTTGTTCTTCTCGACGGTTGCCATTTTGTAACTTCACAATTTCTCCTGAGAAGAAAGGCGAGTTATGCTTATTAATTAGTTAAACCTATGCGTTTGATAAACCTTTGTGTAAAATGATTTTCATGCCATTTTTTATGTTTAACTAGTAGTTACAGCTTTTGTGGAGCGTAAAACTGGAAGAAAGAAAATTCCTAGTAATTTCAACATTGTTAGATAATTCCTATTCTTTTTCTTCAATTCCCTTATATGAGTACATATAGGTTATTTTTTGTATTCAAACAATTTTTTTTCAATCGTTGCAATCATTACTGCAGTTCAATTTAGCGCCTAAAATGGCACCATGACACATTCACGTAGGCCTGTCTTTTTAACCTAGCATATACATATTTTTATGGCCTGATCAGACGTGATTGGTAACAAGGTAGCTTGTGACGCAAGAAACACTGGTGATTTCAAACTGCCGTTTTAAAGAGAAAATACTCAGCAATGGTGTTGACTTATGAATTTGCACATGGCAACACCAAATAGGCATATAAACAAACTTAAACACTTGATATTCAGCACAGGGGGTCTTTAAAAAGAGAAGAACACCTCCACAAACTGCAGACCAGGAATGCACTTGAAATCAACACTTTATTTCCTTACTTGGAGTACTCATATTTACATTTACATTTCATCAGCTAGCAGATGCTTTTTTAAATAAACAGAAAAACTAATAGAATAGTTAAGTGATAGTCTTCATAGTCGCTGCTGGAAAAGATGTGTCTTTAGATGTTTTGTGAAAATGGCTACAGACTCGGCTGCTCGAATTGAGATAGGCAAGACACTCCACCAGGTGGGAACAGTCCAGGTAAAGATCTGTGAGAGCGATTTCATGCCTCTTTGGGATGGGACTACGAAGCGCTTGTAGAACGTAAGCTCCTGGAGGGTGTGTAAGTCTGAACGAGCGAGTTTAGGTATATTGGTGCAGAGCCAGTGGTTGCTTTGAAGGCGAGCACCAGTGCCTTGAATTTAATGCAAGCAGCTATTGGCAGCCAGTGCAGACTGATGAAGAGAGGGATGAAGAGACTGATGAAGAGACTGATGAAGAGAGGCGTGAGGCGTTTATACATATTCTTAAATTATGTATAAAATATGCAAGTAATTCTTTCAGATTATATAGTTATGCAAAATGTATTTAGGTTTAACTTTTGGTTAATGTTTGGAAATGCCTTCATGTTTAAATGTATTGTTTTTGTACCTGGTGATGTAAGATTTAAAGGGATAGTTCACCCAAAAATGAAAATTCTGTCATCATTTAGTCACACTCAAGTTATCACAAATCTGTATGAATTTCTTTCTTCTGCTGAACACAAAGGAAGATATTTGGAAGAATGTTTGTAACCAAGCAGATAGAGCAACCATTGACTACCATAGTGGGGAAAACAAATACTATGGTAGTCAATGGCTGTCGAGATCTGCTTGGTTACAAACATTCTTCCAAATATCTTCCTTTGTGTTCAGCAGAAGAAAGAAATTCATACAGGTTTGGAACAACTTGAGGGTGAGTAAATGATGACAGAATTTTCATTTTTGGGTGAACTATCCCTTTAACAAATAACATTTTTATAAAAGTATTATTATTATTAGTATTATTATTTTGACTCGTTTTATAGGTAAATGAGTAAACAAAATGAGCTGTAAAACAATCAAATAATTTCACGTGTAGATGTTTTCTTGTTCTCTAATTTTAGACTTAACAGTGTGTGACAGAGACATCTCTGCCTTACCGTTGCTGCTGTTTCTCCTGCACCCAACATCACAAAAGCCACAAGAAGAGAGCAAAGATCACCCTCCTTCAGGCAGCTGACTATTTCGTTAGATTTCTTAAGGTGTGTGTCTTAAATTATTCTTAATTTATTTGGAAATCAATCAATTCAAAAGTCTGAATCTAACCAACATAGTTTCTTGTTTGGGTCACAAAAGTACAAGTATTACAAACCATTTGAAAAGCAGTTTTCATATAATTCTGATGGCAGAAATGTCTATATAGTGCCGCTTTGTCATTTATTTTAAAAGCGAACCTTCATTGATATAAAGTGAATTATTTGTTAATAAAGAACTAGTTTGCCTTTATTTTTAACTTAGTAGAATGAACAGAAGATGTACTCTCAATAGTATCAATGTAACTATACTGAAAAAAAATTATTGTTGGTATAATCAAAAAAAAAAAGTAAGTAACCTGGTTGTTCTTTGAAATTAAGAGTTGAGTTAATTGAGTTAATACAACAAAGGAGATTGGTTTAATCAACAGAACCACATAAATTATCTAAGTTGATATGACAAAAGAACATTTTTTATGTCCACAGATCATGAAAATATTTTTTTACAGTGGTCACAAATTATTTCCTGACAGTTATATATACTGTTAACTCTTCCAATTTAACCTGGTTGGAGTATCGTAATGTTCAAAGTTAAAAAGTACTGGAGTTAAAATATATAGAGTTAAAATACATCTTAATAGTGTTAAATTGTCACTCTTTACTTTGGTGTTGAAGAAAAATGTTCTCCCTGTGGTGTGGCCCAGTGTTGTTTTTCAACTCACAGTGTCATAGTGTTACTGTCTTAGTCTTAGTGTTAAATTAGTAACACCTTCAAAAGTGTTACTTTAACTCTAAAAATATTGGGTTATATTTTTGGGCATTTTAGCTTTTATTCGATATAGGACAATCAAGGAGAGACAGGAAGCAATAGGGGTGGAGAGAGGCGCACAGTATCAGGAAACAAACACAAGCTGGGACTCAAACTCAGCTCACCCAGAGGGCTGTTGTGCTGTATGTTGGAGCCATGAATGGAGAAACATGAAATATTCTCCATTCATTTTAACCAATCAAAAAAATAGATTGAGATCATATGTGCATGTGCCACCTTGCTTGGACCAGGGCCATGGATTGTGGGCACCCATCAGCAGAAACATAAATTGCCGCCTATGGTCGGAGCAGTGCCCTGCCCACAAGGCTATGGCTCTGACTGGTGGAAAATTATTGATGAATGTCATTTTATCCCTTAAAACTCATTGATAAATCACAATGACATATTTATGTTTTTTTCCCCTGTGAAAATGTGTTCTTAAAATTGCCTAAATACAACTCTACATCCTTGCTTCGTTTAGTATACGCAGAAAAAAAAAATGCACAGAACCATGAATATCATGAATATGCAAATACCGTGAATATGCAAATTAGTCCCCACCTTCACTCAAATCATACCAGCTCGGACTACCTGATCCACTCTGTCAACTGTAGTAAATGCTACTACAGGTTTCAAGTGGATATATTGGTTTAATTCAGCAATATATGTTTGACCAGAAATGAAAAGGAAAAGATCGCAAACTATTTTAATGATAGTCTTTGTGCTCTTTCTAGGCTATTTATAATCCATTTGAAAGAAAGTCAACACAAAACACTAATTGATATGATTAGCCTTTGGCTTGATTACATCATCAAACAGCTAATAATGTGTTACTAATGTTAGACAAACCATGTTTCTGTTCATCATCTCAGAGTCATACAGCTGCCTTCTAAAAATCATCATCCTTAGAAATAATGATAGGAAAAGCCCTGAATGTTGGGATTGGTTACATATTTGTGACAATAGCAATTAGGGACGGTTTCAAACCGCATTTTTTTTTAGGAGAAAATATTCAGCGTTCAGTGTAGAATTTGCACACGGTTTGTCTTAATTCTCAAACATCACAAAGACATATAAACAACATTAAAAACTCGATTTTCACCACAGGGGGTCTTTAAATTTAATCCTGTACCATTGAAGATTAGCTTAACTCAAAGGCTCAAACACATTCCTGTTATCTGTGCTCTGATATTAGTGTACGTCTGGGCTAATCTGACCTGAGGCTAAATCCACTGACTGACCTGCTTCGCTGGAGGTGCCTTTGGGTGCTTATTTGCTTAAAACTAGCTGGCATACTGATTCATTGATATGTGTATAAAGGCGTCCTATGGAAGCTCGTTTCCGCCACAGAATAAAAACGGTAATTGTGACTTTCTCACAACTGCGAGTTTAAATCTTGCAGTCTTGACTTTATAACTCACAATTGCAAGTTTATATCATGCAATTCTGAGTAAAAAAAAAGTCAGAATTGTGAGATAAAAAGCCCACAGTCTGTATGCGGTTGTATGTCGTCATCATTATCATATACTGATAAGACAAAGGAGTGTCAGTTTTCATGCTGATAGATCTTTATTATTATTCTCAAATTTTAACCCTGTACGTGCGAGTCATTGTGCTGATGTTTCCTGCTCAAGCAAAGAAAGCTTTTTCTTTTAAATGTGATGGCTGGTGTCAACACCATGCAGTTAGAGTTGCCATGAAATCAAAATGACAATATATAATATACAATAGATTTTATATATGCAGCTCTAAAAAGACAATAATAAACAGTCATTGTTCAGCCGAGTCAGCTCAGCTTTGATTCTGTTATCTGCATGCTCGTTCTTAAAGTAATCCACAAGTTTCCTACGCCCCATGAAAGTAAGGACAATTAAGGGCACGGAAATTGTATTGTGATATTATTAATTAACTAATAAATGTACTAAACTGAAATGTTTAGTGTGTGTCATTCATGTTGCAAATGTTGCTTCACAGTCACCTTCACTTAACCCTTGTGGCACCATCTGATAAAAAGAAATAGTAAAAATGATCATTTTGAAACTATGCCAATGATCCAACAAAAAACTTAGCCTCTTCACTAGCTAGCACACAAAATACCATTGGTATACTACTTCCGCCGCCACACCGGAAGTTGTACCCACGTTCTTTAGTTGATATTGAAAATGTGTGTTCTTAAATCTATAGTGCTATCGGAAACACGCTTGTTCTTAAAGCTATAGTGCTATTGGAAACGCGCTGTTCTTAAATATATAGTGCTATCGGAAACACGCTTGTTCTTAAAGCTGTAGTGCTATTGGAAACGCGCTGTTCTTAAAGCTGTAGTGCTATTGGAAACACTCATGTTCTTAAAGCTGTAGTGCTATTGGAAACGCGCTGTTCTTAAAGCTGTAGTGCTATTGGAAACGCGCTGTTCTTAAAGCTGTAGTGCTATTGGAAACACATGTTCTTAAAGCTGTAGTGCTATTGGAAACACATGTTCTTAAAGCTGTAGTGCTATCGGAAACGCGCTGTTCTTAAAGCTGTAGTGCTATTGGAAACGCGCTGTTCTTAAAGCTGTAGTGCTATTGGAAACGCGCTGTTCTTAAAGCTGTAGTGCTATTGGAAACACGCTGTTCTTAAAGCTGTAGTGCAATCGGAAATGCGCTGTTCTTAAAGCTGTAGTGCTATTGGAAACGCGCTGTTCTTAAGCTGTAGTGCTATTGGAAACGCGCTGTTCTTAAAGCTGTAGTGCTATTGGAAACGCGCTGTTCTTAAGCTGTAGTGCTATTGGAAACGCGCTGTTCTTAAAGCTGTAGTGCTATTGGAAACGCGCTGTTCTTAAGCTGTAGTGCTATTGGAAACGCGCTGTTCTTAAAGCTGTAGTGCTATTGGAAACGCGCTGTTCTTAAAGCTGTAGTGCTATTGGAAACGCGCTGTTCTTAAGCTGTAGTGCTATTGGAAACGCGCTGTTCTTAAAGGTCCCATGGCATGGCATTTTTCTATTATTTTATAGTGTTTCCTGAGGTGTACTTATATTGTTAGTATGATTTTTACATCATAAAATGTCATAATTTAGAAATAAAAGGCATTTTGTCTATACTGCTGTTTGCCCTGTGGCTGACTGCCACAAGAGGCGTGTCTGCTGTGAGACTTCAGTAAAAACGCCCACTGTTGTGATTGGCTGACATCTTTGCATTTGAAATGAGCAGAGGGCGCGTGGTTTAACGAGGTCTACGACGCACGAGCTGCTGCCAGAGAGACGGATGGACCCGAGTTCACTTCTCATCAGTTCTCTCAGCATGTCTCAGTTCAGGGTGAACTGTTGTAGTTACTAGAATATACTTCAGGTTATTAGTTTATTTCTAGTCGGAGGGGCTGTCACTCATGTCAGAAAGTTAGTAACTTTAGTAAATTATGGATCAGCGCTGACTCGAGACGCGAACAGTTTAGAACGATTCAGTCCGATTTGGTGAACTGGTTCGGTTCACTAAAAAGAACCGATTCAAAAGAATGATTCGTTCGCGAACCGGACATCACGGAGACGGAGCGATTGCTAACAAAGTTATTTATAGTAACTACTGAGTTGTGAGAGCGCTGTCTGTCAGCGCGAGTTTATTGTGTTTGTATCTGAGAGTTCTGAATAAACACGAGTCCCAGTCACGCCGAGTCCGTCTTCATCATTATTCTACCAACTTTGTAACACATGCAATGTACCATTACAGCGAGATGAACGAGTTAGTAAGTTTGATTAAAGCATTATTTCTAGATATGTTCCAATCATATGAAAAGCGTCAGTGACGCGCATTGAGTAACTTACACAGCGCAAACAAAGACACAACAGCAGTAATCGAATGTAATCCAGTTTATTGTGGGGAAAGCTGGCTAGCCTAGCCGGATACCCTCACGCTTACCCCCCTTCTGCTTAATCTAACGCCGCGTTTGGTGCCTCCGCTGTGGGCCAGATGCAGTACTGGGGGTCGGGGATGTTGAAGGCCGAGCTTCGGCGTGCGTGAGGTTTATCTCTAAAGATGTGGCTCTGCCGATGTTAAGCAGAAACTCCCGACTGTATGCACATTTAAGAACAGATAGACGCGACGAGGACGTACAAAAACACTGACTCACAAGATAGAAAACACGAAAACACCGTTCTGTCGGGAGAGAGAGAAGCCGCAGTGTGCGCACGAATAATAAATAATTAGCTACACATAAGAAATCACTGATCACAGATCAGAAGGAACTGAAAAAAGACTTCTGTTTTCATTTGTACATCCAAACACTGAGAAACTGCCAGCATTCACTCGTTCACAACCCATGATCTCTCGAGCGTTTGCATGGGCGTGCCAGATTCTCTGGGCGGAGTTCCTGCTTGGACGTCAAACCAGGAGACTTCAGGATTGGCTAGTCTGGCCTGTCATTTTCTCAAAGGCAGAGAAAGACAGCCAGAACTCGGTTTTACACCGATCAACATTTCTATCCACTTGGGGACAATATTCAGGCTAGGGGAACTCATACTAATGTTGAAATACCTCATAAAATGAAAATGTCATGCCATGGGACCTTTAAAGCTGTAGTGCTATTGGAAACGCGCTTTTCTTAAGCTGTAGTGCTATTGGAAACGCGCTGTTCTTAAAGCTGTAGTGCTATCGGAAATGCGCTGTTCTTAAGCTGTAGAGCTATTGGAAACGGGCTTGTTCTTAAAGCTGTAGTGCTATCGGAAATGCGCTGTTCTTAAAGCTGTAGTGCTATTGGAAACGTGCTGTTCTTAAATCTATAGTGCTATTGGAAACGCGCTGTTCTTAAAGCTGTAGTGCTATCGGAAACGCGCTGTTCTTAAAGCTGTAGTGCTATTGGAAACACGCTGTTCTTAAAGCTGTAGTGCTTTTGGAAACACGCTTGTTCTTAAAGCTATAGTTGCAATTGGAAATGGGCTTGTTCTTAAAGCTGTAGTGCTATCAGAAATACACTTGTTCTTAAAGGATTAGTTCACTTCTAAATGAAAAATTTCCTGATAATTTACTTACCCCCATCTCATCTGTAGGTGACGTACCGTCTTTCTTCAGTCGAAAAGAAAATAAGATTTTTGAGGAAAACATTCCAGGACTTTTCTTCACATAATGGTTTTCAATTGCAACCAAAATGTTGAAGGTCCAAATCAATGCAGTTTCAAAGCACTTCAGAGACTCTGCACGATCCCAGACGAGGAATAGGGTCTTATCTAGCGAAACGATCGGCCATTTGATTTTTTATTTTACAAAAGAATATTCTTTTTAACCTAAATTGCTCATCTTGCGCTGCTCTGCGGCCGCCAGTCATTGCGCAATCACGTTGAGACGTCACACTAGATGTAGGCGAAAGTACTGCCCCAACCAAACGTGCGAGGACTAATACAAAGGCCCTTTACCAAAAAAACACTCCAACTTCAACATAGTCCTACATCGTTGTTTAACTTTTTTTTGTTAAAGCGTGTTTGTATTAGTCTTCGCATGTGCGCTTTGTAAATACGGGGGCGGTATTTCCGCCTACGTCTAATGTGACGGTTTCGGCATGATTGCGCAATCACTAGCGGCCGCAGAGCAGCGCAAGATGAACAATTTAGGTTAAAAAGTATATATATATATATATATATATATATATATATATATATATATATATATATATATATATATATATATATATATATATATATATATATATATATATATATATATATATATATATATATATATATATATATATATATATATATATATATATATATATATATATATATATATATATATATACTTTTTTTTTATTTTTATGACCGTTTCGTTAGATAAGACCCTATTCCGCGTCTGGGATTGTGCAGTTTCTGAAGCCCTTCAAAGCACTTTGAAATTGCATTGATTTGGACCTTCAACATTTTGGTTGCAATCCGTCCTTCGGATGAGACGTTAAACCGAGGTCCTGACTCTCTGTGGTCATTAAAAATCCCAGGATGTCCTTCGATAAAGAGTAGGGGTGTAACCCCGGCATCCTGCCCAAATTTACCCATTGGCCCCTCTCCATCATGGCCTCCTAATCATCCCCATATACAGATTGGCTTCATGACTCTGTCTCCTCTCCACCAATCAGCTGGTGTGTGGTGGGCGTTCTGGTGCAATATGGCTGCCGTCGCTTCATCCAGGTGGAGCTGCACATTGGTGATGGTGGTTGAGGAGATTCCCCCTTCTATATGTAAAGCGCTTTGAGTGCCTAGAAAAGCGCTATATAAATGTAACAAATTATTATTCATTATTATTAATTGAAACCCATTATGTGAAGAAAAATCCTGGAACGTTTTCCTCAAAAAAACGTAATTTATTTTCGACTGAAGAAAGAATGACATCAACATCTTGGAAGAGATGGGGGGGTGAGTAAAATATAAGGACATTTTAATTTTGAAGTGAACTAAAAAAAACTGTATCCTTTAAACTGTAGTGCTATCGGAAACACGCTGTTTTTAAAGCTGTAGTGCTATTGGAAACAAACTTGTTCTTAAAGCAATAGTTGCAATTGGAAACACGCTTATTCTTAAAGCTATATAGTTGCTATTGAAGCAGGTGTGTTCTGAACGCTAGTTGCTATTGGAAACACGCTTGTTCTTAAAGCTATAGTGCTAGTGGAAACATGCTTGTTCTTATAGCTAAAGTTTAGGGGTGCAACGATATTCAAACTGAACCGAAAAAACGCGATACACCACCCACGGTTCGAACTGCTATCCTCTCATGTCGAACCGAACATGGCCCGCCCCCTGCTGCCGCTGCCCAGCTCTCACTTCACCTTATATCACAAAATAATTTTTTTCTTCCTTAACATTACACTAAATAGTAATTAGTACACTTTTAACAACTAATAAGAGCTGTATTTTTACTAAAATATTATTGTATTATTATAAATAATATTATTTACTAAGTATACACTAACTTTTATCTTCCAAGTGCATGTCACGTGACTAACCCTAACCCTAACCATTCACGGAAGGACAAAGAGAGCCAGCAACATCCCAGCAATATCGTCATTTTTGTAGCTTGTTACAAAATAAAAAATCTCTCACCTCAGAAAACCGCTTTCCTGTCCTGTCCGTCAGACGTTATACTGCGGTCGTAGCGGTAGCGCACACTGAGCGCATGCCCTATCACGCCGTATATTAGAAGTGCAAGAGAAACTACGAGCATGCAACGTCACGAATTCGTAAGTCATGAAATAAAAGTAAAGAACCAATAAATCACGTAACTGGTTCGAGGTGTGTTAGCTGGGAAAGCATGCAGTTATGACGTGCATTCTGATCAACAGGAGCAGTTTTCCTGTTTCATTAGCAGTTCATGAAGTATTGTGTATTCGCCATGGTAACCGTTGCTTCCATAACCAAAAAATGCCACTTTATTTTCATTTTATGTTATTTTGTTTATTTTTTAATTAGTGTGGTGGCTACTTTATAGTATTAAAGGTCCCATGGCATGGCATTTGTCTATTATTTTATAATGTTTCCTGAGGTGTACTTATATTGTTAGAATGACTTTTACATCATAAAATGTCATAATTTAGAAATAAAAGGCATTTTTTCTATACTGCTGTTTGCCCTGTGGCTGAATGCCCTGCTTCAAGAGGGCGTGTCTGCTGTGAGACTTCAGTAAAAACACCCACTGTTGTGATTGGCTGACATCTTTGCATTTTAAATGAGCGGAGGGGGCGTGGTTTAACGAGGTCTATGAGGGACGAGCAGGCACGAGCTGCTGCCAGAGAGACGGATGGACCCGAGTTCACTTCACATCAGTTCTCAGCATGTCTGAACTGTCGTAGTTACAGCATATACTTCAGGTTATTAGTCTATTTCTAGTCGGAGGGACTGTCACTCATGTCAGAAAGTTAGTAACTTTAGTAAATTATGGATCAGCGCTGACTGGAGACGCGAACCGTTTAGAGCGATTCAGTCCGATTTGGTGAACTGATTCGGTTCACTAAAAAGAACTGGTTCAAAAGAAAGATCGTTCGCGAACCGGACATCACTAATGTACCAGAGACGGAGCTCAGCGATTGCTAACAAAGTTATTTATAGTAACTACTGAGTTATGAGAGCGCTGTCAGTCAGCGCAAGTTTATTGTGTTTGTATCTGAGAGTTCTGAATAAACACGAGTCCCAGTCACACCGAGTCCGTCTTCATCATTATTACCAACTTTGTAACACATGCAAAGTACCATTACAGCTGTCGAGATGAACGAGTTAAAAGTAAGTGTTGATAATAGCATTATTTTTCAAATAAAATAAAAGCGTCAGTGACGCGCGTTGAGTACACAGCGCAAACAAAGACACAACAGCAGTAATCGAATGTAATCCAGTTTATTGTGGGGCTAGGCTGGCTAGCCCGAATATGCTCACGCTTACCCCCCTTCTGCTTAATCTCACGCCGCGTTTGGTGCCTCCGCTGTGGGCCAGATGCAGTACTGGGGGTCGGGGATGTTGAAGGCCACCGGCCAGTGCAGCCCGAGCTTCGGCGTGTGTGAGGCCGATGTTGAGCAGAAACTCATGACTGTATGCACATTTTAGAACCGATAGACGCGACGAGGACGTACAAAAACACTGACTCACAAGATAGAAAACACGAAAACACCGTTCTGTCTGGAGAGAGAGAAGCCGCATTGTGTGCACGAATAATAAATAATTAGCTACACATCAGAAATCACTGATCACAGATCAGAAGGAACTGAAAAAAGACTTCTGTTTTCATTTGTACATCCAAACACTGAGAAACTGCCAGCATTCACTCGTTCACAACCCATGATCTCTCGAGCGTTTGCATGGGCATGCCAGATTCTCTGGGCGGAGGAAAGGGAGGTAACCGTTCCTGCTTGGACGTCAAACCAGGAGACTTCAGGATTGGCTCGTCTGGCCTGTCATTTTCTCAAAGGCAGAAAAAGACAGCCAGAACTCGGTTTTACACCGATCAACATTTCTATCCACTTGGGGACAATATTCAGGCTAGGGGAACTCATATTAATGTTGAAAAACCTCATAAAATGAAAATTTAATGCCATGGGACCTTTAACAAAAACTCTTATTTAATATCTTTAACTTATAGGCCTATCATCAGTATTAGTCATATTCATACAATGAATATGTTTGTTAAGGAGGCTACAGTGGGACATTACTTGTGTCTCATCAATTTTTATGAAATAAATGTGCTTTTTTAACATTATGGTAAGTGTTAAAATAAATAGATTATTTCTGACTAGTCTACAGTTCAGACATTTATTTCATCTGAGTTTAGGGATGCTAACAGCTCTAAAGAAAATGTGAATCCAATGTATAAAGTTAAATTATTGCTGTTGTTATTATTAAGTTAAAAGTGAATCTAGTGTTATTATTGCTGGTACCCGCCATGAACCCTGACCCACAGCAAACCGAACCGAACCGTGGCTCCAAAACCGTGACATGAACCGAACCGTGGCATTGGTGAATCGTTACACCCCTAAAGTTGCAATTGGAAACGTGCTCGTTTTCGTTGCTATGGGTAACATGATTACATTGCAACATGCTGTGTTAATGTTAGCAACATGCTATGGTTTAAAGCATATCTAGAGTAGCTTATCGGTAACATGCAACATCGGCAACATCGTAGCTTAAAGGGTCATGAAACCCCCCTTCTGCAGCAGGGTTTTTTCACACCTTCGATTTGAAAAAGCTTCCAAAAAGGGGCGTGGTCGACTGCGAAAAGGTGGGATGGGTATTGTGTGGAAAGAGGTGCATTAAAAATAGCTAATTTGCAAACCGGCAATGCACAGACACAGGTGATAGCGACAGCAGCAGTTACAGCGGTTCTGAGACATGTTCTTGGTTCACACGTTGGCAATGTTAACAACAGAGAGATGAGATGAGGGATGAGTACAGCGAAGGAGAGAGCTCTGAGATCATAAGTGGCGAGCAACAGGAAGAACAGACAGCGATCGCTCTGAATGTCATTCAGCTCTTCAGATCAGCATAGGCTCATTCAGTGAGAAATTAAAAGAAATGTTATTCTGTATGACGAAATATTTTGCAAACGGGAAAATAAATCTATATTTGTCCAAATAAGCACACTGTTTGGCAAGATGAACAACGCGCCGACGTGGTTATGCTCTCATGAGAGAACATGAACCACCCACGAACAGAGTCTCTCCATGCTTGCGATGCGATAGAGGAGTGGGAGATGTACTCGGCAGGGAAGCCTCACTGTAATCCTCAGGTCACCCAGGCTTATCAGCCAAAGTAGCCCCCTCTCTAGTGCACCAGAAAAGAAACTAGATCGGGGTATAAGCGAAGGGACTCAACCCCGTTTGAGGTTTCATAGTATCGACCGCGCATCTGAAGCGCAGAGTGCTGGCCCGTGACAAACCCGCGCTGTGACCACAAATAAAACGGAGAAGACGTGGCTTTTGATTCTTGTTGATATTTCATTCAAAATATCGTTCATTACCTACAGATCGGTTATATTGCACTCCTGACATGAATTAAGAAATTAATGTCAACGCTTGCAGGTTCGCCATGCGATTCCTCAAGTTAAATTTACTTTACCGAACCTTTGTGGCAATGGCTTCCACAGACGGCGTCCCGGTTACAGCTCGCTCATCATCGCCCTTACTTCATATCAGTGCGACCATCCGCCTCGGCAGTTCCACCACAGATTATCGCTCTTTACCCACACCAAAGTAATCCAGGGAGCACCTTCACGACACGCTGAAAACAACATGCTTCAGGTATTGGTAACATGCTTGTTGCTAAGGCTTATGCAGGTATTGACAACATGCTTGTAGCTATGGCTTATGCAGGTAGTGGCAATATACTTGTTTAGGTCATCTGGGTAAGGGCAACACGCTTGTTGCTTAAGGCTTTCCGATTTTAATGACAAAATTCATGACTGGAAAAATAGTCTGCAGGTGCATTTTGAAATGCTATAACTAATCATCTTGTAATGAATGTCATTTCAGTTCTACTTTCTGAGTATGAATTATCAAATGCATTGAAAGACAACAATATACAAGCACTATAAAAGGTTTTGACACAATCTCAACTGACTGGTTTCGCCCCTGTATGAGTCTCTTCAGACCTTACTGTACATTAATTATTTATGAGCTTCCAGAACTTCTGATTAGGGCTGTGTGTGACCTCCTAATTCAACTCCTTTCCACAAATAGAACATAGAAATAAAAACAGTATAAAAAACAAAAATAACATATGAACAGTATTTCGTCTTAGAACAGCATTTAATCTTATTAATGCAATGCAAATAATAAGTGCAACCATTAGTACTCAAAGTACTTTCTCAATATTCAAAGTACAAACAGAGACCAGAGCTAAGAGGTGGTTACAACTATTCAACCCAGCCTATTAGATTTGATATTTGGTGACTTTTGTATGTCGCCTAATTTGCGCGAATCAGGGTGCTCACGTTTACTTTTGCTTTTGATTAGTGATCGCACAAACTCTGTGTATAGGGAGCTGCGGTGCTGAGCGTGCAGTCTAGAGAAGACATTTATCAGACACTTTTTCAGGCTAATAAACAATTAATGGTTAATTTGCTTATGCACACACATACACACACACACACACACACACACACTCACACCCACCCATACACCTATACATTTAAACATTTTTATTTCACTTCTGGACTTATGGAATTACTAGACTGTTTATTACTGCACTATTTTGGCCTGTCTGTTGAAGGAGAGAAAAAAAATAAATAATAATAATTGTGTGTATAAAGTCAGACTTGAATTGTGAGATAAAGTCAGACTTGAATTGTGAGATAAAGTCAGAATTGAATTGTGAGATATAAAGTCAGAATTGTGTGTATAAAGTCAGAATTGAATTGTGCGATATAAAGTCAGAATTGTGTGTATAAAGTCAGAATTGCGTATATAAAGTCAGAATTGGGTGTATAAAGTCAGAATTGTGTGATAGTCAGATTTGAATTGTGTGATATAAAGTCAGAATTGTGTGTATAAAGTCAGAATTGTGTGTAAAAAGTCAGAATTGTGTGTATAAAGTCAGAATTGTATTGTGTGATAGTCAGATTTGAATTGTGTGATATAAAGTCAGAATTGTGTGTATAAAGTCAGAGCAGACAAAATTGTGTGTATAAAGTCAGAATTGTGTGTATAAAGTCAGAATTGAGTGTATAAAGTCAGAGCAGACAGAATTGTGTGTATAAAGTCAGAATTGTGTGTATAATTGTGTGTATAAAGTCAGAATTGTGTGATAGTCAGATTTGAATCGTGTGATATAAAGTCAGAATTGTGTGTATAAAGTCAGAATTGTGTGAAATAACGTCAGAATTGTGTATAAAGTCAGAATTGTGTGTATAAAGTCAGAATTGTGTGATATAAAGTCAGAATTGTGTGATAGTCAGATTTGAATTGTGATATAAAGTCATAATTGTGTGATATAAAGTCAGAATTGTGTGTATAAAGTCAAAAAAGAGGGAAAAAAAGGAAAAAAGCCTTTTTGACATTGACTTAGCCCCTTTCTTTTTTTTTCTTTTTTGTTCTGTTGTTGTTTTCTGTTTAGTTATTAACTTTTGTATTTTGACTATATTTGTAATTACATGTATGTGTATACTCTCTTTCCCCTACGAGTTTTGTATTTTGCTGTTTTTTGTCAATAAAAATAAATAAATAAAAAAGACACTTTATCAGGCTCCGTTGCGCACAAATCTTCCGCCATGGTCTTGTCAATCATCTCACCTTACTCTCATCCTCTCAGCTCAGACACATTCGCACACAGTGCAGAGCAGACGTTTACAATAGATTACAATTGAAGTGACCGTTCTCCAACTGAATTAAATGGTTTGTATTTCCATTAAAAAAGCAAAACGATAGTGGATGATGTAATGTAAACCTAGCGGTGGCATATTCTATGCTAATTTCACCCTCACATTTTATTTTATATATCTATATATATATTTATATTTATTTATTTTACAGAATGTTACAGTGCTAAAAGATTTATCCGTGCACATTTTTTTATTTTTTATTCATATGCCCTCATAATCTTTCAAATCAAAAACCTCCCCTTCGAAATGACGCCTGTTCTTTTCATTACGTATGTCTGGCAGAGGCTAAATACCACCCACAACTGACTGCAAACTGGAATTCAGATCTGCCTCCATTTAATTAGCAACTTCCGACACCCAAATTCCAGAAGGGCGAAATCAAATACTGGGGGACCTAATTGAAAATTTTCTGAAAAAAAAAAAAAAAAAATCACAATTGCAATTTAAAATGCTTTTTTTTATTATTATTATAAAAAGCTCCAGGTTTGCTGTGCTTGTTTTGTGGGCCTGCACAATTTTACACAAAATTTTGTTTGTACAGGTGCTGGTCATATAATTAGAATCATCAGAAATCATCAAAAAGTTGATTTTTGTTCACTAATTCCATTCAAAAAGTGAAATTTGTATATTATATTCATTCATTACACACAGACTGATATATTTTAAATGTTTATTTCTTTTAATTTTGATGATTATAACAGACAACTAAGGAAAATCCCAAATTCAGTATCTCAGAAAATTAGAATATTACTTAAGACTAGGGATGAAACGGCATGGAAATTTAACATCACGATTATAGTGACCCAAATTATCACAGTTATCAATATTATCACGGTTTAGTTCAAACGAGATGAAAGTGTTCAAAAAGAACAGATGCACACACTTAAAACATTTAAACAAGTTTTATATTTGAAAATCAACAAACAACAAATAACTAAAGCAGCTCTATGCACTTTTTTAAGATAGATTCTGTGGGATTTCCTTCCTTATAATGGCCGTCGTCAATAGCAACGCATAATTAATAATTTGTCGTAAATATAATCTCTAATATTATCTCTGTAAATATATTCTCAAGCCATATTCTCATCAGTGTTCAGCAATTATGCTTTTAAATCTAGCATATTTTGTGTAAGAGCCCAAACAGTATCCTAGTGAAATAATGCATATCCATATTTCCATATGATTTGACAGTTTATTTTATTAAATATCAAAATGTGTGCATCATACCTGACACCTAGATGATCACTTTACAGTCAGTTTTATGACTGTCATTCTCTTCAAATGCTAGTGAAGTTTGAAACGTGTATAACGTTACCAATGTTGTGTGTAACTTTAGAGACGGTCCCTAAATTCGCCAGCGTTGTGCCAGTCATAACAGATGCTGTGGTTCTGCTGCGTTTGTTTTAAACCTTTTTCGCTGCTGAAATAGAACAAAAACAGTCGATCACTGTATGATGAATGAATCTCCTGCGTACATCGCACGTTTATCTCTGCTTTTAGTGTATATTTCAGCGAATGAGAGCAGCGCGCACTCTGAACATAACTCCGGCTAATCTGAATGCCTCTGATTATGAGACACTGCATTCATAAACTCAATATAAACACGTGTGAGTGGTTATAATGCGCAACGCGATTATAACAGACAGCTTTTGAGAAGACTATAATAAGTTCAACAGCCAGAGTGGCCGAAATAACGTTACACCCGCAAATGACGGTTGTTAATGTCAAGCCCTGAATATTATCCCTTAAATGTCACCCTAGTCTTGTCTGAATTTGTTCGTTCGCTTCACGTTATTATTTCCCAGATGTAGTTTTGGTATTGAGGTCAAAGTCCACTTGCCTTGCGTTCGTAGTTTTGAAGTGTTCCACCTGTTACAGCGACTTTCTTCTGGCATGTTCTGCAGACAGGGTGACCATCTTCGATTAAGTTTCTCTCAGGACTTTTGTAAAAGCCAAAATATGACAACGCCTCAGATTTGGTCCTTTTAGAAGTCTGAAAAATCTCCCGAGTGCTGTCACTGCCTTCTGCCATTTCTTCTCATTCAAAAACAGCGGTGCTGCGCCAGACTGACGCTGACTGGACAAGATTTACCGCGAGTTTTCACAATCGTGATAATCACACGTGGTTTTAATGATAATTAAATTTTATACGATATTACTAACCGTCACTAAATTTTATCGTGGGTTATCGTGAAACCGGTAATCGTTTCATCCCTACTTAAGACCAATATAAAGAAAGGATTTTTAGAAATCTTGGCCAACTGAAAAGTATGAACATGAAAAGTATGAGCATGTACAGCACTCAATACTTAGTTGGGGCTGGTTTAGCCTGAATTACTGCAGCAATGCGGCGTGGCCTGAGGAGATCAGTCTGTGGCACTGCTCAGGTGTTATGAGAGCCCAGGTTGCTCTGATAGTGGCCTTCAGCTCTTCTGCATATCGCATCTTCCTCTTCACAATAGCCCAGAGATGTTCTATGGGGTTAAGGTCAGGCGAGTTTGCTGGCCAATTAAGAACAGGGATACCATAGTCCTTAAACCAGGCACTGGTTGCTTTGGCACTGTGTGCTGGTCCCAAGTCCTGTTGGAAAATGAAATCTGCATCTCCATAAAGTTGGTCAGCAGCAGAAAGCATGAAGTGCTCTAAAACTTCCTGGTATACGGCTGACCTCTGACCTCAGAAAACACAGTGGACCAACACCAACACATGACATGGCACCACAAACCATCACTGACTGTGGAAACTTTACACTGGACCTCAAGCAACGTGGATTGTGTGCCTCTCCTCTCTTCCTCCAAACTCTGGGACCCTGATTTCCAAAGGAAATGCAAAATTTACTTTCATCAGAGAACATAACTTTGGACCATTTTTTTTCCTTTCTGTCTTTAGCCCAGGTGAGACGCTTCTGACGCTGTCTGTTGGTCAAGAGTGCGACAGCTGAAACCCATGTCTTGCATTCGTCTGTGTGTAATGGTTCTTGAAGCACTGACTCCAGCTGCAGTCCACTCTTTGTGAATCTCCACCACATTTTTGAATGGGTTTTGTTTCTCAATCCTCTCCAGGGTGCGGTTATCCCTATTGCTTGTACACTTTTTTCTGCCACATCTTTTCCTTCCCTTCGCCTCTCTATTAATGTGCTTGGACACAGAGCTCTGTGAACAGCCAGCCTCTTCTGCAATGATCTTTTGTGTCTTGCCCTCCTTGTGCAACGTGTCAAAGGTCGTCTTTTGGTCAACTGTCAGGTCAGCTTCTTCCCCATGATTGTGTGGCCTACAGAACTAGACTGAGAGACCATTTAAAGGCCTTTGCAGGTGTTTTGAGTTCATCAGCTGATTAGAGTGTGGCACCAGGTGTCTTCAATATTCAACTTTTTCACAATATTCTAATTTTCTGAGATACTGAATTTGGGATTTTCCTTAGTTGTCTGTTATAATCATCAAAATTAAAAAAAACTTTTGAAATATATAATTCTGTGTGTAATGAATGAATATAATATACAAGTTTCACTTTTTGAATGGAATTAGTGAAATAAATCAACTTTTTGATGATATTCTAATTATATGACCAGCACCTGTATATCAGTATGACAGTAAAATAATAACTTTTGTTATTATTATGATTTTTATTATGCTGAATATATATATTATACACACATATAAAATATTATATATATATATATATATATATATATATATATATATATATATATATATATATATATATATATATATATATATATATATATATATATATATATATATATATATATATATATATATATATATATATATATATATATATATATATATATATATTATACACACACACACACACACACACACACTATATATATATAAATAAAAAATATATAAAATGTATATACAAATGTGTTTTTGTATATACCCAAACTCAGAGCAGATGGAGAAATGAGTTTGTCTCGAGCGGCATTTACTGCGAACCAAGCCACTCTGAGACACCAAAAATCATGAGTTTAACATGTGCAAGCGAACACTGCCGCGTTTCACTTCGAAATAATCAATACATATATTTAAATAAAATCACAGCTTTTGTGTTTTGATAATCACACAAAGCCATTTCACAATTTCTACTTTATTTAGATTAATCGTACAGCATTCTTATTCACTTCTAAGGCCCACTGTGTAATATTTTATTAGATAAGAAAGAGGATACAATGACGACTCAACTGCAGACAGGCCTTGAAACACCATTAACAGTCCTATGGAGAGCATACTGTAAGTTCCTTTAAGACACATGCTCAGTTTTTAAACCGTGAGAGTGTGGCTGTTAGGTGAGTGTGTGATTGTGTTTAATCACTTTGGGTCAGGTGACAAGCCGTGTGGAGATGAGGCACAGTGGGCATCATCAGTGTGTAATCCAATAACATTATCCGACAACTGCTAAGACGTGTCTTAAGCATGAAACACAGCACAGCAAAAGCAGCACCAGCACCATGGCCCAGCTTGTATTCATCACACTGATCAGATTGAGAAAGCTGCAATACACACCAACAGCCACTTGATGGGTAAGGAGAAAATATGACTCATTAAACACATGCTCTCTGATAGAGCTTATTTAACCTGCAAATACAATCTGTCATTAAAGCATCATCACTTAAAGGGTAACTTAAGTGATTTAGCATTAAGCTTTGTATCAGTAGAAACCCCCGTAGTATATTTGAATTATGGTAATTTCCCCCATCATGTCCCCCTGAGACGAGAGAATTATGCATCTTATTTTTGGAAAAAAATCCTCAGATGATGCAAATATCATCATTTTGCGTCATCGGAGGAATTTTTTGGCCAGAGGCTAAAATCTACAGCCAGTAGATGGAGCTGTTCTGCATGTTATCAACCCGCCCACAGGGGAGAGATCTCACGCACAGAATGTAAATGCGCTCGGCTCGGCCTCAGGCATTCATAACGGAGCGATGCAGAGCAAAGTGAGTGTTTCAACTTTTCAATGAATTCCTATGAAAGTTTAGCTTCCATATGTGATGAGAAAACGTGCCAGACTGCACACGCACTGAGAATGAGCCGCTCTCACCTCAGGTCTGATCAGCTCTTACTTCCCTCTCGGGAAGTCTGTGAAATGAAATCTGACTCCTGCAGCTGCGTTTGTCCTGTGACTCTCGGCTCACTCACACTTTATTGAAAAGACACGTTCAGTTTTGAATTGTAGTGTTTATTCTCTAACTGAACAAAATTATTGTATTATTATGAAGATCAAAATGACGCTGGGGTCGGGAGTGGCCTCGTAGGGCAGCGAAGCAAGTGCATTCTGGGAGTTGCTATATGCAAGAATTTGAATGTATTAAATCCCATTTTATTGCCAAAGTGTGAACAGCGTGTGCCAAAGTGTGAACAATGTGTAACAAACTTAAAAAACGAGAACTTCCCCGACTACCTAGGCTTTCATCTTTAGACTGATTTCTACAGTATGTGAAGGACTCAGTATGTGAAATCAAAAAGGATGTGACGTTCACAAGCGCTCCCGAGAGCCTCTCTTGCATTCTCTACAGTGGCAATGTGTGCAACACTAGATAACACAACATCGACTCCAACACAAACTAAAATGAAATGTTTGCTGTTTTACAGAAACAGTGACAAAGTTAATCTGTAATGATTCAATGAGGTCAACTACGACACATGAAATGATTTTAATGATAATGCCGAAAGAACCATTCTGTACCGTATTGTCAATATGTCATGCAAAGATAAATTGCAAAGATAAACTGAAACTATAGTCTCACGTAGCCAGAAGTATATTGTCTATAGTTAGTAGGGCTGGGAAAAAAATATTGATTTCTGGATTTTAATCGATTCTCACTTTTACAAAACAATATCGATTCTTAAATCCCAAGAATCGATTACTGTGCGTTCACACCGCCGCCGGCGAGAGCGTCAAAGTGGCCGGAAGTCATTCATTCTCATTGGGAGCCCGGCGGCGAGCTCCAGCGAGAGCGGCGCGGCGCGTCTTGAACGATTTGGGCGTCAAGGAGAGGTGAATCAAGTCAACTTTATGGTAATGAGCTATGACGCGGTTCGGCGGCAACCGGCGGCAACCAATCGGAATGTAGAAGTGCTCTGCTTGAGAGGATTCCAGAGAACGCAGTGCTGTAAACTTTGGTTCCGACCACATTAGTTCCCAAGCAAAATAGAGGAGAGGTTGATCACTGCTGGTCCGGCGGGTTTGATAAGAAGATGCGCAACATTATTTATACACCACACAAATGGCTTTTAATTGGTTTATTTCGTTAGCAAACATGTAACTATAATTGTTAAGTTCTTTCCATCGATCTGCTTTTTTTAACTTTCACATTTAAATGATTTCATGAGGTTATATTATACGGTTATACCCTACCTGTGGTCAGTCAGCACAAACGCCGATCAACATGAGTGTTTGCTTTGCAGCCCCTTTAAATGCAGTTTAAAAAAAAAGACCAAGCATTCGATCTACGTCAGAGCGGCAGCGCGTCCATGAATCTTCTACAGCGTCGATGGCAGGGCGGCCAGAGCGAAGTTTGACGCTCTCGCCGGCGGCGGTGTGAACGCACAATTAGTCAATTTTTTTTACAAAATTCAAAAACATAAATACAGTTGGCGCTGTGGCGTGAGATCGCTCTGCCGCAGCTCAGCTCAAGAGAACCAGCAGATGAACGGATCTTCTCTTCCGCCTTAATACCAGTAACAGCCTGAAATAACCATGAAGGAGCTTCTGAAAGTGTGTTAAAAGATACAGGACAACTTACCGAAATCCGTATCATGTCACAGAATCGCTCAATCAGTGTTTCAACTAGGGCTGGGCAATTTTATCGATTCTGCGATATAAATCGATATTTTTTCTCCCACGAAAGTATCGATTTTTAAGCCGCAAGTATCGATACATAAGTCCCATTCAAATCCCCGTGTTTACCCCCATTTGCGTTGCAGGAAGAGCGATTTGGTCAGCCAGCCGCTAGTATCGCTGTAGAGCAAGTTACCCGTACTACTAACTTTACAAAAACGCCGACGTCTACCTCATCTTGTTTACGGAGTCAGAGCGAGGAGATTCAAAAAAATGGCGGCGAATATAAATCCAGCGCCTTCATGCTTAAAAGCAGATGTGTGGGAGCACTTTGGGTTTAAAAAGAAGAAGGAAAGCGACGACTTAGACTCAGGGGTCAACAACTTGAGTCGCCCACGAGGACCACACGAGTTGCCCGCGGGTCTGTTCTAAAAATAGCTCACCATAGCAGCTGCGTTCAGTCGCTTCCATGTTAATTTAAGCGCAGGGCTCCAGACTGAAGCCGAATATATACTAGTGTCTGTAAATAATAAACTGCAAAATACTATTTAAATATTACTCCTGCATGTTCTGCGTCTGTGTGGATGACGGGCACTCGCTCTTGTAGTCTCTGCCGACATGAACGCATAAACCGTCACTTCATGAGAATTTACCGTTTCATTTGAGAAAACTGGCTGCGTCTCATTCAGCTCCTGGTTCAGTAGTCAGGGCACTGATCAGGACATGAGTCAATGGGCTGATCCCTGATCTGATCCCTGACTGAACTAGGGAGCTGAATGAGAATGAGACGCGCACCCACTGTCATATCATCATGAACAAACACTGGTAATCACGGCAACCCGTCAAAATAAAAGTTTGGTTTAACGTGAAGAGATTGACTACAGATTGTAGCCTACAGTAAATTTAGCTAAGTCTCTATGTAATAATAATACGTCTCTACTAATAATAATAATGAAATAAATAATACTTATTATATAATTATTAATGGTTGCTTATTTTTCACTTGATCTTTCATTTATAAACAATGTTTACTTTTAAACAACATACAGCCTTTACATGTTTATGTATTATTTACTTATGATTATCATCATATATAATAAAACATTTATTTAAAAAAAAAATAGTGGTATTGTACCGACTACTGGAACTACTACTACACTCTTTCAGGTGTAAAACAGTTTGGATAGTTGTTAATATGAGAATTATGATGCATTATTTAAGAGTTTTAAGTATTATATAACATGAGTAGCTCTCTTTGACTTTCTTTTTTAAAAAGTAGCTCTCAAATGAAAAAAGGTTGGAGACCCTTGACTTAGACAAAGCATCGCGGTTGGTTTGCAAGCTGTGTGGCACAAATGTGAAATACTCTGGAAATACTACCAAATGTCAGTGTCAAGCTAAAAAAGCTGTCAAAGAAACTGTTCAGAACAGGCCACTAGCTGCAATTTTTAAAGCTCCATTGTTAATTGCAATACTGCACTTTATTTACTTTTCAAAGGCTTGTAAGCTACAGTTTGCACTGTTTCAATAAATGGAACTAATTTTCTCAACACATCTTTGATTCATTTTGTACAGCATTTGCAAGCTGTAGACTCTCTGTCCAGTCAGAGACATAATATATTATATTGTGTAATTGATGATTTTAGTTTTCAGTTCAGTTAATTCAATCCAAGTAAATGAAACACTCACAAGATGTCACCAAAATCACTCTGTCCCCTTTAAATCTTTCAGAAAATGATGTAAGTGTATCGAATTATATCGAATCGTATCGAATCGTATCGTTGGCTGAATATCGTGATATATATCGTATCGTGAGCTGAATATCGTGTATCGTATCGTATCGTGAGATTAGTGTATCGCTACAGCCCTAGTTTCAACCACAGAAAGATGCAAGTAAAACGGCTTACAAGTAAACAAATGTCACGTAACGTCAGTTACCTCAGAAAAACCATATCCAGTGTCCATAAACTCGTTAGTCAGTTAGAAAAATTAACTCTAGAGAGGAGCATTTTGCTAATTATATGCACCACATTAAATAGGATATTCATTGTCAATGTTCTTCAATATTTAATAAATCTGGCAAGTTTTTATGACAGCCACCCTTTAAATGTTTATATTTCAAAAAAACTAATTGGAGTAGAATTATGATTATGTAATTGTAAAGTTAATATTATAACTTATTATTAGAGGTCGACCGATTCATCGTTTTTGCCGATTAATCGGCACTTATAGTTGATTGGTGGAACAATCGGTTATCGGCAAAAATCCACACCGATAGTTTTTCCGTGATGCGTCCGTTGCTGGAGCGGCTGCGCTGTCATTACACAGTACAAGAGCTCTGAGAAGGATCTGCTGACAGTATATAGCACGAGGGCGGCCTCTAGAGGCGAAAAAAACCTCACTGACGCCTTGTGTTTACATTCACACGTGAGTATTTGTTCTGTTAGAACTTATTTTAATATTCATATTTATAGGTTTTTAATTTAGCACATTTTCATGAATCAATACTGTTTTTTATTTCTTGTTATAAAGTTCAGCACTTTTACTTATGTTTTTCAATCCAGTATCCATTTTAAAACTATCAGTCGATTAATCGGTTATCAGCAAGTGCGGTCCAACCTAGTAAAATCCACTATCGGTCGACCTCTAATTATTATATATATATATATATATATAAAAACATCAGTCTCATTTAAGTGTTTGTATACAAATCAGTTAATTTTTACCTTCAATATTAGTAGGCTAATGTAGTATCAACTGAATCCCATAGTTTACAACATTAGTTAAGAAATTAATTTTCCTTGAGAAAATGTTCCATCTATTATACTTGATACATATCCAAAATAATCGATATTGAATTGAATCGAATGCTTGTGAATCGAAATCGAATTGTGAAATGTGTGTCAATACCCAGCCCTAATAGTTAGTGTAAATCACACTATCATAATGTAATTTTAATTACCTCATTTGTTGACATGCAAGTGTATTGCATAGCCACATCGCTATAAGATGCTTTCTTAACTGCTGTTTTGTCACCACTGTCAATTTTTTTGTTTTATTTTGTTATTGAGAGGAAAGTGTGTGCACGAGTGAGAGCATAAGCAATAAATTGCTGGCTGCAGTTCACTTAACAGCCACCAGTGTCATTAATAACAAGGGATTTTGTATTCTACATGTAGCCTCTTTAATTAAAATTAAAATGTCTTTTACAAAACAATTCTGATTAGTTTCAGCAAGAGGGTGTTTAAAGAGCCCCTTCATCTTCCTGTACAAGGGTGGTCTCTAAGAGCAGATGGCTTTACAGACAATATGACCACACTGTATGGGGCCCACATCTCTCACATAGAAGTGTCTGACCTAAAGTGCCTTTGACCTTTTTCTTCTGGCGACTGCATTTAGGCTTCAAAATTCATAAAAGTTGTGTTCATCTGTGTATCAGAGTTTGCTTGTCTTGTTTTTTTCTGTCAACTGTTGGCCGCTCGCATTGCATTCTTAGCTAATGAGCTAATCAGCTCAGCGCACCTGAAGCTCGTCAGTACTGCCTTTAAATGTGGCATGTTTGCTCTTTTCTTTTGACAAATCATTTGGTGCTCATGTCCGGATTCCTCTCCCTTCAGATTTTGTCTCCAGTTTTATGTGTCCTCGCTCCAGTAGTCCTTGAACACTCTTGGCTTACACTACATAAACCACACATCAACTGGTGTCAGAGCAGTGTCTTGTCTTGGGGGTGATCATTGTCACGCTTCTTGTTTGGTATCTGCGTGTTTGTCTGTGTCTTGTTCTGTTTTATAGGATGAACCTGTGGACCTGTCTAACATGCCCAAAGAGTACCTTGACCTGAAGGAAGTGTCCAGTAAGTCTCGAGCTGCTTTTTTCCCTCCTCGTCCCTATGACTGTGCCATAGACTAATATAAAGGCAGATTATATTCGCTTTTTGCTCTGGAAAGGGAGGCCACGAAGAAATATATTTCTGGTTCTCTGGCAGGGAAACTCATCCACCCTTCCTCTTCTCCTGCAGGTGCAGGTTTTTTCTTTGTGGACAGGAAAGATGGTTTCCTGCGCCCTTGTATTGTATATCGAGGTTTGAACAACATCATGGTTAAGAATTGATGTTGATGTCTTCGAGCTTTATTTTTCACCTTCGCAACGCCAATCCAATGCTCCCGCAGTCTTCCAGGCACTTGTCAATGACTTGCTGAGATATATGGTCGATCAGTTAATTTGTCTACCAACAAGATTCAGGCTGTGGTGGATTGACTCACAATTACAACTAGCTTGCCACCCCTCTGACTCCCTTGACCTCAAACAAAACAACGTTTAGGTGGTCTAAAGCAGCCGATGCAGCTTTTACCAACCTCAAGAGTCGCATTGTTTCAGCTCCCCTTCTTATTGCCCCCGATTCCTCTCGTCAGTTTGCGGTGAAGGTCAATGCGTCGGAGGTGGGGGTTAGTGCGGTTCTTTCCCAGCCTTCTTTCGCGGACGCCAAGATGCATCCACGCATTTCCAGATTTTTTTTCTCATCGTTTGTCACCCGCTGAAAGCAATTACAAGAGAGAGAGTTGCTGGCCATCAAGCTTGCATTAGAGGAGTGGAATGCTCGGAGGTGCCTTTCATCGTCTGGACTGATCACAAAAAGCTTGAGTAAATCAGATACGCTAAACGTTTAAACTATAGGCAGGCATGGTGGGCTTTCCATTTCTTACTGTCCGGGTTCTAAGAACATCAAACCTGATGCCTTGTCTTGTGTTTTTGATCATTCCAAGAGCCTGTCTTTTCCCAATTCCATTTAGATTCGAATGTATGCATTGTCTTACAAGGGGTAACGCCTCAGTCCGACTGCCCATAGAGTCGTTTGTTCATGCCTAAGTGTGTGCGGTCCGATGCTATCCAATGGGGTCATTGCTCTAAGGTGGCTTGTTATCCAGGAGTCACACTTTTTTGTGATCACACCAAGATTTGGAGCAGGTTTTGCGATGTTTGGTGTCTCAGAATCCGTCCTCCTGGAGCCAGCAACTTTCATGTGATGAGGATGCACATAACTCATTACCAGTGTCGTGTATGGGCCTATCTCTGTCAGTGAGTAGTTTAGGTTACCAAAAAAAATTTCCAAGTCTGGAATCCGAAGTCATGGTCTCCTCTTCCCACGCTTTTGTCCAGAGGTATCGCATACCTGGGGGAAAGGCAGACAGGTTTTCTTCCAGGTGAGTGTGCACACCAAGGCTCAGGCCATTGGTCGAAGCCTCCCGTCTAGGGATGGGCAACAGTGGTCGAGTAATCGAGTACTCGAACGTGACAGCGATCATCGATCATGAGAACGATGATCGCCCTAAAAAAATATATTTGTCTCTTTTTTATTGTTTATTGCGTCGTTTTGCGCGGTACCGGAGGTCTGATTGGTTAGCGTTATACAGCATGCCTCCAGACCGCGGCGAAATAAAGTGAAACTGAGGCGCGCACTGCAGTGATGTCTGGAATCACTGTGATCATTGAATGGTTAGTGCAAGATGTGCAGCGCCAATCTGTCATAGCCTACATAGCATTATAATGAGAACACGATGGAAATAGAATGCTGTAAATGATCTGTGCTTAGTTCCCCGTGTATCAGCTGATCCATAGAGAAACTAGCGAGAACACTCAGACTAGCGCGTGAAGTTCATGTGCGCATTCGCGTCCTTTTCTGCAGATGCACTAGTAATGTAAGATTACTTTTATGTTGTCTATCTGATTAATCTAATATAAGAAGCGTTTGGTTGAGCTTAATAAGATAGCAAAGCGCTGCCGTTTACCGTTTGTTGTTCATTCTCTTCAGTTTCAGCTCAAACGCATTTCATGCTCGACGTCATGATGGTTTAGAGACGGTCATATTCTTTTTAGATATGCTTTCTTTCTCAGAATCATTGATATTAGTAATGCAGCAGTGCTATACTGTTAACAGTAGACCTAGTTTATTTAAAGTTGTTTTTCGTTATGAGTTCTAAAACGCGCAGTCTGTAAACACTTCGATCATAATAAAATTAAGTGCATGACGTGCAGAGTCAATCTGTCAAAGCATTATAATGAGAACACGATTTTAATAAACTGTTGTTTCTGTGTGCTTTCGTTGTCAGTGTATCAGCGTTGTTAAGGGAAGAGCGCATTCAAAATGTTCCGTTTCAAACCCTTCGCCTGTAAAATCTAGCACGCTGAAGTTCACGTGCGCATTCACGTCCTTTTGTGTTGATTTATGTCGTAATAGGTTCATAATAATCTTCATATTAATATTGATATAGGGTTCGTTTGGATGAGTTTATTAACCAGCTAGCAAGCTCTGCAGGGTGGTGTTCAGTTTCAGCTCAAAGGCAATGCTCGATTTTACTGACTTATTTGAGACGGTCATTTTATAAAGATGTTTCTTTTTCAAAGACATTTATGCATCATAATCTAGCAGTTATTTTTTGTTTTATATGTTCATGTTTTCATATACCTGTTTTCATGTCACGTTTGTATTTGTCAACAACCATTTTCATAACAGTTTTCATTATCTCAATGACGGACATGCCCCGCCCCCAGCACATGCCCCGCCCCCGAGTACTCGAGTACTCGTTTTTGAGACCTATCGATGATCGAAATGAGAAATTGACAAAAATGCCCATCCCTACTCCCGTCTACATCGTTGGTCAAAAAGTGTGGCTTTCTTCCACTCCATTTGTAATAAATTTGCTCCCAAATGTATTGGCCCGTTCAGAGTACAGTGGCAGTCTGCCTCAAACGCCCGCTGGCATACAGGAGAATTAATTTAATCAAATTCAAATTTGGAAATTATTCCCCCATTAATCCACCCGTCTCGTAGATGGGGAACCCGCCTATTCAGTCAAACATATTCTGAAACGAGATGGTTTTGCAGGTCCGGTTGTTCATTCTGCTCATCTTGTTGTGTTTTCTGTCACCTGTTGGCGGTTCATGCAGGTGAGCTAACCAGTTCAACAAACCTGAAGCTTGTCAGGACTGACTTTAAATGTGGTGTGTCGGTCTTTTCTTTTGTCAGATAGTTTTGGAGTTCATGTCTGCTGTTTCTCTCTGTCCAGTTTTTGTTTCCAGTTCACTGTGCTGTTGTTTTGTTCCCTGCTCGTGTCTGGATTGCTTTTTGTAATAATCCAAAAGCCTATGGGAAAATCCTATCGGGTTTTTGTTGAGGGGACCAGTGTCACGTCAAAGTCACGTCATACCTAGACTGTGTTAAACTCCTAAGCAGAGCTATGCTATTATTAATTTACTTTATTCACTGCTTTCTCAGAAAATTTATAAAAATATAGCTTGAGGAGTATTTTTCATGACATTTCTCAAAGGCAAGGTCCTAGTGTGATTAAGCATTTTACATTATGCCTCATGTCAACACAGACAGAATGAAAGTGCACTGCTTTTCTTAACAGAGCCTGGTGTTCAGTCTTTTGTCTTTACTTTCCTGGATCATTTTCACACATACCAGTGCCAATCTGGTCTCTAAAAGTCACGATTATTGAGAAAAATGTTTCTTAAACTGAACAGTAAACCTACACAGAGGTTTAACAAGACACAAATTTTCCCCTCAAACTTTGTATAAGTCACATGTACATCCACCCTGAGACACTGTGATAACATACTACAGAGGAAGACGCTGGCTGACTGTCCTGTCCTTGTAGGGTACTGTCCTGTTCGCTACAAGTTAGACATGGAAAAAATAAATAAATAAAGTCAATGTGGCTTTCACCTCATTAGGGCATATTGCCTCTGTGTTCCCCCTCATTTCACTGAACGATCACAAACATATCCCTGTCAGATTATTTTTCAGTGGATAAGCACACAGAGATGCCATAATGAATTGTGACAAGCAACAAGAGCAGGGAGAAAGATAACAGGCCTGGTTTTAATATGGCGCTCAGCCAATATTACACAGAGCTGTACGTGTTACATGGGGTTTCACCTCGGCCAGAGTTGGACTGATTCATTGTGGCATTCCAGCTCATTTGTTTTACAAATGGTTTTCCCAGCTCACTCAGCAAAATATTTTTTTCCAAGCCTTAAAACTAGAGACTCTTCAGAAATAGTATGTGAGAGGGAGAAAGGGAGAGAGGGAGAGATAATAGGAAATTGTGTATGAAAACGAAACAGGAGCAGTGAAGAATTAAATGCTTTTTTTTTTTTTTTTTTTCCCTCACAGTCATTGGGTGTCCCAAGACCTTCTGGAAGACTGATAGACTGCTGGGAGAAAGAGAGGGAGATGTCAAACAGATATATTCCTGAAATAATCCATTGTAGTGAACGGCAGACAAACTGGTGATCTGACACTCACACACAGCAATGTGTGGGCCCATAACTATGTTGGTACCTTATGTGATCAAAATCACATTGTGCACAAGTAAACAAGCTCAGGCATTTAGTAGGCTTTCCACACTTCTTTCCACATAATACTCAATACACTGTCAACACAACTAGGAACTTCAGCAAAAAGGTCCTTTAGCTTAAATGTAGATGCCCAAACACAAGTAAGAAATACACTGAACACAGCACCACATGACAAAAGTATGGATGCGTTTGAAAAACACTGGTGTATTTGTATACAGCTGTAAACTACGTGACATTATGACATCAGAAGATGGATGATGTTTCATTTAAAAATACACAGGAACAAAACCATCTGGGCTGCATGTTACAGCTCTATCACCTACAAACCATTGAAACCGGGTGACTTCTCATATTTTAACTGTGAATTTTAAAAAGACCACTGAGATTAGGAAGTGCATTTGTTTCACAAAAAACATTACAGTACAAACATTACAGCATATCCTGCATTTCATAATCACAGTGTTATCAGCATGACCCTGATGTTCACTGGTTGTGAATCTCTCAACACTCAACGCGCGCACATTCACTGTCTTTAAAACAACACGAGCATCTTGCGCTCAAATTGCTCTCTATTTGTTTACATAGTTAATGTGCACTGTGAAGTAACATATACAAAACAATGAACAGCTGTATTTTTATTAACTAAGATTAATAAAAACAGTAACAAATGTTTTGATCATGGTTAGTTCATGTTAGTTATTAGTCTAATACATTAACTAATGTAATGTTAACAAATCAAACCATATTGTAAAGTGTTACAAACAAATAATTTACTCAGAACACCTCTTGAAATAAGAATATAAGTGTGCTTACCCCATTTTTTTTTTTTTTAGTAAGAGTGGTTAGTAAGATTTATTCTTAATGAACTACAGATTTTCAGGTTATTTATATGACAATGTGTAGAAAAATTACCTACCAATATTGTGATTGTCCTTTAGGTTAATCATTTGAAATAATAAAAACAATATGATGTTCAAACTTTTGACTACTTTCTTTAATAACTACATAACACAATACTTGTACTTTTACTTTCAGTACTTGAGTAGTACATTTTAAAATAAACTACACTGTAAAAAAAATCCTAATTTTACGGAAAATAAATTGTTTAAAGTATTTTCCTGTAATTTTGAATTATGTTTAAAACTATGTAAAATTACAAACAATATCTGTAAATAAACAACTTGACTGTTATTTTAAGGATTATATCATTAATGACAAATTACAGTAATTCTCATTTTTATAAAGGAAAATTACTGTATTAGTTATAAAGTTATATGCTAATCACGAATAACTGACATATTCTGTTTCTGTGTTTTGTTATGTTGTAATACTGTTAAGCTAGGACTGGGCACTATGACGATCATGATAGTGACTAACTTATCCAATATTGCACACACTTATCTCAAAATCCCTGTCATGTGAGGTATTCGCTTGATTTAAACAGTCAGTTATGTTTGAAGTAACGTTAGAGTTAAACCGTTCAAGTTAACGTGGGGAATCCCGGATCCTTGTCATTGTGCTTTCGTTCTTAAAGGGACAGCAGCTTAATAAACTGCCGTCTCATAATTTGAATCAAACAACAAAAAGACTAGAGAAGACCTTCTGCGTTTTTAAGAATCAAGTGATATTAATGCATAGAATATCATGCAGTGAAGACTAAGCAGTATTATTCTGTAGTATTTCTTAATAAAATATCTATAAAATAACTATACTGTGATTATTGTTATTGTGAAATAAAATTTCTCATGTATGTAGAATAATATGGTCATAATGCCCATCCCTACTGTCAGCTAGTTTTAAGATCAAGCTTGTCATAAAAGTAAAGGAGTATTGGAATGAGTAATCGGAGAACAATGTCATGTACACTTGTTCTGCAGAGAGGACAGGAAACCACCATCCTTGGACTCTGAAGAATTACAGGCAAACCAGGAGTTTGGATCTACTGTGAAAGTTTTTGTATGGACCTGGTGAGTAAATTTTTCAAGTCCATGTCTCTGTCAGTAAGTTGATAATTAATATTAATGTTTTATCAAATAAATTAATATTCATTTGTGTGTGTGTATGTTTCTTCCCCCCTCATAATCCTGAAGTTTTGGGAATGAAAATCTGCCACATGATCTTCAGAGGAAGTGAGTATTCATGTCATCCAACATTAATACCATTATGGTACCCTTATGTGTGTGGAAATGTGAACACAGGCAACTCAAGGCACAACTCTGGTTCAAACGTACCTTCTTGAGTTTAAAAGCATAGCTCACTCAAAATAAAAACTCCCTCATCGTTTTCTCACCCTCATATCTTATCAAACTTGTATGACTTTCTTCTGTGAAACAAAATATTTTGAATAATGTTGGTAACCAAGCTACATTGGACCAAATTTTATGCATAATAATTACCAATAACCATCTCAAAGCTGAGCGGACTCTGTGTTCATATAGCCAGAATATCTCAATGTCAAATGTTGTTTAAAGGAAAGGTACAAAAACAAAATCCTCCCTTTTTGAGGACTTTTCAGTGAATCAATGTCTTTTTCTTTCTTTTACAGATCCAGCTGATTATTGGAGATTTGGAAGAGGATTGCTCATTATCTGCTGTGTCTGTCCCTTCTGGTGCAGAATCATGGACCTGTTGTATGTTTTGATTTATATTTCTTATTACACTATATAGCTTGGATTCTGAATTAAAAGGTAAATGTTTGTCCATATTATCAGAGCTATATGGAGCCCTCGGGGGTCAGTTGAATATAGAGGAAAAGAACATAAAACTGATTTGGAAAATACAGAGTAAATACAAAACAGTAAATGGCACAATTTGTTATTTGTTATAAGGTGAAATCATGACCTTATCATGATATTAGTAACCCTAACTTACAAGATAAATGCAATTTTTAGTTTTTCAATTCCTCCTGGGGGCTCTGAAGAATTTGTTTACATAAATTTACATCTGAATAATACAAGTTTTAGAATCAATAGTGAATCCGTGACAATCTTGTAAATGTATCAGTTAAGTTTTGTACTTTTTTTTTCAGTTTGAAATTTTATTCAACTTTAAAAATTGTATGAAACTGTTCCACTGTTATCTCTATTTGAAATGTATTATGTATTGTATTGTTTACAGACTGTATTTTGTCTTCCAAAATAAAACTGTAAATTTAACACTTTATTGAATGTTTTTTTATTGTAATAATCTGTACAATAACAGTGTTTTTCTGCAGAATTTTTAGTACTGTCACTTTATTGAAGGTGTTTGATCATAATAATCTAGGGGAAAAAATCAGTAAAATAACAGTTTTACACTGTTAAAAAATGGTAAATGACTGGCAGCTATGGCTGCCAAACAAAAAACTTAAAATTAAAGTAAAATTTCTTAATTTAAACAAGGAAAAATCAGTAAAATAACAGTTTAAAACTGTATAAAAAATGGTAAATGACTGGCAGCTACGGCTGCCAAACAAAAACCGTAAAATTAAAGTAAAATATCTTAATTTAAAAAAGGAAAAAATCTGTAAAATAACAGTGTTTTTCACTAAAACTTTTAATGTAAATTTCTGTAAAATGATTGTTTTTGCACTTTATTTGAATTAAGATATTTTACCTTAATTTTATGGTTTTTGTTTGGCAGCCGTAGCTGCCAGTCATTTTCCTTCTTTTTACGATTTTTTTTTTTACAGTGTACTTGCAATACTTAAGTACAAAAAATGTTGAATACTTTAGTACTTCTACTTAAGTGTGGTGCTCAAAGAGCACTTCAACTTCTACTCAAGTCACTTTTTTGATAAGGAACTTGTACTTTTACTCAAGTCTTTGTCTCTAGTACTTTATACATCTCTGGAGTTAAATAATTGAGTTTTACCGTTTTTGAATCCATTCAGCCGATCTTTGTATCTGGCGGTAGCACTTTTAGCATAGCTTAGCATACATCATTGATTCTGATCAGTCCGTTAGCATCTCATTCAAAAAATGACCAAAGACACTTTCAATATTTTTCCTATTTAAAACTTGACTCTTCTACAGTTATCGTGTGCTAAGACCAACTGAAAATGAAAAGTTGTGATTTTCTACACCTATATGGCTAGGAACTACTTTCTCATTCCTGCGTAATAGTGGCGGATCTTCACGGCCGTACCATGGCTGCGATATATATATACACACACACACAGTGAGGAAAATAAGGATTTGAACACCCTGCTATTTTGCAAGTTCTCCCACTTAGAAATCATGGAGGGTCTGAAATTGTCATCGTAGGTGCATGTCCACTGTGAGAGACATAATCTAAAAGAAAAATCCAGAAATCACAATGTATGATTTTTTTAAAGGGTTAGTTCACCCAAAAACGAAAATTCTGTCATTAATTACTTACCCTCATGTGGTTGGACACCCGTCAGACCTCCGTTCATCTTCAGACACAAATGAAGATATTTTAGTGTAAATCTGATGGCTCTGAAAGGCCTCCATTGGCTCAATGCACTTTACACTCTCAAGACCCTTAAAAGGTACTAAAGACGTCGTTACAAAGTCCATCTCACTACAGTGGCTCTACAATAACTTTATGAAGACGAGAATAGTTTTTGTGCGCAAAAAAACCTCTAAATAACGACTTATATAGTGATGACGATTTCAAAACACGGCATCATGAAGCTTTGAAGCGTTATGAATCAGTGAGTCAAATCATGATTTGGATCGCGTGTCAAACCGCCAAACTGCTGAAATTTGGCGATCCAAACTGCTGAATCGACTCACTGATTCAAAACGTTTCGAAGCTTCATGATGCCGTGTTTTGAAATCGTCATCACTATATAAGTCGTTATTTTGGTTTTTTTTGCGCACAAAAACTATTCTCGCCGATTCATAAAGTTATTGTAGAACCACTGTAGTGAGATGGACTTTTCTTATATCAACGTCTTTAGTACCTTTTAAGGGTCTTGAGAGTGAACCGTGCATTGAGCCAATGGAGGCCTTTCAGAGCCATCAGATTTACACTAAAATATCTTCATTTGTGTTCTGAAGATGAACGGAGGTCTGATGGGTGTCCAACGACATGAGGGTAAGTAATTAATGACAGAATTTTCATTTTTGGGTGAACTAACCCTTTAACTATTTATTTGCATGATACAGCTGCAAATAAGTATTTGAACACCTGAGAAAATCAATGTTAATATTTGGTACAGTTGCCTTTGTTTGCAATTACAGAGGTCAAAGGTTTCCTGTAGTTTTTCAGCAGGAGGGATTTTGGCCCACTCCTCCACACAGATCTTCTCTAGATCAGTCGAGTTTCTGGCCTGAGTTTGAGCTCCTCCAAAGATTCTCTTTTGGGTTTAGGTCTGGAGACTGGCTAGGCCACGCCAGAACCTTGATATGCTTCTTACATAGCCTCTCCTTGGTTCTCCTGGCTGTGCTTCGGGTCATTGTCATGTTGACCCAGCCTCGACCCATCTTCAATGCTCTAACTGAGGGAAGGAGGTTGTTCCCCAAAATCTCATCCTCTCCTTAATACAGTGCAGTCGCCCTGTCCCATGTGCAGAAAAACACCCCCACAGCATGATGCTGCCACCCCCATGCTTCACAGTAGGGATGGTGTTCTTGGGATGGTACTCGTCATTCTTCTTCCTCCAAACACGTTTAGTGGAATTATGACCAAAAAGTTCGATTTTGGTCTCATCTGACCACATGACTTTCTCCCATGACTCCTCTGGATCATCCAAATGGTCATTGGCAAACTTAAGACGGGCTTGGACATGGGCTGGTTTAAGCAGGGGAACCTTCCGTGCCATGCATGATTTCAAACCATGACCATGTCTTAGTGTATTACCAACAGTAACCTTGGAAACGGTGGTCCCAGCTCTTTTCAGGTCATTGACCAGCTCCTCTCGTGTAGTTCTGGGCTGATTTCTCCCCTTTCTTAGGATCATTGAGACCCCACGAGGTGAGATCTTGCATGGAGCCCCAGTCCGAGGGAGATTGACAGTCATGTTTAGCTTCTTCCATTTTCTAATGATTGCTCCAACAGTGGACCTTTTTTCACCAAGCTGCTTGGCAATTTCCCCGTAGCCCTTTCCAGCATTGTGGAGGTGTACAATTTTGTCTCTAGTGTCTTTGGACAGCTCTTTGGTCTTGGCCATGTTAGTAGTTGGATTCTTACTGATTGTATGGGGTGGACAGGTGTCTTTATGCAGCTAACGACCTCAAACAGGTGCATCTAATTTAGGATAATAAATGGAGTGGAGGTGGACATTTTAAAGGCAGACTAACAAGTCTTTGAGGGTCAGAATTCTAGCTGATAGACAGGTGTTCAAATACATATTTGCAGCTGTATCATACAAATAAATAGATTAAAAAAATCATACATTGTGATTTCTGGATTTTTTTTTTTTAGATTATGTCTCTCACAGTGGACATGCACTTGTCTCCATGATGACAATTTCAGACCCCTCCATGATTTCTAAGTGGGAGAACTTGCAAAATAGCAGGGTGTTCAAATACTTATTTTCCTCACTGTATATATATATATATATATAGATAGACATATATGGCAAATTGGTGCGGCATGTCTTGTACTTTACTTTTTTCATTATCAAAGTCATTGCATGCTTTCAAACCCATAGTTTCACTTCTCCGCACGGCATGCTGTCCTGATGCTAGCCGATCAGACCTCATACCACGGAACATGCAATTCTGCATTCATGCTGTTGTCATGTATAGGTGAAACAGCTTCACAGTCTTTTCAACACAGTATCATTATTTCTGTCACAATAATTCAAATCATCACAGAAGTATCAGAATTATCAGAAGTTACTCTAATGTACACAGAATATTCACCTCAGCATTACAAGCAGAGTAATTATCCCCCGGTTTCACAGACTTAAGCCTATAGTTCCAGATTAAAATACATGTTTGAGCTGGTTTAACTGAAAGTAACTTGCAATTAGGGATGGCAAAAACTAAACATTTTCTTGACTGAGCACCGAGCCTCATTAGCCGGTTGAAACCGGTTAACCGATTAGTTTAAAATATGCTGTGCTATTTGAAATAACAGCCGCGAGCCGCGCCTGCAATTTCGCAACTCTGTCGCATCTCTCTGCCGCTCTGCCTCCCGCTCTCACACACACACACACACACACAGTCCCGGCGCCGCCGCCTGCCTTCCACTCACGTCACTTTTTTAAAATCCCCTACAGCGCGAAACATGAGTCCCGCAAACGCGGCGCCGAGGAGCTTGTTTGTGATCGGAGGACAAATGGCTCCTTAGTTTCGAAATGGTTTGGGTACAGGGTGATCGCGTTGAAAATAAAGGCATTTGTCTAGCGTTAGAAGCTCATTTGAAACATTGCCGCGTCTCATTTAAGAAAATGACAGCTCCGAAGAGACGCCGCTTTAGTTCGAAGTAGTGATAATAATAAAGAAAGATGATGATCAACACCTTATGTGTTACCACTGAAATGTAGATGTAATATATTTCCAAATGTAAGCCCATCTTATGCGGAATGTTGTCTAATAGACTGCAACACGATAAAACCAATGGATAAAACCTTCAGAATGCGTAAAAGACGCACCGGCCAAGGCAGGTCTAACTCACTTTTTTTTTTTTTACCGACAACTTTTAACCGTTAACGTTGATACGGTCAACCATCGGTCAAACGGTCATCGGTTAACATCCTTACTTGCAATGACACATCTTAAAATATGTCAGTGCCATTGTTTTGTCTCAAGATGCACACCACTAATGTTGTTTTTCTAAGGGGTCATTCTGTGTCAACTCAACCAAAATATTTTTTCTGTAGAAAGACAAACATAAATAGCGATGAAAGGCAAAATATTAAATGTCACAAATGTATATTTATTGAGTAATCCACTGTTTTGTGGAGGGGGGTCAAAATGACAAATTTCACCTGAGATTTGGAGCCAAATTACAGGGGGGTAAAAATTAGTTTAGAAAGATGGCAGCATCATTATTTTATTTTTACCTAGAGATTGGTAGGTTGATTCAATCTTTGTTGCATTATATGCCAACGGTAACAGTTAAAAAATTGGAAAAGTGAGTGATGAGTAAATTAGTAAACTGGTAACTTGTAAAAGTTCAGTGGTCGAAAACCAAATGAGGGTCAATTTGGATACAGCTGTTACTTTTTATTAGTATAGGTTTTTAAAAGAAGCAATTTTCAGCTTCAGTTTAGGTTTTCGGCAGAGTGCATCCTAAATTTTCGGTTTCGGCCCAGAATTTTCATTTCGGTGCATCACTACTTTTTATATTTAAAGAGGAATATCTGAAGAACAAATAATGTTGAAACTAGAAATGTTTTTATGGGCATGCCGCACTGAAGACTTGAAAGTAAACACCCACTGCTATGATTGGATAAGCTTTGCACATTATAATGAGCTTCGGCTCCCCCGTGAGTATACGTGAGGAATTGATTTGAAAGTGTGTGGGAAAATGGCAACCGGAATGATTTGCCCACAGGGCTCGCAAAATGTCTTTATCAGACAAACACAATGATTTCTCTCATCCAACCGCTATTTAATTTTTGATCAAAACTTCCGCGATTGTATTTTTCCTTCAAATATCTAGTTAAGAGAGTGAATAACGCACATCAAGAAAGGAATGTTTTATCACTATTTAAGATAGCCGTCGGCAGGCCGGTGATACATTTTGGTGGAATTCACATTAGCACTGGGAGGTTGGGCTTTGCAAGCCTTGGCCCATACATATCCGAGTCTGATCACGAATAGCAGAACAATGAACCAACAACACCTCAAATAAAGGATTCTCCAGCCTGTGAAAGTGTGCGAAGTTATGCTCAGTTAGACACGTACACATAATCAATAGATATCAAACGATCTGTAACATTGCAATACTATCACATATAAAAAACATTTTTACACACGTGTGTTGCTTCATTTATTCATGTAATCTCATCCTGTCTGCAAATCCAGTCTCTTGTTTACAAATGAATCCGTGGTTAAATGAAGGAACAAATGCGCAATGTCTTCCCCACGTGAGCTGGATATTCATTAAAAAAAAGTTAATCCGTGCATTCATAATATTGGAATCTGAATAAAGCTTATGCAGCATGTTTACTGCTTGGAAGTTCGATCCGGTTTAGCTCCACATAGGCCTATGTTATTTATCTATAACATGTCATGCACAAATCAGTGGGCGGGGCTACAGAATCAGGCATTTCTCTTCTTCGGTTAAGGCAGTGTTTCACCACACTCTGACGTCACAGATCAAGCGTTTGCTGAGCCAGTTGTCAATAAAAGCTTTTCTTTAATTAACAAGGACGTTTTCAGCTCTGAAACTATCTGAAAGGATATTCTTATATTACGATGACCTTTTATATATCAAAAGCTCAAGGGAAAGTTGATTGCTGAATTCATAACCCCTTTAATATCATTCTAGATACTCATTCTTAATGAACTTTTTTTTGTAATCTTAATTTTTAAGGCCCTATATGGTTCAGTCCCATAGATATGGGGACATACTAGTATCGACCTGACTGATGCTTACTATCAAGTGACCTCACGACTCTTCCGGACGATATTCCCTGATGGGTATCAGAATCCGATCCAATCCGAGCACAGAGAATAAAGTTGTAATATGCGAATAAAAGTAATAAAGGGGACATTCTTCTCAAATATGTAATGTGACTTCTAAAACAACAAACAAGGTTGTTTTCCTCACATTTTCCTTGTCATAAACAGTATCTACTGCCATACCACCACAATCCAAGACAAAAACAACACTTTATTGTTTTCTCTGCCATATAAAACATTTAACACATTGTACTAAGAAAGACAGTGGCATTGGTGCATCTTTAGGATGCGTGTCAACCTAAAAATGGACCCTAAATACACAGGGCTTTCATAAGCTCTCCTTTAGCAATGTGCAAAATGGCATACTTACAACTTTTATCAAGTTGAACAATTTTAAAACATGTAGTTTTTGCACATTTCTATTTACTCCATTGACATTCCATTATTAACACTCAAAGTGTATTGGTAGAACATCTCTGCTCAGTGTGGCCCAGACTCTGTAGCTCCTGATCCTGAACAGTGTGCAAAAAAAAGAGAAGAAGCTTGAGCCTGTGTAAATATTTACTGTGGGGAACTTCCTAACACCAATTACTGTCGCTAGTCAGGAAATGGAAAGGTGGGACATGGAGAACCAGCAGATCGACAGAGATTAAGAGAGATGTCAGGTCACCGTTGAACACGATTCCCTACTGCATGCTTAAAGTTGACCTCTGACCTCTCCATACAACATTGTAGGGCTGGTAAATCGATTGTATTGATTAACTCGAATTTGTAGTTTATGTCGACTTGTTTGGATGAAAATCGATTTTCTCTTTAACATCCGCCGACGCTCCCCCTGCACGTTTGCCATAGAGATACACAATCAACGAGGAAAGTGTCATCTACAACATACAGTTTAATTCGTAATTGGTTCGGTTTTTATAACAAACAATACCCCATTGCAAAGTGTGTTTAAAGTCTGAACGGAACCGGGCTATTCATTTGAACTGTGTGGACCGTTTCTCAGCTCGGAGCAATAATAGACAGCGCAAGCTCACACACGGGCTGGAGATCCAGTGAAAAAGCATTTAAATTCACCACAGAATTAACAACATCACTACTGCAAGATCTAGTGGAAGCGTTCGGCACAGAATTCTAGCATAAACCACAGATATCAGATCAAACAGCACTAATGTGGAAACGAGGAGAAATATTGAGCAAAAATTAGCGAAGATCAACCAACATTCACCATGATTTACTGTAGTAACACCTCATGGATTTAATGTTGTTGTCATTATTCATCTCAGGGTTCGTACAACCTTTTGAGATTGAAATTCAAGCACTTTTCAGGGGTTTTCAAGGGCTTCACACTTTTTCCAGCACTTCAAAGCTCTAAATATTATCACATTTTAATGTTACTTTTAATGTGATGATTTGTAAAGCTAAAAGATTAAAGGGGTATTGTGGAAGAATTTTTTTTTATTTATTTTTTTTATGTGTAGACCACTTTGTGGCAAACAAGCACTTTTATTTTAAAAGACATGAAATGACCACTTTAACCAGTAGGTGGTGGCATAGGAGCACTTATTGAATTATTAGCCATTTCCACTCCCTAATATATGTACAAAAGAAGGAAGTCACAAAGTCTCATGAAAAACTAAACTTTTTTTCAAATTGTGACTAAATTACCCAGAAAACAAGTGCTCCTTTAATAATGACTGAGGCTGTGGTATTCATATTCTCGCGCATGCGTCGTGGAGACACACACGGAAGACAAGAACAAGTTGAATAAAGGTGTTATTTAGATTTTTTTTTTGCACACAAAAACTATTGTGGTCGCATCGTAAAATTATTGTAGAGCCACTGTTGTGAGATGGACTTTGTAACGACGTTTTAAGTGCCTTTTATGGGTCTTGGGAGTGTAAATGTACAGAATGCCAATGGAGGCCTATCTAAAGCCTTTCTCAGCATCAGCTTTACACTAAAATATCTTCATTTGTGTCTGAAGATGAACGGAGGTCTGACGGGTGTCCAACGACATGAGGGTGAGGAATTAATGACAGAATTTACATTTTTGGGTGAACTAACCCTTTAAATAAAAATATTGTTGTTGTAATGTATGTCAATACTGATGATAAGCTCTGAACATTTTTATTCAATATGGATTACCCCAGGAGACTATCATCACACAGCAGAAATAAACACGACAACAGGTGGTTTGGGCGCAAATTAAGGGTCGGTTCACACAAAACACATTTTTGCAGGTAAAAAAGGGAGAAAATCAGCAACAACAAAAAAAAAGTGAGCTCTTGAGATATGTTTTTTAAAGTTGAACTTCTTTTAACTTGAGCGCAGCCTCAATTTTAGAACGCAGTAAAAAAAACAAAAATGGAAAAGGAGCGCAGTAGAATGCAAAACCATATTCTGTGTAAACTGACCCAGTCTGCAAAATATGCTGTTGATCAGTTCCAACCAACGCAACAAACCTTTTGCCTAAAAAGGTCCAATCCGAGTGACCACACTGAGAGTTCGAAAATGTGACCCATGATAATCTGTGTAGCATAATGACTGGTTTACAATGTTTATATTTTGTACTTTATAGATTTATAGACAAAATTATAGATGTAAAAGCAGTGCAATGTTAATATTGTTTTACTTGTTTTGTATAGGTTGTACCTCTTCAAATATTTGAGATGTACATGTAACTTGTATATTCTAAAATGTAATAAATGAACCCTCTGGTTTCTCCAGGCTTTAGTCAATCAGGATACTCTTCAAACTGGCAGCACTATCAAATTATATATCATGGTAAATATCAATATCGATCAATACGAAAAAAATATTGTGATCATATTTTTTGGCATATTACCCAAACCTAGTAATTCTAATATAATGTATTGGTTGAATGTAAGAAAAAAGACATACATTAAATTAGGTTAGAAAAAAAATGCCCTTACAATAGGTAAAAATGGTCATAACAGGTACACACAAAAAAAAACGTATTTGAAAAGTGAATATCTGTCACTGCTGCAAACTAACCACCACACAGAATATGAAGAATTTTAAAAAGCAGTACGCTGTCCACGGGAGTCATAAAACTGCCCAGGCACAATAACACAATAGGCAAAATATCTTCTAGTTATCGTTATCAACAAAATCCCCAAAAATAGAGGTCATTTTTTTTGACAATATTGTTCACACCTACACCTGACCTCTCCATGAAAGACAACAGGTCAACCTGCCAGCAAAACTGATTTGACCACCTTGAAACACAGAGGCTCTTTGTCCACCTCTCCTTTCACATGGATCAAAATAAAGAAAGAAGAGAAGAATCATGAGCTCTCAGATGCTCTGTTGGAACATGTTCAAGTGTTGCAATTCTCCTCAGGCATTTAAAACCACAATTTGCAGGAACCAGGGCCCTATTTACAAACCTTTTTATCTTATGATAGGAGTCTTCTGAAGAGTTCCTAGCTAGGAGTTTTAGCTTAAAACCTATTCACAAAACTCATAAAAGCAAGTTTTATAATAATATAAGAGTAATACACACATTAACAGTGGTTGTTTGGTAGAGAAGCGTAGCAGGCAGACACCGGGAAGAATATATACTGTGTATAAAAATATAAATAAATAACTAAATGAAATACAAAAACGATGAATATAAATCAAAAGTGACAGTAAAGCTACTTGTAATATTACAAAATATTTCATTTTTTCAAATAAATGCTGTCCTTTAGAAGTTTCTATTCAATTCTAATCAACGTACTGCAAATTACATTGTGTCCAAGTGCATTATTTCCTTTTAAAATAATGTATCACTTTATTCTATAAAACCTATTTAGTTTGAATATATTTTCAGTACATTTAAATGTAACGTACTGAAAATATATTTAAATATAACGTGATATTATTATTATCATAATAATAATAATAATAATACTATTTATATTTTGTGTTCTCAAATGTCTCAGTGGCACTGTAAACATGTTTAAAAATGATCTTTTATTACGAAGTGAAAAGGTAATAACAGTAAGTATGGTAATGCATCATCCAGATTTATAAGATTGCCTATTATTATCCTATTTTTTTATTAATGTTCTAAAATGTTAGTTAAGTTAAAGGTGTTTTACTTTCATGAATTTTTTTTTATAATTGTAGATGCCATTATCATATCAAGTAGGGCTGCACAATTTGGGGAAAATATCTAATTGTGATTATTCTGGTTAAAATTGCGATTGCGATTTATTATTATTTTTTTTTTTTTTTTATAAATGAAAAGTGTGTATATAACATTTTGTGTTTATATATTAATATGGCTAATAATAATTATTATGATTAATATTATTGCTAAATAAAAATAAGAAATATTACTATTACAATAACATTTTCATTATTAAAAATTTTAAATAGCATTTAAGAATAAATATAACAGTATAATAATAATAATAATAATAATAATACTATTTATATTTTACAGAAAATATGGGTTACCTGTTAATATGCAGACAGCCTATGACTTAAAATCATTAGAAAGGTCTAAGGATTTATTGTAAAAAAAAAAATAAAAAAAAATATATATATATATGTATAATAATAATCTTTGCTTTTTATCTGTGATATCAATTTCTTAAAGTCTATGTTTTTAATATGAAATATGAGCCTCTTCTGCATCCTCTTCTTAAAACTCCTGTACATTGAAGAAAAACATATGGATTGTCATATACATTTATTTAGAAGTATTATTTTTCTTATTTTCTAGCCAAAAGTTTAATTCATAATGGAAGCCAGAGGGCGCCCTCGAGCAGAAACTCCACATTTTCCTCAGAGAAGTAATAGTTTTCAGGAAATCCCTAATGTGAAGCTTGCGCTGTAGGCTGAATAAAAGAAGATAGAAATGCTTTGACTGATTAAACATGAAGCGACTAAGAATACTTCTGCAACAAGATATGGTGTATTGAGTTCTTCAAGCCTTCTCAGGTATTTTCATAATAATAAAGCATTCAGTGCTGATGGACATTCTGTGATGAGAAGCCACATCAGCTCGACTGACTATATGAAGAGAGTTAAAACATCTTATTAAACATATTTTTGTTGGACAACAGGTTTATGAACGCTTCACATTACTAGTTTTTGAAGATGTTTAAGCGACTCAAACTCGCAGCGTTTACTGATCTCAGAGCAGCTCTTCTCTGACACGCTGGGCATTTACTGGAGTGAGGTGAACCCAGAACAAAGTTGTTATTAGCTAGCTGATCATTTTATGAAATTGTATATGGCAGAAAATTAGGCTATTTGTTCATTTTTTTAATACTACTTTTTAATATTGTTATGATAATATACCAAAACAATTATCAGTAAATAGCGTAAAAATGAGGAACAAAAACAAACATCAAGGTATCAAAATAAGATAAGCAAACATTACAAACTCTTTCTATGAATTTATTTAAAATGTATTGTCAGTATTGCGCTTGCAGATCACGTGGGTAGGGTACTTTTTTACTGTGTGTGTGTGTGTGTGTGTGTGTGTGTGTGTGTGTGTGTGTGTGTGTGTGTGTGTGTGTGTGTGTGTGTGTGTGTATGACCATGTCTGTCAGCCACCACCGAAGACCATTTTTGACCCAGGAAAAACCCTGCCGAAATGGTCGCTATGTAGAGCCCTGGTCAGTACACACCGTTTTTCAAGTTCAAGTCCACCAACGTTAATCTATGAACTTGACTGCTTTGTTGGACAAAAAAATGGCAACTCGGCGTAAGGCAGATTATGATTGGTCAGATCGCCTGCCAATCAAACTCCTGGCGAAGGGTGAATTACTCACCTTTGTGTCGCTTCCAACACGGAAGACCTTCGTTCATCTTCGGAACACAAATTAAGATATTTTTGATGAAATCCGAGAGCTCTTTGACCCCACATAGACAGCTATTTAATTAACACTTTCAAGGCCCAGAAAAATCGTCTGAGTATACTTTTTGTGTGCAAAAATCAAACAAAAATAGAACTAGGATGGGCTGCACTGTTTACACTACGTCAACAGCAGTCTGAAGAAATTGTTGAATAAAGTCGTTATTTATGTTTGTTTTTTGAGCACCAAAAATATATTCATCGCTTCTTAAAATTAAGCTTGAATCACTGGAGTCACTTCATTTTAACGATGTCTTTACTACCTTTCTGGGCCTTGAAAGTGTTAATTACATTGCTGTCTATGGAGGGGTCCAAAGAGCTCTCGGATTTCATCAAAAATATCTTCATTTGTGTTCCAAAGATGAACGAAGGTCTTACGGGTTTGGAATGACATGAGTGTGAGTAATTAATGACAGAATTTTCATTTTTTTTGTGAACTAGCCCTTTAAACGGCTTTGAATTACTCTTAGATAAAAAAACTAAAACAACTTACGAGTCCTAAAAAAAATGAGTACATTTATAGGAGCAACTTTTATAGCCTTTGAGATTTTTGGTGAATACGGCCCCTGATTGGGTCCGGTGGCCCTTTGAGTAAAAAACAGAAATGACAGTCTGACTCAGGTTTACCACCACCATTGTGTTCAGATGTTTTTGGTTAATTTAAGCATTTATCTGGACTGTACTTGAAAATCAAGCCTGAGTTCTCGAGCATTCCTGTTCTTCATTGATTTACTCAAATCTCAATATAATCCAGTTGAGTCTTGTTGGTACACTTCAAAACAATAACACTGTCAGTTCATCACGGCAGATGTAAAGTTGTTAACCATCCAATGACATTCTGCAAGGCAATCGCCAGGCTTGCCTATTTGTTCTGTGTAAACACACCTAGATTAGGCTCTAGATTTAAGCAATTACACACACACACACACACACACACACACACACACACACAATTAGACCTATAATTGGCTTCTCCCAAATAATTTCACTGGATATTCCAAAGGATTCTCTAAACAAGCCCAGCTTGTAAAGGCCACAAGGGTCCAATCCAAGAATGGCGTTAAACCCTCATATATTCATAAATTAAATGTATTAGGCATTCATTTTCACCACTGAAATGTCTGAAATCACAATATTTTTACTGTTTACCTAAGCTTACAAATCATCAGGACCAAGTGTATAAAGCCGCTCAGTAAAATTTTAGTGTGTCATATATATATATATATATATATATATAATTATAAATATAAAGCATTTTTGATTGGTTTTGTACATATGGCCCAGATGTCTAACACAACAACTCAACTCCACACCTCTTCCTTCATTTTTCTTTTCCACTGTTGAAGTGAAACCATTCCTCAAGTTTAGTTTGCCTCACTTGCAATGCCTTTGTTTTTGCAGGTGTTTAACTGTGTACTTTCCCAAACATCTCATTGAGGGATCATTGTTTGTTAAGACTCAGACCTCTGAACTCAATGAGAACTGTTTGTTTCTATAATAAACCAGACACGTTTTTTCCTGAATTGAGTTGCAACCAGCTAGCAGAATACAGATGGAAATGGCACAAAATAAAGCAAAAATGAAAAACAAATCAATCACAATAAATGTAAGGACAATTGATGATTTAAACAGAGTGGGGACATGTCATCTAATCTCAACAATAAAATGAAACTGATAAACAGTCAGATTTAAAAAAAAATAAAATAAAAATAAAGTAAAAGACACACGTTTCAGCCAGAACTCAGAATCTAAAGGCATATATTTTAAAAGAGACCTTTGAGTTTTCAGTGGAATTAAGCAACACACTCCGCCCATTTACTCAATGACCACACACAAAACAGCTCTGACATTTATCCATGGTTTTTAAACAAATAATATTGTTCATTTAAAGCCTGTTCCGAACAACAGAGTTGCGATAACACAACATTATGGAATATGCAACTTTCCGAAACATCATATAGGACACAACAATGAAAAAAATGTAACTTAATAGGCTCCATTTCGGACTAGATAGGCGACTCACCTACTTTTCCAGCGCTGAATCAAAAACAAGTGCGATAGGACCATCCGATTAACACTGCTAGTCATTAGACAAGAGCATAGACAGGTCCGGAGTATTTTACAAATAAAACAATGACGCGTGAAAAAACCAACAGATACATAACCACCTGAAATCAGCACCAGAGAGAGTGAGCTCTGCCGGGATTAAAGCGCCGAATATCCGTGTGCTGAAACGCTGTAATATAGCGGGACACCGCTTCTGGTGTACTACCGTAAACACTCGTACAAACACAAAACAAGAAAGAAAGACTGCAGAAGACGAGTGCGTTTGCCAGACGTGTTTGAAAGTTGAAATCCCGCCCCTCTGTCCACGCCAGTAGTGGTGAACTCTGTCTGCAGAACCACAGCGACAGCAGTTTCAGACCAGCGGCTGCAGGACGGACGCGAGGGGCGGGCTCTACACGGACACGTCATGCTTTATTAAATATAAAACTTGACCAAAAAACCTTTGCTGTTTTCACTTGGATTATCTAAAATATTTAACAACAATAATTTTAAATAAAGTCACTTTTCTGTTCATATGCTTAAGATATGCTGTACAATGAGCAATATATTTATATAATTAATTCATTTAAATGTTAATTGTTGTGGGCTGTCAAAAGATTAATCGCGATTAATCGCATCCAAAATAAAAGTTTGTGTTTACATAATATATGTGTGTGTACTCTGTTAATTATTATTTATATATAAATACACACAACTGCATGTATATATTTAAGAAAAAAATATTATTTTTATATATAAAACATTTATATAGATTATAGATTATATAAATGTATATACATGCAAATATTTCTTAAATATATACATGAATGTGTGTGTATTTATATAGAAATAATAATTAACAGAGTACACACATATATTATGTAAACACAAACTTTTATTTTGGATGCGATTAATCGCGATTACTCTTTTGACAGCCCTAATACAAACACTATTTTGTTGTTGGTTCATACTGCATGAACTAGGCTAACTAGGGAGAACAAATACTTACCAATAGAAGCTACTGACACAGAGTATGGCCATTTCATTTCAGATACAGGATGGTGCAGGGGCACAGCTGCACATTTGCTGAGGGGCATGATCAGTGCTGGCGTATATAAAATAAAATTCAAATTAAATTCAAATTAAAAATAAATGTAGATCTTTAAAGTTATTTTGCACATGATAAATGTGTCTTTAAAAAAACATTACTGGTGTGCATCTTGAGACAAAATGCACATATTTTAAGATTTAAAAAATAAAAATAAAACAATAATCACTGAGAACTGAGGAAGCCTCCGGAGCTGAAGTTCAGTTATGGTAATTGATGTAAGCGGTCTATGGCTTTAAGCGACCAGTCACAAGAGACTGGGCCATCTGGCCAATCAGAGCAGAGTAGACCAATCACAACAGACTGGGCCATCTGGCCAATCAGAGCAGAGTAGCTCATGGAAAGGAGGGGTTAGAGAGACTGATTCATCCAATGAGTCGTTTGAGAATCATTGAAAAATGTGGTGATGATGTGCAATGTAAATTATGAGAAACCTAGGAGACTGCCAAAAAAAAGAAAGAAATAAAAGGAACCTTTAAAATATCATAATAGGGGCAGCCACACACTAAAAGATAATCAGGCTGATTTTGGGTCCGACAATCCTAAAATTTAGATTATTGATGGATCTACAGATTTATCAGATGTGTGTACTGAGCCTCTTCATTTTGGGGTCACACTTGGCTCCTTTACAGTCAAAAATGACAGAAGCCTTAAAATGTAACTTTTTTCTCTAACATCACTGTACTCTATTTTTGTTAATTCATATTTTTTTATTATTATTTAGAATTTTGAGGGTATGTTATGATACTATGCAATATGTATACCATTTTGAGATTGTTGTTTTTTTTCATTTAAATTAATATATTTTCAATAAATACAATATTTCTGATTAAATAGAGTGAAGGCCTTTAAAATACATTTTCTTTTAAGTGAAAATACTGCCATCTGGAGGCGTTAAAAATAAAAACGTCTATGTCATGGTATATTTACCAATATTAATATAGAGACGCTTTTGGTTTCCCTATAATTTATGTTTGACAAACAAAGTCTGGTCTGGACTGTGTGTGTGCGTGTGCGTGTGTGTGTGTGTGATTTTTTTCCCCCAACCTTTTAATATCCGAATCATGTCCACGTAGTGTTCATAGTGTCATGTGTTCACATAGCTAATGCGAGAAAAATCACCAAGTGTTATCCCATTCCAATGAATATATATATATTAATAATTACATTTCAAAACAACCAATCAAAACAGACTGGGCCATCTGGCCAATCAGAGCAGAGAAGCTCTTGGAAAGGAGGGATTTAGAGAGACTGATTCATCCTTGAGAATCATTGAAAAATGTGTTGATGTATATTATGAGATTTGTATTTATTTATTTTACCTTTGATGCATGTAAACCTGTTGTAGGAGACCTCCAAAACAAAATTAGGAACCTTTAAAATAGCATAATAGGGGCACTTTATGGCACCCACACACTAAAACATAATCAGGCCGATTTTGGGTCCGACAATCCTTGGTAAAGTCCAGATTATCTTGATGGTTCCACAGACTTTCAGATTTTCCTTTGGTGTGATGTGTGTTCTGAATCTGAGCCTCTTCATTTTGGGGTCACACAAGTGTGCTTGCACACACACGGAATTTGTCTTGGTGCTGAAGCTTCCAGTGCACATATACAATACAAACACAACAAGAACATAGTAATACAAATTCTAAAAATAAAAATATGAAAAATAGCATTAAAAAAATATAAGGTCACAGTTACGTTTTGTCAGAATAAACATTTATTCTGTGTGTGTGTGTGGGGGGGGGGGGTATTTTAACTGTTCAAGTGGGAAATGGCCTGTGGGAAGAAGCTGTTTTCGGTCTGTCAGGAAGCTGGAGATCCACTGACAGATTGAGGATGGCATGGAGAGCTGGGTCAGTTTAGCTGAGAGAAGATCAGGCATGATGGTATTGAAGGCCGAACTGAAGTCCACAAATAAGATCCTTGCATAAGTCCCAGGTCTGTGGAGATGTTGCAGGATATAATGCAGTCCCATGTTGACTGCATCATCCACAGACCTGTTTGCTCTGTAGAAACATTGAAGAGGATCCAGCAAGGGTCCAGTGATGTCCTAAAAATGTCCACTTTTGACCTTTACGGTCCACAGTGACAGAAGATGTTTTTCTCAAACGTCAATGTAACATATTTTTGTTAATTAATTCATATTTTCTGATTATTATTTAGAACTTTGAGGGGATTTTATGATACTATGCAATATTTATGCAAAAATTTTGCTATTTTTTCATTAAAATGTATATATTTTTAATTATTTTTCAATAAATGCAATATTTCAGATTAAAATAGAGTGATGGCCTTTAAAAAAAAAATTTTTAAGTGAAAATACTGCCATCTGGAGGCAGAGGAGGATACAAAACAAATCTTTATTCCAATTCACAAACTTAAACACAGGACATCGCTGGAGATTGGACAATGGAACACAGGAAACTGAGGGCTTAAATAATACAAAGGGGATGACTAAATGAAACTAATAAATTAAAAACTAAAAACGATAGAAACTAATTTGTAAATCAGGCAGGCAAAAAGTGAACAGAAGAAATCACATGATAAATTAAAACAAATCAGTTGAAAAATGTCAAGAGGGTTACCAACTGTTATGTTTAGGGTAAGGGTTGGTTAAATCAATTAAATAATTCAATTTTAAACAAAAAATAATTTCTGTTTTAGAAATGCAGTCCTGGAACTGCAGTGTCATGCTACTAATTCTTGGCAAATTATAGCAAACTTTAAAAGCAAAGCATTTTGTTATGATGAAAAATGCAAGAATGAATATATTAAATCTAATTTGAAAACAAATGTATAGGTATTTGAACACATTACCCTTCACAGTCTAATGGTTTAAACTGTACTATTAGTGGCTCCTGAAGGGCTCCTAAGATAAGAGATCATTGTGTGTGTGTGTGTGTGTGTGTGTGTGTGTGCGTGCGTGCGTGCGTGCGTGCGTGTGTGTGTGTGTGTGGAGGCTGGGTGTCTCCCGCCTGTCCTCAGCACATTAAGATAAGCTCTATAGCACAAACATCCACAACTGCAGAGATCAACGATCACTTCACTGGCTGCTCCAATGCCCGAAAACACATTCATGGCCAAGCAGAAAAGCCTGTAAGTGCTGTATCTATTCATTCCAATGTTTTCTCTTTTTATTTCTATTTTTATTTGAAATCGTACTGCTTTTATACAGCTTAGAGGAAGACAGAGGAGCTGAAGGCAAGAAGAAGAAGAAGAAGGCAAAGAAACACAAGGACCAAACATGGGCTAAAGAGGGGCCGCGGGACCCTTTCGAAATGGTAACTAGTAATCTGTCTATGTGTATCTTTTTAATGAGATGTGTGAGTATTACCTGTTTCACATCAGTTGAATTTGTTCCCAGCTGGTCTCTCTTCCTGAGGAGAAGCAACAGGAAATTCAAAAAGCCCTGCACCTGTTTTCTTTTGATCAGGGGCCTCCAAAAAGTCTACAGGAGGCTCGTAAGCACACATACCGCTTTTGGGATACGCAGCCAGTCCCTAAAATAGGTATGAGGCACAATGCACAGCTAGAAACAACATTAACTGAGTGCATCTCTACAAAGGGCATTCCTTCTCTTTTAGATGAGGAAGTGACGTCACAAGGGCCGATTAAGTCAGAGACGGCCAGTGTTCGAGAAGAGTCGTATTCACTGCCACAGGAATTCATGTGGGACACGCTTGACCTGGGCAACCAGGAGCAGGTGAGAGAGAGGACTTTTTCAACCAACGCAGTGCCAAAATTATTTATTGAACAGAAGTGAACAAAAATGTTCTTGAAATCCAGGGATGGACAAAGTACACTCTTTAGCTAAAATTTAAAGGGTTAGTTCACCCAAAAATGAAAATTCTGTCATTAATTCCTCACCCTCATGTTGTTGGACACCCGTAAGACCTCCGTTCATCTTCAGACACAAATGAAGATATTTTAGTTGAAAGCTGATGGCTGAGAAAGGCTTCAGATAGGCCTCCATTGGCATTCAGTACATTTACGCTCACAAGATCCATAAAAGGCACTAAAAACGTCGTTACAAAGTCCATCTCACCACAGTGACTCTACAATAATTTTACAATGCGATGACAATAGGTTTTGTGCGCCAAAAAAAATTAAAATATCCAACTTTATCCAACTTGTTCTTGTATTCCGTGTGTGCCTCCACGACGCATGCGCGAGAATATGACGCAGATCTGGCGTTCGGACACATGACCCAGAAGCGATTTGTTTACAAGCAGAGGAAGACGCGCGTATCTAAGCTGTTGAATTCTACATTGATCGTGCTTTAGGTCTCAGCGTAGTTCTCAAAATGGGGCTAAAGTGTGCATTTCATGGATTCCCGAACCCCGGCGCTACGTCATAATCTCACGCATGCGTCGTGGAGGCACACACGGAAGACAAGAAGAGGTGAATAAAGTCGTTATTTTAATTTTTTTTTGCGCATAAAAACTATTGTCGTCGCTTCGTAAAATTATTGTAGAGTCACTGTGGTGAGATGGACTTTGTAATGACGTTTTAAGTGCCTTTTATGGGTCTTGGGAGTGTAAATGTACTGAATGCCAATGGAGGCCTATCTGAAGCCTTTCTCAGCCATCAGCTTTACACTAAAATATCTTCATTTGTGTTCTGAAGATGAACGGAGGTCTTATGTGGCGTTCACACCGGACGCGATTCGCGCGAATAATTCGCGCTAATCGCGCGAAGGTGGACGCGTGTACATTTTGAGTTTACTCGCGCGAATCGCGCGTGAAATTCGCGCGAATCGCGCGTGACATTCACTGCACAACAGATGCAAATTCGCGTCATGGGCGGGGCTTCCGCCAGCAGCTCGTCTCGTTGAGAAATGGCTGACATGGGCTGTGTTTACATGTCTTTTTTTTTGTTCATATCTACTGTTAATGTGTGACAAAACGTAGTTTTAAGACTTTTTCAGTCGATAATCTAGTTGTTTAAAGCTCAAATCTGTGGTGTATTTACATAAACAGTGCCTATTTGAACATTTTATCTGCCGTTGTCGGAGCTGTGAGCTCCAGCGGACAGCGCGCTCAGCGCACGTGAAAGCCGGCGAGGGCAACCTTTCCTCGGCCAGTCCTTCTGCCGTCTACCGCTGGCTCTGATGTCTCTGTGCTGTGTCTCGAGCTATAATTCGTCTTGTAACGGCCGATCTTTGGTCTCATGGATCTATAATTTGTTCCCTGGCAAATCGTTTAGGCTGAGGGCAAAGATAAGTTTCATTACTTTATATTTTTAGGCTATAACTGTATGTTGCAGTTGTAACGTTAGCCTACTAGCACTGACTTTGAATGTTTGACTGCATTGTTTGCTTTATTTCATGTATAGCTTGTTATACATTACTTATACTTTTGTATTATTGATCATACATAAACTTGCATTTAACAAAAAGAGACTGGGTTGTGTTTCATGTCATTTAATGTTATCACAGTGATAATCATATTGTCTGAACCAGATATTAATATACAGATTTTCTCTTCATTGTTGTCACTACTAGAGCAAGCTCCTGATTGGTTAACGCGGCGCGAAATATCCGCCAAAGTTCAGATTTTTCAACTTGAGCGTTTCGCGCGATTCACGCGAATCGCGCGTTCAAAACGCTCAAGTCGCGTCCTTCTCGCCGCCTCAATCGCGCGAATCGCGCGAATCTCGCCGCCTCATTCGCGCGAATCGCGCCGCAGAATGCCATTTCGCGTCTCTGCATTGACTTAACATGTAAATCACTCGCGCGAATCGCGTCCGGTGTGAACGCACCATTACGGGTGTCGAACGACATGAGGGTGAGGAATTTATGACAGAATTTTCATTTTTGGGTGAACTAACCCTTTAAGAACTTTAGTACACTTTTATAGGTAATAATTACTTAGTGTCTTTGAAATATGGTGACAGTATATTGCCGAATGTGCTGACAAGTATTTATGGTACAGTAAAGTAGTTTTGTAGTCAAGACCACCTAATCTGAGACCAAGACCAATGTGTGTTAAGACCAAGACAAGACCAAGGGCCCCATTACACACCCAGCACAATGCGGCACCAGGCGTGACGTCATGCAAGTGTTTTTTTGCTAGTTTCAGCCCGACGCAGTTAACATTTTCACGTCCTGCGCCATGTTGTTTATATAGCAAATGCATTTGCGCCCATTTGTGCACCCGTGGGCATGCTGGTCTGAAAACGAGGTGTGTTCAGGCGCATTATTTTGAGGCAACTGAAATAGACTGCATTGTTGGCCAACTAAAACCTGGTCTAAAGTCAATGCCGCAATATTTTTTTTGTTAATAAAAGAGCGTGTTAGTAATATGCGCCTATAAGCGGGTCCACAACACGCGTACACTCTGCTTATTACACACAGGAATGTGCAGCAGCATAAAAACATTTTTAAATATGAAAAATTAAAGGATTCCTCTCTGGAGAAGCGTTCAGTCTTTGTAAATAGCGAATCCGCCATTGCGTGGGTGCAACTTTTAAAGGCAATGGGAGATGAGACTCTGATTGGTTTATTGCACGTTACGCCCAAAACACACCCATGAAATTTAGTAATATCCCAGCAGTTGTGGTCTTGACCAGTCTTGAAAAAAAAAATCCAGAGTCCTCCAAGTCTGAGGCCAAGACAAGACCAAGACCTTCAGAAAATGGTCTTAAGCCCGGTCAGAAGACCAAGACCGTTCTCGAGTACAACACTACTGTAAAGTAAAACTTTTTATGTGACTTTTTAAAAGTGTACTTAAGTTTTTTTTAAATATACTCTTAAGATTTTATTAAGTAGGCCTATATTGTAAGTGCACATTCGATACAATTAAGAAAAAAACTTTTTTTTACAAGGGTACTGTTTATTATGGTTTTGCTCTTTGGTATACTCCATCCTCCTGCTCAAAATACCTGTTTTAAGAGAAAACTGTCTGATGACACCATCACACCGATAGGACAGAGCTTAAATAGATTACTTTATTATAAGTCAACACACACAAGCGATGATGGTCATTTTACGTCTACTTCAGACTTGACCAATTAAGTGATTTGTTCATTCAAGAGACCCACTCCAACCAGATAATCTTTGGCTCTGTGACCCATTTTTGCATCTCTGCCCACCAGTTGGGAACTACAGTAAAAGACAAACTATTATCTTTATCCTCAGCCCTGTAACTATAGGTTCCTCCTTATGTTTCTCTATGTAATTGTAGCTGAGAGAACTTTGTGACTTGCTGAATGAAAACTACATGGAAGAGGATGAAAACACACTTCGCCTGCACTACTCTCCACAGTTCTTGCTCTGGTTTGTTTTATCTCTTAATATATTGTTACATATGATCACAAACAACTGATCTTATCATTTCTTTGTACGTTTTTGCACTTAATGCAGGGCTCTATTCCCCCCTGAAGGGCAATCGCAATGGCACTGTGGAGTCAGAGTAAACTCCAGTCAAAAACTAGTGGGATTTATAAGTGCCATTCCTGCTACTATTAAAGTATTTGACACGTAAGTGCAGCATTTTCTCAGCTGGTTAAAATTATTGCAATCATTTTGGTTGATGCAAATGACAAAGATGCTCCACAGAGAATTAAAGATGGTGGAAGTGAACTTCCTGTGCGTACACAAAAAACTTCGCTCAAAAAGAGTGGCACCAGTCCTGATCAAGGAGATTAGCAGACGTGTCCATCAGCAGGGGATTTCTCAAGCAGTCTACAGCACCAGTGCGGTCCTACCAAAGCCTATCGCAACCTGTAGGTATGATGGAAATGGCCAGGATATTTCTCTTACTCTCCCAGACAACCACTGCGCTTTTATTTGTGGTATTGTTTAAAAGTAAATTCCGTTATTCTTTATGCTTGTTAAAAGGTACTGGCACAGATCGCTGAACCCACGCAAGCTGATTGAGCTGGATTTCTTCTCTCTCACTCGTAACATGACCCTGCCGCGTGCCCTCAAGCTAAATCGGCTTCCTGAGGTCAGACTGCCCTCCTGAGTCCCTCATGTTTCCTGCAAAAAGTTTCAAAGTATTGATGTGCTTTAATGTTTTACAATGTTATGGCAAGATTTTAAATTCCAGGTGTAAGGTGATTAACAAGAATAGAAGTATCAATATCTTTCCAAAAATCATAGTAATCCCAAACTGTCTTGAATAAAGACGTTTGTAGCTAGTTTAGGTGCATTGCCTCTGTTTGGAGTCCATTTGGAGACGCGAGAGAAAGTTTGCACATCCTTTAACTGCATGCAGTAATAATCTCTCTCCTCCTTCTTTATCTATAACACCAGACCACAAAAACTGCTGGCCTTCGCCCCATGACTGCGCAGGATGTGCTAGTGGTTCAGGCTCTTCTGAGAGAACATCTACAGGCTTTTCATCTCTCTCCTGTTCTGACCCTGAAGGATGTTGAGCACTGGCTTCTGCCTCAGGATGGTGTGATTGACACATATGTTGTGGAGGTCAGTATGATGAAAAGGACCTTTCAACTCGCTCTCATGTGCTGCATTAAACAAGAACCCGGACCAATTTATCCTAAAACAGGCTTAATGGACCACTTGTAACATGTTTCTGCAGTTGTTTTTGAAATACAACCCCTCCTTGTGAGAGATCTATAATGTTACACATATGTGACATTGGGCGTTTATGATACATTTTTTATGTTACATATATGTCACATTGGGCATTTATTTCTCAGTTAAAAAAAAAAAACATTTAATAATTTTTTTGCTAAATAGCAGTTTTTTTTCAGTTTATTTTCTTTTCCACAACATTTATCAAAATTATGCATATTATTAAAAAATTATTAACAAAACATATCAAGCCATAGACGGATCTTCCAACACTTATCCCCTGCTTGCTGATTTTAAGAATTATTGTTGCCAGTGAAATGTAGAGATGCTAGTAGAGTCTGAAAACAGTTGCGTAACATTTTGTCAGCCACCATGACATTTGGTGCAGATCATGCGCAGATCAATACTAATCAATATTTCAATTATATTAAACAGTGCTGTTAACATTTTTCTGAGTCCCAGATTTTATTTAAAACATAGAGAAAATATATAACACTAAAAAAATTATTGAATCTGCTAAATTAATTGAGCAGCTCATTAATATTTTTCTTAATATGACAAATACATAACATCAAAATTCCACCAACTGTTGTAAGGTTAACAGCCGGATGTGACACATATATATGTCACCACAATATTTTCGTAACTTGTTTTATATCAGTTTATTTAAGAAATGTATTAAAATCAGGTTAAGTGTAATCTATGATAAGTTATTAAAATGTTAGAACTGTTGCATGGGTTGAAACATACCTTTAGTAACAAAAACAAGCGTATTAACTAACTCTGGTGCTAACCAGACAGACCACCATTTTGGAAATGTTGCCATGGCAACAAAAAATGCACAAATTGTCACATGACTGAACCTGGGTGTTCCTTATATGTCACATAGGGACTTCCTGAGTTGAAATTTAGGGATATTGCTTTAAAAAGACCTTTCCAGATAATCACCAGTGTTTGTGACACCCGTGTCACTGTGGGTTCGTATGGGTAAATGCCATTCATATGTCTGTATGCAGAGCATGGCCGGTACAGTAACTGACATGGTGAGCTTCTACACACTTCCCTATACGGCTCTGAACCACCCTGTGCATAAAAGCCTGAAGGCAGCCTGTGTTCTCTACTGCATCAGCCAGGCCACCCCGCTGCTGCAGCTAATGGAGGACACGCTTATCATCTGCAAAGCAGTAAGTCAAAGTACATATCAACACAATACAGCTGACCCGACATGAAGATATTTACTGGCCATCTGTCACATCCAAACTACCCTAACCTGTAGAGTCATGCTTCTTTTAAATGCATTGCTTGTTCTGCTCTCCATTTGCCTGTTCAGAGGGGGTTTGATGTGTTCTCTGCAATGGATGTAATGGATAATAAAGCTTTTTTGGAGCCACTAAAGTTCAGAATGGGAGATTCTGCACACAAGCAGTATTACCTCTACAACTGGAGATGCCCTGAAATATCCTCAGACAAGGTGATCAAACAGTCTGTGAAGGTTTGAAATGTAAAGTTATATATTTATTAACTAATGTGGTTTATTCTATGTTTCAGGTGGCTGTTGTGCTGAAGTAATGGCATTTTGAGCCACAAATGTGCAGTAAAAAGACATAAGCACAAAACTCGTATAGCATGCTTTTCTTAAATATTAAATAAATCCTCATTTCTCAACATGAAATTTGCATCCATGTGTTTATTTAATGAACAAGCATTAACATTTTTTTAAACCCTTGGCAATAAAGATCTGTGATGCTTATTTAGATTTTACAAAATTATCTAAAATACAGTATCCTATATTAATTGCTTTGAATGAGCAGAAAACAATAAAACAATCAAATCTGTTTTGTGTTTTGCTCAAGCTACCAGAATTGGGTTACTATGACCTATTAAAAATGTCTGTGTAACATACAAACATAATGGAGAACTGTGTCAATATTATAAAGAAATAAAAACATTACATACATGGAAAAGAAAATGAAAACACAAATGCAATTGCCTTTGGATTATGTGAGATAAAGGGTCAGATAAAAAAAAACATCATTATAAAAAGTATCCAAAATATCATTCCATATAGCCCCTTATCTGTTCCACAAATAATAATTGAGAATAATTCATTAATTGTGATTCACTGTGTTCCAAATGAGTAAAACAGATCAGAGATGTATTAATACTCACATCAATTCTAAAAAATACCAGAAAATGAAGCTGCCTTTCCATGCTCAAATGCTGAACTTTTTCCTTCAATAGTTTGACCCCAGACAGACATCAAAATCATTTTTACAATAATGTTTTAAACACATGTAGAATACTATTTTAAACACATGATTATTTTTTACCTAAAATAAATTTCTACATTCTCGTTTTTATAGAGATATGGAAAATATGCCATGCTTTGTTTAGTGGACAATTTCTGTCCCCTAGTGGAAAAAATACATTTAAAATGAAAATGGCATAATGAAATGAGAGGTGTGTTCGACATCGGCTGCGGCTGGATGAAACTGATCGGCGAGAGTAGCCGCGTGCAGGCGGGGAGGAGCTGCAAACACAGACGTGAAGTCGGACACTTTCTGCTTCCCGCGGTGACGCTCGCGCTGTGTTTGCACACTTTATCAGCTGAAGTGAAATAAATGCAATATTTGGCAATACACAGATGTTTCAGATACATTATTGTCATGTTATACTTTATGCACTGCTTAATACAGCGTGTGTTTTTACAAGAATAAAGTTCAACATATAAGCCTACACTATCAATGAAGTGGGGTCTATGTTTTTAATCAGTTATATTTTGATAAACATGACAATATAATATCGCGACTACATGAAAGGAGGTTTTACTGTTATAAAAAACAGATTTGTGCGCATTAGTGGAGCTGAAGGTTTTAGAATAAACACGAAACACACGTGATCGCTGTCATGCGGTGAATCTGGCCAATCGTGGAACGGCTGTGTCGTCATCAGAGCCCCTGCAGCCTCATGCAAGCTGTGTCCCAATTCAAGGGCTGCGTCCTTTGAAGGCCGTGTCCTTTGAAGTGCGCGGCCGACGCAGCCTTCAAAGGACGCACCGAGACTCGTTTACAGTGGAAGGTATAGCGGATTGCGTCACCGCAGCGCGACGAAGGCCGTCCCAATTCGTAGGTCCTTCGAAGGCTCCTTCAAAATATGGCCTGCAAATGCGTCCTTCTTTTCCCATGAAATGAAGGATAGTTGGATGGATGCTTCGCAGCCTTGCCTAACCCAGAATTCATTGCGCGCCGCGACGTCAGATTTTTTAAGAGAAATTGCCAGATTACACTTTTAAATGCAAGTATTGGGTTTCAATTTACTCCAGTAATCTAATGTATCTACTGATAAAAATAAAACGTTGACTAATATGTTACCAACATATGATTTTATATAGTTTATACTCTTTATTATGCACATAAATGGGCCGAGGTAAACATCTTTAGCTGTTTTGTTTTTAGGCAGTTGAATATAACTTTAAAGTCCAGTATAAATGTTCATTTCAGTTCTCTTCAACGTCAGCTGTCAACAGTTGCTAAATATTACAAATAATGTAACGAAATACATTTACTCTGTATTTGAGTATAATTGTGAAGTACCTCAGATTTTTATTCAACTTCATCTCAGAGGCAAATATTGTGGTTTTATGAAAAACTGACTTTTAACACATGGATATTACATTTTGATATAAGTTATCGTTTAAAAAAGAATCTAAAAATAAAATACACTAGAAATATGTCTTATAGATCAGGGATAGGCACCGTTGGTCTTGGAGGGCCGCTGTCCTGCAGAGTTCAGCTCATAGAACAGTTATGCATGTTAAAATATTTTGTTGTTTGCTTTGAGGATGTGAGTTAATTTAATTTATTCTTCCCTCTTTCTGAAAACATCTTAGCGACATGGCAGCCGTCGAATAAGTCAGCACTGCAAACCTGTTGGTAGACAGTGGAAAATGCACTGATCCAGATGATGTCCCGCTGACAGAGGCTTCACCAGGGTCAATAAAGCCCAGCTCAATAAAAGACTATAGAAAAACATTTTCTTCCATCTGTTATGTACAGTTAATTTTAAAATGTATTTAGTTTTTCTAATCTTAAACATAACTTATGTAAATAGTTGTAAAAAGTACTGTAAATAAAAATGTATAGAACAATTTATTTTTTCATTTACAAATTAATTGACATGACAAAAATAAATGTACAGAATTATTTATTTTATTAACAAATTATAACTTGCATAACAAAAATAATGTGTAGAACGGTAATATTTCATTTACACATTTTAATTTACAAAACCAAAATTTTAGTTCTCAACAATCTCTCAAGAAGAGAAAACAATCAGTCCATTCTCTCCCTGCTGTCCTCTGTCTCTCGCTGAAACTTCCTGTCCTCCCTCAGTCTCTCCATCAGCTCATCCTCTCGTCTCGTCTCCTCTTGGCTGGAGTTGCTCCTCATCTTGGTCATCCACTGCTGAACTTGGCCCTGGTGTGTCCTCAGGGATGGAGGCAATGAGGACAGTGGGGTTGTCCCAACACCTCAATCATGAAGACAAACCATGGCCAAGTTTCCCACTCCCTCACCTGTCCCAGGACACTTTCAATCCTAAGGCAGAGAAAACAAACATGTCTGTCAACAACAAACACAACAGCACAATACATTTCAGAAAAGATGTGTCTATTAACTTGCATACTTTTTATTTATTTTTTAAGTTGTAATAAGTTTACTTTTTTTACCTGCAAGGCAGGGGTGCAATCTTAAGAAAAATTAAAAATATGATGCATCAGTAGCCTACAAACATACAAAATACTCCAGAAATCATATTTATAGATACTCAAATTCTATATTCTCGATTTTTCCGGCCTGGTAAATAAATACTAATTTGCTGCCTCATTTTAATAAAGCTGCTAAAAGTAACTTGATCCATAACAAAACGAAATATTACATCAGATCACCTAACGAATAAAGCTGTGCCGTGGTAACACAGAAATAAAGACCACCGGCTTTTAAAACGTTTCGTTGGTTATTTTAGTAAATTAAAACACAACAGGCTACTTACATGTATAAGTGTTCCTCGGCCGCGGGATGGGCAGAGGAATACACTGCGAAGGATCCACTTGTTCTGGTTGGTTCTATCCTTCGCGGCCGGGGAGAAAGACGGTGGGTAGGGTTGCCAGGTCTCTGCAACAAAAGTAGTCCAAAACTCCCAATGCGATTTTCTCCATCGAGCGGCCGAATTCTCCACTGCAGTTGTACGTTTGGGGGTGTTGGAGCGGCGAAATCGTACTTATGGGGTAGAAACAAACCCGCGGAAATAATTTTTCACCCGCGGCAACAACTTAAAAGTGGTCTAATTCGGCTGAAAAAACGGGGACTTGGCAACAGGGACGGCAGGCTGCATTTGAAGGCTCCTTCGAATTGAGACAGCCTTCGTCGCGCTGCGGTGACGCAATCGGCCTTCAAATGCGGCCTTTGAAGGATGCAGCCCCCGAATTGGGACACAGCTAGAGTCGCTCTGGAGAAACTGCACCGGCTGTAATCGCCGGCTGCTCTCGAATCGCTCTCGCGGCACTTTGTTGACATACGTCACTGTCACGTGGCGTCGGCGCTGCCTCAAGTCGGACAAAATTTCTAACCGGCATGCACTGCTTCAAGTCAGCCGCCGATCGGTCTGCTCATCGCTGGGTGAAGTCGAACAAGCCTTATGACTATAACAAGTAGATGGCAGCAGAGGACACTCATTAGCTTATTTGCTATTGCCACTTCCTAATGTAGTTCTTTTCATGTTTTGTTTTTGGATTCATTATAAAATAGCTATAATAAATTATTCATGCTATTAAGTAAATAATGATTAAATACTTTCAAATATTTTTAGATTAAAGTTTTTAAAAATCAAATTGGCCTATTATTAAACATTGCTTTTAAAAGGAAAAAATTGAGCTTTAAAGGTCCCGTTTTTCGTGGGGTTTTTTTGAAGCTTTGATTGTGTTTACAGTGTGCAATATAACGTGTTCATGTTTCATGTGTAAAAAAACAGTATTTTTCACACAATTTACTTATCTGTATACTGCTGTTTTCACTGTCCTCAAAACGGCCTGAGAATTTCCTCGTTCTATGAAGTCCCTCCTTCAGAAATACGTAACGAGTTCTGATTGTGCCATTAGGCTTGTTTGAGATGAGCGAAATCTGCGCAGAACCGATCACCGGTGATCAGCGCGAGATGCATTCCGGTTAGAAAAGTGTCCGAGGGCGGTCCGCCTTGCTCTGATGTCATGCCGACGTATGTCAAAAAACTCTCGCGAGCGAAAGGCGGATGTGTCGGATTTTGCAGTCGAGCGCAGCTGCTCTCCACCGACTGCGCGGAGCAAAAGCATGATGGGAAACGACTTGCTGACGACACAGCTTAATGCTTATTGGTTTAAACAACCGTGATGTATGGTTTTTTTTCAAAATGTTTGATTTTAAAACTCTGATATCATGTTTTTATGTGTGAATATTCCCAAACTCTCTAACAAAGGCGATCTCTCTGTGGGTTATGTGATTGTTGTCATATTTATATAAAAAAATATATATATACAAACATGTATGTAGGCCTAATTAAAGTAAAAATGATTGATAAACACGTCTTTCGAATGGAAATAAATAACAAAAACTTTGGGTGTCTTGTTCATAATATTTATTTTCATATAAAAGTAACAGAACTTAAATTACATCCAGTTTATCAGCAACAAAGCGCACGAGTGTGAATCCCGCGATATCCGCCTTTGATCTCGCAGGTGTCGGATCCACTACGAGAAGAGAGAACTGTCCGGCTTGCCTGCACTTTTTTCACTCCTCCCCTCACTGCAGCCGCCTAGTCTCGGCTGAATTTCAGGCGAGGCGAGGCGCATCTCAAACAAGCCTAGTGGTTCCCGTGTTGTGATTCGACAGCAGCTTAGGGCACGTTGCCCAGGAAGGTCACGCCTCTTACCATAACGGGGAGATGAACGCGCTCAAATTACAGCCCCTGAAGGCCAAACAAAGGTGATTTGACTCCGGGATGAAAATAACAGCGTCTGAACGACATGGCGACAAACGCAACCGAACCGAACCGAACGCAACACTTCCTCTTCTCCACGAGGGAGCAACAAGACCACGCCCCCTTTTTCGCGTATTCTTGTGGGCGGAGGTTAGTCGACAAACTGTTCTACTGACGTAATTAAAGCAGGAAGTACCAGGATGTAGTCCAGACCGGCCGTTCGCTGTAGGCTTTGAAAGGGAACTTCTGCAGACATCCCAAGTCTCCCGGAAGTTCCGGGAGTCTCCCGCATATTTATAGCGGCTCCCTGATGCCCGCAAATTAGTTAAATTCTCCCGCAATCTAGAGCGAGCGAGCAAGAGCGCGCATGTGAGACACAGACTGTGCACGCGCGCACGGCAGAGAGCGAGAGAGAGCGAGGGAGAGCGAGAGACCTTGCGTGTGTGTGCTGGTGTGCACCTAATGAAGCGCATGTAAGACGGAGAGCATCCTGATTGGCTTGTTTCGGTAAGTCAACCAATCAATTGTCAGTGTGGGCGGGCTTTTATCTCTTCTCCCGATCCGAATCATGATCCGAATCAGTTCAGTGTATCTAGAAACTGGAGCGCCATGGCAGAGGGAGAGTGCCCCAAAAAACAAAAGTATAAAGTATAAACATAATGACAATCTTGCACGCTGTACAGTTTGTTACTGGCATGTTATGGTTGAGTTAAACAAGTTTCATTTCAAGTGCATATTTTTCAGGTCGGCTAGTTGCCAAGGCTACATGAAAACAACAAACTCCTTAGACCTGTTTAAAGTTGCAATGAAATATAAATAAAAGCAGTTTACATAAATAGTATAAGCAGCTTATGTAAATAGTAAAAGTGATCTACAAAATTTAACATTTTTTTTTACAAATAATTGCATAGGCCTATAGAAATTATATTTTAATGATATATTATATTATACTATACAAGTAAAGTCATGTTCTGTGGAGGGGTGGGAGGGTTTTTTTTTTTGGGGGGGGGGGGGGGGGGTCCCCTGAAATGACTTTTTTCAGGTTGGGATGTCTGCTTCTGTTAAATAAAATATCTCGCTTGGCATTGAACTTTATAATTTTACAGGTATTATTTATGCTCCAACAGCAACATTACACACTAACTAAAGTTTGAAAAATGGGGTCACGGAGAACAGGACCTTTAAAAATGATCTACAAAAACACCACTTATATATATATATATATATATATATATATATATATGAAGTTTGGCCTTCATATATATATATATTTCTGTCATGACAACTTTCAGAGTGTTAGGCATGGAAATGGGTATGAAATGTTGATATGTTTGGTCTTGGCAAAATATATCTGTTACACTGCTGCTGCTTTTAAAGGTCCTGTTCTTCGTGATCCCATTTTTCAAACTTTAGTTAGTGTGTAATGTTGCTGTTAGAGCATAAATAATACCTGTAAAATTATAAAGCTCAAAGTTCAATGCCAAGCGAGATATTTTATTTAACAGAAGTTCCCTTTCAAAGCCTACAGCGAACGGCCGGTCTGGACTACATCCTGGTACATCCTGCTTTAATTACGTCAGTAGAACAGTTTGTTGACTAACCTCCGCCCACAAGAATACGCGAAAAAGGGGGCGTGGTCTTGTTGCTCCCTCGTGGAGAAGAGGAAGTGTTGCGTTCGGTTCGGTTCGGTTGCGTTTGTCGCCATGTCGTCGAGACGCTGTTATTTTCATCCCGGAGTCAAATCACCTTTGTTTGGCCTTCAGGGGCTGTAGTTTGAGTGCGTTCATCTCCCCGTTATGGTAAGAGGCGTGACCTTTCCGGGCAACGTGCACTAAGCTGCTGTCGAATCACAACACGGGAACCACTGGCACAATCAGAACTCGTTACGTATTTCTGAAGGAGGGACTTCATAGAACGAGGAAATTCTCAGGCCGTTTTGAGGACAGTGAAAACAGCGGTATACAGATAAGTAAATTGTGTGAAAAATACTGTGTTTTTTTACACATGAAACATGAACACATGTTATATTGCACACTGTAAACACAATCAAAGCTTCAAAAAAACACGAAAAACGGGACCTTTAATGCTACAGTACAGGACTTACTACTGCCAATACATACACGACATGCTGCTGCTGTACAATACAGCGTACATTAATTTATATATATAAATCATAAACCTAACTACGTTGTAAAATTAATACATAAAAGAGAAAATCGTTTAAAATAGCAACGTTTTTTTCCCCCGTTTTTTTCTCTCTGTAAATTAAAATTGTTGTCAGGATATTTAGTTATTTTTACTGGTAATCAAATCAAACATGCAGCTTTTTTACTGTGTGAAATGGCGTCTGCATCATTGTTTAATAGCATGCAACTCTCACACAGTGATGGCAATTTTGGGTCACAAAGTTGGTGTAAAAAAACTGCAACTTCCCAGATAAGGTGCACTTTATTCTCAGGTACTATGTGTGCCCGCTTTTCTGGTAGGGCTGCTGTAGCCAGGTGTGATTTTAACATGGATGAAGAGACTGGAGGGAGACATGCTAGAGCCGTCTGCTTTCAGCAGATGCACGTGTCTGTAACCTGCAGAACAGATGTTACAGAATGAGTGTGTGCAGTGAAAATAGAGCAGTTTGTGTTCAGTAAAGAATCAATAAAAGTCATACCTGCCCGAAAGCTCGTGAAAGGAAGCGTAAACTGGCCCAGAAAATCATTTCTGGTGGCATAGTCATGGTCCTCGACCATAAAACGTACTAATACCAGCTCTGGCACATGAAGCTGGAACTTAAAGGTGCAGTCCCACCTGGGGTTAAAGCCTGAGGAGGGTAAAACATTTTTTCATTACATACTGTATAATAATAATTAATAAGTATTAAAACAATTCTGAAGTACCATTATTGTCAATGCGGTGCGTCTTCTTTGTGTTGTTGTCTATGGGAGCCCCATAAGTCTGCACCCATACAAGAGGGTCCACGATGGAGCTGAGCTTCTCTTTGTCAGGTTTAGGCAGCTGCTGGGCTGAAATCACCTGAAACAAGACAAATATATGATTATGTTTTAAAAAAAGAGAGGAAACGAGGAACAATGGAGCTTGCCAACTATTTTACTGTAATTCACTTAAGGAACACTTCTCTTTTTTGGGACTTTAGCTTATTCACTGTATCCCCCAGAGTTAGTTAAGTCCATACATACCATTCTCATCTCCGTACATCCCATAACTCTGTCTGACGCACCCACCGTTAGCCTAGCTTAGCACAAAGACTGGAAGTAAACGGCTCCAGCTAGCCTACTGCTCTACATCAACATTTTCCTATTTACATGTTGTGATGTGTATAGTCAAAGCGTGTACAAATAACAAGGTTACATGAGACACAGCCATCTTATAAACGTATACACACTGGGGACAATATTCTCAGAAGGCGCAGCACTGCTCTACTTCTGCGGAGTGATTTGCTCGCAGGACCGGAGAAGCCCCGCTGTTACGTCTGTCAACTAAACCAGCTTGACTAGGAAGATCGTAGCGAACGTGACTGTTGCATGGCTGACTTTGAGGAATTGTCAAAGGATTTTTACTTTGTATCAAACCAAAATCCAGAACCATTTCATTTTGAGCCAGAATACACAGATAAGGAGTTACAAACTTTGGAAGCTGATAGACAAGACGCCAAATTACCTCTGGCACCGCTCATTTGTTACTGTGACAGTCAGAGCGCGTTCGTGACAACACAATACTAACATTACAGGGGATACATGGAGCACGGGAACAACTGCACTACAGTATGACCACCCTATTCATGTAATACGCGTCAAAAAAAAGCATCTGCCAAAAAGCATAAATGTAATACTAACGGTACATTAGATCTAGCTAATGACACTGTTACAGGAGGCTAGTCATCTAAAAACATAAAGGAAGTACTTACCGCAGCTGCTTGCTCTGGATATGGATCCAAAGACACCTGTAGCCATCAAGTAGCCTACCATCGGGTTTGCTCAGAACATTTAACCGAGGACAACTATTTTGAAAAAATTGAATTTGCCACACGGATCATAAAACATGGGCTGAAGGATACGGCCATCCCATCGGTAGTGACTACAGACAAGACAAAGCTGCCCACCTGTGACTGCGGTAAGTGTTCCGTTTTTAGATGACTAGCCTCCTGTAACAGTGTCATTAGCTATACATAATGTACCGTTAGTGACACTATTACCTGTAATGTTATTATTGTGTTGTCACGAACGCGCTCTGACTGTCACAGTAACAAATGAGCGGTGCCAGAGATAATTCGGCATCTTGTCTATCAGCTTCCAAAGTTTGTTACTCCTTGTCTGTGTATTCTGGCTCAAAATTATATGGTTCTGGATTTTGGTTTGATACAAAGTAAAAATCCTCTGACAATTCTAACTCTGGGAGATACAGTGAATAAGCTAAAGTCCCAAAAAAGTGGAGTGTTCCTTTAAATATCAGGGGCCGTATTCACAAAAAATCTTAAAGCTACTAACTTGCCGGTTTAGGAGAAATTCTTAAAAATAATGTGCATGTCAGTCCTAAATTTAGGACTCCTACATTTTTAAAGAGTATTTCATAAAGCATTTTTGCACTAAAACCAGCTCCTAAATCCGTGAAACGTTAGGGGTAGTCAAGAGGACTCCTAAGAGTCACTAAGACCAAATCACAAACAATCCTAATGGCTGTTGCTGGCAATCCGCCCAAAGACACTACATCTGCACATCTGTACATCTGCAATGACATAACATACATTTTAATTTATGTAAGGCAAAATGCATTGAATGATGGGAAATAAACATTGCAGTCAAGTTTAAATAATGTCCAATCGTCCCGCTGATAGCCTTGAGGGCAGCTCGGATGAACCGAGTTCATCCCCCCCTTTCTGTTTTCCACATCGCTTCCTGTCTACTCACTGTCCTATCATAATAAAAAGGCAAAAATTCAAAAAATAAATCCTTAATAAATAAATATGAAAACAATGTCCTATTACCTGTACACTTATAAATGATCGAATCGCGTAAACGAGTAAAATAAGCCGGAATTTAGCCCAAACCCAGAGTACTCCCGTATACCTGGCTGGGAATAGGAACCCGAGGATGAAGAGTCAGGGTGGTGGAGGGATGCAGAAAACTCTGGAGCTGACTGGATAGATCATTTGAATGTACTGTACTCCTCCCGAACTTTGTTTATAAAACATCATTTGTCACTTGAATTCTGCAATCTCTCAAGATGCTGACAAGCTGAACATATACTTGTTTAATTAGTGATGCTTAGCCTACATTTTAAAATCTTTATTTGAATATGGCAACATGATACCTTGTTCTACAACATTTCTATGATTACATCACTGACAGAGACTCCTCCCCCATCAGCAGCGAGGTCCACCCCGCCCTTTCTCTTAGCGCAAGACTTCTCTCTGTTCCTTAGTAAAAGTTGCTCTCAGCAGCTTTGAATAGGTTTTAAGAGGAAATGCTTACCTAAGAACTTTTACTGTCTTAGAACTGTTGGCCAGACGGTGGAAAAGCAGCTTTTTCATTTTTTTAATTCAAGAAATACATACAGTAATTGTACACAGGAAAAGCAGCTTTTGGTTAAACTGAATGATGATGTACTACCAACTACATTCATTTTTGCCAAACATATTTGAAAGTAAAATATTGTAACAAATCATGCAGCATCAACTCAAGCATTTAAATTTGTTTTCTAGCAGGAAATAGGCAAATTCTTCTCAACAGAAGTTTAGCTTTCATAAAGATCCCTCTGTTTATTACCTACCTTGATAGTAAGTAGTGTTGGGTTGTGGCCCGGGCCTCCCCCAGTGTTTTCCGGGTTAAACTGGGAATCAGGCTGGCACATGAAGCTTGGTTTTAGCACATAGCCACAGCGGCCGTTTGGTAAGAAACGGCCTCTGTTTAGGTCCATCTCTTCACATTGGGTTTGAAAGTTTAATGCCACTGCAAAATAATTTTATAGTCAGTTGTTTATAAATGTGGACTGTGCAGTCATTTTAAAATGTGCATGGACTGCACATTTTCTTTGATTAAATGTTTACCCATCTGACAACCAGCATTCCACATGTCTTGAGGATTGTAGTTGGAGGATTGCACCCGCTGACCAGATGGGTAGATCCTGCTCAATTGCACGCTGTTGTGACGTACAAACAACTTGCCTATGAAAAAAAGAAAATAAATTTAGAACACACACAAACAGTCAAAAACATTTTTTATCTATATTTTATTATAGGTCTATATATATATATATATCCTGCTTCCTCATCTGCTGCAACCAATCATGACAATAATTTATCACTGAATGTTAATAGTAGATATAGTACCTGATTCTTTGATTAGTTTCAATGCATCACTTTCAGAGAAAGAGGACATCTCATTGGGAGGTTTCTTGGCCGATCGATCAAATTGTTTGAAGGCAACACTGCAGGTGTACACCACCAGATCAGACAACTCTGGGCTCAACTTACAGTCCTGCCAAGGAAAAGAAAAAGCTAAATTTGTACTCAAACCTGCCAGAACTGATCAAAAGGGACAGTGCAGACTTTTACATTTTTACAAACTATTTCTATTTTAAATAAATGCTATTATTTTGAACTTTCTATTCATCTAAAGAATCATATAAAACTGCATCATGGTTCCAACAAAAATATTAAGCAGCACAAAAGTGGCCTGTTGCATAAACTGCTTAGACTATTCTTAAAAGTTAATAATCTATTTTATTTTCTTCAAGACCTGGTCCTAACAGTTTTAAGTCCGTTACATAAAAAGGAAGAGCAGACTAATTTGAATCAGAAAAGTACGACTGATTACCTTTTATCCAACTGCTAGTTGGCTAAACTAGTTCTTAAGACAGTCTTCACATAGTGGCTTTTGCAACTGGCTCCTGTTTTCAACATTGATAATAATAATAAGAAATAATAATAATAATAATAATAATAATAATAATAATAATAATAATAATAATAATAATAATAATAGAGATAATACATTTGGGGCCCGTTTCAGAAAGGAGGTTAAGTGAGTATGTTAACCCTGAAATAAGGGAAACTCTGGGTTTTCTGTTTCAGAATGGGAGGTATGTCAAACCCGAGAAAGCAGGTTAAGTCAAGCCCGTTTCTAAAAGAGAGGTAACTTATACTCAGAGTCAGTTACCAGGGTAACTTACTCTGTGAACCTAACCTGGTCAGGAGCAGGTTTTCTTAGGTAAACCCAGAGTTCATTTCAATCTCCTCCCCCTTTTTAAAGTGCCAGCAGTGTTTAAATACTTAATTAATTCGTTCAAACGCCACAAATGCTTTTCTTACTGAGTATTTTGGTCGTATTTCAAGTACAAATATCAAAAAATAATAAATTTAATCTAAATCTAAAGTAAGCGAAGTTTACTTAAAACAAATTAAATTATCTGCCACTTGACAAAAATACATAGTAAGAAAAGCATTTTTTGCAGTGCAGGAACATTCATTAATTTCTTATATTTTCATCATGAGGACACTGTCAAAGTGACAAAAAATGGCATGTACTTTTATACAGGATCCTGATGTTCACTTGATAAACCTCTAGAAGTATCCCTAATAATTAGAATTTCCTTTAGGATTTCCAGTGGTTGGACGCATTGATGACACTCATATTCCCATCATCACACTTTCTGAAAACGGATTACTGTATGGAGTGGAAGGATGCTGCCAGATGATAGTACGAGATATATGCCAGAACCACCACCACAGCTGTTAAATACATTTATTTACAATTTTTATGGTCATCTTTATTTCCTACAAATACTTTATTCTTTTCCCTGTTGGATGTTAATATTCTTCCTCCATCTCCTCTTCATCTGTCAGTGGTGCTGGTGTTTGGCTGGCCTGAGTAGAAGTCATAATGTCATTACCCTAATTAATAAATGTAACAGGTGGACATTTCATTATGTGGAAAGAGCATAGACCCTTTTCACATTTCTGAAGTCGTCATAGTTGGGTTAACTTTTATAGCGGTATAATGAAAGAATACATTAAATATATATCTTTGTGTCCCCATTTGCTCAAATAGCAAAAGAAAAACTCCAAAATAGTGATTTCACAACTATATATATATATATATATATATATATATATATATATATATATATATATATATATATATATATATATATATATATATATATATATATATATATATATATAAACTTTGCAGGTTTACGATATTGGTGACTGTTAAACTCGTCATCACAGTCTGTGAAAAGGGTCTATGTGGGAAAAGCTGCTGCACACTGGACACTGAATGATATTTATTTAATATGTCAAATGTTTGTAAAGTCCTTAAACCAACACCCATGAATATTTTATGCTTAAAGCTTTACCTGATTTAATTGTTTTTATTTTTCATTTTTAGCTGCTGCCAAATAATTTTTTTGCCTTTTGGATACCATAAAAATTTTATTTAATTAACATAATTACGAATTAAACTTACATATTGACCCGGAAGTATGGGAACGTCTTTTTGTTGGGTGCTGTTGCCATGGTGAATCGTAATTTCGGAGCTCCATTGATCGTGGCTTTTCATAGTTGGAGTGCATGTGCTTAACTCAGAGTCAGTCTACTCAGAGTTGATTGAACTACCTCAATTCAGCTGTTCTGAAACCCAAAACTCAGAGTTTCCCATCGCAGAGTAAGTCAACTCAGAGTTCAGCTTTAAACTCAGAGTTGGTTGAACCTCCTTACTGAAACGGGCCCCTGGTCACACTTTAGATTAGGGTCCAATTCTCAATATTAACAAACTATAACTATGACTTTTGCCTCAATAAACTCCTACTGCATATTAATAGTTAGTAAGGTAGTTGTTATGTGCAGGTTTTGGGTAGAATTAAGGGATGTAGAGTATGGTCATGCAGAATAAGGCATTAAAGGATTAGTTCACTTTCAAATAAACTTTTGCTTATAATTTACTCACCCCCTTGTCATCCAAGATATCCATGTCTTTCTGTCTTCAGTCGAAAAGAAATGAAGATTTTTGGTGAAAACATTTCAGGATATTTCTCCATATAAGGGAAGTCAATAGACCCCAAATGAGAGGTTCAGTACAGCTTCAAAAGGGCTTTAAACCACATCAAACGGTACCAGACCATCAATAAGGGTCTTATCTAGCGAAACGATTGGTCTTTTTTTTTAAAATAAATAAAGTTTAAGTTTTATAAGCACAAATGCTCGCCGTGCTCTGTTCAGTGATGCGCGCTCGTGACGTCAAGTAAAACGCAATTACATGTAAAAGGTCACGCTAGACGCAGGCGCAAAGGCGTTTGAATATGTGGATACGGTCCTCCTTCTGCTCATTTGTAAACACTGACTCGGTTCTTCCGCCTGCGTCTAGCGTGACCTTTTCAACGTAATTGCGTTTTACGTGACGTCACGAGCGCGCATCACTGAACAGAGCAAGGCGAGCATTTGTGCTTATAAAACTTAAACTTTATTTATTTAAAAAAAAAGACAGATCTTTTCGCTAGATAAGACCCTTATTGATCGTCTGGTACCGTTTGATGTGGTTAAAAGCCCTTTTGAAGCTGTACTGAACCTCTCATTTGGACCTTGAACCGTTTGGAGGATATTGACTTCCATTATATGGAGAAAGATCCTGAAATCTTTTAATCAAAAATCCTAATTTCTTTTCGACTGAAGACAGGAAGACATGGATATCTTGGATGACAAGGGGGTGAGTAAATTATAAGCAAAAGTTTATTTGAAAGTGAACTAATCCTTTAATATGTGCTTTATAAATAATAATAAACAGCCACTATCCTAGTAATATACATGCTAATAAACAACTAGTTAATAGTGAGAATTGGACCCTAACCTAAAGTGTTATCATACATTTTATTTATATTGCGATTTTCTGAAACCCAAAAGAAAATACAGTGTTGGCAAATTTCTAAGCATTCCATAACTTTGGAGCAGAAACAGATAAAGCTTGACCAATGACCACCCATAGGGGTTGGGCTTTGCCCCTTAGTTCCAGTGAAAGGAACTCTTGATACTTCAAAATACCAAGACATTTTGGACAATTTCATGCTCCCAACTGTGTGGGAATAGTTTGGGGACGGCCCCTTCCTGTTCCAGCATGACTGCACACCAGTGCACAAAGCAAGGTCCATAAAGACATGGATGAGCGAGTTTGGTGTGGAGGAACTTGATTTGCATGCACAGTCCTCCTGACCTCAACCCAACAGAACACCTGTGGGATGAATTAGAGCGGAGACTGAGAGCCAGGCTTTCTCGTCCAACATCAGTGCCTGACTTCACAAATGTGCTTCTAGAAGAAAGGTAAAAAATTCCCATAAACACAGTCAGGAAGCTCAGCAATAAGGTTAGAGAGCAGTTGAGAATCAATTTTCTTAATTCAATTCAAAGCTTTTATTAAAGACACACTGTCCAAAAACACAAACATAAATCATACCAATACAAATACACACACAAAAAAAGTCCACAAAGGTCCATATATCTCAGACTACCATCTGGCATTTTTCCATTCCACACCAATCCGTTTTCAGAAAGTGTGATGATGGGAATAAGAATGTCATCAATGCGTCCAACCACTGGAAATCCTAAAGGAAACTCTAATTATTAGGATAGTTCTAGAGGTTTATCAAGTGAACGTCAGGATCCTGTATAAAAGGACATGCCATTTGTGTCTTTGACGTGTTCTCATGATGAAATATGAGCAATGAATGAATGTTCCAGCACTGCAAACAATGCTTTTCTTACTATGTATTTTTGTCAAGTGGCAGATCATTTAATTTGTTTTAAGTAAACTTCGCTTACTTTAGATTTAGATTAAAATTATAATTTTTTGATATTTGTACTTGAAATATGACCAAAATACTCAATAAGAAAAGCATTTGTGGCGTTTGAATGAATGAATGAAGTATTTAAACACTGCTGGCACTTTAAAAAGGGGAGGAGCCTGAAAGAAACTCTGGGTTTATCAAAGAAAACCTGCTCCTGACCAGGTTAGGTTCACAGAGTAAGTGACCCTGGAAACTGACTCTGAGTATAAGTGACCGCTCTTTTAGAAACGGGCTTGACTTACCCTGCTTTCTCAGGTTTGACATACCCCCCATTCTGAAACAGAAAACTCAGAATTCCCCTCATTTCAGGGTTAACAAACTCAGAGTTTTCACTTAACCTCCTTTCTGAAACGGGCCCCAGGTGGGCACACCAACACTGACAAACATCTGACTCGCACTGCTCCAATGTTTTTTTAGGAAACCTGTGGACTCGATGTCCTGACAGGCTGGATACAATAATTTACCATGACAATGATACATTGAAATAGAAAAAATACCAAAAACACACAGACTTCTACTGAATACCAGCCTATTCTGCACTGAGGCGACACAGAGCTGGGTGAGCGACTCCCTCTCGTGACGTAATATGACGCCATGTTGAAAAACAGCGCTTTTTACAAGCGGCCAATGAAACGGCCACTTTATCTACTAAATTAGTGCTCTTATGTCCTTTTAAAACATTTTAAATCCTGCATTACCTTTTCATATGGTATTTTCATACAAGGTTATATATTCATTTGGACATTTTTTTAGCTGCCATATGCCCTTTAAGCAGAGCCTCATTCCATCATTATATTCTACACTGAATTTCTGCATGCTGCTCTTTCTGTAGCGGCGCCACAAATGGGCAGTACACATAGGGGTACAAAATGCTCTAAAAAGAGTAGTCTTCACAGATCTTGAGCACATACTAAATTTGCGGATCAACATATTAGCTTGTGCATACATCATACGTCTAAAAATGACACAAAGTTACCCCATTTTACATACATTTACATTGACATTGAGCATACCAAGAAGACAGAATTCTCACTAGAAATTTGGGAACTCCTCTGTTGTGTAACTTATAAAATATTTTTTCATGATTTACACGATCAAAGGCTTTAGAGGCATCAATAAAACATAAAAATTGTTATTGTTACGGTAAGGCTCAGGCAGGAAGACAAGGAGAGGCAGAGGAGTATCTCAAACGTAGTTTTACTGATTAATTTCTCAAAGCAAACAGGCATACATCTAACTAGCACAACGGGTCTGCATAACGGGTCTACATAACGGGCATAACGGATCTGCATAACGGGTCTGCATAACGGGTCTGCATATCACCGTTATGCTGAGCATAACGGCTCAGCATAACGGTGATAACGGTGACCGGACAAAGACAGAATGAACAAGAGGAACAAACACAGATGACTGAAATAACGAGGGGCACAGGTGACACAGATGATGATAACTAAACAACACAGCTGAACAGAACTAGACTAACGAGGGTAACAGAGAAAGTGGCGGGAAAGAGAACAAAAGGAACATGAGAACGACAGAAAACACAACCAAAACAGACTGGACATATGACAGTTATACAGATCTAAAATCTCCTTTAAAGCTAAAATACACATATGTGTACCGTGTTTCGGTTTAAAAACAAACTGGTTGTCAAAGGTCAGGACAAACTGTTCCAATTTATCCAGTAATGTCCTCTCAATGACCTTGGACAAAACACTGGCCAGAGCTGTAGGCCGGTAATTATCCATAATATTTATTTTGCCCGGTTTGTCTTTAATAATAGGCACTAACATAACAGATAAGATCAAGCAAAATACCATGAACTAAAAACCCAGTAAAACAGTTTATTTTAGTATAAATTTTACATTTTCAGCAGATATCTATCCATAACACATGCTTTATTATCTTTTAACATCATAACTGCATCATAGACTTCTTTTGGGGAGACAGTCACATCTTCATTATTGTCAATGTTGCCCACTGCTAAGGAGTTACTTTTAACACAATTGAACAGTTCGTAATAATGTTTTTGCCACAACGGAGTAATTTCCTCTGAACCAATTACACCATCAATATTCGTTGGCAAGGAATGTTTTACAATTATTCATTCTTTTGATTTCTTTCCAGAAATCATTTGAATTATTACTTTGCAGTTTTCTTGCAAGTGAGTTGGACCTAATTGTGTTTCCGTTCCTCTTAATGAAACGTAGGGCATATTTAAAATTTGCATTTGCCCGTTTCTTGCATTTAAATAGGGGGCCATATTTACATCTGCCTGACTCAACTCAAGCTTTAAAAGCCCTTCTAGCCTCAGCATGAAGCTCTTCAACAAATTAATTCCAGCCTGGCTGGGCTTTGAACATCTTGGTCTTGTACAGAGGCCTGCTTGAGGCAAGAAGGGACTCAACAATATTATCATATCATATCAACTCAATACCATGTTGCGGGTTCTTACAGTTAATATCACAGCATGCAGCTGCATCTATTGCTAAGTCGATATTACTCAGCAATGTGTCAGACTGAACACAGTATACGTTAAGATCCTCCGCAGTCAAGTTAGACCCGTCTATTTCCCTACACACATATCAATGTTCACAGACAGTAGAGTAGGCAAATTGCTCAGATTTATCGATAAAGAAAAAGGCACATGATCAGTAGTGCCAAATTCATAATGAATCCTCATGGCCTGTAATGAATCATGTGAATCGGCTGTGCAGATGCAGTGGTCTAACCATGAAGTTGTGTGCCATGCCTCACTGATGCAAGTGTAGCAATTATCAGGTAAATGCAATTTACTGGAGAGAATCAAACCATTATTAGAGCAAAACTGCATTAAAGGATTGCCAAATAAAGAGCCACCATCAGAAACATCTGCATTCATGCCACCCACAATAAAAAAGCAGAAGCATTATCCTGAATAAAAGACATAACACAAGCCAACCTGTGATGATGAACCTGGACAATGACATCATCACTAGTGTGCCAGCCAAGTGCTATGGTAAATTAATTGTGTGTTTGAACATGTTTATGCTGTGATGTACAGGTTTGGTGGGATAATACCAACATTTATGGTTTCATTTGTCAATGTTGGGTAAGGATAACAGCAAGCTAGTGTCTGTTTTAAATTGTCTTTATTTGGTTAATTTGCATATTATAGCACATGTTAGATCTGATCTTTCAGGACCTGTAGTTTGGAGGCGGGATCTGGTAGCGCGTGTAACCAGAGCTTGCTGTCTGATCGATCATACCATTTTTCCAACATGGGGAGAGATGTGAGTGCTATGAAGTGATTAAATGTTTGTTTTTATGTTTATATGTTGGGTTTGTTTGTAATATAAGAAGAGGATGTAAGAAATTAATTTTGAACATGTACTTATAGTATTTGGCTGACAATGTTTTGCTGTGTAATTCTGTGATGACTGTTACAGGAAAAGGTTCCACCCCGTGACAATGGTTTATCCCACTAGGGTTTGGCGGGAAACTTGACTATTTAAACCATTGTTTGAATTTGTTTGGGAAGGTTGCATTCTATATACTGCGCAAAGTGTTTGAATGTTTGTCTGAGGTGAGACATGAAGTTTGCTCTAATTGAGAAGCTACTAGGCATTGTTTAGTGCCAGATTTTGCTGCTCACAGCATTTTGCTATTGTTTTTAGCTTAAGTATAAGTTACATTAAGTTTATTTGTTTTCTTAGTTTTTTTTTTGTACTTTGAGTGAACTGCACAGTTTTTGAAATGCTGTAAATAAATCACGTCTGGCATTTGGGAAACTACCCCCATTGTTGTACTGAGCCTTCCTATCAACCTCCTGGCCTCTCGACAACACACTACATGACACAACCTGTTGAGATATTCATCTTCATTATGAGAACTCTCCTAGGGTGTATAGATGATCAGAATGATGAACTTTTTTCCACAACAGCTGAACTCAATTCCTATAGCCCAGTCAACATCTAGTCTGACCATGTTATCTAGCTGATCAAACTTTTTGTGCAATATTACGCCAACGCCGCCAGGTTTTCTGCCATGAACTATTTCAGTACTCAAGTCAGTTGTAGATTCACCTGTATCATAAGTAAGGAATAAATATCCCTAAAAGTTATAACATGCTGCTTTGAAATTTTTAGAGAAGTAGAGATGGTAAATTCACAAGTCAATAACTTATGATCACTAAAGTGCAATTTATCATTCAAGAGTTGATCTATATCAATACCCACAGACCATACCAGGTCTAAAATATGGCCAGATTTATGAGTGGAAAAAACATGCTGAATGAAATTAAAACACTATAATACATGCACCAAAGTAGCTGTTTGAGAAACAGTCTGAATTGACATGGATATTAATGTCCACTATTAACAACATCTGAGCAAATAGGACTCAACAAAGTCAACAGTGCAGCAAGTTCAGAGAAAAACCTAGACTCAGCCTTAGAAGGGCGATAGATAAGTTTAACAAGTACAGGTTAAATGCCGTTGATTCTGACCACCATACACTCAAAGGAAGCAGGAATGGTAATTTCAGCAATAGACATATCAGATCTATATACAATTGCAAGAACAACACCTTTAACGGTGAGTCTAGGTCTATCAATGAACATAAATCCAGGAGGCGTGGCTGAATTTACATTATAATAGTAATTTTGGTTGATGCCATGTCTCAGAGAGACAGAGAAAGTCAAGTTATTTTTATCCAGAATGATATCATGAAGCAATGCCGCTTTCTTATTAATTGAACGCACATTTCATTGAGCAAGTGTAATTTTGAAAGTTAGATTCTTGTTCCACCGGAGCCTTCTGAGGGTAGCATAAGTTAAATGTACAGACGCCATGGGAATTAAAGTGTCCTGTACCCCTAGAATATGAGTAGAGCACATTAATATCAGCAGGCGAAGCATGTACAGCTGAGATGAGTGCAAAGTATTTTGAATACAGATGCTGGGAGTCAAATGAGGATCCAGAGAAAGAAGTTCAGAATGATTTCTGAAGGATCATGTGACACTGAAGACTGGAGTAATGTAAAATGTATTAAAATAGAAAGCAGCTATTTTAAATTGTAATAATATTTCACAATATCACTGTTTTTACTGTATTGTTTGATCAAATAAATGCAGCCTTTCAAAAACATTAGAAAAAAAAAATCTTACTAGACCCAAACTTTTAAATGCAAATACAAACATGCACAAAACAAGTATCAAAAAGACAGATGCTGACCTTCAATGCTTTAGGTTTGCTTTCAGCTTTAGATTCATCGTCTGATGAGCTTGAGTCAGAACTGGAGCTGTCCTGCTTCACTTTGATCTTCTTTGCTTTTATCAAGATCTTCCCTTTTAGATCCTGCCATAAAAATATATTTTTTAATTATATATATATATATTATAATAATATTATTTCAGTTGGTCAGTGTTAAGCAGGGTCATCGCTAGAGGGGAAAAAGGTGGTGACGATTCTCTGGGCCTCTGGCTTTCGGAAGGACCCTCACCATTTTAATCCATCCCATCCACACCCCACTCACACGCCCAGGACTGTGATTTCAACAACCTGCACTGGGGACCCAGATACCCTAGATACAGCCCTGCTTTTGAACATTTTACCATTGGAATTATATAATAGCAGAAATAGCATTTGCTAATGAGCCTAGGATTAGTAACTAACGTGTTATATACAAACATAAAGACCAATCCTGACCCTTCTTGCTAGCAGACAATAGTGGTAACAGTAGTTCTGCTAGCCAATGTTATAATTAAATCTTGACATTATGCACATATAAAAGGTCAAATGAGACAGACAAATGGCAATTCATATCTTTACATCTACTGACTATGAATGTATGTATTCTTACAGATACAGGTGTTGGGAATTACAAGGCATATGCTAAGATATACTCACAGTTAAACTATATAGAAGAACTGTAGAGAAGTGTTATGACAGTCCAGGAACATCAAGCACTCTCTTTGGCATCAAAACATCACAGATGTGCCCTTTCTGGTTTTAGAGTACATTTAATGAAAACTCAATAAGGAGAGGCTGAGCAGTTACCTCGGGTGATGGTAGCCACTGAAGCGGCTTGTCATTGAAAGGTTTGATGAGCAGTTTGTCTCCCAGAATCGACCGCAGCTGTTGGGCCATGATGGTCTGCTGCTCCACACAGCAGTGGTTCTCCAGAGACAGAATAAGAGGATATGGAGAAGTCTAGAAAATAAGCATATGTTCATGTACGCATATAAATATTTGTTTTCTTTTATTTCACATTTTGGCTTTGTCTATGTTCAAATGAAAAAGGCTAAACACTTTTGGGGAATAGAATAGCAGTAATATTCTGTTAGTCACTATGACGTTATGTCCACTAGCAACCCTTAGGAAAAATAAGTTTATTCAAGTGTGAAAATAAGAAAGTATACTTTCAGTCTACTTTTTATATATTTCTTCTCAGTATATTTTGTATATTTATAGTAAAATATCTAGCTTCCGCCAGACCGCCTTCCGTATTCAACTTACGCAGAAAATGTAACGCCTCTCACAGATCAAAACGCAACGTCCAACGTCATACGTCTTTTTTACTTTATAAAGTTTTAAATATGGACATTTTTCTTACAAAACCCCATCGATTTGCTTCAGAAGGCCTTTATTAACCCCCCGGAGCTGTGTGGAGTAAGTTTATGATGGATGGATGCACTTTTTGAGCTTCAAAATCAATGGACCCCTTCACAGCCATTTTAAAGCTTGGAAGCGTCAGGATATTTATTAATATAACTCTGATTGTGTTCATCAGAAAGAGGAAAGTCATATACGGCTTGAGGGTGAGTAAATCATGGGGTTATTTTAATTTTAAAGTGAACTACAGCTTTAATTTCACTTGTAGTATAGTTGTAGAACAAATGAAAAACTTAGTTTTAAACTAGTTGTGTACTCAAAGTTTACTACTGTTACAATTAAAGTGTAGTCCCAAGTAGTATTGAAACAGTACACTTAAAGGGATAGTTCACCCAAAAAGGAAAATTCTGTTATAATTTACTCACCATCAAGATGTTCCAAACCTGTATGAGTTTCTTTGTTCTGCTGAACACAAAGGAAGATATTTAGAATAATGTTTGTAACAAAGCAGATAGAGCAACCATTGAGTATCATAGTATTTTTTCCCCTACTATGGTAGTCAATGGCTACCGAGATCTACTTGGTTATAAACATTCTTCTAAATATCTTCCTTTGTGTTCAGCAGAACAAATAAACTCATACAGGTTTGGAACATCTTGATGGTGAGTAAATTATGACAGAATTTTCCTTTTTGGGTGAACTATCCCTTTAAAACAATACTACTAGTACATTGATATTAGTATACTTACATAAAGTATACTTAAAAATATACTTGAATTTTACTTAAGTGTAATAAAATGAACTTGAAGTATACTTAATTTTTTGTGAGGGAAATGGGGTCTCACTTGGAAGCCCCACCTCTGAGTTTTAGAAAACTACGGCCAAAGGAAGTGGCGAGTGGAATTTGCATGCCAAGCCACTCCCCCATACATACAGGTCCATAAGATGGTGGCATGCATCCACTTCCACTCATTCCGTTTTTTGCTTTAGAGCTGAGTGGTTGTTTGTTTCTCAAGTTAGCTCTTTGTTAAAAAAGCAAGTAGGGCTGCACGATTTGGGGGAAAAATCAAATTGCGTTTTTTTTCTATTTAAAATTGCGATTTGAAATGTTTTTGAACAATTGAATAAATTAAATATGCAGGGTTACCTGTTAATATTTGCAGGGTTACCTGTTAACATGCAAATCTGCGTGAATTTTTGTCAGGAGGAATGTAAAATAAAAAATAGTCAATGTCTTTACTATGAAATATGAGCCTCATATACTGTGAAAAATGATTTCCACCAGAGGGCACTCCACTCCAGACTATTTTCATTCCCTCATGAACTACATTTCCCATAACTCACTGGACCCATGACTCATCATCCCTGACTGCATCCACCTGTGTCTCATTACCCTGTTTAGCCCAGCCTTTATAAACCGTTCACCTTGTCATTGACTGCGAAGTCTTGTTTGTTGTATTACTGCTTTTCTGAGTGTTCGCCCTGGTTTCGTGTTTCTTGGTTTTGGATTAATTGACTGTTCTGTGGTTTACCATTTTGCCTGTCTTTCCTGCCTTGTTTGCCTGTTTGGAGTGCTTACATGTGTATGAGCTTTTGCCTGTTTTACTATGATTGTGGATTACCCTTTAATAAAGCTACATTTGGATCCTCAGCCTTCGTGTCTCAGAGCAGTATGTTTCAGATAAACAAGGCAGGAGAGACAGGTCATTTTTTTCATGCGCTTTCCATAGGGACCCCATTTGTCAGTTGACATAACGTCATAATGACTGAAAGATAGAGAATGTCTTGTTTACTGATGTAACCATCATTTCCGGACTGGAGATGTTATGTCCCTCCTGCCACAACCCTGAACCACCTTGTCTCGGCTCCTCAGCTTAAACCTGAATGAGTGGATGCGTGCCGCCATCTTATATACCAGATGGGCCATGGCATGCAAATTCTACTCGCCAAATACATTGGACGTTTATCTCAAACTCAGAAGTGATTGGGGCTTCCAAGTGAGACCCCATTGTCAGTTGACATAACATCTCCATTCCCACCATCAGGGAACGAGGGTTACATCAGAGAACAAGACGTAATTTTTTCTTTTTTAATTATTATTTTTTTTACTCTTTATCAGAAATTAAATAATTTCACGAATTCAGCCTTACATATAATCGGATATAGTAGACGTACATCTGATTATATGCATATTGGTGTACTGTCATATTTGGCGTACTGTCCAAGGGAAGGGCTCCAAGCTTGGAATTGGACCCAGAACCCAGAGTACTCCTCCATACTTGGTTGGGATTGGAAATATTTAAGAGTGGGGAGTTGGTGTGGTGGAGGGATGCTGGATAGTGGATATATATATATATATATACACAGATCAAGCATAACATTATGACCTTTCTAATATTGTGTTGGTCCCCGTTTTGCTGACAAAACAGCTCTGACTCGTCGAGGCATGGACTCCACTAGACCCCTGAAGGTGTGCTGTGGTGTCTGGCACCAAGATGTTAGCAGCAGATCCTTTAAGTCCTTTAAGTTGCGAGGTGGGGCCTCCATGGATTGGACTTGTTTGTTCAGCACATCCCACAGATGCTCGATTGGATTGAGATCTGGGGAATTTGGAGGCCAACAACACCTCAAACTCGTTGTGCTCCTCAAAACATTCCTAAACCATTTTTGCTTTGTGGCAGGGCTCATTATCTGCTGAAAGAGCCACAGCCACCAGGAAATACTGTTTCCATGAAAGGGTGCACATGGTCTGCAACAATGCTGAGGTAGGTGGTATGTGTCAAAGGAACAACCTAGATGGCAGGACCCAAGGTTTCCCAGCAGAAAATTGCCCAAAGCATCACTGCCTCTGCCAGCTTGCCTTCTTCCCATAGTGCACCTGGTGCCATGTGTTCCCCAGGTAAGCGATGCACACGCACCCGGCCATCCACGTGATGTAAAAGAAAACGTGATCATCAGACCAGGCCACCTTCTCCCATTGCTCCGTGGTCCAGTTCTGATGCTCACGGGCCCACTGTTGGTGCTTTGGGCGGGGTCAGGGGTCAGCATGGTCACCCTGACTAGTCTGCAGCTATGCAGCCCCATACACAAAAAACTGGGATGCTCTGTGTATTCTGACACCTTTCTATCAGAACCTGCATTAACTTCTTGAGCAATTTGAGCTTCAGTAGCTCGTCTGTTTGATCGGACCACACGGGCCAGCCTTCGCTCCCCACGTGCATCAATGAGCCTTGGCCACCCATGACCCTGTGGCCGGTTCACCACTGCTCCTTACTTGGAGCACTTTTGATAGATACTGACCATTGAACACCCCACAAGATCTGCCGTTTTGGAGATGCTCTGACCCAGTCGTCTAGCCATCACATTTTGACCCTTGTCAAACTTGCTCAAATCCTTACACTTGCCCATTTTCCCCATCAACTTTGAGGACAAAATGTTCACTTGCTGCCTAATATATATAACATATCTTCTCGTTCTAAATGGGTTGATTATCGAAACATGCTCCTCCCAAACTTTGTTATTAAAACATAATTTGCACACATTTGATTCTCAAACAGGTACCCAAGCCTATCTATTAATTTGTCTAATAATAAACTCTAGACTCTAATCTAAAAGGTCTGGTGAACTAGAACAATACAAACTATCCAACAAACAAACTAAAAAACAACTTCTTGTTTTCCCGTAAAAATATCTGAACATAGATACAAAACACATTTACATAAGAAGCTACATATTTTTATTTGTAAACATAATCTTTTAAGCATATACTACTAATAACTGCATTTTTTATGCTATTATTTACTTTTAAATTGATCTTACTTTAATGATGTTTAGGCATTTTACAGGAAATCAAGAAAAATACTGATTAAGATATTTTTCATAGTGAATCACATAAGTCTTGACTTAAGGTAAAAACACAAACAAAATAACCCTTTGCGTTATTTCCCACAGTGAAAGCGTCACACAGTGAGCTGAAGACAGAGAGCCACTTCCTGTGCTCACCCTGAAAGCATATTCAGCAATGACCTTCACCACCTCGCTAAATGGCACTTTGGAGGTGAGGGTGTGCCCATGGTAAATAACTGGCTCCTTTTCCCCATCCCAGCAGTCCAGCTCCACACAGCGACAGCCTTGTCTTAGAGCTCTGTGCCACAAACAAACATGAACACTATTACAATATTTGTGAAAGATTTCACTGAAAAGGTCATCTTTTTTTCCAGTATGCGTGTAAATGTAAACACATTATCTGCTAAAAGCACCAGTGCTGTATTTATGTTTTGTAATATTTGAGCATTTTACCTGATATAAGCGTTAACGCTGCTCTCGCTGATGAGTTGGTCTTTAGTGAGGTAGGTGTTGTGTGAGGAGGAGATAAAGTAGTGACTTAGTGGACGGCTCATGTCCTGGTGGACTCTGCTGTGCTCTGGGTTATACACATCATTCTCCTTAGACAGCATGTACATGGTGAAACCATTGGGGGTCATGAACTGGTTCTTCTGGGCTGCATAAGACAGAACACAGTTTGTGTTCTCAGCGCTCAGAATTACATGCCTGACAAACAGTGTCAATTGCAATAAAATAATACTGATTATTACTGTAAATTGGGTGTACAGCTTACTGTTTTTTTTATCACTGAATATTTAGAGGGTTTCTACCAAGGATTGTGTGTTAAAATCATAGAAAGTACAAATTACCCCATTCATTGAGCTCATAGTTGAGAATAAGGCTCTGCGCATGCACAAGTGTGTGGTCCTCGCCCTGGTCTTTCAGGAATTCTCGCAAATCCACGGTGGACAGGACACAAGCATTAGCGGAGTACTGCTGAAACACTGCATCCAGCTCAGGCCGACGTAGCAACTCACGGCAAAACTGCTCAATCTCCTCGTGTTCAAGCCGTCCGTCTTCTGATTTATCACACTTCTGATAGACAAATATATATATGATTCTATGGTTTTATATACATATCAAGCAAATTATTTTATTTTTCCACTCTAAATTTAAAACAAAATGGATTTTAAGAACATGAATTAACAGTTATTATTATTTCAGTCAGAAACCCCTTGAGGATGAATTTTATTGACAATCTTTGGATTTGGCGAAAGGCTTAGGCTCCAAGGTGCTCAAGCTGCCATACTAGACAGCCTGAGATCCATCCTTGAGACACAAATACCCCAAGCCTTAGTAATAACCAAATGTTTCTTAGCACATGTTACAGAAGATGCAATTATTACATAAATAGAGTTTCTACACGGAGTCCAATGCTCTATAATAAAGAGATGCTAGGAGGTGAAGGGGTGGAGGTGGGTGTAAATGTCTGTGCGACAGACTGAGGAGCATGAGTTTGAATGAGCTTAAATACTATAGTTGATAAGAGTAGGTGGAGTAGCAAATCAGCTGAGCGTCAGCTGATATCATTTAGCGATCAGTGGTCTGCCTGAACTACGCTTGAATTCCATTCGATCACTCAAGCTCAATGTTCTTAAAATCCATTTAGTCTTTAGAGTTCATTATTATTTGTGTTGCTTTTTCAGCAACACAGGAAGATTTGTTCTGTAATTAAAGTCTTTCCAATTGAAACATTATAAAGCAAGTCAAGTGCTGCTGGGGAATAATGGCTGACCTTAAAGAGGTTGGCAGCATATTCGTCATTCAGGTCTATGTTGATCATCTTGAAAAGGATCTGGACCTCCTTGTATGACATCTTGCCATCTTTGTTCATATCAGCTTGTTTCAGGTAGCCATAGATCCAAGTGAGAGCAGTCAAGGGTATAGACAGGTTAAAATTGCATAATGCATTCAATTAGTACTATACAGTCCATTGTCTTAAAAATTCAAAAGTGTTCCTACATTTATAAACCAAATGACCGTGTCTAAATCCACTCCCTAGACCATGAATCAGTACATCATTCACAAATTCAGGCACTGATAAGGATCCTAAGGATCCTCCACTACACATTGGGACATCAATGACTATATCCAGCGACATGACAACGTCACTGTACTGGTATTTATGAACCGCGGCGGTAAAACTTTACAATACAGGTGCACTAATATGCATTAATTCATGCTTAACTAATGCACAGATAATCATGAGTTAATGTATGCCTCATGAAGAACTAAACCATTTATTAATGATCACTGCATCAGCAACTAATGAAGATTATATATGGTTAATAGATTAAGTAATCATTAAATTGTTATTAGTTAAATGTGTCATATTGTATTAATTCCCATATAACATATTATATTAACTAATAGTGTAAATTCATATGTTAATTACCACAACGGGTCAAAGCCATGCATTTCAATGAATGACTAATAGTCACATGACTATTGACTAATTAAAAATTAATTAAAAAGCCATAACCACAATGACATATTATTTAACAATTAGTTAATAGTGATGTGCCTCAACAAGTAAAGTCATAGCATAATGAAACCTTTGCAAATCGTTAGCTAATGATTAATTAAAGCAGACAACTGAAAGTTGAAATGCATGGCTTTTAATTAATTCACATTATTACTTAATATAATATGTTATTAGGGAATAAATACATTATGTCATATTTAATTATTAGCAATTAATATATTACTTAATCTATTAATCATAAATAATGTTCATTGGTTGCTGATGCAGTAATCATTAATAAATGGTTTAGTTCTTCATGAGGCATACATTAACTCGTGATTATTTGTGCATTAGTTAAGCATGAATTAATGCATATTAGTGCACCCGTATTGTAAAGTGTTACCAAAAAGGAAAACATAATAATGGAAAATAGTGAGCAACAATGAGCACCAGTTTCAGTGCACTCAAAGGATTCTGCGATTGAGACAGCTCTTAAAATGGCAGACTCCCTAATCAGTGCCCTGACTTCTGAACAAAGGGAGCTGATTCAGACATGATTTTACATGTGTTAGGGTAGCGGCCATATTTAGTTTATCATGAAAACAAGGCTGAGGGAGACATAAAAGTTATTCAGTATATTCAATTAAGATATTCAACAAGTTGTACTTAGTGACTATTCACTCATAACGCATGTTTGCTTTAAAAAAAACAAATGGAGTGAAATGGACAATAATCCAGAAACAGAGGCGAGTTTTTAAAGGTCTAACTTAATTTAACAAGATGTAAAAAGGTGGCACTCATGTGCGAAATGTTGACAAAGCAGCGCAATGGTCTGTTACATAAAGCACATATACTTTGGGTTTTTTTACGGCGGTTGGCAAACGAACTCAAAACTAGCGTGGCATTTTGTTGTCTGGTGACACGTTTTAAACATTGTGTCAGGTTATAAGAACACATTTTTCAGAGTTCTTGTCACGAGGCATTTTTCATTTAAATGCATGCGCTGAATGATCAACAACCAGGTATACAAATGCATAACCCGTGAACAGACCCTCCCAGCCTCGTTTTCATCCATCTCGCACCCTACAAATTACAATTAAATAAATTATTTGCATTTCAATTCATTTTAATTATACCTGCTTACATTTCTAATTGCAAATCTGAATCAAATTGAGGATTATCAATTCATCTCCGTGATTTATTAGAGAGTGACATGTTCTCTAATAAATTTGCAGTCACTTGTTCCCCACTGAAGGAAAGAAAGGCTAGACACACCAACAACTCTAGTTCATTAGCCTGATGCAAAAGAGAAGAGTAACTTAATCAGTAATGAATAACGGTTAGTCTTTTCAAATGTCATTCGATTATGACCTAGACTAATGAGCTGGGACTGAATCTGATGATATTATATTCTGAAGGATATCTGTCGAGTTTCTCTTTCTGGGTCATGTTGTTGACTCTGCCCTGGAGGGTTCGAATGCCACTGACCCAGTGCTGGGCTTCCTCTTCTGTGTCACACTGGAGATCCAAGCTCCTCCTCCCTCCTTTGAACATAATGGTGAGACACTGCTCTTCTGGGAGCGAGGTGGCCAGGTTTCTCAGCGTCTCAGACTTACAGCCCTCCCACACACACTCCACTTCCATCACAGAGACTGAGAGGAAAGGAGGTATTTTTAATGTGACAAAAAATCAAACATTTAAAATAGTTTTGTTAATATTGACAGGGGCACAAAAATAAGGAAACAAACAATAATTAAGCCAACACAGGACAATTTAGCTTTTCCTGTGTATAGAGTCAATTGGTCAGTAGACCAAATGAGCCAAAACAGCCTCTAAATTTAGAAAAGGCCCATACCAGTGTGCAGAAGGTGGACAGCAGTGGCCTAAAACATAGGGTATGGACTTTTTGCTCCAAAATAAGTCTCCATATTTGTGTCCTGTCAACTTTTTAAATCACTTTTAATAGAACATAACTCACTGAGAACTAAACCTAAATGTTAGCTATGCAAACAGTCATTTTCATACTACTTTATAAAGAGCACACCTTACACGTCATGTGTTAACAGAAATAGTAAGATCTTTATTCTTGCTACTGTTCAAATGTTTAGGGTCAGCAAGATTTAAAAAAAAAAAAGGAATTAAATTTTTTCTTCAGCAATGCATTCGTTTTATATCTGTCACGTTCAGTTTAGTTTTGTTCATGGACCTTCAGTTTGCTATTCATTTGTCACATGTTTCTTTGTTCAGTTTCCCGCCACTTGTCTGTCTCCCTGGTTACCGTCATTATGAGTTCTATGTATCAGCTGTGTTCCATTAAAGCTACACTGTGTAACTTTTTTAGTTTATTCTTAGCTAAAAACACTTAGTTCTTTCAAAAATATATGTGCTCATTAATGTATATTTACTTCTTTCAAGTAATAAAGTATTCTCGTAAGTTTATAATATGCCATTGAAAATACATACGGGTGAGGGGTTCGAATGCGGGTCGCCATGTTGCCCCTCCATCTTGAAAGTACATTAGCCAAAGAGGGACATACCTGTAAATTCAAGCTTCGCCTTTGGCGTTTTAACACTCGATGGCACCGTGTCGAATGTGGACGAGGTCGAACTGGAAGCCATGTTAATCTTGGACTAAATAGGCCACCGTAGGAGTTAAAACAAAATCGGAATTGAGAGGAACAGAAACTAAAATTCACTGGATGGTCATATACAAGTTCACCACTAGATGGGGAAAATATCACACAGCGTAGCTTTAAAGGGTAACCAAACCCCAGCTCAGAGCTTAACTCCACCCACTGGCAATATTTGAAAAATGCTGGAAAAATGGGCAGAGCCCAGCGTAGACGAACCGAGGGCGAAGCTGAGCGGAGGGTGTGCACCTGAGACCCGCAGTGACGGGTTGATTGACAGCTGTCTGCGCTGCTCAAACTGCGTTAACTCCCGATGCAGACGATGAAGCAGCAGCGCAAGAGAACTGACCTAATCTATGAACAGTCAAATCCTTACACTGAATGCCACTAAAAAGATATCAGATATCTGATATACATACAATGTATTTTCATTAAAATTAACTGAATCAATAAGCAGCGCAGGACCAATAAGTTCAGACCAAAAAGCCTATTATAAACGGATTTCCTCAAATAAAAGTTATACTATATACGCCAGCGTTACGGTATTGTTCGTTACCACGGCAACCGATGTGTGGCACTGGCACCGCTGACTAATGTCCAGAAGTTAAAGGTCCCATGGCATGAAATTTTCATTTTATGAGGTTTTTCAACATTAATATGAGTTCCCCTAGCCTGAATATTGTCCCCAAGTGGATAGAAATGTTGATCGGTGTAAACCCGAGTTCTGGCTGTCTCTCTCTGCCTTTGAGAAAATGACAGGCCAGACGAGCCAATCCTGAAGTCTCCTGGTTTGACGTCCAAGCAGGAGCGGTTACCTCCCTTTCCTCCACCCAGAGAATCTGGCACGCCCATGCAAACGCTCGCGAGATCATGTGTTGTCAACGAGTGAATGCTGGCAGTTTCTCAGTGTTTGGATGTACAAATGAAAACAGAAGTCTTTTTTCAGTTCCTTCTGATCTGTGATCAGTGATTTCTGATGTGTAGCTAATTATTTATTATTCGTGCACACAATGCGGCTTCTCTCTCTCTCCAGACAGAACGGTGTTTTCGTGTTTTCTATCTTGCGAGTCAGTGTTTTTGTACGTCCTCGTCGCGTCTATCGGTTCTAAAATGTGCATACAGTCATGAGTTTCAGCTCAACATCAGCCTCACACACACCGAAGCTCGGGCTGCACTGGCCGGTGGCCTTCAACATCCCCGACCCCCAGTACTGCATCTGGCCCACAGCGGAGGCACCAAACGCGGCATGAGATTAAGCAGAAGGGGGGTAAGCGTGAGCATATTCGGGCTAGCCAGCCTAGCCCCACAATAAACTGGATTACATTCGATTACTGCAGTTGTGTCTTTGTTTGCGCTGTGTACTCAACGTGCGTCACTGACGCTTTTATTTTATTTTAAAAAATAATGCTATTACCAACACTTACTTTTAACTCGTTCATCTCGACAGCTGTAATGGTACTTTGCATGTGTTACAAAGTTGGTAATAATGATGAAGACGGACTCTGTGTGACTGGGACTCGTGTTCATTCAGAACTCTCAGATACAAACACAATAAACTCGCGCTGACAGACAGCGCTCTCATAACTCAGTAGTTACTATAAATAACTTTGTTAGCAATCGCTGAGCTCCGTCTCTGGTACATTAGTGATGTCTGGTTCGCGAACGATCTTTCTTTTGAACCAGTTCTTTTTAGTGAACCGAATCAGTTCACCAAATCGGACTGCGCTGATCCATAATTTCCTAAAGTTACTAACTTTCTGACATGAGTGACAGTCCCTCCGACTAGAAATAGACTAATAACCTGAAGTATATGCTGTAACTACAACAGTTCAGACATGCTGAGAACTGATGTGAAGTGAACTCAGGTCCATCCGTCTCTCTGGCAGCAGCTCGTGCCTGCTCATGCCTCGTTAAACCACGCCCCCTCCGCTCATTTAAAATGCAAAGATGTCAGCCAATCACAACAGTGGGCGTTTTTACTGAAGTCTCACAGCTGACACGCCTCTTGAAGCAGGGCATTCAGCCACAGGGCAAACAGCAGTATAGAAAAAATGCCTTTTATTTCTAAATTATGACATTTTATGATGTAAAAGTCATACTAACAATATAAGTACACCTCAGGAAACATTATAAAATAATAGAAAAATGCCATGCCATGGGACCTTTAAAGCCGGAGTGTGTCGAGGTGGAAGAGCGAGATCGGTGTGTGTGATTGAGAATGAGTCTCGAGTCCTCTCATGAGGGAGCACAGCGGCATATGGACGAGCGACACCGGTGAAGGACTGGATTTTAAGTTGTGTTTTGTTTACATTTTGTTATGTGTGTGCGCGGCAGTCGTCCGTGAGGGGGCACCGCTTTTACTTTCATTTTGTGTTTATTATTTGATTAAAAGTTGTTAAACTTTCGCCGGTTCCCGCCTCTTTCTTCCCTGAACAAACGAACTCCGCTACACGGAGCAAGAACAATCACTGCTGAGTTGTGTTGGTGGCCATGATGTTGTGGTCCGGGAAATGTATTTAGTTCGCTCCATTAGTGGTGAAGGAGTTGCTGAAGCCGTCCGTCACCCACCACCCACGAAAAAACCCCAGGTTGAATTACCGACTGCTTTTGACAAACACCAAGGTCGTGTGGTAATGTAATTGCTCTCCGAATCCACATCTCTGAGTTTTCAAGAATATATTACTTCAAAATTCACTGTTTGTATCCTTTAGACCCTGCAGAGCACCGTACGGTTGCGTGCGCTAAAATCTGGATGCATTTCTTGACTTGTATTTCTTTACATGCTGGCAAGTGTTTATAAGAGCAAAATATTTCATTACCGCTCAAAAAATAAAAAGAAGAAAAGCACGTAAACATTTGAATTGGGCTGTTATTTACGGCAGCATTTATTCTTATTATACCAAGCATATGACAGCATATTTACAGCATGTACAATCATGTTACGGACCACGAGTGCAGCGCGTTCCCGATCACAAAACTCTCCCCGCCACCGTGAAGAAATCACAATCCGAATGCACAAGGTTTTATCACTGAGGTGGTGTGCACATTTATTTGCGGACTTCCATGTGAGAATTAAAGGCGAATGGCGCATGACATACGTCACGAACAAACGTTAGCTGTTGGTTATGGCAGATCAGAGTGACTCTGAGCAGATCCAATAGTTTTAAACTTCAACAGAGTTCCCGCCTTCAAGGAAGTAAACGCTTGTCAATGGAGAGTGGCCAGACTCTCTGCACAAATGAAATGTACGAGAGTCTGGTAAGACCAGGCTACCGTTTCCCTGCGAGCACCGTGACAATATCAGTGTGATAAAGTGACATTAACAACTTTTACATTGTTGCAAAAGCTGTTCTTTTGAACTTTCTAAATATCATAGTATTTTCAACAAAAATATTAAGCAGTACAACATTGATAATAATACAAAATGTTTCTTGAGCTCCAAATCAGCATATCAGAAGAATCATGTGACACTGAAGACTGGTGGAATACATTACATTTAAAAAATACATTTAAATAGTAAACAATTATTTTAAATTGTAATATTTCACAATATTACTGTATTTTTGATCAAGTAGATACAGCCTTGGGGAGCCTAAGAGACTTCTTTCAAAAACATGAAAAAAAATCATGCCAAGCTCAAACTATTGAACGGTAGTGTAAGTGAAATTATTTAAGCAGGAAATGTTGTCTAGAAGAAACAATTAAGATAAAGAATTTTTTTCCATTCCTACAGGCACACACACACACACCATAGCGTTAGTGTAAAAGTGGGTGTTTTCTGACCACATCACACAAAACATGATCTTTCCAACTAAAAGCAATTATAGACATAATTCTAATTTAAGCCATGTGCACAGTTGCCAGGGAAAGGGTAATTATTCATGTGAAGTATATGGAGCAAACCATAAAGTGAAGGGCTTGGACTCTTCCGACGTAGTCACAGACCATAATTAGAATGTCGTGAAGCTTAGAGAAACCCCCCCGTCTGAACTACAAATAGGCCAGCCCTGTAATGACTGTCAGTGCTGTGGCCAATAGACCTGGCTGATCCTGCCATAATTAGGTGTATTTACTGGGAGGGGCACAGACATTTCCACAGCACAGAATACAGAACATCATTTACACTCAGAAAAAGGCTGGTTTGGATCAAATTATGGACAAACCCCAACTGTTGGTTTAAAGTTTAAACTTTTAAATTCAAATTTTAAACCCAACTGTTGGGTTTGGGTTTGTGCCTATTTGACCCAAACATGGGTTGAGACAACCCAGCATTTTTAGAATGTATCGAAAATGAAAACCTTATTTTTAACACTCAGCACACTATGGAAAAAAAGAAAAAAGATTAATCTAATCTAATACATAAAAACACTAAATGCTGAGCAACTCACAGGACTGCTGAGTTTTGGCTCTGTTGGTGGCCTTGTTGGATTCACACCAGACGGTGACTCCATCATTCATCAGCTTCAGCATCCGCTTCCTCTTCCAGCGTGGAGAACGCACCTTGGTCATAGAAGAGCCCTGCAGCATTGCTTTCACATCCTTATCGTCCTGGACCCCTGCAGGAGTTCATTGCAAGACTGATGATTGTGGAACTCTAAAAATCAGTATTAGGTTCTTATGAAATACTGTTTTAAACAAAACTGTGTGTAACCATAACCTAATGTGAGTGAAGGCAAAATGAATGTTAATTTTCTTGAATATTTCAAAAAGAAAAGAAAAATACCCTGTTTGTTCTCTTACTCTGGCTCGTTCACTGGTGATTAATAGCATATTTATATCGGATATTGTATAACACACCTCACATGGCTTCTTAATTTTGAATAAAAAGCTTTTATGAATATAATATTTTTCTTTCTCCATGCCAATGATTCTGAACGAAAACGCGCAGGTTTTGTTATAGTAACAAACAAAACTTATATCTGAGGCGTATATCTGACTGACAGATAAACTGCGACAGATATGAAGTAGGCTAATATGAAATTTATACCAAAATATATGTAACCTAATAATAATAATAATAATGTCTTACCCAGTTTTATCAGGGGATCGTCTGGTTTAAGTTGGGATGTCCCGGCTCCATTCTTCTCCTTTCTCAACATGTCCTCTTGCGTCTTAAGCTCGAGGGTTTAACTGATGTGGATAAATACACGGATGGGTGTGTAGTTAGTGTTCAGTAATGATACAGCTCATCATGTATATGTGGAAAGCGTGTAAGCACTGCCCCTGTCTGATGAACTCATGAATGTTAAAAAGCTCGCTGTGCCGTTATGACATTTCATTGGTCCTACACTAACCTACTAACTTACATACACACAACGACAGAAACAGCTAACGTTACCCATTAAAAGCACAGATTTAGGTGTCCAATTTATATGCTATTGTCCAAAACCTCAAATCAATTGTCTTACTCAACGAGAATTTATAAGCGCACCTCAAATGGGATTCGACACAAACATGGAAATACAGCGACTGTATCTTCAAATCAAAACGCAAATATTATTTATTGTTACGCAAAATAAAACGCAAATAAAAAAACAACAATATACAGCAAACTGGCTGATGAAGGCTGGACTAACGTTGATGATTTCTTACCATAAGAGAGCTTTATGCAGACGAGCCTGTGCTGAGATCAGGATTAACGTTAGTAAAATGTCTCCCTCTAGCGATGACACAAACAACCAACTGAATCAATCAAAGCTCACCAACTGGACGCATATTTCAAACGATACAAGTTTAACGTTTGCAGTGTTTTAACTACAACTAACCCTAACCCTACCACCAATTAAAGTAATGATTAACGTATACGTTCTTTTCATTTAATCCCAAACATTTTTTTACGGATGCTAATCGCACTATTAGTGAGAAACGCAATTGAAAGATGTTGAAATTTTAATACTTAAAAATAAACATTTATTTTCTCACAATATTTTTTCCCTATTGCTTTGCTGTTACAATCATAGATTGTATGTATATGGTTACGTCAGGGACAGAGACCAATCATCACCGTGAATACTCCATCACGTGACAGAATCAGGAAGTGAACTCCAGGCCGAGATTCTAAAAGGTGAACGAAACGTACGGTTCTCAAACTGATTGTGCAAAGAAAGGAGAGGGTGCATCGTTATGTTGTTTTTTATTACAGTTTATATATATATATGTGTGTGTTCGGGTGTTATGGCAGCAGGAGTACAGGGCAGGTGAGTTAAACCTAGCTAACTCAGCTTAACCTCCTGGCTAATAACCTGAAATAAGTGAGGGCAGAAAATCTAAGTCACCTGGACGATTAAAAATAATGATATTAATTAAAGTAGGAGTTTTTCATTTCATAACCTTTCTTAAGTGCCGTCCAAGTAATATGAGAACACAATTTCTTCCGAAACTTGATTTCTGAACATTGCATAGAATGGCAGCATGACAGATTTGTCACCAGTGGATATAATCTACAGGTTGTCCAGTTAATGACCATGCGGCAGCAGAAGTGTGGGAAAGATAGAGACCGTATGATATGCCAGCTCTTACAATGTCAGAGGCCGAGGACTGTCAAAGGAGCTTTCAGGCGGCTGTCGACGTCATTCAAAGCCTGCCCAAAAATGGTAGCTTTGCTCACCATTGACAAAAATGACATTATTGTACACAATAGTGATGTCATTCAACACAACATCATCATACTGTAGCAGATGTAAAACTTGCACAGCTTGTCATTGCAAAAAATTCCAGTCCACCATATCACACTGATTCACAGCCGCAATTATGACACCTGTGTTCAATTTACATTGCACTTGCACAGGTTCCTACAGACCCTCTTATGAAGTGATGCTGCGGTTTTATGGCCTGTACAAACATGCAGTCTGTGGCCCATGTACAGCATCACGCCCTGGATTCTGGGACCCTATTGGCCGTTACAAATGGTAAACTGATTTTTAACATCATATTTCAGTTCCATAATGTGCCTAATTGAAGTACATGTGATGAGAGCCATTTAAAGGACTGATCTTGTGTCAGGGATGCTTGGAATAAGCTGGGAGACATGAGTCGAGAGAGTGCCATGGCTGCTTATGTGGATCAAATGAAGAAAGTTGCTCAAGAGGTGTGAGAGCTTTAATGAAACCTCATCAATCCATAAAGCAACTTTAGGGAAAAGAAAGTATTGGACATTTTTCTCTAAATCATGTCGCTGTAGATAACATGCAAATTTGTGTTGAGCAGCCAAGCAAATAATTTGTTTCTATTCGTTTGCTGGTTTTATATCATTAACAGGTAATAGACACCATGCAAATCAATGAGAAGACTGCATCCTTTTTCCACTATTTTGAACCTCTCTATCATGTCATTCACGATATGCCTAGACCTCCAGAGGCACTTTTATCTCTCAGATTGGGTGTGTATTATTATTATTATATTATTAGTTTTTTTTTTTAAATACTATGAGTTCTGTGTGATAAACCTATGATTTCGGCATTGTACTTCAAAGATGCAAATACCAAAGAACCAATTGATGGTTTGGCTGAACATGATGTGGAGAGGGCAACACAAGAACTGGCTCTTCAACGGGAGGATACAGAGATGGCCCCTGACAATGAACTTCAACCTGAGAGCACAGGTAGTGGAATGATTAGCCTATCTATAAATGTTGAATGTCTATCCAAAACAATTTGGAGTCTGCCAAAACACTTTTTCACAATGGAAAAACATGGGTTTTAAGCTTGTACAAACAAACACTTGCAGTTTTGTTTTATTTTTTTTTGCATTTAAATGATATCAGAACCTACTATGGCTATGGTCTTGATTACTATCCAGACATGTCTGAGCACAGCTGCTTTTCAAACATAAGTAATAAATGATGCCAAGATTGTGTGTACTGTATTTCTTCTCTTTCATCGCTGTATATGTGAACCTGGACCTCAAAACCAGTCATAAGTCGCACGGGTATATCTGTGGCAATGGGTCAAAATTATCTTTTTTCTTTTATGCCAAAAAATCATTAGGATATTAAGAAAAGATCATGTTCCATGAAGATATTTTGTACATTTCCTACTGTAAATATATCAAACATTTGCTAAGGACCTTATTTTAAAGGTGATTTATTTTCTCAATATTTAGATTTTCAATATTTTAGATTCCCTCAGATTCCAGATTTTCAAATAGTTGTATCTCGACCAGATATTGTCCTATGCTAACAAACCATACATCAATGGAAAGAAAGCTTATTTATTCAGATTTCTGATTATGTATAAATCTTAATTTAAAAAAATTACCCTTTTGACTGGTTTTGTGGTCCAGGGTCACATATGTGTGTTGAGCAACTTCTTTCTGAGGGTCAGGGGCCGACTAGTGACTCAGAGAGTGATGTCTTCTGTGACTCTTTGGAACAGCTGGACACTAATAAGGTCTGAAATTTTACTTAATTTAATTAAAATGTATGCAATGATATATATGTCCCACATTTTCTACACTTGCTTACAGCCAGGTGATCATTCCGGTTTCCAGAATGGGCATGCATGCACAGAGACCTCTGGAATCCAGGAGCATCATCACAGCCCTCTTTCTCAGGGGACTCAGATGGGTGCTGGACATGGGGGCGAGGGGGCAGAAGATAGGCATGGTCCTCCTATGAGGAGGGGGCCCACAGAAAGAAAGGAAATGCAGAAGGACCCTTCTGGTGAGATCAATCTGGATTTGTAGTTCCACATTATAGACCACAACCCAGTTGCTCCAGTCTTCTGTGTCACATGATCCTTCAGAAATCATTCAAATATGCTGATTTGGTGCTCAAGAAATTAAATTGCCTTCAGGTCTGAAGCACTCAAATTATCTTTACCACATTATCAGTGCAGATGAAAGTTTGGATGTTGTCCACAACATGTTTTTGTTCCAGGTTATATGGCTCACCACAATGCCAGATGGCCAGAGCGGCTCTCCTCAGGGGCTGGTTCAGGGCGAGGGGGCGGAGACGGTCCTAAAGGTGGGCCTAACAGGCTGCAGGATGGCCAGGTGCAGCAGCAGATCATTCTGGCCTTACAGCAACTCAGAGAAGACATGCAGTGTGTCATGGAACGACTAGAGGTAGTTGAAGGTCTTGCAACTGCAAATGTAAGAAAGCTGAATAAAATAAAAACCATAAATGTGCATGCTATTTGTCAAAACTGAGCAGTATAAAGAATAGAGAGAAGGCAGGCGCTGCATGATTTTATTCAGCGAATATTCATTTGAATATGAAAATCAAAGTTTTAAGAATTCAAGAAATGGCTTAAATATAAACATTTTGATCACCATAGTTGCAGTCATAAATGTTGTGCTACTTTAAATGTCATTATAATTTTTTTAGTTTTTTGTAAAATATATGTTCTGTGAAGTATTTTCTGCATTAATCTTTTATTCTCACCTCTAGTGTTTTTTGATGAGTGAATACAAATTCATATGTATCTATATTTATTTTAAGGCTCAAAATTCACAATGGAGATCCCATTTACAATTCACAGCTGCAGAGGGTGAGGTAAAACTTCTGAAAGACTTTTTGAGCATGAGTCTCGAGAAGGAATTGTTACTTGTCACTGCTTCTCAATCATACACTATGTATTCATATATGTGTGGAAAAGAAAACTCTTTAATATTTAAATTTCTGTTTTGCTGACAGGAGAAATGGTGGCCATTTGACTTCTCTGGACGCACATTGCTGCTGTTGTTGGTGTGGCCTTTTGTGACTCAGGGCTTAATGTTTTTGTTACGACGGAAGAAAAGAAAGATTCATGTGTGCATATAAATGTACTGTAGGCTACTGAGTAGAAATGAAAATAACAGTCAAGCTAATTGATTATAATTGTGACCTGGTGTTCAGTGCTTCAAGTGTAGCACTTGTTTGTTTGCGTCAGGTGAAGAGAGGAAATGTGCTAACCTCATATCTCTGAAGTCTGTTAGTTTAATCTTTTATGAATAAGATAAGTGCAGTTCTTGAGTCCAGGAGCTGATTATGTAATTAAAGGTTCATGATGTGTTCCGTGTAATGCTGGTTAAATGTAGCTGTGTGCAGAGACTTTGTCAATAATGTATGATATCGATACTCTGGTATTTGGAAAATAAGTCATGTTAATTAGTATCTCTTTATTGATGGTTAAAAATGTAAATGTCATCTGCACCACATAGGAATACAGACCTGCTGATTATACTTGCAAGGATGCAGACAGTGGCCTTTGCGTGGGGAACATAACAGAAGTAATAACTGGTATATGATAATATCCTCTGAACATAAACCTTTTTTGTTTTGTTTTATAATGAGAGAATAAAAATAAATGCACAGAACAGTTGCATTGTGTATTCTATGATCGTCCACTTTTTTTGATTAAACGTTTATTTACAGATGGAACTTATGTTTACTGGGTTGTTTTCCTTTGTGTAGCTCAGTTGAGTTTGAATGGGTACTAGATGTATTTAGTAATATATAGGCGAGTAGATTCAAACTAAAATGATTTATTCATGAGCTATAATATCATGTAATGTTAGATGCATTCATCTAGGTCGAATTCACGTACAGCATTGCATTGTCTACATGCAATTAAAGCAAGAATTGGGACTCTTTCATTCGTTCTGTGGTTGTCCAGAACATCATGATTTATCATCAGTTTATTCTGGCCTTACAAAGTATGTGGTTTACGTTAAAATAAATGCCTTCAGTGTGTAATTATATGACCATTTTTTAGCACTACTGGTTTAAGGTGATAAGTTGAGAGCTATGCTGTGTTTGGAGCTTTTAGCGTACTCTATTTCGACTGAAACGTTATAGTCTTCAAGAATGCGCATTTAAAAAACGTAATGTTAAAATGATATCGACCAGGCCCTGTGTTCTGTTTTGCTTTAGTTCTTTTAACAGAAGCAAGACGGATTGCTAACTTCCCTAGCACGACTTAATTTATGAGCAAGCAAGCCAACAGCGGGGTTTAATTTCTCAAACCTAAGCATTTCCATATGATACGAGACAATGTATTGGTGTTTTCTAAAACGACTTCTTGGGTAATAACGTGGTGTTCATCTAATCAGCTTTAATATACTGGAAAGCTTTATCAGCTAGCTTGTAGCTAAATCCATGTTACAACATTTTTGGCAGAGACAACAGGGAACTCCAAGTATTTAAATGTCTATAATTCAATGATTTTGTTTCGAAATAAGACTATTGTTTTTTATTTATTTATTTACCAGTTTGCTTGTGCTAACTTATTCGTGTTAATCTAGACTCCATTACCCAGCTAGCGAACACGAACAGATTGCTAAGCAATCGCTTACTTCATCGTTAGAGATCAATACACGTAACAACCCTATGACGTTTTATAGTTTGTTATGATATGACATTTTACTTGAACAAGTGAAAAATTACTTTAGTCGTTAAAAATTGCAAGTTCGTCATCAGCGTGACACAATCGTTCCTGTTCACTTTGAATTGTGAGTATACTGCTGTGAAAAGAACTACTTTATGCGCGAGTGGTGATCAATCCTCACAAGGGCGCAGGGTGTAGGTTTAATTGTTAAGGTAGATGCAAAATAACCAAACGCGATATAGTATACTATCATTGTCTGCTTTATACGTGCAATATGGCATCAACACAATTTGTAGTATTACGTCTTTGTAAAGCGGTGAAAGTTTAATGTGTCGTAGAATGAGGCGGATGTTTCTACCCGCTTCGGACACGCTTGGTAGCGACCACTAGAGTGGCCGGGACAGCTTTATTTTTGATTGACAACGAAATCCGCCAATCAGAATGCTTCAATGGTTCAGCAAGCGCACCAAAACTTTTTATCCAATGAAAATTTCCAGTGGGCGTAACCCGCTCATGACCGAAAACAATTGTTGAATTGTGGGTAATGGAGTTTTGGTGGAGAGATGTTGTTTTGTGCCAATGCCTACCGGGACTTCAAGTCCCACAAAGCAGGGAAAAAACTGGAGAACTGGCCGCATGCGCCTTACGTGGGGGAGGTAATAAATGCTCAAGCCCCACTCCTCTCCGTAGCAGAAGCGAAGTGGAGTTTGCGTCGGAGGGAAATGTTCTTGTACTCGTCGAGAAACCAAGTCAATAGTAGAGGGAAAGAAAGGAGTTAACATTAACAGTCTTAGGTAGCATAATAACGCAAACACGAGATTTGAGTTGAACGGTAAGGTAACTCATATTTTACTTATGCGAGTTTGTGAATGCTTGTGTTATAATGTTAAAAATCGTTCACTTTTTGAGTAAACATTTCCCTTTCCCCCAGTGTTTGATGGGTTGTTGTCAATGACAGTGTTTATGAAGTTGATTTCTATTCATAGCTCAGTTTAATAAAAGGAGGGCTTCCTCTCATCTCACTGATCACAAACTTGTATCTCCTTCAGGTGGGAGTGTACAGTTATGGAGCTTATTAAAGAAGAAACTACACCGGAGGATGACAGCAGAGGGCGGCAGAGAGATGGCCTGGCAAGTGTCGTTCCCTCGAAACAAGTGCAAAGAAATCAGCTGGAGATCTGTCCGGGTCTGGTGTCTGGAGATATACATCCCATGTGCCGCGGCCGGGATAGGAGCGACCCGGAGCCCAAGGCGGGCGACGCCGCCAGTGACGACGGGTTTCCCGCGGACAACAAAAGTAATAAGAGTGATTCTGGTGGCGGCACGACACTAAACACCGAGTCAGATGGCCGCCAGGGCAAGAAGAAACACAGACGACGACCCTCTAAAAAAAAGCGCCGCTGGAAGCCTTACTTCAAATTAACCTGGGAGGAGAAGAAAGAGCTGGATGAACGCGAAACCGCGCGGGCGTCACGGGTGCGCGCCGAAATGTTCGCCAAAGGTCTCCCCGTCGCCCCATACAACACCACCCAGTTCCTGATGGAGGAACACGACCGCGAAGAACCCGACCTCAACACGGAGCTGGCCGGCAGAAAACCCGGGGCAATCCGCTCCGATGACACGGCCAGTGAGGATGACAATTTCGAGGCCGAAGAGGACGACGAGGAGGAGGGCGGCGGCGGCGGCGAAGGTAGCGACGGTATGGGCAGACCTGGGCACGCAGGCGGGGAGTTTTTGCAGAGAGACTTCTCTGAGACATATGAGAAGTACCACGTCGAGACTCTCCAGAATATGTCCAAGCAAGAACTGGTTAGGGAATACCTGGAGCTGGAGAAGTGTATGTCGCGGTTAGAGGAGGAGAACAACTGGCTCCGCCACGCCCGGAGGAACCCCGAGTGCCCAGCTGACGACGCCCGCCTGCGGGAACTCGAGACCGAGGTGGAGAGACTCACAGCCGAGAATAACGAGTTATTACTCAAAACCCCGAAAACTAAAGGGCCAGGACTCAACCTGTCTCAGTCAAGCTGAAGCGATGTTTCATTTCCGTTTCAAACGGCAAATCGTTTGACTGTCTTTCCTGTAAACAGCATCTCTATGGTAGCTAATACCCTCTCAGCCTAGGCCATCGGAACTGAGGTTTCTCTGACAGAACATTTCTATTAAAATCGTTCGTGCGGACCCACATATTTGGTCAGTTGAAAGTAATGTATGTATGTTTGTCGTTTGTACGATTAAATCGACACAAAGAATAGCCTGCAATGCTTTTCATGTTATGTAAAAGATGTATAAAGAAAAAAAAGGCCAGAAACCGACTAACGTTACTCTTAAATTTGCGCGTCTTTGCCATGACGTCACAATCACATCTCAGCTAATTTCAGATGTTTTGTTAATTCACCATAATTATTGAATGATTGAAAGCGCCTTTCGTTCAGAAGCCGAGCAAACATGTTTCAGATTCAGTGTGTTAATGCATGACAAGACAGTATGTTGTAAACCGTCAATGGTGTTTTGCCCAAATATATTGTTGATTAAATTATTTCACGTTTTAGTTCTAATTTTATTTCTTTATGTTGCCTGTTATATTCTGTCAGTCTTTACATTATAAAAATGTATTGAAAATTCCCTTCCCTTTATGTGGATCCCAATGACATGTTGAAAAAGGAGTCCCTGTGTTTTTACATTTTCTGCAAGCAACCAATTTAAAAAAAAACGCTTTAAATGTACTTGCATACATTTTGCTTAGTACTCTACTCAACCTTTAAACCAAAAACATTTTATTTATATACATGGAACAGTATATGCTAAATGAAGAATTTTGTTTTTAAATGAATATTTACAGATTATATTTACTTTTTAAGGGGGGGGGGGGGACTGAGGGTGGAAATTATAGCTTGAAAAGGAAAACCATGAGATTCAGAAGGAGGAAATATTAAGGAAATATGAACAAATGCAGTTTAGGACTTGGATCCCATTTTGTAGTTCACTTACTCATTTAGCTCAAAAATATTTAATTGGGATTTTGTTTTTAATTCAGTAATCATTAATGACTGGAGTCATGAAAATTATTTGGTCAGAAGAGATGATTTGGTATTTTTCTCAAATATCTTTTCACAGAACCTACCCATGTTTCTAGAAATAAATACAATATCGTTTAAGGTTAAGAATTAATGTTTTTGAAAGAAGTCTCTTGTGCTGACTAAGACTTCAGTTGTTTGATTAAGAATATACAGCAAAAACAGCAATGTTGTGAAATATTCATACAATTTACATTAACTGTTTTATCACTCCTGCAATGGTCATAACAATCCTGTCATTACTCCAGTCTTCAATGTCTCAATCCTTCAGATATCATTCTAATATGCTGATTTGTTGCTCAAAAACATTTATTATCTGTTGACAACAGTTGTGCTGCTTATTTTTGGGAAAACTGATATATTTTTTAGGATTCTTTGATGAATAAAAAGTTTAAAAGAACAGCATTTATTTGAAATACAAACCTTTTAGAACATTAAAAGTTAAACGTCTTTATTGTCTCTTGATTTAATATAATGCTTCCTTGCTGAATAAAAGTATTAATTTCTTTCCCCAAAAAAAATCCCACTGACCCCAAACGCTTGAACGGTAGTGTGTTTTACATTTTAAAAAAAAATGTGTACAACACTGTCAGAGCGATTATTAGTTTTTTCTGTGCACATGTACCCCATACAGAAAGAAGACTTTCTTTATGTAACAGCAAAATGTAAACCAATAAACAGACTATTGCACAATAAAAAAACGTTAAAAACAAATAATATATATATTATATTTATCATTTGTACACAGGTTAACTTAGCAAGGCTTTAAACATTTTATTACAAAAACAAACATGATGTTCACACTATACATTAAATTGTAGCCTATATTAGATTGTAAGGGGATATTATGTTGACAAACACACTTCCTGGGGCCTGTTCTTCGTACCTCGCTTAATACATCTGAGATGATTTGACAGATCCCAGATCTTCTAATCGTGATAACTGATGTCTGGCTAATTTGGTTCTTCAAACGAATTTGCGGATTGTATTATAATATCTGGATTAAATGATCTAAGATCACTGTGTGTTCTTGTGTTCCCTGAAGAGGGCAGATGCATCTATACTCGAAACCACGATCAGCAATGCAGCGATTGGCTGGCGTCAAGACAGCAACGTAATGACATCATAGAATTAAAAAAGCCACCTGGCAAAAAACTTGGCAAATTACACCAAAAAAAAACCCCACGAATATCTGGACCTTTATAAGGAAACAGCTAAACGACCAAACCAACATAAAAGTTATAATAGATCAATGATAAATGTTTTTTTTTTTTTTTAAACATGATTACCAATTATTTATATTCACAATTTTATACAGTATTTGTACACCCTTTACATTTTTAATTCAATTTGAAGCAGATTTGTAACGTGACAGTATTAAAGTTCCTTAAAGGGTTAGTTCACCCAAAAATGAAAATTCTGTCATTAATTACTTACCCTCATGTCGTTCGACACCCATCAGACCTCCGTTCATCTTCAGAACACAAATGAAGATATTTTAGTTGAAATCTGATGGCTCTGAAAGGCCTCCATTGGCACAATGCACTTTACACTCTCAAGACCCTTAAAAGGTACTAAAGACGTCGTTACAAAGTCCATCTCACTACAGCGGTTCTACAATAACTTTATGAATCTGCGAGAATAGTTTTTGTGCGCAAAAAAACCCCTAAATAACGACTTACATAGTGATGACGATTTCAAAACACGGCCTCATGAAGCTTTGAAGCGTTATGAATCAGTGAGTCGAATCAGCAGTTTGGATCGCCAAATTTCAGCAGTTTGGCGGTTTGACACGCGATCCGAATCATGATTCGACTCACTGATTCATAACGCTTCGAAGCTTCATGAGGCCGTGTTTTGAAATCGTCATCACTATATAAGTCGTTATTTAGGGTTTTTTTGTGCACAAAAACTATTCTCGCCGATTCATAAATTTATTGTAGAACCACTGTAGTGAGATGGACTTTGTAACGACGTCTTTAGTACCTTTTAAGGGTCTTGAGAGTGAACCGTGCATTGTGTCAATAGAGGCCTTTCTGAGCCATCAGATTTCAACTAAAATATCTTCATTTGTGTTCCGAAGATGAACGGAGGTCTGACGGGTGTCGGACGACATGAGGGTAAGTAATTAATGACAGAATTTTCATTTTTGGGTGAACTAACCCTTTAAGGATCAAATTCTCTGCATCTCCTGCGCTGCATCAAGCCATCCCATAATATCCGTCATCACTTAAATTAATGCACAGCTCAAATTAACTGTACAACGTGTGTAAACGTAGGCTACTTATTCCATCACAAATAAATCGCTCAATCAAGTGGCTGTGTCTATAGTATTATATACACAACATTATAATATTATATACATTCTCATATACATATACTATTTAAAATTTGTATATTAGCCTATAATTATTTAAAGGGTTAGTTCACCCAAAAATGAAAATTATGTCATTAATTACTCACCCTTATGTCGTTCGACACCCGTAAGACCTCCATTCATATTCGGAACACAAATGAAGATATTTTTGTTGAAAGCTGATGGCTGAGAAAGGCTTCAGTTAGGCCTCCATTGGCATTCAGTACACTTATACTCCCAAGACCGATAAAAGGCACTTAAAATGTCATTACAAAGTCCATCTCACCACAGTGACTCTACAATAATCTTACGATGCGACGACAATAGTTTTTGTGCGCAAAAAAAAATCAAAATAACACCTTTATCCAGCTTGTTATTGCCTTCCGCGTGTGCCTCCACGACGCATGCGCGAGAATATGACGTAGCGGCGGGGCTCGGGATTCCATGAAATGCACACTCTAACCCCATTTTGAGCACTACGCCGAGACCTAAAGAACGATCAATGTAGAATCCAACAGCTGAGATACGCGCGTCTTCCTCTGATTGTAAACAAATCACTTCTGGGTCATCTGTCCGAACGCCGGATCTGCGTCATATTCTCGCGCATGCGTCGTGGAGGCAAACGCGGAAGGCAGTAACAAGTTGGAAAAAGGTGTTATTTTGATTTTTTTTGCGCACAAAAACTATTGTCGTCGCATCGTAAGATTATTGTAGAGTCACTGTGGTGAGATGGACTTTGTAACGATGTTTTGAGTGCCTTTTATCCGTCTTGGGAGTATAAGTGTACTGAATGCCAATGGAGGCCTTTCTCAGCCATCAGCTTTCAACAAAAATATCTTCATTTGTGTTCCGAATATGAACGGAGGTCTTACGGGTCTCGAACGACGTGAGGGTGAGTAATTAATGACAGAATTTTCATTTTTGGGTGAACTAACCCTTTAAAATGATTATTATTGCCCCTGATTCAGTAATGAACTCTTGTAATAAAGTAGCGGTGGCTGGGACAGATTTTAAGAATCACCTCAAGATGCAATCTAATCCTGTTTACATGAAATAAGCCGCCCATGAGCAGGTTTAAAGGGTTAGTTCACCCAAAAATGAAAATTCTGTCATTAATTACTTACCCTCATGTCGTTGGACACCCGTAAGACTTACGTTCATCTTCAGAACACAAATGAAGATATTTTAGTGTAAATCTGATGGCTGTGAAAGGCCTCCATTGGCACAATGCACTTTACACTCTCAAGACCCATAAAAGACACTAAAGACGTCGTTACAAAGTCCATCTCACTACAGCGGCTCTACAATAACTTTATGAATCGGCGAGAATAGTTTTTGTGCGCAAAAAAACCCTAAATAACGACTTATATAGTGATGACGATTTCAAAACACGGCCTCATGAAGCTTCGAAGCGTTATGAATCAGTGAGTCGATTCAGCAGTTTGGCGGTTTGACACGCGATCCGAATCATGATTCGACTCACTGATTCATAACGCTTCGAAGCTTCATGAGGCTGTGTTTTGAAATCGTCATCACTATATAAGTCGTTATTTAGGGTTTTTTTGCGCACAAAAACTATTCTCGTCACTCCATAAAGTTATTGTAGAACCACTGTAGTGAGATGGACTTTGTAACGACGTCTTTAGTGTCTTTTATGGGTCTTGTGAGTGTAAAGTGGTAAAGTCTATTGAGCCAATGGAGGCCTTTCAGAGCATCAGATTTACACTAAAATATCTTCATTTGTGTCTGAAGATGAACGGAGGTCTTACGGGTGTCCAACGACATGAGGGTAAGTAATTAATGACAGAATTTACATTTTTGGGTGAACTAACCCTTTAAGCTTACGGACCTGTTACTATGACAGCAAGTCCAGAGGCCCGTTGCACAAAAGTAGAATTAAGACATCCAAGATAAATGACTGAGCTGAGCTCAATGAAGCCAAAACAGGTGCGTCCAGGCTTAATTGGTCGCACAAACACCAAGCCAGGATGAGCAGACCGGATTCATCAAGCAGGTGAAACCAATCCTGGATATGTGTGTGCTCACGGCTCACTCAGACCCGCCACCGATCACAGATTCACTGATTCACCGATTCACCATGGCAACTAGAGCGGCGTACTTTACCCCGTCGGAGGCACAAATCCTCATGGAGGTAAAAGACATAATTAAGAAGAAAGGCAACACCGCCACAGTGATAAAGCAAAGAGAAAAAGCGTGGCAAAGTATTGCGGAGCGCCTGAATGCGTAAGTAGTGCACAATTGACCTATCGGTAAGCCCCTCCCATCGAAGGCAGATGAGCCAATGGCAGTTGAGTATCAGTCACGCTGGGACCAGAACTAAGACATATTTAGGTTTCAGCGCTATAGAGAAACATTGGAAAATCCGAAGCTGTCATCGGTTTGATGGTGTTTATGCTACAAAAATGGTAAACGTCGTGTCTGAGGTAATGTAACACTGATTCCAGGGATCCTGAGAGGATTTTCTGGTGGTCACACTCTCATTAAGTTACTATTAAAGTTAGTAATTCCCTGCCAACGTACAAACCGACTAACTATAACTAACTGTTCTCATGCAACGGTGTAGGTCAGAAACACGAAGGTCTACATTTCAGTGCATCTCTCCATATTAAACTGATTAAATGTGAATTTATGTAATCTTACCCTGCGGTACATGAACAGTGTTGATCCTGTATGTGATCATCTGCGATCGTAACAAGAGGCTTCTCCCGTTTGCATTGAGATCTGTAAACCATCGCTTCCAAATTAATCTCTCACCATATTTATTTTATTCCCATTTTATTTCTGTGAGTTTAGATATGTTTAAAGTCTACATTATCTGTCTTATAAGGAGGACTCCTATTTTGATGGGTATTATATTCTACGGCTAGTGAAAGGGAGAGCTTGCACGCAGTTTATCGGAGTTGTTTTTGTTTTGATACAAAGTTCACCAGTTATTAACTGCACCCCCGAAAAGGCATAAGGTCTGTGTATATGCTTGTTTACTGTGAGTGTTTTTGTGTAATTTGCTGTGTATGTTAATGGTAATGCCACGGAGAGGGGGTAGAGAGACAGAGTTTGTGAATGAGACGTTAATGCGCACTTATGCTTTGTTTGTTTGTTCAGCTCTTACGATGATTTTTTGAGTGAAAAATGATGTAATAAACTTCATAAACCATCAGTAAAGTTTGGCCATCATTCAGATGAGGTATACGCTACAATCTGTGTCCAAAAACATCTTGGGATAAGGTTTTCACACTGACAGCTGTACATTGTAAGATATAGCAACTCGGTTTGTTTGTCCGAGTTAGCAACAGTAACTAAGGGGGGCGGGGCTTACCGATAGGTCAATTACACACTCACCGCTACGCTGAAACATCACCATTACAATCCAAATAGTTCATTCACTTCTCCAAAAACGCAGTTGTCCTCTGATTATGAAATAGTTTAATTTTTAATTGAAATGGACTGCAGATATAAGTGAAATTGTGTAAAGTAACTCCATCACACTGTAGCCTATAAGGGTAAATGACAAATAAGGTTTTTAAGACAAAAAAAATAATGTAATTTTAAGCAAAAGAGTTTTAAAATGCATTTTATGTCCAAAACATGTATGGTGTTGATTCATATTGGTTTTACAGCTTCTCCTGAGGAAGGAGAGGGCCCCGGCCCCAGAGGACCACCAGAGGACCACCAGAGGGCCCCAGAGGACCACCAGAGGACCACCAGAGGACCACCAGAGGGCCCCAGAGGACCACCAGAGGGCCACCAGAGGGCCACCAGAGGACCCCAGAGGGCCACCAGAGGGCCACCAGAGGACCACCAGAGGGCCACCAGAGGGCCACAGAGGGCCACCAGAGGGCCACCAGAGGACCCCAGAGGGCCACCAGAGGACCACCACAGGGCCACCAGAGGGCCACAGAGGGCCACCAGAGGGCCACAGAGGTGTTAGTGGTGACTGTGGACTGACATAAGGGATGAGATTAAATAGATCCTGGAATTTAGCCTGGTCTGGAGCAGGCCAGCTCCACAGAATAAATCTCCATCGTAATTTATACCATAACATCCTACTGCCCCCTTATCCAGCTTTAGTGCAACCGGATCACGGATAAATTGAGCCAGGATCACCAAGATATCCCGGCTTAATCCCTTATCCTAGTTTTGTGCAATAGGCCCCAGGATGAGCGTCGAAGAACCAAACAATCCAAGATCATGCCAAATCGTCAACAATCTGAATCCAGCTAACTGAGTTACAGCGAGGTACGAAGAACAGGCCCCTGGTCACAAAACATTAACTGTGCACAGGTGTATCAAAGCCATCATGGAGCGAAACTTACCAAAAATAGGAAGTAGAGGAACGGGGACAGTAAGTTGGTATTCAAGGATCATTTCTACAATATCTTGTTTTGACATCAATGTGCAGTTCTATCATTAACACAGCTTTTATTGCATTGGAGAACATAAGGGCAGGTATTGGTTTTTGCGAGGGGGGAGAACAATTTCACACCACAATCCATTTGGAGGAACTAGTTTGAAGGCAGTTTAATATCTTAAATATTGGTATATGTGCTATAGATATCTTATTACACAGTTCTCTGGAATACTTGATTCTGATTTAGAGGTCAGTTATTGAGACCCCCTCCCTTTCTCATGAAGCACTGTGAATAATGTAATTGAGTCATTCTCCCTAATATGCTCTTAAAGTATTCATATATGTGTATCAGGGATGGGCAACTTCGATCCCTGGAGGGCAAATTCAAATGTTTTATTTATTCCTGTGATGGCTTTGGTGAGCATAAGAGAATAAAAAATTAAAAAAAATTAAGTTTCCAAAATTTTGACTGGAACATTTTATGTTTGATTTGGGATGGAACTAAATACTGCAGGACACCTGCCCTCTAGGGATCGAAGTTGCCCATCCCTGATACACAGACACAACTATTAGAGTAAGCCTATTAGGGAGAATGACTCAATTACATTATTCACAGTGCTTCATGAGACTAGAAGGGGGCTAAAGAATTATTTTGGCTTACTGCGTTTAAATTGCACTCTTTCTAACTCAATAACTGACCTCTAAATCAGAATCAAGTTTTCCAGAGAACTGTGTAATAAGATATCTATAGTACATATCCATAATTAAGACTTCAAACTAGTCCCAGAATATATATATATATATATATATATATATATATATATATATATATATATATAAATACAGTCAAACCTAAATTTATTCAGACACCTTCAACATTTTCTCACATTACCACAGTTTATTCGCTATAGTTTAGAAAATGGTAATAAAATACAAGAACTCAGAGTTAAACTGTCAGAACAAATTAATCTTGATAATGTCAGATAACTTTGATAGAAAGGTACATAATGGATTACAACCATCCAATCAGCTGCCAGCTGTTAAGTTTAAGTACACAATTAGCCCTCTATGGCATGACTTTTTATTTTTTGGGGAAAAAAATATTTCACCCCATTTTTTGGGAGCTTGGGGGGTGCTTGATAATTTATCCATCATAAAAAGTGTGACCCCCCGACCCCTGAACCAGATATTGGTTTGTTGCCTCAGGGCAACACTGTGCTATAAAGGTACTAAAACTCCAAGGTTTTCTACATAGGTGGAATAGGGAAAACAAGCAATATGTGCAAACCTACTACTAATTACAACCTCATGTATTGTATTCATACACTAATTAGGCATAACATTATGACCACTGACACGTGAAGTGAATAACACTGATAATCTCTTCATCTCCTGTTAGTGGGTGGGATATATTAGGCAGCAAGTTAACATTTTGTCCTCAAAGTCAATGTGTTAGAAGCAGGAAAAATGGTGTAAGAATTTGAGCAAGTTTGACAAGGGTCAAAATGTGATGGCTAGACGACTGGGTCAGATCATCTCCAAAACGGCAGCTTTTGTGGGGTGTTCAATGGTCAGTATCTATCAAAAGTGCTCCAAGGAAGGAACAGTGGAGAACCGATGACAGGGTCATGAGACCCATCAGGGTGCCTATGCTGACCCCTGACCCCTGCCGAAAGCACCAACAGTGGCCCGTGAGCACCAGAACTGGACCACGGAGCAATGGGAGAAGGTGGCCTGGTCTGATGAATCATGTTTTCTTTTACATCACGTGGATAGCCTGGTGCGTGTGCATCGCTTACCTGGGGAACACATGGCAACAGGTGCACTATGGGAAGAAGGCAAGCCGGCGGAGTCAGTGATGCTTTGGGCAATGTTCTGCTGGGAAACCTTGGGTCCTGCCATCCATGTGGATGTTACTTTGACACATACCACCTACCTAAGCATTGTTGCAGACCATGTACAGCCTCTAATGGAAACGGTATTCAGTATTCCCTGGTGGCTGTGGCTCTTTCAGCAGATAATGCGCAATCCAATCGAGCATCTGTGGGATATGCTGAACAAACAAGTCCGATCCATGGATGCCACAGAACTTACAGGATTTAAAGGATCTGCTGCTAACATCTTGGTGCCAGACACCACAGCACACCTTCAAGGGTCTAGTGGAGTCCATGCCCCGACGGGTCAGGGCTGTTTTGGCAGCAAAAGTGGGACCAACACAATATTAGGGAGGTGGTCATAATGTTATGCCTGATCTGTGTTAATAATAAAAAAATGACACACATAATGCACATTCTTTGAGTTTTCTGAACTTGTAAAAACAAGCTTTCCAGGTGAACTTGAATACCCCATATGGTCCTAACACTGATATTGCCTGAACAAAAGTGGTCTAACTGCACAGTGTTGCCCTGAGGCAACAAACAAAAAAACACTGTTTTAGGATATAAATAAAAACAAAATAAATATTTAAACAATCAAACATACTTCTTTACATACTGATGCACATGCATATATTTTTTTTTATAAAGTTATTTCAATTTAAACATGTTAAAAAGTGATATTTATCTAACCAATTGATGACACTGTGTCCCATGTGGCTTTGCTTCATGAAAGGACTGCTCTACCCCCAAACAAAAAGTCACACCCACTTCAGCCCCTCATTTCATTAAACAGACATGTCAGGTGATATTATATATTAACGCTTTTTATAAAAAAAATGTAAAGGGGCGGTGTGAGGTCCAAAAAGGTAGTTGGGGTCTCAAACTCACGGCCCGCAGGAGGATATTTTGTGGCCCCCTTCTTGACATCAAAGTTTAGTGTTAGTGCGGCCCTCGCGCAGCTCTGAAAAGCACCTTTTTGCTGAGTCGTTGCGTGTGTAGCGCTGGGCTTGCCACGCTTGCTGCCTCCTTTGTGTGTGTGTGTGTGTGTGTGTGTGTGTGTGTGTGTGAGAGAGAGAGAGAGAGAGAGAGAGAGAGAGAGAGTTGGCTCGCCCCAGCCTCGTGCAGTATAATTGGTTGACACCGCGTGATTGACAGGAACAGACGAACGAATCTGATCAGACAGTTGAAACGAATGTGGTCTAACAGCGCTCGTCAATGTCAAAATGATTGAGATGGCCAATCAAATCAAAGTAGGCGGGGTTTGCGTTCTCTTTTGGCTCGTGCTCAGTCTTCACACACAGACGAGTGCGTCAATCTATCGCTTAATGCCGTTGCTGAGAGAGACTCTATTCTTTCCGGTGAAATCACAAAACAAAATGCAAACGTGTCCATGGTCTTATTATACAATCATTGATGAACATCTTGAGGGCGGATTAGAACCCGGAACCTTTGACACGGTTGACAAAAACTCTACCACCAGACCACTAGGGAATTTGAAAGGCTTTTGTGGATCTATATAGTTATTCATTCACTCACTCATGCGAAGAATATCGGGACTAATAATATATTTGACGCAAATAAATGCAAATATTGTTTACAAATAGTCCCAAAAAGATTATTTCCCAACTAGAATTAGACCTAGAATTTCGGTCACTGTTCTGTTTGACCTGTTACGGCCTTGCTGTGAATTAGTCTATTATTTAAAATAAAATTAAAATCATTCATTATTTCAAATTACATGATTTAATTTCTATAGGCTATATTTAGTTCAAATTCAGAGGAACAGTTCATGTTCAGAAGAAACATTCATGCTGAAGAACTGTTAATAATAAAGATTGAGAAGATTGGATCAGTTGTGCTACTTTTTTTTTTGAATACTTGAAACACTTTTTATGTGGAATACTTGATGCGGCCCAGCCTGACCCAGAGTCTGCCTCCAGCGGCCCTCAGGTCAAATGAGTTTGAGACCCCTGCCATAGAGGGTTAAATAATACCAATTTAGGTCAACCAATTACCAAGCAATACTTCAGTCCCATTAGCAATTAATGAAAAAAACACTTTAGCAAAACATGGTCAGGTCAAAGTGTGAATAATTTTGGTCCCAATTTTCTTAATCAATTTTACTGGCAGTCCACAGTATGAAGAATGTTTGGGTATAATATGTCAGTTTACTTTATTTTGCTATCCTCACTTACATAAATCAACTATAGAGTCCTGCAACCACAAGTAAAAAATGATATGGTGATTGAATCATTTTTGGTTTGACTGTGTGTATGTATATAATATTATATTAAATTGTAATATTTCACAATATTACTGTTTTTACTGTATTTTTGATTAAACATATTGTTTTAAGCAGTTTTGTTCATTTTGCTTAACTCTTTAACAAAGACTTTAAAAATCCCAAAGGGAAAAATGAATGCAAACCAAGGCTGCTGAAAAAGTGGGTGAGCTGGGCACGGTTGCACTCTATATTCACTGCCATCCATAATGTAGCCATGTATGAAGCACAGCTCACACACTCTCAATTTCAAACCAGGCACCTTTCTGTTGGTCAATGCTGCAAATTCGTATGACCAACTTAAACCTGATGCAAAAGCTGCATGGGGACATTTTTCACCCTCAAGCAAAATTCCTTATCGAGCAGATTCCTATTGAAATGCCTTGATTGTGACTTTTTTCCAGGCTAATTGTTTTGTACATTGTATTGGACTATTTTTTCTCAGTGAAAGCTATAAAATAATTTCAACTAAAATATGTTTGTATTTGATGAGTAGCCATGTAGCGGGCTAACAAACAGTCAGATGGTCATTCCCACAAAACCTATTTTGCGACTGACTGCCTGAATGTAAATTATCCGCTACATATTTATGCAATGGCATTTTCAAACTCAGACAGTCAAAATACTTTAACTTCAAAATACATTGTGCTTAATAATGCTTTCCCCACTTATTGATATCATGAGAATGGCGTTCTGTCATATGGTTGTGACATTAGCTGCCAGGCTGTGAGAGGACAAAAGCATTAAAGTTGAGAAGGGCTGAAGTTGGCATGGGGTTGTTTATGTGTTTCATGTTTTATAATGTTTTATTGCTTGGTCATCCCTCCCCGGGCATATTAACCAGAACTGTGTGGCGCCTCCAGTCTCGTCTCCTGCGGCGGGTCTCCGGTGAAACGCCATCGGCTGTTCGGTTGACCTGCTCTTGACACATCCAGCCCTGCTGAAGAGACGATTCCCTGCCGGGCAACAGAGCCTGACGCAGCTTCTCTTGACCTCTAACAAGAGATGCTTTGACTCTTGAGAAGTCCAGGTGTGTATGAGATGCCCGTTCCTCTCCAGTCTGACTTTGCTCTACATACAGCGAGTGAGGTCGCACTCTTTCTTCTCTCAGTTTTTGAGTGATATTCAAGGGCTGTGCTGGTCTGGAGTTGTTCAGCTGCAATGAGGCTCGGATCCCTGACACACTGTGGTGGTGTGGATAAAGGAAACTTGGAGGGCGCAGAGACCGAATCCGACCCGTTTGTTGTTTCTCAGAAGCCTCTTTTATCTCATCCTTTTCCTGCTGCAGAATGACGTTTTTCTCCTCTGCCACCCTTCCTTCTTGGCCCTCCTCCACCTGTTCTGGTTTTCCCTCCATCTCGTTGACTTCCTCAGTCTCTTCTTCTGATTTTTGGTCTGGGCGTCTGCTTTGTCTTGCTTCCCTGTCCCCTGGAATCTCACTGCTGCCACTCATTTCCTCATAGTTGCTGGCTTTGATTGGCTCATGCTCAGAGTCTTCATCAGCGCTGCTGGTTGCGGGGAAGGTGCTCTGGTGTTTCTTTCTCTTCCGGGTCACAGCTGATATGATAGACAGGGGGAGGAAGTCTTTGGCACTCAGGTCTTTCTTGGAGTTTGAAGTTCCCTGTGTTGAAAGTTGTATTTTATTGCAGAGCTAAACATTTTTTGAAACATTTCTTCTGCTGAAGCCATAGGTGTACAAATTTACTCATTGTTATACTGATAGTATAATTTATAATATTCTATTATAAATTCTACTATAAATAAGAAATTAACGGCTAATATATATTTAGTCATATAGTATAAAGATAATAAAAGTAATGCAAAATACCCACTAAGAAATATTGGACCCACTTTATATTAGGTGGCCTTAACTACTATGTACTAACATTTTAATTAATAATTTGATACAATGCACTTATTTTGTACATACATGTTTTTCAATTGTACGTACATTTAAAAAAATACCTGCATGTAATTACATCTGTAATTAATTTCTGTAGTTACATTTGTAATTACACAGTTGGCACTTCCCTTACACCTAACCCTACCCTTAAACTTACCCATACCACCACACCTGTCCCTAACCCAACCCTTAAACTTACCCACACCACCACACCTGTCCCTAATCCTACCCTTAAACTTCCCCTTACCACCACACCTGTCCCTAACCCTACCCTTAAACTTACCCACACCACCACACCTGTCCCTAACCCTGCTCCTAAACTTACCCATACCACCACACCTGTCCCTAACCCTACCCTTAAACTAACCCACACCACCACACCGGTCCCTAACCCTACCCTTAAACTTACCCATACCACCACACCTGTCCCTAACCCTACCCTTAAACTTACCCACACCACCACACCTGTCCCTAACCCTGCCCTTAAACTTACCCATACCAACACACCTGTCCCTAACCCTACCCTTAAACTTACCCACACCACCACACCTGTCCCTAACCCTACCCTTAAACTTACCCTTACCACCACACGTGTCCCTAACCCTACCCTTAACCTTACCCATACCACCACACCTGTCCCTAACCATACCCTTAAACTTACCCATACCACCACACCTGTCCCTAACCCTACCCTTAAACTCACCCATACCACCACACCTGTCCCTAACTCTACCCTTAAACTTACCCATACCACCACACCTGTCCCTAACCCTGCCCTTAAACTTACCCATACCACCACACCTGTCCCTAACCCTACCCTTAAACTTACCCTTACCACCACACCTGTCCCTAACCCTACCCTTAAACTTACCCACACCACCACACCTGTCCCTAACCCTACCCTTAAACTTACCCTTACCACCACACCTGTCCCTAACCCTACCCTTAAACTTACCCACACCACCACACCTGTCCCTAACCCTACCCTTAAACTTACCCATACCACCACACCTGTCCCTAACCCTACCCTTAAACTTACCCATACCACCACACCTGTCCCTAACCCTACCCTTAAACTTACCCAGACCACCACACCTGTCCCTAACTCTACCCTTAAACTTACCCACACCACCACACCTGTCCCTAACCCTACCCTTAAACTTACCCACACCACCACACCTGTCCCTAACCCTACCCTTAAACTTACCCATACCACCACACCTGTCCCTAACCCTAACCTTAAACTTACCCTTACCACCACACCTGTCCATAAGCCTACCCTTAATCTTACCCATACCAACACACCTGTCCCTAACTCTACCCTTAAACTTACTCATCCCACCACACCTGTCACTAACTCTACCCTTAAACTTACCCATACCACCACACCTGTCCCTAACCCTACCCTTAAACTTACCCATACCACCACACCTGTCCATAACCCTACCCTTAAACTTACCCTTACCACCACACCTGTCCATAACCCTACCCTTAAACTTACCCATACCAACACACCTGTCCCTAACCCTAACCCTACCCTTAAACGTACCCATATCACCACACCTGTCCCTAACCCTATCCTTAAACTTACCCATACCACCACACCTGTCCATAACCCTACCCTTAAACTTACCCACACCACCACACCTGTCCCTAACCCTACCCTTAAACTTACCCACACCACCACACCTGTCCCTAACCCTACCCTTAAACTTACCCACACCACCACACCTGTCCCTAACTCTACCCTTAAACTTACCCATACCACCACACCTGTCCCTAACCCTACCCTTAAACTTACCCATACCACCACACCTGTCCCTAACCCTACCCTTAAACTTACCCTTACCACCACACCTGTCCATAACCCTACCCTTAAACTTACCCATACCACCACACCTGTCCCTAACCCTACCCTTAAACTTACCCATACCACTACACCTGTCCCTAACCCTACCCTTAAACTTACCCTTACCACCACACCTGTCCATAACCCTACCCTTAAACTTACCCATACCACCACACCTGTCCCTAACCCTACCCTTAAACTTACCCACACCACCACACCTGTCCCTAACTCTACCCTTAAACTTACCCATACCACCACACCTGTCCCTAACCTTACCCTTAAACTTACCCACACCACCACACCTGTCCCTAACCCTACCCTTAAACTTACCCATACCACCACACCTGTCCCTAACCCTACCCTTAAACTTACCCTTACCACCACACCTGTCCATAACCCTACCCTTAAACTTACCCATACCACCACACCTGTCCCTAACCCTACCCTTAAACTTACCCTTACCACCACACCTGTCCATAACCCTACCCTTAATCTTACCCGTACCAACACACCTGTCCCTAACTCTACCCTTAAACTTACTCATCCCACCACACCTTTCCCTAACTCTACCCTTAAACTTACCCATACCACCACACCTGTCCCTAACCCTACCCTTAAACTTACCCATACCACCACACCTGTCCATAACCCTACCCTTAAACTTACCCTTACCACCACACCTGTCCATAACCCTACCCTTAAACTTACCCATACCAACACACCTGTCCCTAACCCTACCCTTAAACTTACCCATATCACCACACCTGTCCCTAACCCTACCCTTAAACTCACCCATACCACCACACCTGTCCCTAACTCTACCCTTAAACTTACCCTTACCACCACACCTGTCCCTAACCCTACCCTTAAACTTACCCATACCACCACACCTGTCCCTAACTCTACCTTTAAACTTACCCACATCACCACACCTGTCCCTAACCCTACCCTTAAACTTACCCATACCACCACACCTGTCCCTAACCCTACCCTTAAACTTACCCTTACCACCACACCTCTCCATAACCCTACCCTTAAACTTACCCATACCACCACACCTGTCCCTAACCCTACCCTTAAACTTACCCATACCACCACACCTGTCCCTGACCCTACCCTTAAACTTACCCACATTACCACACCTGTCCCTAACTCTACCTTTAAACTTACCCACATCACCACACCTGTCCCTAACCCTAACCTTAAACTTACCCACACCACCACACCTGTCCCTAACTCTACCCGTATCCCACGTCAATATCAGCAAAGGTGTTTTGCAATACAATTTGAACACAGTAAGAACATTGTAAATTTTTTTTGATGTAAATACATAGTACTTAAGGCCACCAAATATATAAAGAGGGGCCGAAATATTTATGGCTGGTAAATTTTCTCAGTTCACAAAAGTTAATTTTAGACCCTGATCTCTTACCTTTGATTTAGCTGTGTCGCTGTTGGTGGAATCTGTATAGGGGAGGAAAAGTAACAATGCAGTCAGGGAGTTCATTCACTGCGCTTTATCAGAGAATCTAAAGCAATATAAATGGTGTAATTTGTGTTGAAAGCTGAACTGTGTATTTCTGCACAGCTAGTATCACCAAATGTAATTTATTTTTTTTACGTGAAGACCAAGTATGGTAACCCATACTCAGAATTTGTCCTCTGCATTTAACCCATCAAAGCTAGCGCACACACAGTTAGGCACAGTGAGCAGTGGGCAACCATTTTTCTGCGGCGCCCAGGGAGAAATAGGGCACCTCAGTCATCAGTCACTGCCAGTACTGGCACTTTTCGGGTTCCAGTCTGACTCTCTAACCATTAAGCCATGACAGAATTTAAGATAATGTCTGTTTTCAAACAAGTATCCCCCTAATTTAGTGTTTCCCAACCCTGTTCCTGGAGGCACATCAACAGTGCACATTTTGGAAGTCTTCCTTATTTGACCCATCTTGGAGTCTCTAACGAGCTGATGAGTTGAATCGGGTGTATTTTATTATGAAGAGATGGAAAGATATGTGGGGTGTATCTCAATCAGTTCCCTAGCTCCTGAGCTCATGACTCAGCATATCGTGTACATGAATTTGGGCACTGGTAAGGACAGTAAAGAACGCTGGCTCATTACACATTGGGACACTGATGACTCTATTTCCGACGACGTGACAACGTCCTCATTGTACAACAGCATTACTAGTATTTATGAACAACAGCAGAGCATGGGGGTATTCCAGAAAGCAAGGTTAACTTACCATCACAAATACTCTAGGTTGATTAACCCAAACCTTGCTTACTCGAGGGTATGCTGGTTCCAAAAATGAGTCCGGGAGTAAGTTCAGCCAACCCAGAGTATGTTCCCGGTTAACACACAAGACATTCTCAACAGAGCGACGAATCGATGATTTACCATGGAAACAGATGCTAAGATAAAGCGTGCCATTCTACTTCCTCTTCTTTTGTTTAATGACAATTTACTTAAAGGAACTGTATGTAAGAAATGTATTTCAATTAATCATAAAATGGCCCTGATATGTCACTAGACATTAAGAAATCATGTTAATTTCAAATATTTATATCACTGACAACGGTTGTCCGACCAAGATATTAGAGATATTAGATATTATCAAGATATAGATAAGTCATTTTAAAAGTGAAGTTGCAGCCCTCAACTGATGTTGATGTTGACATGTTGTGTCATGCCTGAAGCGCCACCCTCCACCTGTCTACCAATCATAAAGTCAGTAGTGTTTCTGCATTCGGGTTGCCAGCTCTGCTCTAGTTACCACAGCTGCAGCTACAAACTTTTTGGATAAACAATGTCTAACTTTACGAAACCTAAACGACCTCGTTATGAATCAGAAAAACGTTGTGACAGTGTCCGAAATAAAACAAGGATTTGAGATGCCTTTGAAAGATAAAGACGGCTGAAAACGGAGAATAATTTGAAGACTGATGCCAACGTTGCTAATTTTCTCCTGGACAGGTAAGGTTCATCTATGTTTGGCTAACTTGTACTTAATGTAAATGGACATTTCAAATATTCATGACAGTCGAACAAAGTTATGCATGTTCGTGCAAAGTAACGTTAGGTTAGCGCAGATGGAGGAGGTGGGTCATTGAATTGAAAAGGTAACGTTAAGGAATTGTTTGGTAAATAAAAACGGCGAGTCGTCATTGCTAACATTAGTAATGCATTATCAGAGCCCGTTTCTCTGTCATTATGCTGGGACGCTGAGGAAAACAACATTAGCACGCCTATTAGCACCGTGTAAACGTATTTGAGACAGTAGCCTAACGTTACCTCAGTAAAAATGATTCCTCATTCGTTCTTCGCATATATAGTGGACAAAACATGCTGCAAGTTGACCTGTATGACCATTGGTAATGTTATTTAGCTTTGCTGTAATTTTACTATAGTATTGTTTCATGTGGGAATGTACTGTCACATACGAGCGTTCATATTTACGATTATATTTGGCTAATCGCCATTAGTACATTTTTGCGATTCATAATTACTTCACAAAACATCGCTCTTGAAGCATAAACATAATTAACAGAAAGAAAAAAAACTTACTGTGTACGACTCGTCACTTGCCATTGAAAGCTCCGTGTAGCAGCCTACGTTCCTGCTGCATCCTGCAGCCTATCTGGCAACCTCGAGTCAGGGGGAGGGGGAGAGGGGATACACCGCTCTACAGTAATTTGAAAGTGATTGCAGTACCAGTTTTGGCCACAGTCCTACATACAGCTCCTTTAACCTGTTTAGTGCACAACGCCACCTATTTGGTGGTTGTGCAATAATTTTTTCAACCTTTTCATTTAATAAGTAATCTTTATTCACTGAAAATAAGGATTGTATTGTTTGTTTGATGCTAATCAATTGAATGCAGAGCCATGTGTGATATAACAGTAAAAATAATAATATATATATTTGAATTGAATTATCATTTAAACATTACCTTGTTATAATAGTGCTTTAGAAAGGATATATAATATTGTATATTATAAAACTATATAACACATTTATTTATATTAATTTAACTGGACTTCCGGTGGCGCTATATGACCAAGTAAGCAGCACAAAATAGAGCTCCGTCAAAAAAATCAAAAAGTAAAGTGGCAACGATCATTTCCAGTCCATAAAGAAAAAGTAGTTGTTCACCGGTGAAATGAGTTCAACTTCGAGACAAAAAATGGGTAGCAAACAAGAAATAAAAGGGAAAAAGAAAATCAAGAAGAACACAATCACACTAAGATATCTCTTGAAAGAGTGGAGCAAACAGTAAAAGATATAAAAGATCAATTAAATGAACACGAGGTGAGAATCGAAAAAGCGGAAGAGAGAATACAGTAAGTACTGTGGAAGATACAACAACGCGACACAAGTGGGTGCTAAGGGACCTGCTTCACCGTGATATGGATGCGATGAACTTGAAAACAGAATGAGGCGTAACAACATGAGAATAATCCAGATACCAGAAGGAAGTGAAGGAAAGGATACTGCAGGATTTGTGAAGAAGTTGCTGAATGACCTACTTAAACTACCGACAGGAATAGATATTAAGATCGAGAGGGCACATTGCTCACTAATGTCAAAACCGGTGGACCCAATGCCTCCCCCCAGTTCGATCATTGTAAGATTCCTGGATGCAGCAGTAAAGGACGTGATCATCAGGCAAGCATGGAGCCAGGGTCAGATTCACTTCCAAGAAAGGTGAATATTCTTCGACCAAGACTACTCTCCTGACCCTCAGAAGAAAAGACCAAAAGTCTACGAAGTCATCAAACAGCTACGAAAGAAGGGAATACAGGCAAAATGCATATACCCGACTGAAACTCAACACCGGAGAGAAAACATTTGTGACGCTGACAGATGCAACAACAAAGGTGAAGGAGCTGGACATTGAGTTACGCTGTGGAGAGAGGGAGAAAATAGAAGAAGAGCTGAAAGAAAGACCAGGGAGCAAGAGACTGTTATGTGAAAGGAGGATGAAGAAACCAGGGAGGATGCAGTTCACAGTCTTTAATGGAACAAAAGGAAAAAGTCCTCAAATAGCAAAACTGAACAAAACGTCAGGCAACAGAGCCAAAACAGAAACTGCCACAAGGCTGAAACAACTCAGGATCCCACGAGGACAGAGTGATGATTCCTTGTAGGAGGCCACGGGAGAAACAGCCAGGCGCCACACAGGTACTCTGCACACAGTTACAATATGAGCACAAACACTGGACAGGACTTGACAAGATCGGGTAACAAACCAACGTCTCTCATTTGCAGAAGTAATAATCCGACAACTAGACCAAGACGGAGAGGGACTTAAGAGGCTGAGACAATCAAGACAAAAGAGATAACAGGTGAGGAAATAAATCGGGAAGGGAAAACAGCTGTGAGAGATAATGAGTAGGGATGAGCGTGATGAGTGAGTGCGTACGTGAATGACCACAAGAGGGAGACAGAGAAAGGAAAACCCAGGATGATAACAGTACCCCTCTCTCAACGAGCGCCACCCGGCGCTCCTAGGGGCACCTGCCGAGACCGGAGGAAATCAGAGATGAGGGAAGGATCCAGGACGTCCCGGGAGGGAACCCAGCTTCTCTCCTCTGGACCGTATCCCTCCCAGTCAACCAGATACTGATGACCGCGTCCCCGACGGCGCATGTCCAGAATACGACGAACCCTAAAAACGGGGATATCCTTAACCATACTAGGACCCTGAACAGGGCGGGAGGGAGGGCGAATGGCAGGCTTAACGCAAGAAACGTGAAACACAGGATGAATCCGACGTAATTTAGGCGGGAGGTGAAGCTTAACAACGACAGGATTAATCACCTTAGAAATGCGAAAAGGTCCGATAAAACGGGGCGACAACTTGCGTGAATCGGACTGGAGAGGTAAATTAGTAGTGGATAACCACACTCTCTGACCGCAAACGTAGCGAGGGCTTTTAATCCTGCGTTTATTAGCGGCAATGGTCATGCGCTTTCTAGCTCGACAAAGGGCAGACCGCACTCTTCTCCAGGTACGCTTACAACGACTAATAAAGGACTGTACGGAAGGAACGTTCGATTCAGAGTCCTGGGAAGCAAACAGCGGCGGCTGGTAACCGAGGCAACAATGGAAAGGGGACAGTCCGGTGACTGTCGAAAGGATGGAAGCGAATTATGGGCGTACTCGGCCCAGGAAAGATGCTGGGACCAGGACGCGGGACTCTGGTGAGTGAAACTGCGCAGCATGCGGGCGATGATCTGATTGGTTCGTTCAGCTTGACCGTTAGTCTGGGGATGATAACCGGACGAGAGACTAACGGATGCCCCAATCAGACGACAAAACTCTTTCCAAAACTGAGACAAAAATTGAGGCACCCTATCCGACACTATGTCAGAGGGAAGACCATGTAGCCTGAAAACCTGATCAACCAGGATCTGGCCGGTCTCCTTGGCAGAAGGAAGCTTAGCGAGTGGAATAAAATGGGCTGATTTCGAGAAGCGGTCTACCACCGTGAGAATAACGGTATTACCTGCCGACGGGGGAAGCCCGGTGATAAAGTCAAGGGCCAAGTGAGACCAAGGACGTGAAGGCACCGGTAGCGGCCGAAGCAGACCGGCTGGAGGAGAATTACCAGCCTTAGTCTGCGCGCACGTAACGCACGAGGACACAAAACTACGTACATCACGCTCCAATGAGGACCACCAGAAGCGCTGGCGGATAAACGAGAGGGTGCCCCGAACGCCTGGATGGGCAGTCAATTTAGATGTGTGTCCCCATTGAAGGACAGCACGTCGCGTGGATACGGGGACAAAAAGAAGTCCCCTAGGAACATTACGCGGAACAGTGACACGAGCGAGAGAGCGCTTAACCAGCCTCTCAATTCCCCAAATGGACGTACCAACTACCCGACCCGAAGGGATAATTTCCTCTGGTTCAGAGGAAGAGGATAAATCAAAGAGACGAGATAACGCATCCGGCTTGACGTTCTTGGTACCCGGGCGAAACGAGATGGTAAAATCGAAACGAGTAAAGAACAGAGCCCAACGGGCTTGACGGGCGCTGAGTCTCTTAGCCTTACGAATATATTCGAGGTTACGGTGATCGGTCCAGACCAAAAACGGAACGGGAGATCCCTCCAACCACTGTCGCCACTCGCCTAGCGCTAGACGAATGGCGAGCAGCTCCCGGTTTCCAACGTCATAATTACGCTCAGCGGGAGAGAGCCGATGGGAAAAGAAAGCGCAGGGATGTATCTTTCCGTCGGCGGCGGAACGCTGGGACAGAACAGCCCCGACCCCCACCTCGGAAGCGTCGACCTCGACGATAAACTGTTTAGAAAAGTCGGGGGTCAAAAGGATCGGCGCGGTGGTGAATCGGGACTTTAGTACGTCAAACGCAGCCTGTGCCGACTCTGACCACCTAAATTGTGACTTGGTAGAGGTAAGAGCGGTAAGAGGAGCGGCCACCTGACTAAACCCAGAAATAAAACGACGGTAAAAATTAGCAAAACCAAGAAAACGCTGTAGCGCTAGGCGAGACTCGGGTACGGGCCAGTCAGTGACTGCCTGAACCTTAGCCGGGTCCATACTAATTCCTTCTGCCGAGATGACCGAGCCCAGAAACGTAACAGAGGGAGCGTGGAAAGAACACTTCTCAGCCTTAACGTAAAGACGATTCTCCAATAGCCGCTGAAGAACACGACGAACATGTTGGATGTGTACTTGGAGTGACGGTGAAAAAATTAAAATGTCGTCCAAGTAAACAAAAACGAATACGTTAAGCATGTCCCGTAGGACGTCATTGACTAAGGCTTGAAAGACAGCGGGAGCGTTTACTAACCCGAACGGAAGGACTCGATATTCAAAGTGCCCGAGGGGCGTGTTAAACGCGGTCTTCCATTCGTCCCCCTCCCTGATTCGCACCAAGTGATAGGCGTTGCGTAAATCGAGCTTAGTAAAAACCTTAGCTCCCTGCAAGAGTTCGAAGGCCGATGACATCAGTGGCAAGGGGTAACGGTTCTTGACAGTGATGTCATTCAGACCTCGATAGTCTATACAGGGACGCAGAGAGCCGTCTTTCTTCTTAACGAAGAAGAAACCAGCTCCCGCAGGAGAAGAAGAGGGAACGATGGTACCGGCGTTAAGCGAATCGGACAGGTAACTCTCAAGAGCCTTACGTTCGGGAGTAGACAACGAATATAGTCTTCCCCGAGGAGGCGTGGTCCCCGGAAGAAGATCTATACCGCAATCATACGGGCGATGAGGAGGAAGAGAAGTGGCCCGAGAACGACTGAATACCTCCCGCAAATCGTGATACTCCTCCGGGACTCCAGACAAATCTCCTGGCTCCTCCTGAAAAACAGTAATAGACGAGACAGGAGGAACAGCAGAAGACAAACAATCAACATGACATGACAATTTCCAAGACAAAATAGATCCCTCCGCCCAGTTAAACTGGGGATTGTGGAGTACAAGCCAAGGATGGCCTAAAACAACTGGGCAATAGGGAGAACTAAAAACAAAAAAAGAAATAGTCTCTCTATGATTACCAGAAACAGTAAGCGTCAATGGAACAGTTCTCCTCTGTACCCTAGGAAGGGCGCTACCGTCAAGAGCGTACAGGGGGGTGGAGTCTTGTAAGTCAGAAAGAGGAATACCTTGCTCTAGAGCCCATGACTCATCAACGAAGTTCCCCTCCGCTCCAGAGTCAATCAACGCTGAACATGAAACTGACGACCCCGGCCAGCGAAGATGAATGGGAAGAGAAGTGCAGGACTTAGAAGGAGAGACCCATGAAGTGGCGCTCGTCAGTAACCCTCCGCCTACTGACGAGCGTTGGCTTTTACCGGACACCTGGAGACAAAGTGATCAGCGGCAGCACAGTACATGCACAGGCGATTCATTATCCTGCGCTGACGTTCCCGTGTGGAAATACGAAGACCCCCAAGCTGCATCGGCTCGGGATCCGCGGGCGAAGGATGTGACGACTCTCTCGGTATGGAAGAGGAGAACAAAGAAAACTCCAGTCTGCGGGCCCTCCGTCGCACCTCGAACCGTCTCTCCACACGCAGGGCCAGCTCGATCAGAGAATCAAGGTTCTCCGGGACCTCCCGGGCAAGAACCTCGTCCTTGACCTCTGAACACAGACCCTCGAGAAAACGGGCTTGCAGAGCAGGACCGTTCCATCCGCTGGTGGTAGCCAGAGTACGAAACTCAATCGAGTAATCAGTGACTGACCTCTTCCCCTGACGCAGAGTGGACAGAAGACGAGATGCCTCATCCCCATGAGCAGAGCGATCAAAAACTCGGATCATCTCCTCCTTGAAAAGAGAAAACCTCTGGACACAGTCTGCCTCAGCATCCCAGTTAGCCGCAGCCCACTCTCGAGCCCGTCCGTCAAGGAGAGAAATCACGTAAGCCACTCTCGACCGTTCCTTGGCATAAGTCAAGGGCTGGAGAGAGAACACAACCTCGCATTGTGTAAGGAAAGATCGGCACTGTGTTGGCTCACCCAAATAGCACGGCGGATTGTTGATGCGCGGCTCAGGCGGATCACGCCCTCCAGCGGAACTCGTGGCCTCCTGGCGATAATAGTGGAGCTGCTGGGTCAGGTCAGAAAGCTGGGCGGTCAGAGAGTCCACAACACGTCTCGTGGCGGCTAGGTCCTCCTCGTGCTTACCCAGCAGAGCACCCTGGAACTCGACGGCCGTATGAAAAGGACTGCTACTCGTCTGGTCCATCCTCTTGGTCGGATTATTCTGTTATGTGAAAGGAGGATGAAGAAACCAGGGAGGATGCAGTTCACAGTCTTTAATGGAACAAAAGGAAAAAGTCCTCAAATAGCAAAACTGAACAAAACGTCAGGCAACAGAGCCAAAACAGAAACTGCCACAAGGCTGAAACAACTCAGGATCCCACGAGGACAGAGTGATGATTCCTTGTAGGAGGCCACGGGAGAAACAGCCAGGCGCCACACAGGTACTCTGCACACAGTTACAATATGAGCACAAACACTGGACAGGACTTGACAAGATCGGGTAACAAACCAACGTCTCTCATTTGCAGAAGTAATAATCCGACAACTAGACCAAGACGGAGAGGGACTTAAGAGGCTGAGACAATCAAGACAAAAGAGATAACAGGTGAGGAAATAAATCAGGAAGGGAAAACAGCTGTGAGAGATAATGAGTAGGGATGAGCGTGATGAGTGAGTGCGTACGTGAATGACCACAAGAGGGAGACAGAGAAAGGAAAACCCAGGATGATAACAGAGACACAGTACTGTCGATACGTGACATTAAGGCTCTGATCCAAGAAGAAATGTAAAGTACTTCAAAATAAGACAATTTCATTAGTTACAATATAAATGGAATTAACAACCCAATAAAAAGGAAAAAGATTTTTGGACAGGCGTGGTAATATTACTCCAGGAAACACACTTATCTGAGATGGAACATTTGAAACTAAAAAGAGAATGGGTAGAGTTCATCATTTGGAGATAAGAAAAAAAAAGGAGTGGCTATTGTGTTTTGTAAAGCAGTGTGCTATAATAATGAAAAAAACCTCCAAGACAAGGAGGGTCGGTATGTTATGGTGGTTGGAACAATTAGAGGCATAAAAATAACAATTGTATACATTTACGGCCCAAATGAAGATTGCCCTCTTTTCTTTGAAAAAATATCAGCACTAGTGGCAGATAAAAGTGAATTTTGCTTATTGGAGGGGATTTTAACTGTATATTGAATGCTAAACTAGATAGATCACCTGTAATAGCAAAGCCTCCATCTAAAATGTCCAAGGAAATGTCAAACCTGATGAAAGAAATGGGTTTAGTGGATGTCTAGTGACATGCACACCCTAAGGAAAGAGATTTTACATGTCTCAAGTGCATGGGAGCTATTCAAGAATAGACTACTTTTGTATATCAAAAGCAGACTTAAATAAAGAAAGAGAATGCATAATTGAGCCAGTTACCATCTCGGATCACAACCCAGTTATCATGAAAATTAATCTAGGGTTAGACAAATAAAATTAAACGTTTGGATGTTAACAATTCCCCAAACTATACAAGAAATACAAGATGCGTTGAAGGAATATTTTTCTATTAAAGATAATGGTAATGTCTCCCCTTCAATACTGTGGGAGGCAGAAAAAGCCACAATACAAGGTAAGATTATATCTATTGGGTCTAGAAAAAAGAAACAAAGAAACTCAGAACAACAAAAATATGAAAATAAAATAAAGAGGTTAGAGAGGGAGCATAAAAAATAAATCAAAAAGAAGATACACTTAGGGAGTTAAAAGAGATTAGAATCTAGATTAGAATCTTTAGAATTTTTTTTTTATGAAATACTGACATACAAAGCAGAAGGAGCCCTTAGAAAATACTATGAAATGGGAAATAAAGCTAGCAGACTCAAGCTAGTCGCATAGTTCCTAAGATTAAACATCCTGTAACGAAAAATGTTGAGACCCATCCCAAAGCAATATCAGACGCTTTTGCTGAATATTATCAACAGTTATATAGAGATCAAAACCAGGAATCTAAGAAAGATAAAATTATAACATTTTTGAAACCTTTTAACTTTACAAAATGATCGACGGAGGAAGCATGTAAAGGGGTACTTCAGTGCTGGGAAGATGAATGTGTATTTAAACTGGGTCATTTATGTAGTAGAAATGTGAAATAATTTTAGAATTTGGTGCCTTCTAGACTGAGAAAAGACAGTTCTTACTTCATTACTTTTCTCACTGTAGTAAAAGAGTTTGTGCGCATTTTTAAAAAAATACATTTTGAATTACGTTTGGATTTTACTTGATGTATATAGCCTAAAACAATAGGCACAAATAACACTGTTGGATTTAATCTTCATGATAATGTGGATATAACTTATGAAATGGAATGAAAATTAAATGTCATTCATTCTTATAATCAGGGCCGTTTTTAGGCATGGGCAAACTAGGCGGTCGCCAATGAGCACATATCTGGCACTAGATTTTGTGTGTAAAGGGTGTCACGGCCACCCTAAAATATTACTGCCGCCCCCACTAGTTCCCCCACACTATTGGATCAGAGAACTGTCAATCTGACGATTCCTATATGCCGTTGGATACTGTCAATTAATGTCAAAAAAGTTTGCATTTGGAGCGCTCAATAACACAATTAAATAAAGAGCTCGGTCAATGCTTATGCAAGGTAACGCTTTTTTTAACCATACAATAGAGCTAAATTCAAACTAAAGGCCAATTAAAAAAACAGGTACAGTAAAAAGTGCACAAATATGTATTTTGTTAAGACAGTTTTTGTGGCAGTCGAGAAATCACGCTGTGAAATAGAATTTCACAAATTTGTTAGAGGCAAAATATAACTGCACACTCACTTCAGCATAAAAAAGCATTTGTGTGCAGTTAAATTTTGACTCTATAAAGCTTTCTTCCCTTACTTGCACCTCCAAAAGATGTTTGCGCCAATGCATTGTTAAAAGAATTAGTGTGTTTTGTAATTGCCCCATATAAAACTTTAACGGCCAATTTAAAAATGGTATAATAAAATGTGCTAATTCACAACATTAATACATCCTTTATTAAATCACGTTGTCGAAATAAACGCATCTTTACGGATGGTGTGGAATGCTGAATCGATTCATTCAGTTCTAATAGTGCTCAATGCAAGCAGTGATGTACACACAGAGGGCAAAGCGAGTTCAAGTAACAAAAAACACACTGAATCAGTATTTATTCTTATTACTTTCATGTGAAATGTGATAATTACACGAAATAATTATGTATTTCTTAGCAACTAGGGATTGCACAAATAAATAAATATATACAGTATATATATATATATATATATATATATATATATATATATATATATATATATATATATATATATATATATATATATATATATATATACACATATATATATAGGCCCAGGGCTATAAAGGCATCTGGCAACACAATGGTATTACTGGTATTAATTTTAATCCTTATTAACAAATATAAACAAATTTAATTTAGTATGTGTGTCTTTTTTAATTAATACCAGTAATACCAATGTTGCTTTTAAAAATTTGACTTGGGGCACCAATAAGGATTTCGCTTAGGGCGTCAAAATGGCTAGAAACGGCCCTGCTTATAATCGTTCTTCTCACATTTATTTTCTACAATCTAACTTCAGTTCACGACCTCACCATCTGTGTCGCCAATTCCCTTTGTCTCCAGACAAAGGTCTGCTTTGTCTGCTTAAAGGCCTGTTCACACCGGGACGATTTTCGCGCGCGTTTATCGCCGACGTTTAACGCCTCGTGACTAAACAATGGGCGCCAATGTGAGTGTTCACACCGACGCGTAAAACGCCAGCCGTAAAAGCGTCATTTTTAAAAAAACGCCTCGGGTTCGGTTTTTTATTTTGACGCGGCGCGTTAAAAACTGGCCGACCAATGAGATCAGCGCTTTTGTTCACGTGCCTGGAGCTGCTGAAGTGACAGTAAAACACGACTGGGTGGCGCCCAAGCACAAAATCGGTCTTGCCGAGCACACATTGATACGACGAAGAAGTAGAAAGTAGACAAAGAAGAAGATGGGCTGCTAATGCTGCTTGCCAGGTAGCAAAAAGTGTGTGAATGGTTTTGTCATAGACATAATATATCTGTGGTTTTGGCAAGCACGTAAATACTGTCTCTCCTCTTCTTCTGTGTGACAAGCGAGTGTCAGAAGCGTAAGTACCACCTTGTGTACCGGGAGCGCATCTACTGAATGTGCACGTTCACTCGGCGCATCGCCAGTGGAAATCGCTTGGGTGTGAACACTCAAGACGCGCCGAAAAACGTCACGAAAAACGCTGGCGATAAGCGCGTGCGATATTCGTCCCGGTGTGTACAGGCCTTAAAGGTGTGCACATTCTCCCGTCAAGTTTGTTTTTTATAGATTACAACCTTTGCGTGGGAACTGGCGTACATACGTTTCCAGCCCCGTTTTGTGCGTACGCACGCTTTATAAATGAGACCCCTATAAGGGGTGGAATATACAAAATTAGATGATTGCTAAGCAAACTGAGAGGAGAAATAACGTGTATATGCTCGCCAGCCGTCTGGCCAAAATCCCATAGTATTCAGGCGTCAAGGCCTGTACACACCGGGACGAATATCGCGAGCGCTTATCGCCAGCGTTTTTCGTGACGTTTTTCAAGGCTGGAGTCTGCAGGACTGTCCATTAAGCTTGCAAAGTGCCAGTTCTGCAGGAGTGAACTCACCTTTCTGGGTTACAGTGTCAACGCAAGAGGGATCCTACCAAATGAGGACAAAATAAAGGCAGTGACGGATTTCAAAACTCAGAGTAACACAAAACAAGTCAGACAGTTCCTGGGAATGACCAGCTATTATAGACGTTTTATCCATGATTATGCCCGCCATGCTGAGCCACTCTTTGCGTTGACCAGGATGGATGTTCCTTTTGGGTGGTCGAGTGAGTGTCAGACGGCCATGGATTATCTAAAGAACAAGCTGACTTCTGCTCCTATTTTGAGGTTCCCAGACTTTTCTCTACCTTTCTTTATCCATACGGATGCGTGTGACAGTGGACTTGGCGCCACACTAATGCAAAAGGACGATAATGGCAGGGACGTGGTGGTGGCCTACGCGAGTCGTTCTCTACACAAGTCTGAAAGGCTATATTCTACGCCAGAGAAAGAGTGCTTGGCTGTCATCTGGGCCCTTGAACACTTCAGGCCATATGTTGAAGGACTTCATGTGACAATCTTTTCAGACCACAGCAGTTTGAGGTGGCTAATGTCACGCCTGAACCTCTCCGGCCGGCTGGCTAGGTGGTCTCTCAGATTGCAGGACTTTGACTTTGACATTGTCCATAAGCCAGGGACAAGTAATAAAGTGCCTGATGCCCTTTTGCGTAACCCTGTTCCTTCCTGCGGTGCACCCTTGGGAATCCTCCCTGATTATGCCATAATTGGGGGCCTTGACCTGCGTACTCTACCCCCTGTAATGTTTTCGGATCGGGAGCATCTTAGGCAGCTACAGCTCAATGACCCAGTTACGGGGGAAATTCTGCGCACATTGGAGAGCAGGGATGAGAGTAATGCTGGGGAGTTGTCTCAATATGTGATCCAGGATGGACTCCAGTACTTTGTAGATGACAAGGTGTCTTGTAATCTTCACCCCATGAAGCGTCTTAAACTGTATGCACCTACAGCTGTTAAAAGGAGTTTGTTGGAATACTACCATGATCACCCGATGGCTGGGCACTTGGGGATGACAAAAACAATAGCGAGACTGAAACTTCGATTTTGCTGGCCAAAGATGTCATCTGACACTAAGAAGTACGTCGCTTCCTGTACTGTCTGCCAGTTCACAAAACCGACCCAGAGGAAACCTGCAGGTTTTATGATTCCTATCCGCCCACAAAAACCATGGGAGTATACTGGGGTGGACTTTGTAGGGCCTTTACCGCGCACACCCAGCGGAAATGCGTACATCCTTGTCTTTGTGGACTTTGTGGAAGTAAGTGCAGTGAGAGAAGCAACTGCCCAAGTTGCCGCCAGCAAGTTGCTAAGTGAGGTCTTTGCACGTCATGGTGCTCCTACTTATCTGATCTCAGACAGAGGGTCCCCATTCATCAGTGAACTCTTTAAGCGTGTACTCACCACCCTGGGGTCGGAACACAGACTTACAACGGCATACCACCCCCAAACGAATGCAACGGAGAGGGTGAATCGTTCGCTCAAGACCGCCATCCGTGCTTACGTTGACAACAAACACACTGCTTGGGATCGTTACCTGCCCCAAATTTGCTTTGCCTTGAGAACTGCACCACACGAAAGCACTGGCCATAGCCCATCCATGTTGCTGTACGGAAGAGAATTGAGTACTCCTCTTGACATTATCACTCAGCCGAACTGTGATGGTACAGATGAACCTGGTATTCTGTACCCAGAATGCTTGGAATCATCAATTAGAGAAGCGCATGATCATGCTAGGTCCATTTTGAGTGAAAGCCATGCCAAAAGGAAGAAGTACAACGACAAGAGACGTCGGTCTGTATCTTACTCACTGGACGAACTGGTCAGAGTAAAAACTCATCCCCGTTCTGATGCTCTGGCAAACTTCATGGCTAAGCTTGCACCTGTATATACGGGCCCTTATCGTATTACACAAAAGCTGTCAGAAGTGAACTACAGACTAGTTGATGTGAATACAGGAGGAGACGCAGGTGTATTTCATGTCGCAAATCTGTTGCCTTTTCGTACCTGGAACCCACTTGTTGAAACCGAGACTGTGCCTACAGACGGTTCTGCTATAGAAGCGACGGCTGACAGTTCTTTGTCAAAGGGAGTGCATGAGGGTACAAGTCGTGGTCCTACCGCCACAAACTTAACAGACCTGCAAATTGAGGACGAATACAGTTGCCCAGTGACGACCAGTGTTCAGGATCTGTCAGGAAAGGTGGACAGTGTAGGTTGTTTTCCTGACCTACAGATAGACTCGGGGACTCTGAATGATGACTTGACTGTTGATGATAATGATCTTGACAGACAACACTATAACTTAAGACCTCGACATGCACCAAGAATCACCTCAGACTGGTCGACTAACAGGTGGACGAATGTGTACCACACAGACAAACTTGATCTTAAATAGTGTGGTAATGGTACAAGTGTGGGTTCATGTTTTGAGCTGGGAAGTGCAAAAGGTTTACCACCTTCCGTGGAAAAAAAGGACATTAGCGTAAATGATCAGTCTGTTGACATGTTGTTTGTTATAGTGTTCAACGAAAAGAAAAATGAAAAAAAAGGAATGTCCCATATTTTGTCTATGGTTGGTTACAGGCTGTTTTCATTTGTTTAAAATATGCTGCTGCAGACTATGTATTTTGGTCCATCTGTACTGTCATGTATGCCAGTGTATGCCTTAATACATACTCCTGTATGGTTCTGAAATTGACAACTTCTCATGTGTGGGGTTGTTCAAAGCGATGCAGTACTCAGTTGTGCACGGCTGAGGCCAGCCTTTACCTTCCTGGGGGGGATCTGTAACGGCCACCTGGAATACGGTGCAGGATGTTAATGTTGTTGTGCCTTTAAGATGACCGCTTCTATGGTGCACGTTGTTTTTATGTGAGCGCGCACGCATGTTGAGTGTGACGAGAGAGATGACTGCTCTACGGCCGACTGGTGTTTCAGTTTATTAATGTTACTTTTCCCCTTTGATTTTGTAACGTTTTTCAGAGTGTTTTCTTTCCATTTTCCCCTCACTCTTTTTACATGTATGGGAAGAGTGTATTCTTTTGTGCGAACCCTTTATAAAGACTCGTGAGACTACCAGTTCATTTTGACCAGTGTCGTTCTTCTCGCCTCCTGTTTCTTATGTTTTTTGTCTGGGCAGACTTCACCCTCTGGTAGACGTTACAAAATTTTTAATTAACATTTTTTGTCATCCTAAAAACAACCAGCTTTACTCATTCTACACTTAAAGGATAAGATAAGACAAATAAAATGAGAAAATATGAATTATATTATTTTTTTTAATTGTTCAAAATCATTGCTTTACTCATTCTACACTTAAAGGATAAGATAAGACAAATAAAATGAGAAAATATGAATTATATTATTTTTTTTAATTGTTCAAAATCATTGGCTCCGCCTATGTCAAGAACTAAAGAGAAATATCAATACTGACTGCAGTTTTCGCTGCATTTGAATATGGTACAACGTATTTATATTAAATAAGACGAAAATTATATCTCTTCCTGAACCTTTCGTTTTAATGGCCGATGGAGAAAAATTATGTGGGATATCTCGTGCTTTTCCGAATAGCCATCAAAGCTTGCCCGTTTACTTAATCAGCAATTGCTGTAATCAAATGGTGACTAGTTAGAGGATACAATCGAAGTATAAGAACGTTATATTAAGGTGAGAAAAACAAACATGTTACATCGTGTCTTAACATGAAAACAGGTTGGGAAGACGATCGGTTACCAGGGTCGCCATAGGTACGCGTTAACAACACGTTAGCACATGTTGGAACGTGTTACATATGATTTAATGAAACTGTTCACTAATTTAGTTTGGGCTCATTGTTTTTATGTGGAAATCAACGAACCTTGATTAGTGTAGGGCAGGCTATGGCCAGTTTAACACAATCAGCTGAATGCCTAAATGTAAAACTAGAACACTTAAAACAGGTGTTTTTAATAAACCTTCACTTTAGCATTTATGATGTTTATTTTTGAAAGATAAGCTATGATTTTTTAGTAATTTTATTAAGATTCAGTCAGTATTGATATTTCTCTTTAGTTCTTGAAATAAAAGCAAGATTTTCAACTTTTTATTAGTTTGTTATTTAGCCTATTTTGTATGCATGTTTTTAATATATATTATAGCCTATTAATGCAACTTACAATACTTTTTACAATGCAGATTGTTTCAAAGCAGCTTCACAGGAAAATAATGCAACAGAATTTGACTCGCTGGAGAAAACGGTGATGTCATCAGCTCATTTCAATTAGTGACAATGTGGGCAGATCAGTTATTTAATTGATGTATTTAATTTAGTTTAGTAATTACATGTATTTGTATATTTAGTTGAAAATTGAGTGTCCCCAAGTTAGGAATATTGCAAGACCAATTTCTTCACCTTAAAAAGAAGCTGTGGTTGGTTTACTTATGGATTCATTTTGAGGTCTGGTTCAAGATTTGGCCTACAACAAAATGTATTTTAAGGCTTGTTTGAACTATTATTAAAAGATGGCTATTTCTGTTTTGCAAACATCAAATAATAATGGAAATATTGGAATAAAAGTTTATGGCCAGGAATCCGGATATAAACGCTGATGTTGCGGCAGCCGTGATCAAAATGAGTAAATGCCCTTTGAAAGTAATGTTTTAAATAAAGATTCTTTTACAATAGTATTCCACTAGGTGTCAACCAGTGACTGATAAAACATATTTGATGGAGCCTATCATTGTATCATTCATTCAAGAGATCTGTTCAAAAACTCAGGACTTACTAGTCTTCATTCATAAATTTAAATTAAATATTTGTATATATAATTCATTCTTTAAATTAATACATATTTTAAGAGACTCATTTATAGTAGAACCTCAAGTAAATTAGGCCTACATGTTATTTTGTTTAGTTGTCTATCATGGGAGAACCGTGAAAAAATAGAAACTAAAAAAAAATTATCTTAAAAGAATTTATAATGTATCTGGCATCTAGCCTATACTATTATTAGCACTAAAATCACTAAAATTGTTATTAATATTAAAATAGGTGATTTGGACACTTTTCCCAAGTCATCTCAATGGCAAAAAAGTGTCCCAATCTCCCTGAATTCACCCTGTACAATCTTACAGACTAGGATGAAGTCTTTATGTACATTAACAAGGATTTGGGATGATTATAATGCATTCTAACCATATTGCTGCAAAAAACACTTTATGCCCCTAGCATGTATTCAATGATTATGATTTCAAGATGAGAACATGAGAGACAGTGAAAATGCATGTTAGATCCAGTGTTGAGTTGACATGACCTCTCTCTCTCTCTCTCTCTCTCTCTCTCTCTCTCTCTCTCTCTCTCTCTCTCTCTCTCTCTCTCTCTCTCTCTCTCTCTCTCTCTCTCTCTCTCTGCGGAAGATATTCATATATCAGAGTTCATTTTAATATCCAAAAACATCAACATCTTATGTTAACTCACTGTTTTACCAGCCCACGAGTCAGCGGAGGGAATATCAGAAGCAAGGAAACGAAATCATGGTAAAAATAACAAAATGTAACAAATAAATAACAAATAACACTATGACAATATGTTTATTGTATGAAAATAACAATGTGTTTATTGAATAATCTCAATGTGTTACTACCATGAAAAGTCAATGGACAATTAATGACAACATGGTCCCATGACCTTGAAATTAAAACTCTTTATCTTCTAACTTTTAACTGTTACTTCTAAAACAATAACAGACCATATATTTTTTTTAAAGAACAAACGATTACATAAAAATTGATATAGCCTACATATAAATAAAATAATATGGGAAAATACAAAGACATTAATTAACAGTAGCCTACAGTACTACTGTATGTACAGTTAAAATAGGTGAGTCTGGTGTTTGAAACATTAGCTCCTTCTGTCATGGAATACAGAGAAAGTCATGATAGGTTTTTCAGTTAATCACTCAGAAACACTTGGAATAGCTATATCTTTAAAGGCTTATTCAGGGAAGTGCAGCAGGATGCATGAAATGGTTGAGTATTCTTTTATGTAAAAATATCTGTATTTAGTGCTTTTAGTGTCCATTTAGAGTCTTTACACATCAGCTTGGATACTTACATGGTACAAAAAAAACATAATTTCAAGACATTGACGTCACGTCATGTCGTCACGTGGGTCCACCGGTTCAGTGAGACGTTCAAAGTACAAGACGTTCGGATAGACGTTCGGATAGTCGTTCGGATAGTCGTTCGGATAGATGTTTGGATAGACGTTCGGATAGACGTTTGGATAGATGTTTGGATAGACGTTTGGATAGACGTTCGGATAGACGTTTGGATAGACGTTCGGATAGACGTTCGGATAGACGTTCGGATAGACGTTTGGATAGACGTTTGGATAGACGTTTGGATAGACGTTTGGATAGACGTTCGATCGGTCGGTCGGTCGATCGGATGTTGGATTTTGGCACGGAGTATGCACCATACACGTGATTTGCGTGACGTCTACGCCTCGTCTGCGTCTTAAATTGAATGGAATAAATAGCAGAATAAAAAAAAAAAGTTAAGACGTTGAGTGAGACGTTTGTTGAGACGAGTGCATGTTGCAAAGTCATATTAAAGAACCCTTCGGAACGCCATAGCAAAGTAAATATATAAACCACACCCCATAGACCCCAGGGCTGCGTTTCCCAAAAGCATCATAAGCCTAAGTAGATCGTAAAAACGATTGCACGAATCATCTTACACTTATGGGCCGTTTCCCAAAAACCATCGTAACTTAAGTAGTACTTGATAATCTTCGTAGAACTACGAGTGCTCTGGAGACAGCTACGAGGTCCCCTGCAGGACAACCGGCGAATTGCACCTAAACATTACTCCTGTCCAATGAGACTTTAATATTGTTTTATGTATTTTTCTTTATAAATGTTTCCTTTTTTTGTTTGATTAAATTCATTTTGAATAATTCAATAAAGAAATAATAATGAATAAATAAATACAATAAAAACATCTAAGGTTACGTATGTAACCTCTGTTCCCTGAGAACAGGGAACGGGCGCTGCGTCTAGCTGACGCTATGGGGAACGCCCTCAGCGTGACTGGTGTCTGAAGCTGTAGTATATAAGGGCGCTGTGCCAACACAGATACATCTCTTTCGTCTGAAGGGACTGTATGGCAGATAGGCCCTGAAGCATGGCAACGCGACGCAACGCTCGTTCCCTGTTCTCAGGGAACAGAGGTTACATACGTAACCTTAGACGTTCCCTTTCGAAAGGGAACTCTCGCTGCGTCTAGCTGACGCTATGGGGAACGATATACCAACGCCGCCATGCTGAGGGGAGTGTCTGCCTATTGGCAGTGACAACTGTCAACACAAGTAATTCATAGAAAAACCTGAGCGACTCCCCCTCAGGTCACTGGGCTGACAGTGACAGCACTCCCTACGGTCATAGCCCAAGCTATGAAACTAAACGGAACCCTAACGCACTGCGTTGGGTCCCATCCAGACAGCTCGAAAGCCCAGGACCACTACTTCCACAGAAGGGGTCCCTTTAAGGGAATGTGGCTAGGGGACCCGAAGGAACCCCAGCCAGTCACTACTCGGGAAACCAGTTCTCCCGAGTGCCACCAGGGAGGCCTGACCTGGTGCCCTAAGTGTTATGGACACTTCGGTTTAGCCAACCCTGTCTGTTCAAAAACAGAACCTCTGGAAGGTGCCCAGGTGTCCTACTTAGCCCGGAACTCAGAGACGGGTTATCCAAGAGAGCAATACTCAGCATAGCGCTTTAGAACCCTTGCTAGTGAGGGGAGTCTGCCTGCTCAAATCAAGGATCTACCAGGTGCTTGTGTTTCAAAGGAGTAGGGAGGCCGAAAGGGCCTAAGGACTGATCTAACAGGGAGGCCTCATGAGAGGCCTACGACCGTCTGACCAGGCTCAGGCGGTTGAGCGCTCATAGACGACCCTCATTGAGGGGAGCAGCTGAACCTGCCTGGCGGGTAACCTCCAGCTGTAGGCCCAACTACCACAAGTTCTCCACAGAGAACTGGTAATCAAAAAGTGCCTAGCTCAGGAACTTCACCTTCAAGGAGGCCCTGTGGGCCTACTACTTGATAGCGGGTTTTCCAGGGAGGCCTATAGAGGCCTACTACCTAACAGCAAGCCATGCTGGCAACCCGAGCATCCTGGCTCGGGACTCCATCCTCAGGGAGGCCTAGTGAGGCCTACTACCTGACAGCAATACCGCCAATTTTCAGAGCGTTCAAGCTCACTTCCAGGGAGGCCTAGGGAGGCCTACCACCTGCCAGCGAAGCATAGTCCCTTGCTGAGGTTACGTCTTGTTTTCTCAAGGAGGCCTAATGGAGGCCTACTACTTGACAGTCAAGCTACGCAGGCTAGTCGATCATCCTGATTAAGGAACTCGCCCTCAAGGGAGGCCTATTAAGGCCTACTACCTGATAACCAGCCTTTAGGGAGGCCTGGAGAGGCCTGCTACCTGTTTGCAATTCGTGCTAACTGTTTCAAATGACTGGGTCCCAGGAACGCCTTAGGGAGGCCTGATGGGGCCTACTACCTCGTTCGAGTGACCACAATTTGGGAGCTCACCCTCAGGGAGGCCTATTGAGGCCTACTACTCGACAGTCAAGCTACGCAGGCTATTCGAGCCTCCTGATTAAGGAACTCGTCCTCAAGGGAGGCCTATTAAGGCCTACTACCTGATAACCAGCCTTTAGGGAGGCCTGGAGAGGCCTGCTACCTGTTTGCAATTTGTGCTAACTGTTTCAAATGACTGGGTCCCAGGAACGCCTTAGGGACGCCTGATGGGGCCTACTACCTTGTTCGAGTGACCACAACCTGGGAGCTCACCCTCAGGGAGGCCTAGTAAGGCCTTAGAATAAACAGCAGGCCTTCAGGGAGGCCTGATGAGGCCTACAACCTGCCTCTGGGAGTGACCACAATCTGGGAGCTCACCTCAGGGAGGCCTAGTAAGGCCTTAGAGTTAACAGCAGGCCTTCAGGGAGGCCTGATGAGGCCTACAACCTGCCTCTGGTAGTGATTACAACCTGAGAGCTCACCCTCAGGGAGGCCTAATAAGGCCTTACAACTAACATCAGGCCTTCAGGGAGGCCTGATGAGGCCTACAACCTGATACCCGGCAGGCTAGCTGTCCCGATGTGCACATCGGTACATACCTCCAGTGAGGCCTGGTCGAGGCCTTCCAACTGAAAATGCGCCTTGTTCAAGAGGCCTACTGAGGCCTACAATTGACAGCCGACCTTCAGGAGAGCGTAATTGCCCCTTTTTAACCTGATAGCCAGCTAGGCTAGTAGTACCTTGAGCGAAGACTCATTGTGCAGTTCTCACCACCATGTTCTACCGCCCTTGAATGCCTGAAAGGGGCGTTCTCACTGAGTAAGTCCGGGCGGGCCGTCAGAACATAGTTATACTCATCATGGGCCCGCCTCAGGCCTGATGTAAGAAGCGCCTGGGTAAAAATCATTAAAAGACATTAAAAAGGAAAAAGGAGAGGGCTAGGATGTAACCGCCCTCAAGGGAAGTGATCCATCACCAACGCCTTCTTTGAGAGCGTTTGTCCTGGATCACCTCCCTCAGATCCTTTTTCCCGCGGGAATCCCGTCTCCTCTGTGCCCTGCTCCTCCATGGAGGGGGGGCACGAGAGGAGACGCTAGCCCTCTGGTCCTGCCTACGGTCCTCAGACCGTGAAGGACCAGGTTCCGCCTGCCTGGGTGGGGGCGCGGATCTCAGAGGTATACATGTCTTAAATGCCGCTGAGCGCGCCTTCGCCTCCCTGAACTTTCCAACCACCGCCTCAACGGAGGTGCCGAAAAGTTCAGTAGGCGAAACCGGCGAATCGAGGAGAAAGCCCTTCTCTTTCTCCCCGATATCAGCCAGGCTCAGCCACAGATGCCTCTCCGTGACCACCATAGCCGCCATTGAGCGGCCGATAGCAGCAGCAGTCTGCTTGGTGGCCCGGAGAGCAAGATCGGTGGTGCGGCGCAGCTCAGCAACCGCCTCAGGGGACAGCCCGGCCCCCTGGTCGAGATCCTCCAGCAGGTCCGCCTGGTACGCCTGCAACACCGCTATCGTGTGCAGGGTCGCACCAGCCTGACCTGCTGCCGCGTACGCCCTGCCATTCAACCACGAGGTAGTTTTCAGCGGTTTGGATGGCAGAGATGGAGCTCTCAGCGTCGACGCCTGCCCAGAGACGAGATAGTTCGCAAACGTCTCGTCTATGGGAGGCATCGACACATACCCGTGCTTACCCATTCCCTCGACATCAGCGAAGCTTGCCCGCTGATGTCGGTGAATGCGGGCAGAGAACGGGTTCTTCCATGCCGCCTGGACCTCAGTATGCAGGTCCGGGAGGAATGGAAGGCTCATCTGAGGTGCTGGTCTATGACCGGGGAGAAATCGATCGTCGAGCCATCCACGAGCGACTTCTCCCCCAGCGCACCGCCAGGGCAGCCTCAGCCTGTCCTTGGCGCGCTCCATAGCATCCAGCAGCTCGGCATTCGCGGGACAGGGTGGCTGAGAGGGTCCAGGCTGGTCCTGGTCGCTATTACCATCCTCCTCAGCCATCTCCTGCCCGTCCCGAAGAGCACCTGCTGCAGAGCTCGGCGGAGAACTGTCGTTCTCCACGTCGACCTGCAGGTCGCTCTCGTCAGCTGCCAGATCGTCCGAGAGAACCACACCTCTCTCCAGACGATCAGCGAGCTCCATCTGGGAGCCCCACGATGTGCGCCGCCGCTCCGCCTCAGCGCGAGAGTGACTCACATCGGCAGCCCCAGATGTTGTGCCCTCTTCCCTCGAGAAAAGGGCCAGACGAGAACGGAGCGTTCTCACGGGGAACTGTTCACAGTTTGCACAGGCAGCTCCCTCGAGAACTGCCTGTGCATGCTCTTCACCCAAGCAATAAACGCACAGAGTGTGTGTGTCTCCTGGTGTCAGAAACCTCTGACACGGGTCGGCACACTTCCTAAAGCTTTGCTTCTTCTCTGTGCGTTTCATCTTCCTCTTAGTAATATCTTACCAGATCCGCAGATACCGCTTCAAACAAACAGTCCCTGAAGACAAAAAGATGTATCTGTGTTGGCATAGCGCCCTTATATACTTCCGGGTCGCATGGTGATGACGTCATGGGCTGACGTCGGTCAAAGACTTTGCCGTGATTCGATAGTAGCTTCAGACACCAGTCAAGCTGAGGGCGTTCCCCATAGCGTCAGCTAGACGCAGCGAGAGTTCCCTTTCGAAAGGGAACTACATGTCTTAACATTGAATAAATTAAGGAATGAAAAAGTGCACTGCTGTATATGGACATTCATAGGGATTGTATGGTTATTTACAGTACTACAAATAGCTATTTAAATTTGAAACACTTAAGAATACTTCTACTGCAGTATTTCATAGAGCTTTAGTCTTTGAGTGGTTCAACAAACACAAGGACATCAAACCATTGAATCTAAATGATTTGAGTTTGTTGTTTGTTCCCTAGGATTTGCAAAAGACATTGCACAATGGGATAAGTCCTAACTACATAACGGAAAAGAATATTTAATGTTGCACAAGAGATTATTAAAACAAGCAAGTAGTCATGATTAACCAACGTTAAACAATATTATCCTGTGAGCATGGATCTGGCTCAGGTTCAGGCATTCCTATTCCTCCATGGAGGTCAATACCACCACAAATCCCATCTGAAGCCAAGTACTGACAGTGCCTTTTCTTCTTCCAGTGTAAGAAGGGGGGGGATCATTTGGCCCATCATGCCCCTGTTTTATTATATGTTGACCTCTGTGGTTCCCTTGAGGCTTGCAAAGTCCTGACACTTCTTCCTGACCTCCTTCCCTGATTTTAATGCCCCTGCTTATGGTTAGTTTTACAGCAATATCCTCCCAGATTTTTTGTTTATTTGTATGACTGCCATTAATGGGTTTATCCTAAAGAATAAAATTTGTTACAAAATTATGTTTGTTTAGCTCCACCTGTAAAATAGCATTAGTTTCCTCTTTTTAAAATTTTTTCTTAGTTTTTTTGTTTTGATTCAGCCATTTTTTTTGTCTCCACCTATGTCTAAACTATGTGCTTAAATAGATGTTTGACCTCGTAGCAAATGATAATTAGGCTAAACATTTTGAAATACAAGCGTGTGCTACAGCTGCGAGCCATTCTATAAGGTGACTTTCCAGCACTTGACAAACGTACAGTGACTCTTCAGTAGCACTTAAAGCTCAGCGGCGTGCGAACGTGTTAAGAGCGTGTTTGTGAAACGCACGTGAAAGCAACACAAACGTTCGTTATATCGCTCGTAGAAAATGCTCTTAAGTGCGAAGATCGATCGTTATCTGGAAACTCAGCCCAGGTCATGAAAGAACCAAACAAAATAGAAGAATACTTTATTAATATTGCAGAAGAACATTTTCCAACTAAAAGACATGTTTCTCATTTATATAAAAGGCAAATAACTAATATTATACAAAACACAGGCGATATTAAAGGAAAATGGGAATTGGAACTAAATCCTATAATTGAAGATGATATCTGGGAAGAATTATGTAAGGGATGCCATAAAGGTATTAATAGTCAATTATGGAAAGAATTTGACTGGAAAGTAAAAATGAGATATTTCAACACACCTCATGTGATCTCTGCATATGTGAAAGAACCATCTGTGGCGTTGTGTTGGAGAAAATGTGGTAAAATAGGAGATCATACGCAATTTTTTTGGGAGGGATTGCCCAAAAATTCAAGAATTTTGGAAAAGTGTTAAAAAAGAAATAAACAAGATACTAGAAGTAGAGATAGGCTACCTCTAGATCGTCTCAGGTTACTTGCGTAACCTATGTTCTCTGAGTAGGGAACGAGACGCTGCGTCACTTTAATGACGTAATGGGACGCCCTCTGGGTGTGCCGATTGTCTGAAGCCCTTATAGAATCACGCCAATTGATTGGCTGATGACGCGCACGTCGCCCCACCTGACGTAGTCACCTATATTAGCGCGCGCGCGCCATCTGCTCCTCAGATTTCTCTGCCGAAAAGAAAGGCCTGTCGGCAGCGCGAGGAGCTTGGCAGCGTACACAGCGTCTCGTTCCCTACTCAGAGAACATAGGTTACGCAAGTAACCTGAGACGTTCTCTTTCATAGGTTCACTCGACGCTGCGTCACTTTAATGACGTAATGGGAACGATATACCAAACACGCCAAGCTAAAGCGCTGCCGTATCTGGCTCAAAGAACACCAGATAACCTGCATGACTAGGTTAAGCAGACAGGACATGCGAACACGGAGCCATGTCGAGATCCAAACTATAGAATCTCACAAAAGTGTGCGGAGAGGACCAACCTGCCGCCACACAAATATCCTCCAAAAGAGCCCCTCTAAAAAGTGCTTGAGAGGAAGCCACACCTCTGGTAGAATGCGCTCTAATATCAAGAGGTGAAGGTAAACCACGCACCTCATAAGCTAAGGAAATAGCCTCTGTCACCCAATGGGAAACCCTTTGCTTCGAAGCGGCAAGCCCGCGGCGGCCAGCACCGAAGCACACCAACAGCTGGTTAGATTTCCTCCACCCGTCAGAACGGTCAACATAACACTTCAACGCTCGAACTGGGCAGAGCAAATTAAGTTTCTCGTCTTCCTCCGAGCCAAACGGAGGGGGGTGAAAGGAGTGAAGAGTAATAACCTGAGAGCGAAATGACGTGGACAAAACTTTGGGCACATAACCCGGCCTAGGTCTTAAGGTAACCTTGACTAGGCCAGGGGCAAAATCCATACAGGTCCCATTAACAGAGAGAGCCTGTAGATCGCCCACTCGTTTCAAAGAAGACAGAGCTAACAAAAGAGCAACTTTGAGAGTCAGAATTCGCTCAGGAGCTGACTCCAAAGGCTCAAATGGAGCCAAAGTTAGCCCTTCAAGGACCACGGAGAGGTCCCAAGAGGGAATACCAGGGGAGCGTGCTGGTCTCAAGTGCCTAACCCCTCGCATGAAAGATGAAACCAGTCTATGCTTGCCTAGAGGAATTTCGTCCGACTCCCTACCGGCAGCTATAGCTGCGACATAGACCCGAAGGGTGGTGGCCGCTGCTCCAGCAGCAAACTTCTCCTGCAAGAACTCCAGAACTGAACCAACCGGGCAGTTAACTGGATCTACTGCATGAGTCGAGCACCACGACTCAAAGACCCTCCACTTGGAGGAATAGAGCTTCCTTGTGGAGGGGGCTCTCGCATTAGCAATGATCTCCTGAACGTCCGCAGAAAGACCAGCGTTTAGTGTCGTTGGCCCTTGATGGGCCATACCCACAACTTCCAAATCTCCGGGTGAGGGTGCCAAATCCTGCCCTGAAGTTGTGTCAAAAGGTCCTTCCTGACTGGTATCTCCCATGGGGAGGAGTCCAGGAGGAGAACCATCTCCGAGAACCAAGTCTGGGATGGCCAGTGTGGAGCCACCAGCAGGAGGCTGGCCCCACTCTCCCTTACTCTGTACAGAACCGCCAGAATCAGCTTGATGGGCGGGAACGCATAGAGTTTCAGATTGGGCCATGGATGCGCGAACGCATCTATCCCCAACGGAGCCGGAGACCTCAGAGAAAACCAGAGCCGACACTGGGACGACTCCTTCGAGGCAAAGAGGTCCACTTCCGCTTTCCCGAACATCTCCCAAATCTGTGACACAGTTTGAGGGTTCAGCATCCATTCCCCCGACCGGAGCTTCTGTCTCGACAGATAATCTGCAGCGAGGTTTAAGACTCCGGGTACATGGACTGCTCTCAGGGACAAAAACTTGTCCTGAGACCAAAGGAGGAGGTCGTCGTGCATGCCTGTCCAGGGTGCGCGACCGTGATCCTCCCTGGCGATTTACGTGAGACACCACTTGTACTGTCCTCAACATAGTTTCTGTCTTAACAGTCAGATAAACTCCCTTCCCTCACACGACTCTGAAGACAACAAGTTTGATTGCCCACAGGTTTAATGGTCTTGGGTATAGAGTGAAACTACAAATAAACAAATAAACATATTTCAATAATAACATCCAGAAATGAACAATTACAGCATGTCAACATCCACATTAATCTAGTATTTTGTGATACTTGCAAATGAACATGATATTTTGTAATGTAAATAATGATTACGGTATGACGCTAATGTCCTAAATGGAAAATGATTAATAACTCCTTTTAACTGAAACAATTCGCAATTATATAAAAACATTATGCACATCAATGTATATCAACAAATACTTACAAGCGATGCTGTTGCAAAGTTTAAGATTACAGTGATATTTGGCGATTTAAGAGAGCCATCTTTACCGCTGCCCGCATGGAGCACTCACTACTTCCTGATTCATGTAAATACTGGAAATTGCAGAATTCAAACTCTCCACTAGGTGGAGCTCTAAACCCTGAATACACTGAACAAGAGAAGCAAGTCCATGAACAACACTAAAGAATCAGAGACATTCAACAAAATATGCAATCTTTTTCAGCTGACTTTTCAGACTTGTTCCAGCACACTCCCCGTCTGGCGTGGACAACATGCCACTATCCACAAGTCATTTAGATTAATCTAACCAAGTTTCTCAGGAGTGAGGAGAAGGATTGTCTTTGTGATAGGCCGTATGAAGACCTTCGGCCCTTCCTTTTTAAAGACCTTGACTTCCACCTTACGGACTTTATTGTCCTTGCTTGGGAAGACTTGAGTAACAAGTCCCATAGGCCATTCATTCCTTTTTTGCTGTTCATCCTTCAAGAGCACAATGCTTCCTAGTTCCAGGTCAGGCTTACTAGAGGGCCACTTTCTTTTTGGTTGCAAAAGAGTAAGGTATTGCTTTTTCCATTTATCCCAGAAAGTTTGTGCCAAGTGTTGTACCCGGCGCCACTGCCGGTTATGAAGGTCTTTGACCCAATCACCCGCTGGGGCAGGAGCAATTGTGACCTTTTGAGTTAGGAGGGCATTGGGTGTGAGTAGGAATGGGTCATCTGGGTCAGTTGACACTGGGACAAGGGGTCGAGCATTGATTATAGCAGCAACTTCTGCCATTAGAGTGGAGAGTGTCTCATGTGTTAGTGCTGAAGGTCCAAGCTGTTGGAACATTGCATCCAATATCCTTCTAGCAAGTCCAATCATCCTCTCCCAGGACCCACCCATATGAGACGCATGAGGCGGGTTGAACTGCCAGGTACAGCCCTGGTCCACAAGAAATTTCGTAACAGAGGTATTGTCAACATTGGAGGAAATGTTAAGCTCCTTGCAAGCACCTACGAAATTTGTTCCTCTGTCTGAGCGGATGAGCTTCACAGGCCCTCGAATAGCCAGAAAACGCCGCAGGGCATTAATGAAGCTAGATGTATCTAAAGACTCAATAAGCTCAATGTGCACAGCTCTCACACTCATGCAGGTGAATATTACTGCCCACCTTTTGCTTTGCGCATGACCACCTCTGGTACGTCGTGCCGCCACACTCCATGGGCCGAAAACATCTAGTCCCACATTCGTAAATGGAGGGTCAGTGGATACACGATCTGCTGGAAGGTCAGCCATTTTTTGAGTTTGTGGTTCTCTTCTAAGTCTTCTGCATTTAACACACTCATGAATGACACTGCAAACGCGTCTCTTTCCACCAACTATCCAATAGCCAGCAGCACGCACAGCACCCTCTGTGTAATGTCGTCCCTGGTGTTGCACTTTCTCATGATGATGTTTCACTAAAAGTGTTGCAATGTGATGTTTCCCAGGGATGATAAGGGGCTTTTTTACTTCAAGCTCAATCTGTGCTTCTGTCAATCGTCCTCCTACTCTTAGCAGGCCATCTGCATCTATGAATGGGTCTAAGGCTTTAAGCGGGCTTTTTCTGGAGAGCTTGCCCCCGGTTTCCAAGCTTTTGTACTCTTGGTCATATGTCTCCTGTTGGACTGCTTTGATGATAATTTTTTCAGCACATAAGAGTTCTTCCACTGTTGGAGCATTGGAACAGTAATGCCAGCCCTTGCAGCTAGATGTTCCTGTTGTAGAACCTTTATGGAACTGACGAGATATATGAAGAAGACGTGCAATGGCATGAGTGATGGACTTCCAAGTGGAAAATTTGGAGAAGCGTTGAGCTCCAAGACTCTTACTCATCATTGCGGTCTTCAATGTGGAGACTTGAGGACGTACCTCAGCATCAGATGAAGGATTCACAAGCTCATGTGTGTTCTCTTCAGGTAGAGTCTGGGGGTTGTTTCTCAGAAACTTTGGTCCTTGAAGCCAGTTGGTGTCTTGGAGATGAGCAGCAGTGACAGACCTTGTCGCAATGTCTGCTGGGTTCTCATCAGTACGCACATATCTCCACTGACTTGGATGTGAAGACTTGCGAATCCGGAGGACTCGATTGCTTACATATACATAGAAACGTCGGGTCTCATTATATATGTAGCCAAGCACAACCTTACTATCCGTAAAGTACGTAGTGCCATCCAAAGGTATGTCAATTTCTGAAGTGATGAACTCTGCTAGTTCTACTGCCAGAACCGCAGCACACAACTCAAGCCGGGGAACTGTTTGCTCAGGGCTGAGTTTTGCTTTCCCCATGATGAAGCCGACATGGTTGATTCCCAATGAATCTGTCAATCTAAGGTAGGCAACTGCAGCTATTGCTTTTGTTGAAGCATCTGAGAAGACAAACAATTCCCTTTGTGTAGCTATAGAAGGTGATATGTTCGTGTAGCATCTTGGAATGTGAAGCTTACTTAAATCCTTAAGTGAAAGTCGCCACATGTCCCACTTTTCCTCCATTTCCTTGGGAAGAGGGGAGTCCCAGTCATTATTCTGGCTATTAAGTTCTCTCATGATTAATTTGCCCTGGATTGTAACTGGAGCAACAAAGCCAAGGGGGTCAAAGATGCTATTAATGGTGGATAGGACACCTCGACGAGTAAAGGGTTTTGCTTCAGTAGCTATTTCGAAAGTAAAGGTGTCAGATTTCAGACTCCAATTCAATCCCAGACTGCGCTGCGTAGGAAGCATGTCAGATCCAAGATCCAAATCTTTGAGATCACTGGCATGATCTTGAGGTGGAAAGGCCTTTAGAACCTCTTTGCTGTTTGAAGCTATCTTGTGAAGCCGTAAGTTCTGTGCAAGAGTCTTCTGTGTGTTTTTTAGCAGGTCCACTGCCGCCTTGACTGTAGGAAGAGACTTCAAACCATCGTCGACATAGAAGTCACGGTTCACAAAGTTCATCACCTCAGGGTCACCATCTTTAACAGACTGCCGGAGACAATAGATGGCTACAGCAGGAGATGGACTGTTTCCAAAAACATGGACCCGCATGCGGTACTCAATGATGTCTTCAGATAGGTCATTATTACGGAACCACAAGAACCTTAGGAAATTGCGGTCATCCTCTCTCACTAAGAAACAGTAGAACATTTGTTCAATGTCAGCTGTTATGGCCACTGCTTCCTTGCGAAACCGTGTAAGCACCCCAAGAAGGGTGTTGTTCAGGTCTGGTCCAGATAAAAGAACATCATTCAGCGAGACATCCTCATGACGGGCACTGGAATCAAAAACAACTCTTATATTCCCGGGTTTTTTAGGGTGATATACCCCAAAGAGAGGCAAATACCAGCACTCTTCTCCTTCCATGAGAGGGGGAGCTTCTTCAGCATGTTTGTTACTAAAAACTTTGCCCATAAAGGTAAAGAAGTGCTGTTTCATCTCTGGATTTCTCTCTAGATTACGTCTCAAGGCTGACAACCTTTTCATGGCTTGACATCTGTTGTTAGGTAGTCTGCACCTTGGAGCTTTGAAAGGTAATGGTGCTACCCAGCTGTTGCTTTCGTCTTTATCCAGCTCTTGTTCCATAATGTGAAGGAACGACAGGTCATTGATAGATGGGGCTACTTTGTTGTCATCACAGGTAACCTTAAACACTTCTCGACCAAACTGATCTCCTTTGTGATTGTTAACAAGTTGCTCCACACAACACATCCCATTGTAATGTCTACAATCGTTCCTGTTTCTCTCTTTCACATAAAAAACATTAGGACAGGGATCAAAGATGGATGGGCGTTGCTCTTTTGTGTTGGTGAAGAATGTACTCACTGTGGTAGACTTGTGAATGCCGTTCAGACAAACATTGCCAACTATCACCCATCCTAGGTCAAGCTTCTGTGCATAAGGAGCATCATGAGGACCGTTTACCTGTCTGCGAACCTTATGTACTCTGATAATGTCACGACCCAGAAGAATCATGATAGGAGCATCTGGGTCTAACTCTGGTATGAGTGGAGCTATAGGCTTCAAGTGAGAGTGATAGAGAGCAGCACTGGGTGTGGGAATCTCTGCCCTATTGTCCGGAATGTTGTTACACTCTAGCAAACTTGGAAGGGAGAGGATTACCTTTCCATCTACAGACTCGATTTGGTAGCCAGATGCTTTTCGACCAACAGTCTCTGTCACTCCAGAACAAGTTCTAAGGGTATACGGAGAAGCTGAGCCATTTTCTTTGAAGGCATCAAAGAATTCAGAACGAGCTAATGACCTATTGCTCTGCTCATCAAGGATCACATAGACTTTCAGTGCTTTCTCAGGCTGGCTTTTGGGATAGACTTTCACCAAGCTGATTTTTGAACATGACTTATTACTGAGGTCACCTCTGCAAACTTCAGTACAGTGAGCTTCCACTTCTGTTGGAGGCATGGAAACTTCCTCCCCGCCATGCTGTGATGAGGAGGCTGCTTCTTGAGCCTTTGGAGCTGGGCCTGGGTGTAGCGCAGAAATGTGTTTCTCACTTCCACACTCAGAACATTTGGTCACAAATCTGCAGTACTTGGCTGTGTGAGTTGTGGCTAAACAACACTTGAAACAGATTCTCTTTTCTTTCAAAAAAGCAAAACGTTCCTCCAAAGGCTTCTCACGGAAAGAACGACATTTCCTTAACAAGTGAGGTCTTTTGTGAATGGGACAAAGTCTTTCAGCATCCTCAGTTTTCCGTTCATCTCTGTCAGTGTCAAAATTTAGAGGGGAAGACACATTTATCTTGTTAACTGAGACTTCTCTTGATTTGCTTGGCCTCCAACTGACCTTGTCTGCTTTATAAAGTGAATCTGTTTGATTAGAAAAATTGAACCCAGGGTCATTCCTTATTCTAGCCTGCTGACTTATAAAGTCAACCAAGACCTCGAAGGGGGGAAATGATACAGCATACCTCTCCTTGTAAGCAGATCCATGAGACAGCCACTTTTCTTGTAGATTAAATGGCAGCTTCTGAACTATGGGATTGATGCCATTTAATTTCCATTAGAAGATCACTCAATTCGTGAAGCTTTGCATAATCTCTGCTTGAAATTCGCGGAAAATTTTCAACACGCTTGAAAAGAGCTCTTTCGATGACCTCTGGAGCACCATAACACTCTTCCAGTCTAGTCCATATCATGTCAAGACCCCTCGATGGTTGATTAATGTGTACTGACCTCATGCGTCTAGCGTGTTCAGCTGATTCTTTTCCCAACCATTTGACTAACAAGTCCATTTCTTCACTAGGTGTCAAGTTCAAACCACTTACAGCATTTTGAAAGGACCGTTGCCAGGCTCTGAAGCTTTCTGGTTGGTCATTGAACTGTATTAAACCAGTGTTAACAAGTTCACGGCGAGCAAAATATCTGACAAAGTCTGAAATGTCTGTCTTGTCTTGTTGGGAAGGCTGAGGTGTTGGACTTGCCATTGTGAGAGGCAGTGTGCTGCACTGGGTGAAACGTGTGTGCCTTCTGCGCTGGTTATCATCTGTCATGTTATCAGAAGGATGATATGTGCCTGCTGTGAGTTGTGATGGTTGAGCAGAATCTTTCCTTGGTCGCATGTGATCAAATTCAGCGTCGTCTGAGCAACTCTCTGCCTTGAAACGTATAGCAGAAACAGAATTTCTTACTGGTAACTCTGTGTGAGGCTGTATGGTCTCGTCTTGAGGGAGTGGCTCTGCTTTTGATGCTGATTCTGTGACTGCATGTAGATTCATCTGCTCAACGTATTCACATGTCCGCTGCATAACATCAACAGGAGCTGTTTCCAGTGGAGGATCATGTTTACTATGGACGCTGGTGTCAACAGCTGCTTCTAGAGCCTCTGCTTCGGCTACTGCTGCAGCAGTTTCTCTCTCTAACACCATTTTATCCATTTTTGCCTAAAATTTGGCTTTCTCCACTTTTATTTTTTCCTCCTCATCTGCATACAATAAACGTGCCTTGGCTGCTTCAGCTTTTGCTCTCGCCATAGCAGCAGCAGCATTTGTAGAGGAGCTGCCTGATCGTGAACACGATAAATACGATCTGGTCTTGAGTGAGGGTGTGGACTCCATTGCTCACACAATACTCTATCAATTTACTTGAATCTTCTCAAGCTGCTGCTGTAACTTCCTCTGCAGCCGCTTTTTCACTGTACTTTTTCACTGTACTGTACACTGTACTTTTTCACTGTACTGTACAGCACACCACTGCCATGTTGTCGGTCCTGACAATGACATGATGCCCCCTGAGTGAGGGGAGAAAATGCTGAAGGGCCAGGGATACCGCTCTCAACTCCAGGCAATTTATGTGCCAGGAGAGAACTTCCCCCTCCCAGATCCCCATAGCTGGTCTGCCCTCGAATACCGCACCCCAGCCGGTAAGAGGGGCGTCCGTCGTAACCATTTGGCGACGGAAAACAGCCCCCATCTTGACCCCTTTCTGAAGAAAAAGAGGGTCTCGCCACATTGATAGGCACGAAAGCAACCGCGTGACACCTTCAATAGGCGAAGGGCCGATCCTGTTGACCGAGCCCCTGAGCGTTTCATCCACCAGAGGAAGGGCCTCATATGGAGCAGTCCCAGGGGAAGCACCGGGGAAGCTGCGGCCATGAGACCCAGGAGCCTGCGACACGTACCCACAGAAACATGATGGCCTAGCCTGAAGCGGACCAAGCATGTTGTGATACTGGAAATCCGAGCAGGGGCCAAACGGGCCTGCATCGGAACGGAATCCAGACGAACACCTAAGAAGGTGGTCTGCTGAGACGGAGTAAGAACGCTCTTGTCGGTGTTCACTCTCAAGCCAAGAGATTGAACGTGTCGAAGAACGACATCTCTGTGATGACAGGCTAACTCCCTGGAGTGGGCCAGAATGAGGCAGTCGTCCAGGTAATTGAGAATACGGATGCCCTGGAGCCTCAGCGGGGCCAGAGCAGCATCCATACACTTCGTGAACGTCCTTGGTGCCAGGGCAAGGCCGAAGAGAAGGACTTTGTATTGATAAGCCTTCCCTTTGAAGGCGAACCTGAGAAACTTCCTGTGTCGTCTGACAACCTGAATATGGAAGTAAGCATCTCTCAGGTATATAGTGACAAACCAGTCCTCCGCACGTATCTGAGACAAGATAGTCTTTAGCGTTAGCATCTTGAACTTCCCTTTGTAGAGGGTGAAGTTCAGGCGGCGGAGGTCCAGGATGGGACGCAGACCGCCGTCTTTCTTCGGAACAAGGAAATAACGGCTGAAGAAGCCACATTTCTCCTCTGTTGCCGGAACTTCCTCTATTGAGAGAAGAGAGCTCTTGTTGTAGTACAGAAGCCTGAGAGGTGCTGTTTACTACCATTTGAGCGACCCCGTCGAAGCGAGGAGGGTTGCGACAGAACTGAAGCGTTTAGCCCGACTGAATCGTGCGGAGGATCCAGGATGATATCCCTGGCAAAAGCTTCCACTCGTGGAAGAAATTTGACAAAGTGGGAGGTATGATGAGGTGCGGTGGACATACCTGAGATAGGGTGTCGAGCTGGACCTCTGAGGGGGTTGTGGCCATCCGCAGAGGAGGGCACGTGGCGTCCTGGTGCGGAGTAGGCAGTGGAAGGCTGGGCCGCTCTGGTTCCCGGAGAAGACCGGATGTGTCTCCGTCTGGACGAGCGGCGGATGGTGAGCCAATCAGACGTGAGGGGAGAAAGCAAACAGCGTCTCCTTCCTTCAGCGCCGGAAAAAGGCGAGGATAGAGTCGGTTCTGTATTCCGAAGCGCGCTGGGCGGCGGAAATGACAGAGCTGGATAGGGAGAGCTGGTGGGGGGCGGGCAGAAACGCTTGCGCGGTCTGACCCAGCCCCGGTCGTGAACTGCAGCTCCCCTTTTTCTGACCAGAGGGTCAGGAGCGACTCGAAGTGGCCGAAGCAGAAAGTTTGCTGGGCCACTTTGGGTCGATACGTCTGTGAGGACGTTGACGGGGAAATGGACGACCGCGAGCTCCCCAGACCGTGGTGGGTGGAGGATGACTCTGGTCGCTCCTCCTGGCGGTAAACTCCCTTCTGAAAGAGGGGCGATCTCTGGACTGAGAGGGGGAGGGGGAAGGAGCGTACCTCGCTCTCCTCGGCATGAACTGCTTAAGAGCGGCAGACTGAGATTTTGCAGATCTGAACTTCTCAACCACAGTATTAACCGCCTCCCCAAACAATCCGGACTGAGAAATCGGAGCATCCATAAGGAAAACTTTTTCCTTATCGCGAATCTCAGTGAGATTGAGCCATAGGTGGCGCTCCGCCGCCACCGCGCCCGCCATAGAGCGTCCTACAGCGCGAGCTGTGTGTTTAGTAGCCCGTAACGCCGAATCCGTGGCTTTGCGAAGCTCCTTCACTGCTTCCGGTGTCAAACCGGTGCCCTCCTCCATTTCCTTCAATACATCCGCCTGATAGGCCTGGAGAATGGCCATTGTATGAAGGGCCATGCCAGCTTGACCAGCCGCCATGTAGGATTTGCCAATGAGGGCAGAAGTGGTCCTACACGGCTTAGTGGGAAGAAGGGGGCGGGACTTCCACGAGGGAGCTGAAGATGGCGCGAGGTGAGTGGCCAGCGTGTCCTCTACCGCGGGAATCTACCGGGCGGAATAGCCCTGTTCCTCAAAACCCACGAGGTTGGTGAAATCAGCGGCTGCCGCGTTAGTTAGGCGGGCTGAGAACGGCTGCTTCCAGGATCTGGAAATCTCACTGTGTAGATCACTGAAGAATGGTAGCTTCCTCCGCGGAGGCCTAGAATTAGGGCCGCTGAGGAATCTCTCATCCAACCGAGAAGATTGAGCTTCGCGGGGTTCATCTGGCCACTCGATCGCAAGCTTCTGTGTAGCGCGCGCGAGTACATCCACGAGCTCGTCATACCGCTGATGGCCGCGCTTCCTGGCCGCTTGGCGGGAGAGCGTCGTCAGTATTTGCAGCACCGAAATCCTCGAAGTCGGATGCTGCAGTGAAAATGACATCCTCCAGTCCGAAGGAAACCGCATCGTGTGCCTCCGGGCTGGGACAGAGATAATCATGCGAGTATTCCACAGGCGGAGTCCCGCGCACGTGCTCGGGGGAGAGAGGGAGAGAAAGGGCGAGGCCCGTCTCCTCGCACTCCACATCCTCGAGCTCTACATCCGAACCCCAGGATCCAAGAGAGGCCTGCGCGGCCTCGGGAGCGCGACGGGGAAAAATGGATGACTCCCTCTCAAAAACCGCGAGCCTCGAGCGGAGGGTTTTGAGAAGGAGGTTATCGCAGTATTTACAGTTAGAGAACCCCTGAACCGCGTCGCGTGCGTGAGGAAATCCCAGACATTTAACACACTTACTGTGGGGATCGTCGATCGCGATGAAGCGAGTGCACGGCGGTGGGCAACGTCGGAATTCCATAGCACTTCACCACAAGGAGAACAAAGTTCCACAATCCGCGGTCGCTGAAGTGCTGAGGTAAATATCGACTGAATCCTAGAATTTTGGGCCAGAAAAATCGAGAACCGAAGGGCATGAAATGGCCGCTTCGTGAAGGCAGAGAAATCTGAGGAGCAGATGGCGCGCGCGCGCTAATATAGGTGACTACGTCAGGTGGGGCGACGTGCGCGCCATCAGCCAATCAATTGCCGTGATTCTATAAGGGCTTCAGACAATCGGCACACCCAGAGGGCGTCCCATTACGTCATTAAAGTGACGCAGCGTCGAGTGAACCAATGAAAGAGAACCAGTGGTGTGTTTGTTGGGAGCATTGTCCAAAAAAAATTATAATGAGGAAAAGAGATACAGTATGTACTGCGAATATTGCTATTGATAGCGAAAAAACTGATAACATTGGAAGGAAGAAGTTTGGTTCAATGTACTCAGAGACTGAAACAGGTCTACATAATGGAAAAAAATACTACATGCCTACAAATGAAGATGGATATATTTTTGCAAAGATGGAGAAGTATTACATTGTATTTAGATATGCAAATAAGACGGATCATAGAGACTTGTATGGCGAGTTAACATAAATGTAACCTGCTCCTGTTACCTTTTGTACAAAAGTGTCCTTCGCAAAGAAAATGCATTGATGACAGTATTTTTATTTTACTTATTATTATTATTATTATTATTATTATTTATTTATTTATTTATTTATTTATTTATTTATTTATTTATTTATTTATTTATTTATTTAGTTATTTTATTTATTTATTTTTCTTCTTCACGCCATTTTTTTCAGATGTAAGGGGTTTGAATGTTGGGATGGGGATATTCTGTAAAAATAATTCTTAATTACAATAAAAAGAAATTAATAATTTTACAGGAAAAAAATATTTTACTATATTAATTACATAACACGCATCTGAATACCTCTTAAGCAAACTAACCCTGGAACATAACCTGCTCCGGAGTTGTTATGGCTACCGTTGTTGGAACCGAAAGTTGAGGTTATCCGCTTGTTTACTCTTAAACACACCCGGGTATGTGTGACGGATGTTAATATGAGTGAATATTCATTGAGAATTCATGTATTTCACCAATAATCCTTCCTGTCAATTTTAGTTTATTTACTTTATATAACGGTGTCCAAGGAAAGGCTATAATTTGGTTTTTGACATCATTAGTATTCATTTGGTTAAAGAGTTTTGCGATCTTTTTTTTGTTGACGTCGTGACGTCATTGCCGCTCACCTCGTGCTGCGTCCTCAGTTTGCTTTGAGCGCGCTGAGGAGAGGTAAGCAATTAGAGGTGCTTTTCTTATATAAGAGTATAAAAGTTATCCTCAATGTGATTAAGTTTATAATATGCTGTAATATTATTGTTAAGACTGTTATAAGTGTTGTAGGAAGTGTTTTATGAATGGATGGATAGGATTTGATAGTTTTATTACTGAGAACAGCAATTTGAGTATGTGTGTGCGTAAATAGAACGCAGTGAATTTTACTGATTCATTTACTGGTATTTGATTTGTGCAGGTGATTGAATCACAGAGTGAACACATTGTTGCTGTATTTTGTTTAATCCATCCAGGTATGTTTTATTTCTGTTAAATGTCCTAATGTTTTCATTTTGTATCAGTTTGTTTCTTTACTAATTTGTGATTGACTTAAAAATAGCTGCAGGAGAATGTAATGTATGTTTGGTGTAAATGCTTGTGACAATTAATTTTGCCATTGTATGTAACATGTTTCACACACAGTAATTTTGATGTCATTATCATTGTGATGTGTGCTCAGTTTGCTTTGAGCGCGCTGAGGAGAGGTGATTGAATCACAGAGTGAACACATTGTTGCTGTATTTTGTTTAATCCATCCAGGTATGTTTTATTTCTGTTAAATGTCCTAATGTTTTCATTTTGTATCAGTTTGTTTCTTTACTAATTTGTGATTGACTTAAAAATAGCTGCAGGAGAATGTAATGTATGTTTGGTGTAAATGCTTGTGACAATTAATTTTGCCATTGTATGTAACATGTTTCACACACAGTAATTTTGATGTCATTATCATTGTGATGTGTGCTCAGTTTGCTTTGAGCGCGCTGAGGAGAGGTGATTGAATCACAGAGTGAACACATTGTTGCTGTATTTTGTTTAATCCATCCAGACTCCTTTGAGCATGCTGAGGAGAGTACCATCTACTTCCTCAATGAAAATAAATTCTCCATGAGCAGCAGTTCCAGTGTCCGGTGTCTTCTCTGAATAAACCAACACAACGCAGATCATAACAGTGGGCAGATTTAGGCCGGTTACATATGTCACATAACCTGCTTTTTGGAATACCCCCCTGATATCTGTCTGACATTACTTGTAATGTTATTTAAAGTACATTATGAGAAATACTTTGCTTGTTACATACACGTGCAACATTTCAGCCATAGATAAATTATGAATGTTAGCTATAGATTGTGTTCAATGTACTGAATGTTTATGCTGAAATATAATACAATTATGTTTTTTTTATTTTTAAAAACATATTGCGTGTCGTTATGTGTGGTGAGTCACGTGATTTAAGTTTCACGCTGCAGAACTTCCGTTAAGGGAAAATAGTGAGAATCAATGCACCCTGGGATTTGCAGTTCACTCTTTAGGGAGTGAATGTTTCAGTGTGCTGGAAGGATTCTGCGATTGAGACAGCCCTTACAATGGCCGACTCGCTGATCAGTGCCCTGACTACTGAACTAGGGAGCTGTTTGAGACGCACACGTAGTAGTGTTGGTGTGCCTCCAGGAACAGGGTTGGGAAAAAATGGCCCTAATTGATTAGGATAGATAGTCCAGCCTTAATCTTAGATTTTTGCTTGCCTTTTTACTACAACCAACATGTAACCATACAGAGCATTTAACAGCCCACATATTTACAACCTACTTGTATTTGTGTTTTGCATCTTTAACTTGGAGAGGAGAATATAATTTAACATTTGAAAAATACACACTTCACCTTTAAGAGCTAAAAACACTTCTGAAAGAATATATGCTGTTTCTTTGTTTAAAATGGTCGAATAACAAGTACAAGATAACAGAATTGAATATCAGAATATGAAAAAAAAAAAGTATAACCTGCAGCAGATGAGAAAAAAATACAGTGCAAAATAAAAAAACTATTCCTTCGCCTACCGCAAACTTTGATCCATTGGCTCAGCTAGAAGAATGATGCAGAGAGTATCCAAAAAGAAAGAGCGAGAAAGGTGAAAAGAAGAAGAGGATATGAATGGAAAGAGACACAGAGAGAGCAGGTGTAGTAAGAGTTTTTTTTAAGGGAAGTGTAAATACATATTATAGTGAAAACCATCTACCAGTTAGAAAAAAAAACAAATGACAAGGAGGATTTCATGAAGCGTGTTAGAAACAAGCGTTTTACATCTCAGCTTGTTTCTTTACAGATAAACTTACACCTGTGCGAACAAGCTCATCATCAGTATCTCTCACCTGAGGAGTCTCCGAGCAGCACCGTCCTGCCAATGTTAGACAGGAGGTGGTCGATATTCGGAACAGGCTGTATGTTCTGCTGGTCCTCTGGTGTCTGCAGAAAAAAAACATCAACAGATGGATGTTGGCTGATATTTGAGTTTTGAAGTTCTCTGTCCATTCTGACCACTTTAATTAAAGGGTTAGTTCACCCAAAAAATGAAAATTCTGTCATTGATTACTTACCCTCATGTCGTTCGACACCCGTCAGACCTCCGTTGATCTTCAGACACAAATGAAGATATTTTAGTGTAAATCTGATGGCTCTGAAAGGCCTCCATTGGCACAATGGCACGGTTCACTCTCAAGACCCTTAGAAGGTACTAAAGACGTCGTTACAAAGTCCATCTCACTACAGTGGTTCTACAATAACTTTATGAATCGGCGAGAATAGTTTTTGTGAGCAAAAAAACCCTAAATAACGACTTATATCGTGATGATGATTTCTAAACACAGCCTCATGAAGCTTCGAAGCGTTATGAATCAGTGAGTCGAATCAGCAGTTTGGATCGCCAAATTTCAGCAGTTTGACACGCGATCCGAATCATGAATCAACTCGTTATTTAGGGTTTTTTTGCGCACAAAAACTATTCTCGCCGATTCATAAAGTTATTGTAGAACCACTGTAGTGAGATGGACTTTGTAACGACGTCTTTAGTACCTTTTATGGGTCTTGAGAGTGTAAAGTGCATTGTGCCAATGGAGGCCTTTCAGAGCCATCAGATTTACACTAAAATATCTTCATTTGTGTCTGAAGATGAACGGAGGTCTTACGGGTGTCGAACGACATGAGGGTGAGTAATTAATGACAGAATTTTCATTTTTGGGTGAACTAACCCTTTTATAAATCTTTACAATAGTTTAAAAAGGCAGTCTGTACCTTCTCATCCTCATCCTGCTCATCACTGAAGAACCATGTATGCTGCAACAAATAAAAAGTACTTAATGACAGGATATCTTTTCTTATGTTAACTCTGCTAACATTGAGGGACTGTTACAGGTTCAATACAAGTTCAGCTTCATCAGCAGCATTTGCTGCATAATGTTGAAAAAAGTAAATAACTCAGATTCATCTCTTAGTTAAAAAAGTCGATTACATTTTTTTCTTTAGGATACAGAATAGGAAAACAGGAATTTTAATAAATAGGACATACATGCAAAATAAGAGTCTCTGTAATCTTGTAGCGGTCTGGCATGTGAGTGACCATGTCGGTCATGTTGTCTTCTGAGGTCCGCACCAGTGTGGGGCCAAACACCAGGGCCAGATTTCTAGGCTCCATCTGGAGAGCAAGGAGAGTCAGTTTTATCAGAAATGACTCCTGAATGTATGGGTGTTTCTTCAACTTCAGGCACTTTTATGTATCAGGGATTGATTATTATTAAAACTAACAGATTTCATATTTCTTGTTTTTAACTATATAAAAATGACATTTAAAGATCTTTAAACTTTAAACATGACGTCTTAATTTATTTTTGATTATTTCAGTTTTTCAGTCTGACTGCGTCTGATGGCATCACTAAAAACATGCTTGGGATGAAGAATGAGACGTGATGTGTGAAGAAAACAAAGAAAAGTTAAGGTAAAAATAATATTTTTGTTTAGATTATTCAGAGGACACGCCTCAAAATGATTGAATTCAGGTGTTCCAATCACTTCCATGGCCACAGGTGTATAAAATCAAGCACCTAGGCATGCAGACAGCTTCTACAAACATTTGTGAAAGAATGGGTCGCTCTCAGGAGCTCAGTGAATTCAAGTATGGAACCGTGATAGGTCCATTTGTGAAATTTCCTCACTACTAAATATTCCACGGTCAACTGTTAGTGGTATTATAACCACTATAAAGTGGAAGCAATTGGGAACAACAGCAAGCTTCAGCATAGCAAGACATTTTGGTAGATTTCATGCTCTCAAATTTGTGGGAACAGTTTGGGGATGGACCCTTCTTGTTCCAACATCACTGCGCACCAGTGGACAAAACAAGGACCATAAAGACATGGATGAGCGAGTTTGGTGTGGAGGAACTTGACTTGCCTGAACACAGATAGATATTTGAAGATATTTGAAAGAATGTTTGTAGCCAAGCAGAATTTCGGCAGCCATTGACTACCATATATCATATATATATATAATATCTTCCTTTGTGTTCAGCAGAAGAAAGAAATTCATACAGGTTTTGAGCTTGAGCATGAGTAAATGATGACAGAATTTTCATTTTTGGGTGAACCATCCAACCACCAAGTAGGAAAATTATGAAAATTGGTACACTTGTAGTGATGGTAATAATAGTCATCTGACCAACTTTGGGGTCTCTAGGCCCAATTCTATAGTGCCACCACCAATGTTGGTGTCTCCAAGACCAATTCTATAGCGCCAGTTAAAAAATGTACTCTTCAAATGGTTGTAACTGTTTTTTAACCTTTTGTTTTAGCGTACCAATATCGGGTGCTTCCCTTTGGTCTAGCACTTTCACCCCGCACGTTCACGAAGTGTGTGGACGCGGCGTTAGTCCCCTTGCGTATGCAGGGGATCCTAGCACAGTCAGCTCGTCTCGCGTTTCAACATCGCAATGTTGTTTTCGCGCACATGAGGAGGTTAGGGCTGAGGCTCAATTCCAAGAAGAGCGTTCTTTCTCCAGTACAGAGAATAACGTATTTAGGCGTGAGTTGGGATTCGGTCTCTGCAGGCCCGCTTATCTGAGCCTCGCATAGGGTCGATCCGCTCGGCCGTGAGAGGGGTGAAGCTAGACCAGTCACTCACTGTAAAACAGTTTCAAAGACTGCTAGGTCTCATGGCAGCAGCATCCAATATCTTTCCGTGCGACCTGTTGTACATGAGACCGTTACAGTGGTGGCTTAAAGCCAAGGGCTTTTCTCCGAGGGGAAATCCTTTTCGTCGCTCCTTGGTCATGTGGAAGGACCCTTGCTTTCTGGCCCAAGGCCCGTTACTGGGGGCCCTGTACCAGTGGGTATCTCTGAGCATGGATACCTCCCTTACGTGCTGGGGGGTGACCATGAGTGGTCGTTCGGCCCAGGGCTTATGGCAGGAACACCATCATTTGTGGCACATAAATTGTCTAGAAATGCTGGCAGTGTTTCAGGCTCTGAAGCACTTCCTGCCATATCTCAGGGGCCATCATGTGCTCGTTCGCACAGACAGCACATCGGTGGTCTCTTATATCAACCATCTTATATCAACCATCAGGGGGGTATGAGGTCTCGCCAGTTATACAAGCTGGTGCACCTTATTCTCCTCTGGTCCCAGGCGAAACTACTCACAGTGAGGGCTATGTACATTCCTGGGCGGTTGAATGTGGTAGCAGACATCCTGTCGAGGCAAGGGCAGAGGCCCGGGGGGTGGAGCTCCTTTGGGAGAGATTTGGCAGTGCTCAAGTGGACCTGTTAGCCACTCACGAGAATACACATTGTCGTCTGTGGTTCTCCCTAGCACCTCGAGCTCCTCTCGGACTGGACGCTATGGTACAGGAGTGGCCCAGGCTGCCCCTGTACACATTCCCCCCGATTGCTCTGCTTCCGGGAGTTCTAGAGAGAGTGCGCCGGGACGGGGCCCGTTTACTGTTAGTAGCCCCGTTCTGGCCGAGTATGGTTCTCGGACATCATGTCTCTCTTCGATGGCTCTCCCCTGGAGATTCCATTCAGGAGGGACCTTCTCTCTCAGGCAGGCGGTGTCTTCGTACACCCTCGCCCAGAGTTGTGGAGACTGTGGGCTTGGCCTCTGAGGGGGCCCAGTTCATAAGTTCTGGTCTCTCAGCCGAGGTTGTTGAGACCATTCTACACTCTAGAGCTCCCTCCACGAGGAAACTGTACGCACTGAAGTGGAGACTCTTCACCTTATGGTGCAGAGTTCACCTGTGGGATCCACTTAACTGCCCTTGGAGCGCGGTGCTGGAGTTTCTGCTGGAAAGATTCTCTGCTGGGTTAGCTCCTTCCACATTAAAGGTGTTCGTAGCGGCCTTAGGTGCTTACCACACTACTTTGTGTGTACACACTACACACTACTTCCGGCTCCTATGGGGGCGTGGGTATTCTCGTTCCCAAAGCGGTGACGCAGCTCACGTTCCCTTGAATGGGAACGCCTCGGTTACGACTGTAACCTTATTTCCCCGAATAGGGAACGAGATGCTGCGTCACCCGGTCATGTTTCATCATTATTCAGAAGCTAACGGCGTGTGTTTGCCAGTGTGCTTTATAGCTTCCGGGTCTATGACGTCACCACGCCGATGACGTTCCGTCTCTCTATTGGACTGATGACATACGTGCTTCACGACGCAATCACGCAGGGGCGTTCCCAAAGCGGTGACGCAGCGTCTCGTTCCCTATTCGGGGAACTACGGTTACAGTCGTAACCAAGACGTTATGGCAGCGGCGTGGGGTGTGTTGATCATTAGTGAAGGCCTTGACTTAAACCCAACGGTACGCCACTGTTAATATAGCAATTACATGTACCGTGCAACAAGAACACTGTAAAATAAAGTGTTAACAAAACTTAAAAAAATTTAATGGTAGTGTATGTATTTACTGTGCTGCTGGACTTTGTTTAAATGGACAAATTAAATAAAGTAGTTAGTGTAAAAAGTGTGTGCAAAAATGTGTTTTCAGATAATTTATTTCCTAAAAGTCCCCAGGCCAAAAGGGAAGAAGTTGAAGAAACTATTTTTTTTGTTTTTGTTATTGTAGATGTATGTCTAGTACAGCATGAACCTTATTATTCTCTGAATGGTCCGCAACTTTTTTCAGGTGACTGATTAGAAACTTCAGTGTATGGTAGTAGTGATCCGGCAGGTCACGTATCTAAAAGAGAAACATAACCAAGGACATCACAAAACTTTGGTAAGAGACTGCAAATACAAATTTGCAGAAATTGAATTAATAAACTTATGGTACATACAAGTTTCCTCATGGTCTTTAAGCGGACTCCTGCTTCCTCTAAACGGTTGGCATCAATGAAATCATTATATTTATCTGCAGGTAGAGGGCAGCAGTGAGCTGTGTTTTTAAATGTATGCAACACCCACTCAACTCTGAGTGAATGAATTAAAAGAGGGAGTTGAACTGAATATACCATCTGTAAAAAGAGGTTCTGGAAGCTTCCTGAAGAAGGATTTCAGAAGACTGCTGATGACGTTAAGGTCTTTCCATCTCTGTAAACAAACAGTGTGATTACTGTTCTGATTTATCCTTACATTCTCTGTCTGTCTGCTCCCACCTCACCTCCTCAGTAGTGTCTATATCCATGCCCTTGTTGAGCTGATCCTGAAGAGAAGACACCATGGCATTGTTCCCTGGCACTCTGTAGATGCCAATATATTCCAAACCCATCTCCTCCACCAGACGACAGCATGCCACCACAATCTGTGGGACAAACTACACAAACAAACATATAATAAAAGATGACAAGGGAAGAGCGGGGCACAGCCTAACAATTTCTTACTTTCTCAGTTTGTGTAAATCCCCTCGGGGGTTTAGAGTTTTTTTTTTCCTCCACATAATTTCACATCTAGTACAATTATGTGGTCTTGTTTCATTATGACAGCATATACTTTTTTCCTTATTTACCCTGAAATGATAGAAGTGAAATGTGATAGCATGCCCAATAGACCTTATTCAGATCACGGCCATGACAGGTATGAAAACGAGGCTGTGAGCAACATGACATCATGACTTTGCGTTAACATACACGGCACTTTCTAAAGCCAATGGCGTGTTATCTGTATGCATTTTGAGCTATCCGCGTGTATGTCTACGCCGTGTGATTCCGTGTGTATGTGTACGCCGAAACGAACCATCATCTCCGCGTGTATGTCTATGCCGTGTGATTCTTCGTGTATGTCAACGCCGTGTGATTCCGCGTGTATGTCTACGGCGTGTGATTCCGCGTAAATGGTTTATAAACATACTAAATTATGTTTTTTTGAAAATGTAAAAATGCAGAATGTTTCTTGTGATGGGTAGGTTTAGGGACAGGGGCAGTGTGTGTGTGTATGTGTGCGTGTGTGTGTGATGGGTAGGTTTAGGGGTAGGGGCAGTGTTGGGGGATAGAATGAAATGGCGTTGATAAACACGCTAAAAAGCGATTATGCGTCTTGATAGCACGCCAAAATGGCATAGCGAATTGGCGTGTCATACATACGCTATTCCATGAGATCAGTCTGCTGTGAGGGATATGTGTTCAGACAGAGCCGGCCCAAGGCATAAGCGAACTAAGCGGCTGCTTAGGGGCACCCAAAAGCACATTAAATTACTTGCTGCATGTTGCTTTATTGAAATCGCCACATGGCCTTAAACAATTACTAGATAAACTGCACTTTTTTAAAAAGTTTTCTAATATATGCACGGATCCCAGATAGCATTGTGACATTGAGTCAATGTTGAAATTCCATCAGAATCATCAATTTGGTTGAGGTTGAAATGTCAATGCTAAGTAATATTGGATCAATGTTGAAAATTCAATGCTACAAAATAGTGGACCAATGTTGAAAATTCAAAGCTAAATAATATTGGATCAATGTTGATAATTCCATGCTTTTCAGTGTTGAAAAGACAAACATTGAATCAATGTTGATTTTTGGTCAACTTAATTCTTCACTGGTGAGGCTTAAGGCCCATTTATACTTCTGCGTCGAGAGTACGCCGTAGTGTACGCCGTAGGCTACGCGCGTAGCCGACGCCGTCGTGAGCATTTATACTTCTGCGCTGTTGTCTGCGTCAATGTGCAATTCCACATGCAGACGCTAGGAGGCAGTGTCCTCGGGCATGTTGGTGTAATCAAGACAACAGCCGAAGAAGAAGCAGTTTGTTGTGTAGAATGTGTGCATTCATGTCGGATTATCAGCAGCAGTGAGAGAGCGGCTTTTCTTGCAGCTTGAGTTGTTGTATCTAATACAAATTAAGCATATCTAGTTGATTAGTAAAGTTAAATAAGGCGATCTGGCGCTGGAATGCGTTTGTGAAATCATGCAGAGCTCGTGGCCGCTGTTTTCAGCAGCGGTGGCTCGAGCAATCGATTGCTGTTGCGGAGACTTCATTCACGAAATATACCCTAATGTGTCCCTGTTCTTGATATACAATTACTGATTAACATCTTTGGTTTTAATGAGAAAATAAATAAACTATATTCAGCGGATCTATGTATTTATTTACTACCATAAAGAATCGCTGGACTGCAAAATATTGTGTTATTGCAGACGTAAGGAACTATCATCCAATTTCTGGACACACACACACACACACACTCCTATCGCAGATTTTTTATTTATTTATTGACCTGAGGGAAGGGTTCTGGCAGACCAATCACAGCGCTTGCGGTCCGCGCAGAATTGACGCGTTGTTACATTTTTGGAGAGGTGCGCGTCAGGCTACGGCGTATCCAACGCGTCTATGCGTAGGGTACGCCGTACCCTCTGCGTGCACTCGACGCAGAAGTATAAATTGGCCTTTACTATCAATCAATCTGTCCCATCATTCAACATGTTAAAGGAAATCCAAATCAATTGGGTACATTTGTGTGAAATGTAAGCACATTCATTATTCTCAAAGGATGAATCTCTACCAACAAGTGTGTGGATTAACAAAGAACTACTACATTGAACTCAATGGGACGAACCAGTTTATTATTACAAGTAAGCATATTGTTAATATTAATGTTTTAATTTTTGTTTTAAAATCTCCTCCATCATGGAAAACATCTCCAATCCTCTAGTGTTTTCGGCTAGCTAGCACATGCAGAGAGATATATAATGACTGTAACAGAGTCCTTAGTTCTTGTGGTCATCCAGTTATAGCCTGTTTAAATCATAGCCTGTTTTAAATGTATATAATGTAGGCTATTATTATTATTTAAAAAATCATGTATCATTTACATACATTTAATAATTTATCTAAAGATTACAGGGTTATTAAAGAATTTTTTATATTTCCCCTACCGATCAAATGCGCCACAATCCAATCCAGTAGGTGGCGGTAGTGCACCTTCAGATCAAAGCGCAGTTTAACAGACTTCAAGCGTGGAAGAGACAGAGACAGGACAGCAGCAGTGTTTTTTAGAGGTAAGTACACAAAGATTAATACAATTCATCTCAATTTTCATTTTGTGTTTTTATTTATCTTTATTTCTTACAACTTGTGAGCTTCTCCTGGGCGAGTCAGAGTGAACTGCGACGTTAATAGAGTCACGTGAATGCCCTCCGTGCACAACCAACGGCCAGGATATTCTTTAATACATTGCATTTCAGTTTGTTTTTCACCAAAAAAAGTTTTTTTTTGTTGTTGTTGTTCCATTGAGTGCTCACAGCGGGCTTGCACTTACGAACTGCTGTGACGAACTGCCGCGGTCACCTTCCCTGTGCGCTTCAGCGGTAAAAGAGCAGTATTTCCTTTCTAAAAGAGCTACACAGTTTGACCCTGCGTCTTTTTCAAGATGTCATTTAAACCGTGTGTTTCCGGGTGCCGTCGTTTATCTATCCCCAGTTGACGGACACGATCGCTGTCTCACGTGTTTGGGCATTCAGCACGCTGAGGCCCATTGCGCATCCCACGATCTAGTGGTCCTCCCGCTGCAAAGCAGAGGGCTACTACTTTGGCTGATGCCTTTGGTGGCATCACGGCTATGCTTTCCCGGGCCGCCGCGAGTGTCGGCTCGAGTGAAACCCTCCACCGCGTCCCGAATCCTCGCGGCTGGACGATTGGTATCTCGGGACGGCCCGTGCAGGTTCTCAGCGCCCCGCCCCAGTGCCGTTCTTTCCGGAAGTGCATCAGGAGCTCACGAAGTCGTGGTCAGCGCCCTACAGCGCTCGCGCCCGATCGACTGACTCCTCCATCCTCACTACCCTGGATGGTGGCGCGGCCAAGGGTTACGTGGAGGTCCCCCCAGTGGAGCGGTCGGTAGCGATGCAACTGTGTCCAAAGACCGCTACCGACTGGCGGGGTCATCCGCGTCTCCCCTCCCGGGCGTGTAGGTTTTCGTCCGGTCTAACAGACAGAGCCTACACAGCCTGTGGAGAGGCCGCGTCATCTTTGCATGCCATGGCGCTCCTACAGGTCTACCAGGCAAAAGCGCTCAAGGAACTGCACGAGGGTAGTTCCGACCCAGGGCTTATGCAGGAACTGCATACCGCGACGGACCTCGACCTCCGGGCGACGAAAGTCACCGCACGCAACCTGGGTCGGGCTATGTCCACACTTGTGGGGGGGAATGTTTCATTGAGACAGGCTGGTACAAAAATCCTAACCCCGGAGGGCCAGCGGTACCCACATTCTCAATAAAAGAGCAGTTTCCTCCTTCCCTGGGCCCCGAGAGGGACAGGTTGGCAGTGTGCGACGCCCCCGGGCCTTGCCACTCCTTTCCTCCCATCTCACCCCTCGCCAGGGGGCAGCAGAGTGGGCACCGAGGACGCCCCTGGGCCTTCTCACCCACTTTCTGCCCCACCCGGAGTACTCGGGCAACACTCCGGGCCGCCTCCGGGCCTCCCGAGTCGGGTCAGAGTACTCCACCTCGCTGCCTCAACCCGGGTACGTCTGTGGTGTCATTGGTCCCGCTAGTTCGGTTCCTGGGGGCCTGGCTCATCCGTACCATCAGACTCGGCTATACGATTCAATTTACACACCGGCCTCTCAAGTACAGGGGCATCCTCTTCACCACCGTGTGGAGCAGCGTTGCCCATGTCTTGCGGTCTGAGACCGCTGGCGAAGGACGCGATCGAGCCGGTTCCTCCAGCCGTTATGAGGTCAGGGTTCTACAGCCCCTACTTCATTGTACCCAAGAAAGGGGGTGGGTTAAGACCAATCTTGGACCTGCGCATTCTGAATCGGGCCCTGCACAAGCTCCCGTTCAAAATGTTAACGCAGAAACGCATTTTCGAATGCATCCGTCCCCAAGATCCGTCCCCCCTCTACGAGGCGCCTCTATGCTCTGAAGTAGAACCTGTTTGTCGAGTGGTGTTCTTCCCGCCAGGAAGACCCCCGGAAGTGTTCGATTAACGTTGTGCTTTCCTTTCTGCAGGACGGGTTGGAGCGAAGGCTGTCTCCCTCCACCCTCAAAGTGTATGTCGCAGCAATAGCGGTGTATCACGATGCAGTAGAAGGTAAATCCTTGGGTAAGCACGACTTAATCGTCAGGTTCCTCAGAGGTGTGAGGAGAGTAAATCCTCCTTGTTCTACCTCAGTACCCTCTTGGGACTCAGAGCACTGCGGGGTCCTCCATTTGAGCCTTTGCAGTCTGTTGAGTTGAAAATTCTGTCCATGAAGACAGTTCTCCTGACTGCATTGGCCTCAATCAAGAGGGTAGGGGACCTGCATGCACTTTCGATCGACAAATCGTGCCTAGAATTCGGGCCGGCCAACTCTCACGTTGTCCTGAGACCCCGGCCTGGATACGTGCCCAAGGTTCCTACCACTCCCTTTCGGGACCAGGTGGTGAACCTGAAAGCGCTGCCCTCGGAGGAGGCAGACCCAGCCCTAGCTTTGTTATGTCCCGTCCGCGCTCTTCGCGCTTACGTTGACTGGACTCAAAGCTTTAGGACCTCAGAGCAGCTCTTCGTCTGTTACGGAGGCCAGCAGAAGGGAAAGGCTGTCTCCAAGCAGAGGTTAGCCCACTGGATACTGGATGCTATAGACTTGGCTTACCAGTCCCAGGACATGCCTTGCCCATTCGGGTTGCGAGCACACTCAACAAGGAGTGTTGCTTCCTCCTGGGCGCTGGCTCAAGGCGCCTTGTTGACAGACATATGTAGAGCTGCGGGCTGGGCGACACCTAACAAGTTCGCTAGATTCTATAGCCTCCATGTAGAGCCGGTATCTTCCCACATCCTCGCCCCCAGTGGCCAGTAGTGCTAAGTACCCATTCTTGTGTCGGCTTGCAACGCCACTCCCGCCCTCTGGGCAGGATACGTGCGTCTATTTTCTCTAGTTGAGTTCCCCGGAAACGGCTAACCCTGTGAGCTCCTCCGTCACCCCTTCGGTGTCAGACGTTGCAGCCGTCTGACGCTAGGCCTACACCCGTATGCCTCTGGAACGTGTGTGTTGGCTGGGTTCCATATGTTGCGGCCCCCTAATGGCTACCCCAAATGTGTATTCTCCACGGTATCAGCTACCCTACTTGGCTAGCCCCGTGTCTTTCCCTGGACAGAGCCCGCTCTGTCGTCTCTGGGCGTGTTCTTTCCCCCTGGGACCAGGTTGGATCCACCCCAGAGACTTCCATATGCTGTACTACCCTGATAGGTTAATCCTTATGCGCATTTCCACCTCTCCGTCCATTGAAGGATGTGGCTCCGCAGCGTACCACCTCTACGAGACGGGCACGCTTTCCCAGCGTTATCCAATAGTCATTCTGAGTGGGTCTTGCAGGAACAGCAGTGACTGACCTTACCTGCCTGGAGCCCTGACTTCCACTCCAACTAGAAGAGGTCCAGTGACCTCGGGCAGGGCGCTGGAAGGGCCAGCATCCCTGGCGTGTTTGTAGGGATCCCAATTCGTCGGTCTGTTCTGACGTATGTCGAACGTGACCGACTGAAAGGGAACGTCTCGGTTACGTATGAACCCTCGTTCCCTGAAGGTGCTGTGCTTCAGGTCATTCCGGTATGTTATCTCTCAGCTGACGCTCAGCTGATTTGTTACTCCACCTACTCTAATCAACTATAGTATTTAAGCTCATTCAAACTCATGTTCCTCAGTCTGTCGCACAGACATTTACACCCTAGAGATAATAGTCAGTCACGCAGTCTACATGTGACTACTTAAAGTCTTATTCTTCACCTTGCTTTGCGTGACCATGGCCTGCTCCGATACGGAAGAACATGCCATCTTCTCCGTGGACCTGTCTGAGGAAACTCAATCTAACCACTTAGACATTGATGAAATATCTATAGAAGCCCAACCACATCCATGACGAAGCTACAGATTAGCTGCAAAAACTACATCTATCGAGCTTCCTGCACTATATAAACGGAATATTCAGATTCCGCCAACTGCCAGTCATGAGGATCTATTCCAGCTCTTCTCAGAAACTGCACAGGATCAAGAGCCTATTCCACCATCAGAAGTCTCCACTCCACGACCTTCCGGACGGAAAGCGTCACAAAAAAGGAAACATTCACGTCTTACCATTCAGACAATCGAGTGTCTTTCAGCGCATATCTCCAAACAAATGAAGTCCTCCGCATCTCGTCCTGAGCCTCAGCCTAACGAAGCAGTCCTAAATGCCTTATCTTCAATTCAAAATGTCTTATCTAACATGGATGTAAGGCTACAAGCGCTTGAGAATCAGCCACACACCACCTTATCTCCAGTTCAGAACGCTTCAGGAATTCACCCACAGGCGATGCTCGCTGGTAATGTTACGTCTCGCAGAAGCCTCGATTTTCTGCCAAGAAGAACACTCAGCTGCGCCGTTCCAACAGCTTCACCTGGAGTGCCATTCTTCCCACCAGCCGCAGCAATCACTCCTCAGTTGAAGACTCAAATTCTGGCAGGTAACGATATTAATTTAGTAAAGATATTGTTATACTCTGAATCTAGCGATAAACGAATCGTTGTCTGGTGACATATCTGTGATACTAAAAGAAAGGGACCCCAGACTCTCTAAGAGCCTCACAATGGCCAAATTTAACATTGCATTTGGAGTGTTTAGAGACGTTATTTGTGAAATTCAACCTGAAAGAAGTCAAGAACTGGACACTTACCTTGCAATCATTTCAGATCTAGCTATGTCTTACGGCGGTACGCTGTTTTACGAATATCACAAGTGTTTCTCTGCCAAAGCAACCATGTATATTAAGTATTTCAACCAGAGACTGGACTGGTCAGTTGTTGACTTAGCTTTGATCAGCAGACACTTCACTAGTCACCGTACCCTCTCATGTTTTCAAGAAACAATAAAACTGTTCCATCTACTCCTATCAACACAAGTGAACTCAAGAAAGCTTTAAAAAATCACCCTAACCGTTGTTTTGTGAGCTATCTGTTAATCGGTTTGCTGAAGGGCTTTTTTGCCGGTTTAGCGTTTCTTCCTCCCTTCTCGTATACATGTAGCAATCTTCAATCTGCAATCAAAGAGCCTAATATAGTAGATCGTTTATTAGAAAAGGAAGTAGCTAAAGGTTACATGATCGGCCCCTTTTCTGAACCTCCTTTTAACGTGTTCCGTATAAACCCTATCGGCATAGCAACGCGAAAATACTCTGGTAAAAAGCGGTTAATAATAGATCTTTCTTCTCCTCATTCTAATTATGGAGTTAAAAGTATCAATAGCTTGATTCCATCCAAACCCTTTTCTCTTTATTATGCATCCATCGATCATGCCATTTAATTAAAACTGCCGGCAAAGGTGCTTGGTTAAGTAAAGCTGATATAACCGATGCGTTATGCCCCTTCACCCGTCCCAGTGGCACCTTTTTGCCGTTAGGTGGCGCAACAAGGCATATTTCGCAGTTAGGCTTCCTTTTGGTTGCAAAAGTAGCCCGCACATTTTTAACACTTTATCTGAAGCCTTGTGCTGGATATTATCCAACAATTGTAAATTGCTGTTTGTGCTCCACCTACTGGACGATTTCTTAGTTATTGATTATCCACATTTTCAACCAAATCCCTCCATTCTCGCACTTAAAGAAACATTTGCTAAACTCGGCGTTCCTTTGTCGGAAGAGAAAACCTTAGGTCATGCGCGCAAATTAGAATTTTTAGGTATCATACTGGATTCTACCAATATGCAAGCCTCTTTACCTTTGGATAAATTAAACCGTATCAGAGAATTCATTCAAGCTGTTCTGCTAGCTTCATCAGTAACCAAACGAGAACTTCTCTCTTTATTAGGGCACCTTAATTTCGCTATGAGGATTATTCCACAGGGTCGTACTTTCATTTCTAGACTTCTAGAAATTTCGAAATCAGTCAGTAATTTTCATGATTCAGTATATTTAGACGGAGGCTGTAGGTCAGACTTTGCATTTTGGGCCAAACTTTGCAAGTCTTGTAACGGTTTGTCATTTTTCTACCATGATCATTCTGAAACGTGCCCTGACCTACGTTTTTTCCCTGATGCGGCCCCCTCCATACACTCTAAAAACGTTTACTATGATTTACTAAATTTTTTTGGTGAAACATTTTTACATTAAAAAAATTTTGTACATTTTAAAGCAGTGAAATCAATAACATACACAGTATGAGCTGAGCAAATGCACGAAAAAAAATTAAGTAGATCTGAGTAACTACATTTGGTACATTTACAAATAAAATTGAGTAGAACATTTTTTGGGAAAAACATTTAAAAACCAATATTTATGAGTAATATTAACTTTTTTTATTTATGAGTAATATTAACTCTTATAGTATAACTTTAATATTAACTTTAATTTCCTCTAAACCTTTGTAAAATACTCCACAAAACCACACTTATATGTTACATGACATTGACCTTTATTGTCGATGAGTACAGCAATACAGCATATATTACAGTTTTGACATGTATACAATATTGACAACATTTAAACTCATGTAACAAACATTTTAGAAGTAAAAATTAAACATTTAAAAGTAATTCAAGTGTAATCAACCTGTCTGTTATCCAATTTCCACCGTATCAGCGCCGTTTCTCGAGCCTGAGATGGACTTGCGCTCTGCAGGTGGACTTTGAACTTGAGACCGCCGTCCTGCGTTTCACTCATAGCTCAAAGATGCTGCAACGCGCCTGACTTCATAACCTGCCAATAAACAAACAGTGCACAGTTTTAAGAACATTTTATCATCCAAATTAATTATATTCATTATCTTAAGGAATAAAGTCGTGTGTTTTGAGCAAGGCAGAAATGTCTTCAAAGACAGATGCCGCACTCGTTTACTCACAGTAAACTCTGGGACGCAGGGACGCACCCTGTATGTTGTTTTGCATTAAATAAAAAGATTTTAAGCACATAATGATTTTATAGATAAGATAAAACAAACAAACCTGAATTTCACAGAGGAAATGTTCCAATTCTGCGACACTGAGAAGAAGGAGCTGCTCTGGAGACTGAAGAGAATTCAAACAGCCCACGCACAATCAACCGTCGAGCTGTCGTCACGTCAAGGGGCGGGGGAGTGGTGCATTGTTTTAATCAAGTAAAAGTAATAAATTTATTCAGTGTGTGTTAAATATTAATAATCTTGATTTGAATTAAGTAATATTTGTGGTTCTTGAAACAGATCGATTTAATTCTCCTTTCTCAAATATTTTGATTGAAATTTCACAAATATATTAAAGGGGTGGTAAAACACATTCTTTTGAAGGCTTGACTGTGTTTGTGGGGTGCACTGTAACATGTGTTCATGCTTCTTTTTAAAAAAAATGGCCTTATTTTTCATATATTTGACCTTTATTCTACACTGCTCTGTCCCTCCTTGTAAAACGGTCTGATGCTTTCCGGGTTGTATGAAGCCAGTCCCTCAAAAATACGCGATGGGCTCAGATTGGTTAGCTGGCCCAGTGTGTTGTGATTCGCTAACCGCAGTGCACGTTTGTCGGAAACGTCACGCCCTTTACCTTTACCGGAGGCTGTGCTTTGGTCAGTATTAGAAACAACGGCGTCAATAAAACCATATGAGCCCGAATCAGACCCAGAACATTTGAGTGAAGATGATCGAGCAGAACCTGTTCAGTCCTCAAGAGTAAAGACTGCGGATCTATAATGATCGCTACTGAATGGCACTTTAACTTTTGTATTTTTAGAACGATTATAGCCAAATATCTGTCGCAAGAACTAACCCAAAACGAACACTAAGCACTGGCTTTTACTAGTAAGTTAGCCAAATCACACACAGAACCATGTTTAGCATGCCTGTAGATAAACAATACATAAAAGCTCTAATCAAAGAATCATTTACACTAATGCCAAGTTCACTGTTCATCTGTTTACTTCCTTGCTACAACCTATTACAGGAAAACACATCGATGAAATATAAATCAGACTTACAGGTTGTGGCCCGTAAACAGCTTCTGTTTGTAAATCCAGCTTTCAGGACAAGCCGTTGTGCATATCCTGTATTGAACTCGCGAAGTTTGTGGAAGTTGTCCTCCATGAAATGTGCAGCGCGCGCGTCGTGCATCCATGCACCGGCAGTGTTTTTTTCACGCAGCTGACGTTGTGCAAATCCGGCATTGAAATCGCGAAGACGGTGGATGTTTTCCTCCGTGAGATGTGCTGCAGGGAGCCCCGCGCGCGCCTGTTCCCCATCTCAAACACACGTGCATATAAAGCCGCGTTTCCACCGCAGGAACTTTACCCCGGAACCAGGAACTTTGGGGGGGAACTCGGTGTGTTTCGACCGCAGGAACCAGGGTCTAAATGAAGTTCCGGGTAAATATTTCCCCCTCCAAACGGCCCTGCTTGCGAGGTGGGACTTTTCAAAAGTTCCTGAACTTTCGGGGGTGGGACTTGGGTGCTGAACATGCTGATTGGTTGAGCTCACACAGCATTTTTTTTTTTCCACCGCCATATTTACAAGTCTTTTGCGAGGTGGGTTCCGTGGGTTTTGCGTTCAGTAAATATTTTTTTTGCAACAATGGAGTTCAACAAAAAATTCGACCGATGGACAGACGACGAGGTTCAGGCTTTATTGAGCATATATGCGGAGGAGGACATCCAGTGGGAACTGGAAACGGCGACCCGCAATGAAAAGGTATAACGTTACCTGAAGATATCGACTCGGTTCCAGTCACACTGGAAAACAGTGCAGAGAGAAGTTAAAGAAATTAAGACAAGATTACAAGAAATTAAAGGATCATAACAACCGGAGCGGTTCCGACCGGCGTATCAACAAGTGGTATGACCGCCTGGACGCGTTGTTGGAACACAGACCGTCATTTTCTGGTGCAGCGGTAACGAAAGACTCGGCTAGTGCGTTGTTGGAAACCATCCAGGAATCCGAGTGGGTTGAAGGTAAATATCTCATCTTGGTATCATCTATTAAACTCGTTGCAGTGTTTAAACACGTGGCAGTAACTTTTTTCAACGTGCTTTTCCAGACATAACGAGTGGCCCTGATGAATCGCAGGCAACGGAGACCAGCGTGTTTATACCCGCGGTCACCAGTACGTTATAAAGCTGACAAAAATGTGTATATATTTAAAAACTGATGTGTAATCCTTAATGGTTTTGTTGTTTTTAATTGTAAACTTAAATTGCTCATGATAAAAATTGCACACTGGGCATTGTTCAAGCTGGGCAAACAATTGTTCATTATTTGTAGTGAAAACACTTTAAATAATTAATTGATGGTTTCTATTGTTTCATGGTTGCCTTGTGTATTAATTTCCATGTGTTTTTGTGCAATTTTTCTACTTAGAGAAAAGGAAAAGGGACTGTGACTTTCTTGATGCACTGAGGGACATGGAGGATGCTAACCGGCCGTCCTGCAGCATGGACAAGAACAGCGAGACAATATATTCAGCTGTTACTGGAGAGCCAGGCCGAGGAGAGATGAGGAGGCAAGAGTTGGTATTCCACCAGTCAGAAGCGGAAGAAAGCAGACGGCAGCAGAGGGACTTTCAGACCGGGTTTCTGTCTGTTCTTGGACAGTTTGTCCAGTTGTTCAAGAAGTAGCCACAATGACCAGCCGCTTGACTGAAGCATTTGCTCTACCACACTTGTACTTTATATATTGTACGTGTTGGCACAGCTCTTGGACAGGTTACTGAAAAATACACTTTTTAGGGGCCAAGCACCGAAGGTGCGAAGGCACCTATTGAAACCGTTCCCGTTCTTATTATTATTATTAGGGGCCAAGCACCGAAGGTGCGAAGGCACCTATTGAAACCGTTCCCGTTCTTATTATTATTATTATTAGGGGCCAAGCACCGAAGGTGCGAAGGCACCTATTGAAACCGTTCCCGTTCCTATTATTATTATTATTCATCTTCTTCTTCTTCCGCCACGAAGTCTATGGCAGCCCATAGAACCGTATGGTAAAAAGTTATGAAATTGGGCACACTTATAGAGGACGGTCTCAAGTGTCTCCATAGCAAGTTTGGAGTCTCTAACTCAATCCCTCTAGCGCCACCATCAGTCCAAAATTTGACTCATGTTTATGCTAATAACTTTTGAACCATAAGGGCTAGAAACAAAATTCTTTTTTCCTCTGATTCCTTGGCTCAAGACGATTCGATTGCACCATATGACGTCATTTTCCGTCATAAAAATTTTCCCGCCATTTTGAATTTTCCGAAAAACCTACTTTTACGAACTCGTCCTAGACGGTTCATCCGATTTGCACGAAAATTGAACCAGATCATCTTCAGACCATGCTGACAAAAAATCTTGCAAATCAAGTTGATTCGTCAAATCATTTGCGATAAACGCGCAAACAAATTTTACGTAGCGGTTGCAAAAACACTCTTAAGGCAATATCTCCGCAACGCTTTATCGTATTCAAACCAAACTTGGTACATGTCATCACAAGCATGACTTGAGGCAACATACAGCGTTTCGGCGCAGCGCCACCTACTGGTCCGGAGATACGAAAAATTGCTCTTTTTGCTTATAACTTCTGAACTGTTTGTCCAAAAATCATAAAAGTGGTCTCGTTACATTCAGGACGGCATGCCGAGTCGTCTGATATTCAATTTTACCATATCGGCCATTTTGGCTGTCGGCCATTTTGAATTTTGTCAAAAAATGCTATATTTTACAAATGCATTAGTATATTGTTACTAAACTCGGTATGTGACTTCCTTGCTATGCCCTGAAGGTACTCAAAAAGTTTTCGGGCAGTGCCACCTTGTGGTCAAAAGATATAACAAACTTGACAAAAATGCTAATAACTTTTGAATAAAATAGCCTAGTATATTGAAACTGGTCATAATAGAGTCATTGGCTCATGCCGATTCAATTGCAACCTATGATGTCATTTTCGGTCATGATAATTTCCCCGCCATTTTTAATTTTCCAAAAAACCTACTTTTACGAACTCGTCCTAGACGGTTTGTCCGATTTGCACGAAAATTGAACCAGATCATCTTCAGACCATGCTGACAAAAAATCTTGCAAATCAAGTTGATTTGTCAAATCGTTTTCGATAAACGCGCACACAAATTTTACGTAGCGGTTGCAAAAACACTCATAAGCCTATATCTCCACAACGCTTTATCGTATTCAAACCAATCTTGGTATATGTCATCACAAGCATGACCTGAAGCAACATGCAGCGTTTCGGCGCAGCGCCACCTACTGGTCCGGAGATACAAAAAATGGCTATTTTTGCTTATAACTTTTGAACTGTTTGTCCAAAAATCATGTCTTCCGCACCATGCTTTGAAGGTACTCAAAACGTTTTGGGGCAGTGCCACCTTGTGGTCAGAGGTTATAACAAAATTTACAAACATGCTAATAACTTTTGATTAAATTAGCCTAGTTTAATGAAACTGGTCATAATACAATCATTGGCTCATGCCGAGAACAGAGATACTAATTTTTCCATATTTGGTCAAACATCCTGTCCTCAATGTTCTTATTTGATCAAAACCTACTTTTTCAAACTCATCCTAGACCGTTTGTCCAATTTCCACCAAAAATCGAATCGTATCATCTTCAGACTGTGTCAACAAAAAGTTAGGGATTTTGCATCAATAGATGAAACCGTTTTTGTAAACCGCAGCGACGAAGTTGAGCCATTATGCCAAAATTACTCTTGAGGCTGTATCTCTGCAATGCTTTGACATATTGGCATCAAACTTTGCATGTGTCATTGTTCCCTTATTCTGACCACACCACATCAATTTCGTATCTGTGCCACCTATTGGTCAAAAGTGATAAACCATTAACTTACATTATCAGTGACTCAATATATGATATTTCAGGCATTTTGCCTAATCTTCTTAAACTGTATAATTGTTAATTGTTGCAGTTGGTCTGACACTCTCAGACTACAATGCATTTTCAGCCTTTTGCTTAAAATCATCTTAAAACGTGATTAATTGCTCATTGCTCCAGTTGATCTGACACTGCCAGCCATTTTGGCATGTCTTGTCTTCTTCTTTGCGCTTGGCCCCGGTATTGCTGCTTGCAGCTATATTTAGGGGCCAAGCACCGAAGGTGCGAAGGCACCTATTGAAACCGTTCCCGTTCTTATTATTATTATTCATCTTCTTCTTCTTCTTCTTCTTCTTCTTCCGCCGCGAAGTCTATGGCAGCCCATAGAACCGTATGGTAAAAAGTTGTGAAATTTGGCACACTAATAGAGGACAGTCTGAAATGTCACCGTAGCAAATTTGGAGTCTCAAACTCAATCCCTCTAGCGCCACCATCAGTCCAAAATTTGACTCATGTTTATGCTTATAACTTTTGAACCATAAGGGCTAGAAACAAAATTATTTTTTCCTCTGATTCCTTGGCTCAAGACGAATCGATTGCACCCTATGACGTCATTTTCCGTCATAAAAATTTTCCCGCCATTTTGAATTTTCCGAAAAACCTACTTTTACGAACTCGTCCTAGACGGTTCATCCGATTTGCACGAAAATTGAACCAGATCATCTTCAGACCATGCTGACAAAAAATCTTGCAAATCAAGTTGATTCGTCAAATCATTTGCGATAAACGCGCAAACAAATTTTACGTAGCGGTTGCAAAAACACACTTAAGGCAATATCTCCGCAACGCTTTATCGTATTCAAACCAAACTTGGTACATGTCATCACAAGCATGACTTGAGGCAACATACAGCGTTTCGGCGCAGCACCACCTACTGGTCCGGAGATACGAAAAAATGCTATTTTTGCTTATAACTTCTGAACTGTTTGTCCAAAAATCATAAAAGTGGTCTCGTTACATTCAGGACGGCATGCCGAGTCGTCTGATATTCAATTTTACCATATCGGCCATTTTGGCTGTCGGCCATTTTGAATTTTGTCAAAAAATGCTATATTTTACAAATGCATTAGTATATTGTTACTAAACTCGGTATGTGACTTCCATGCTATGCCCTGAAGGTACTCAAAAAGTTTTAGGGTAGTGCCACCTTGTGGTCAAAAGATATAACAAACTTGACAAAAATGCTAATAACTTTTGATTAAATTAGCCTAGTATATTGAAACTGGTCATAATAGAGTCATTCGCTCATGCCGATTCAATTGCAACCTATGATGTCATTTTCGGTCATGATAATTTCCCCGCCATTTTGAATTTTCCGAAAAACCTACTTTTACGAACTCGTCCTAGACGGTTCATCCGATTTGCACGAAAATTGAACCAGATCATCTTCAGACCATGCTGACAAAAAATCTTGCAAATCAAGTTGATTCGTCAAATCATTTTTGATAAACGCGCAAACAAATTTTACGTAGCGGTTGCAAAAACACACTTAAGGCAATATCTCCGCAACGCTTTATCGTATTCAAACCAAACTTGGTACATGTCATCACAAGCATGGCTTGAGGCAACATACTGCGTTTCGGCGCAGCACCACCTACTGGTCCGGAGATACGAAAAATTGCTATTTTTGCTTATAACTTCTGAACTGTTTGTCCAAAAATCATAAAAGTGGTCTCGTTACATTCAGGACGGCATGCCGAGTCGTCTGATATTCAATTTTACCATATCGGCCATTTTGGCCGTCGGCCATTTTGAATTTTGTCAAAAAATGCTATATTTTACAAATGCATTAGTATATTGTTACTAAACTCGGTATGTGACTTCCATGCTATGCCCTGAAGGTACTCAAAAAGTTTAAGGGCAGTGCCACGTTGTGGTCAAAAGATATAACAAACTTGACAAAAATGCTAATAACTTTTGATTAAATTAGCCTAGTATATTGAAACTGGTCATAATAGAGTCATTGGCTCATGCCGATTCAATTGCAACCTATGATGTCATTTTCGGTCATGATAATTTCCCCGCCATTTTTAATTTTCCAAAAAACCTACTTTTGCGAACTCGTCCTAGACGGTTTGTCCGATTTGCACAGAAATTGAACCATATCATCTTCAGACCATGCTGACAAAAAATCTTGCAAATCAAGTTGATTTGTCAAATCGTTTTCGATAAACGCGCACACAAATTTTGCGTAGCGGTTGCAAAAACACTCATAAGCCTTTATCTCCACAACGCTTTATCGTATTCAAACCAATCTTGGTATATGTCATCACAAGCATGACCTGAAGCAACATGCAGCGTTTCGGCGCAGCGCCACCTACTGGTCCGGAGATACAAAAAATGGCTATTTTTGCTTATAACTTTTGAACTGTTTGTCCAAAAATCATGTCTTCCGCACCATGCTTTGAAGGTACTCAAAACGTTTTGGGGCAGTGCCACCTTGTGGTCAGAGGTTATAACAAAATTTACAAACATGCTAATAACTTTTGATTAAATTAGCCTAGTTTAATGAAACTGGTCATAATACAGTCAATGGCTCATGCCGAGAACAGAGATACTAATTTTTCCATATTTGGTCAAACATCCTGTCCTCAATGTTCTTATTTGATCAAAACCTACTTTTTCAAACTCATCCTAGACCGTTTGTCCAATTTCCACCAAAATCGAATCGTATCATCTTCAGACTGTGTCAACAAAAAGTTAGGGATTTTGCATCAATAGATGAAACCGTTTTTGTAAACCGCAACGACGAAGTTGAGCCATTATGCCAAAATGACTCTTGAGGCTGTATCTCTGCAATGCTTTGACATATTGGCATCAAACTTTGCATGTGTCATTGTTCCCTTATTCTGACCACACCACATCAATTTCGTATCTGTGCCACCTATTGGTCAAAAGTGATAAACCATTAACTTACATTATCAGTGACTCAATATATGATATTTCAGCCATTTTGCCTAATCTTCTTAAACTGTATAATTGTTCATTGTTGCAGTTGGTCTGACACTCTCAGACTACAATGCATTTTCAGCCTTTTGCTTCAAATCATCTTAAAACGTGATTAATTGCTCATTGCTCCAGTTGATCTGACACTGCCAGCCATTTTGGCATGTCTTGTCTTCTTCTTTGCGCTTGGCCCCGGTATTGCTGCTTGCAGCTATATTTCATCTTCTTCTTCTTCTTCTTCCGCCACGAAGTCTATGGCAGCCCATAGAACCGTATGGTAAAAAGTTATGAAATTTGGCACACTAATAGAGGACAGTCTGAAATGTCACCATAGCAAATTTTGAGTCTCTAACTCAATCCCTCTAGCGCCACCATCAGTCCAAAATTAGACTCATGTTTATGCTAATAACTTTTGAACCATAAGGGCTAGAAACGAAATTCTTTTTTCCTCTGATTCCTTGGCTCAAGACAATTCGATTGCACCCTATGACGTCATTTTCCGTCATAATAATTTTCCCGCCATTTTTAATTAACCGAAAAACCTACTTTTGCGAACTCGTCCTAGACGGTTCATCCGATTTGCACGAAAATTGAACCAGATCATCTTCAGACCATGCTGACAAAAAATCTTGCAAATCAAGTTGATTCGTCAAATCATTTGCGAAAAACGCGCAAACAAATTTTACGTAGCGGTTGCAAAAGCACTCTTAAGGCAATATCTCCGCAACGCTTTATCGTATTCAAACCAAACTTGGTACATGTCATCACAAGCATGACTTGAGGCTACATGCAGTGTTTCGGCGCAGCGCCACCTACTGGTCCGGAGATACAAAAAATGGCTGTTTTTGCTTATACCATTTGAACCGTTTGTCCAAAAATCATAAAAGTAGTCTCGTTAGATTCAGGACGGCATGCCGAGTCGTCTGATATTCAATTTTACCATATCGGCCATTTTGGCTGTCGGCCATTTTGAATTATGTGCTAAAATGCTATATTTTACAAATGCATTAGTGTATTGTTACTAAACTCGGTATGTGACTTCCACTCCATGCCCTGAAGGTACTCAAAAAGTTTTGGGGCAGTGCCACCTTGTGGTCAAAAGTTATAACAAACTTGACAAAAATGCTAATAACTTTTGATTTAATTAGTTTAGTATAATGAAACTGGTCATAATACATTCATTGGCTCATGCCGATTCAATTGCATCCTATGACGTCATTTTCGGTCATGATAATTTCCCCGCCATATTTAATTTTCCAAAAAACCTACTTTTGCGAACTCGTCCTAGACGGTTTGTCCGATTTGCACGAAAATTGAACCAGATCATCTTCAGACCATGCTGACAAAAAATCTTGCAAATCAAGTTGATTCGTCAAATCATTTGCGATAAACGCGCAAACAAATTTTACGTAGCGGTTGCAAAAACACACTTAAGGCAATATCTCCGCAACGCTTTATCGTATTCAAACCAAACTTGGTACATGTCATCACAAGCATGACTTGAGGCAACATAAAGCGTTTCGGCGCAGCGCCACCTACTGGTCCGGAGATACGAAAAATGGCTATTTTTGCTTATAACTTCTGAACTGTTTGTCCAAAAATCATGTCTTCCGCACCATGCTTTGAAGGTACTCAAAACGTTTTGGGGCAGTGCCACCTTGTGGTCAGAGGTTATAACAAAATTTACAAACATGCTAATAACTTTTGATTAAATTAGCCTAGTTTAATGAAACTGGTCATAATACAGTCATTGGCTCATGCCGAGAACAGAGATACTAATTTTTCCATATTTGGTCAAACATCCTGTCCTCAATGTTCTTATTTGATCAAAAGCTACTTTTTCAAACTCATCCTAGACCGTTTGTCCAATTTCCACCAAAATCGAATCGTATCATCTTCAGACTGTGTCAACAAAAAGTTAGGGAATTTGCATCAATAGATGAAACCGTTTTTGTAATTATTAGGGGCCAAGCACCGAAGGTGCGAAGGCACCTATTGAAACCGTTCCCGTTCCTATTATTATTATTATTCATCTTCTTCTTCTTCTTCTTCCGCCACGAAGTCTATGGCAACCCATAGAACCGTATGGTAAAAAGTTATGAAATTTGGCACACTAATAGAGGACAGTCTGAAATGTCACCATAGCAAATTTTGAGTCTCTAACTCAATCCCTCTAGCGCCACCATCAGTCCAAAATTAGACTCATGTTTATGCTAATAACTTTTGAACCATAAGGGCTAGAAACGAAATTCTTTTCCCCTCTGATTCCTTGGCTCAAGACAATTCGATTGCACCCTATGACGTCATTTTCCGTCATAATAATTTTCCCGCCATTTTTAATTAACCGAAAAACCTACTTTTGCGAACTCGTCCTAGACGGTTCATCCGATTTGCACGAAAATTGAACCAGATCATCTTCAGACCATGCTGACAAAAAATCTTGCAAATCAAGTTGATTCGTCAAATCATTTTTGATAAACGCGCAAACAAATTTTACGTAGCGGTTGCAAAAACACACTTAAGGCAATATCTCCGCAACGCTTTATCGTGTTCAAACCAAACTTGGTACATGTCATCACAAGCATGACTTGAGGCAACATACAGCGTTTCGGCGCAGCGCCACCTACTGGTCCGGAGATACGAAAAATTGCTATTTTTGCTTATAACTTCTGAACTGTTTGTCCAAAAATCATAAAAGTTGTCTCGTTACATTCAGGACGGCATGCCGAGTCGTCTGATATTCAATTTTACCATATCGGCCATTTTGGCTGTCGGCCATTTTGAATTTTGTCAAAAAATGCTATATTTTACAAAAGCATTAGTATATTGTTACTAAACTCGGTATGTGACTTCCTTGCTATGCCCTGAAGGTACTCAAAAAGTTTTAGGGCAGTGCCACCTTGTGGTCAAAAGATATAACAAACTTGACAAAAATGCTAATAACTTTTGATTAAATTAGCCTAGTATATTGAAACTGGTCATAATAGAGTCATTGGCTCATGCCGATTCAATTGCAACCTATGATGTCATTTTCGGTCATGATAATTTCCCCGCCATTTTTAATTTTCCAAAAAACCTACTTTTACGAACTCGTCCTAGACGGTTTGTCCGATTTGCACGAAAATTGAACCAGATCATCTTCAGACCATGCTGACAAAAAATCTTGCAAATCAAGTTGATTTGTCAAATCGTTTTCGATAAACGCGCACACAAATTTTGCGTAGCGGTTGCAAAAACACTCATAAGCCTATATCTCCTCAACGCTTTATCGTATTCAAACCAATCTTGGTATATGTCATCACAAGCATGACCTGAAGCAACATGCAGCGTTTCGGCGCAGCGCCACCTACTGGTCCGGAGATACAAAAAATGGCTATTTTTGCTTATAACTTTTGAACTGTTTGTCCAAAAATCATGTCTTCCGCACCATGCTTTGAAGGTACTCAAAACGTTTTGGGGCAGTGCCACCTTGTGGTCAGAGGTTATAACAAAATTTACAAACATGCTAATAACTTTTGATTAAATTAGCCTAGTTTAATGAAACTGGTCATAATACAGTCATTGGCTCATGCCGAGAACAGAGATACAAATTTTTCCATATTTGGTCAAACATCCTGTCCTCAATGTTCTTATTTGATCAAAACCTACTTTTTCAAACTCATCCTAGACCGTTTGTCCAATTTCCACCAAAATCGAATTGTATCATCTTCAGACTGTGTCAAAAAAAAGTTAGGGATTTTGCATCAATAGATGAAACTGTTTTTGTAAACCGCAGCGACGAAGTTGAGCCATTATGCCAAAATTACTCTTGAGGCTGTATCTCTGCAATGCTTTGACATATTGGCATCAAACTTTGCATGTGTCATTGTTCCCTTATTCTGACCACACCACATCAATTTCGTGTCTGTGCCACCTATTGGTCAAAAGTGATAAACCATTAACTTACATTATCAGTGACTCAATATATGATATTTCAGCCATTTTGCCTAATCTTCTTAAACTGTATAATTGTTAATTGTTGCAGTTGGTCTGACACTCTCAGACTACAATGCGTTTTTCAGCCTTTTGCCTAAAATCATCTTAAAATGTGATTAATTGCTCATTGCTCCAGTTGATCTGACACTGCCAGCCATTTTGGCATGTCTTGTCTTCTTCTTTGCGCTTGGCCCCGGTATTGCTGCTTGCAGCTATATTTTTTATATATTGTTGTTTTCACATTTTATATTTTCATTTTATTGTTCTAGTAATTTATTTGTCTTTGCACACTTTTATTTTAATTTTGTAAGAACTAATCTGTCTAAAATAAAGTCAAATGTGTAAAATGTCACTGTGTCTTTAATTTCCACATTCTAACTATATAACCACATTCTAATTATATTCATATAGTGTAAGCAAATAAAAGGGCTGCTGCTCGCAAGTCTTTCTGAATATGCACATAAACATATCTAGAAAACCCAAATATAATATTTTTAAATGTATAACTATGTGAATGTAGTATAATAACTTATAACCACAACTTAAGTGAAGCCATAAGTGTGGTCCTGCTTCATTTCAAATTTGAGGAAGAAGTCTCTAAAATTATGCATTTAATGAAGCATATTGTAATACTAGTCATGTGATTTTTTTTTTTTTGTGAATGGTAAGAGATGTTATTGTGATAAAAAATAAAATACGTGCAGTCTAGTACCTTTCAACTGCTTAATTCAGTCTATTGTTTTCATTCAATTAACTTTTCACACATCTGTCATGAATGACTGAAACCTCATTATCCTTTTATAGAAAATATTTTGTTTTGGAATTGAGCTATTACAACACATTCAGATTTTGGATTGCCCATCATCCCATTTTGCATTAAAATGGTCAAACCAGGTGAAAGTGCACGTTTAAATAAACAGTGTTGGTAATGTGTGTACATAATCAGCCTAAGCAGCGCTGCTTGCATCACCTACACTTGTTATTGTTGCAGACAGTATCGCGCAAAAGTGATTCCTGTCCGTCAGTGACGGGGAGGAGCAGTCGCGCGCATTCCCACGTCACCGGACTAATTTGCCTAATCTCCCCGGTACTTTAGACCGCGGTGGAAACGCAGATTGTAGCAGGTCTGGGGGAGAAAAAGTTCCTGGGAAAAAAGTTCCTGGTACAAATAGTTCCGGGTAATTTCGGTGGAAACGCGGCTTAACATGCTGTATGTTAAACGCTCTGCAACGCACCCCCGTCCCAAGGAAGGCTGAACAGAGCAAGTACCCCAGACCTGCAATCCGGATGAAAATAACAGCGTTTCCTTGGCATCGCGGCAACAACACTCCAGCCTAACTATACCACAACAGCGCCGCGATACAAAATGGCCTCACCCCCCCCTTATTTAATATTCTCGGAGGAGGGGTTTATGTAAATATTGAGCCTGTTGATGTCACCAACCCTGGAGGAATGTCTGTAGTCGCCTACTGGCCGTTTGCTGTAGTTCTTAGTAACTGATTTCTTTAAAAGCAAATATCTCCCTTTGCTTTAAACTTTGAACGTTGTAACTATGCAGATGTTGTTTATGCTCAAGCAGCAACATTACACGCTAGCTAAAGTTAGAATAGTGAAATCGTGGTTTACCACCCCTTTAAGTATATTTTAAATAAATAATACTGTTATTATAATAACTGTTGGATTTTTAGTCAATTATTTTGGTATGTTCAACTCAAATCATCAAGTAAATGATATTTAGAGATTTTATTTTTTATTTTATTTTTTATTTTATTTTATTTTATTTTAAGTTAATAAAGTTAATTATTACTGTGATATTTACTAAGCCACTGAATTATTTTTTAGAGTGTAGGTTTCGGAGGTATATTTCAGAACCAGTGGTTTGCTGATTCATGGCCTTTCGAAATTACAAGTTTGCCTTCTGATCTCCATTCCACAGCATTATTAGAACTATATCCTATAGTGTCACATATGTTCTGTGTTTTGCACTTTTGGGACTTTTATGTTGAAGTTTATTTGTGACTAGGTTCTGTGTCTTTTCTGTGTCCTGTTCCTGTGGAGTTTTGTAGTTCTTTGTAGTTTTTCCATGTCGATTAGTTTTCACAGGTGTTCCCATTCACCACACCCCTTGTTATCTCATTTAGCTAGTCTCCCCTGTGTGTATATAAACCCCATGTGTTCTCTGGTTCTCTGTCGGTCGTTGTTTAATGTTTCATGTCATGCAGGTTATCCTGTTCCCAGTTCTCTGGTTTTCTGGTTTGTTTTGTTCCGGAGTCCTGTTTTTGAGTGTCTATTTTTCTCAGTGTTATTTTGTTCCCGATTTTTGATTGTTTGTTTCATTAAATTCTCCCCTGCAATTTGGATCCTGTCTCTCTACCTGCCGTCCTTTTATTCCCCATTCCGTGACACTATAGTAGTTGCATCTATTATTTGGGGAAAAAAGTGGTGCAGGAAACAAATTGTAGTGTTCTGTGATAATGCTACCGTTAACATCATTAATTAAGGACACTCTTCTGTTCCTTTCATTAATAAACTCATGAGACGTCTTACCTGGTCATGTGTACTGGGTAATTTCACTTTGCGAGCAGCGCACATACCAGGTTTAGACAATAAAATTGCTGACTCATTATCTCGATTCAAATTTCAGGAATTCAGACGGTTATGCCCAGATGCGTCCCCTTCAAGCCTCCTCTGCCCTCCCTTCAGTCTAACGGTTCTCAACTAAATTACTCTCTAGGTCACCTGATATCATCAGCTAATCAGTACATGAGATTAGGACTGACAAAATCCATATTAAAAACGTATGATTCTGCCTGGAGTTACTATTCTTCATTCTGTGTTGCACATGCAGTTTCAACTGTTCCAGTCAATATTCCTGTAGTACGTGCTTTCATTGTCCATTGTTTTCGAGTCAAAAAAAATTGCAGCCTTCATCCATTAAAGCATTACTATCAGGAATTCAATTCCATCTAAGATGTTTGGTTCCCGAGATGTAAAGTCTTCTTAAAGATCCCTCCATTAGCCTCCTCCTGAATGGTCTTAAAAAGGAAAGTCCAGCCATTAATGATAAACGTTTACCTTTCACACTTCCTCTAGTCCATCTTATGTTTTCTCAGCTGCGCACAGGTTTCTTTAGCCCATTTACTAATGCACTCCTGGAAGCGGTATTTCTTTCGGCTTTTTATGGTTTTCTGAGATGTGGGGAATTTACTGCACGTTCAAAACATTTTAATCCTTCCCAAGACCTCTCATTAGAAGATATCTCACTTAAATCTAACTATTTTGAAATTCACCTTAAACACTCAAAAACAGATAAAGAAAAGAAAGTTGTGTTTGTAACTATTTCTCGTACTAATTCTGAATTTTGTCCCCTCTCTTCCATGGTCCGGTATCTGAACTACCATGCTCTTTTACATTCCAACGAGCCTCTGTTTTTCACTGAGGATGAGTACATCATAACAAGATGCTGGTTCACACATCACCTACGTCTTCTTTGCCAACATTGTGGTCTCGCCCCTAAACTCTACACAGCGCACTCATTTTGCATCGGAGCAGCCACAACAGCTGCTTCTACCTTCCCTGCTCCTATGCTCCAAAGAATGGAACGATGGACATCCTCTGCTTTCCAGTGCTACATTCGCCCAGGAACTAACAACATTTTGCAAGCACAGAAATCCATGAGTCACTACAATCTATAGACTCAAACTGTTATGATAAGTACTGATAATCATCATGTATAAATATTAGTTTGTTGGGGTTTGATAATAAATGCAGAGTTATCCTAAGTATCAAATGTAGTCTTGCTTATATTCCTCCTATCACGCATGATCGGATTCCGAATTTAGCTCAAGGAACCGCGTTCCATACCCTATTTGAGGTACGCTATCTCTGGTGATATTGAGGAGCCGTGCTCCTCTTAGACACGCTGTCTCTAGTAGTTACGTTCTGACGTATAGAATTCAACAACGTTATTGTGTTGGAGGATTATGTTTCAAGGATGTATCTCAAGCTGTCTAGTATGGCAGCTCGAGCATCTTCGAGCCTAAGCCTTTCGCCAAATCAAAGATTGTCAAAAAATGTCATTCTCAAAGTGGTCCTGACTGAAATGGAGCTTGAGTGATCGAATGGAATTCAAGCGTAGTTCAGGCAGACCACTGATCGCTAAATGATATCAGCTGACGCTCAGCTGATTTGTTACTCCACCTACTCTAATCAACTATAGTATTTAAGCTCATTCAAATTCATGTTCCTCAGTCTGTCGCACAGACATTTACACCCACCTCCACCCCTTCACCTCCTAGTATCTTCATTATCGAGTATTGGATTCTGTGTAGAACTCTATTGTTATCATTGTATCTCTTTCTGTAATATGTGCTAAGAAACTTTTGGTTATTAGGAAGGCTGGGGGATTATGTTTCAAGGATGTATCTCAAGCTGTCTAGTATGGCAGCTCGAGCATCTTTGAGCCTAAGCCTTTCGCCAAATCAAAGATTGTCAATAAATTTCATTCTCAAAGTGGTCCTGACTGAAATGTAGTTAATGAAAACAAGCACTAGCACAACTCTTGCTGACCTTATTATTAGCAGCTGGCAGGCAGTCCTCCAGCCTCACCCCAAAAGCTTTTGGACCTGTTTTCTTTCCCTTTTTCATGATGTTAATGCCCCATGGTGCCTTAGTACCCTCATCTGTTAGAGTTGGAGAAAGAAATGAGACACAGATCTGAAAGATGCAAATGCAAACCAGAGAGTGGGTAATGGAGCAGGGCTTAGTTTCTAAGCCTATTTGTCATGGTTCAGAGAGTTCACCTTTCCCTGGGGCTTGGTTCACATCTACTGTGTTTTCAGTTTTAGAGAGAAGGAAAGGTGGCATCATCCGATGAATCCTGGGAGAAGTGTCTAGCTTGTTGCCTGTTGGACTGCAAAACAATAGATAAGACGGTAACACTTTACTTGAAGGGGTGTGCGTAAGACTGACATGACACCTTCATAATCATGACCTTCATAATTATGACAACTGTCATTAAGTGTCATTCGCTCAATTATGTCATTTTTAATGCAAAGATGACATTATTTGAGATGTCTTTGTTATGACAACTTGACATAAACCAATACATCATAACCTGTCAGTGTCTTTGTCATGACTGTCAGGGTTCTGTCACTTCGGTCTAGCTTACTCTTGGTTTGTGACAGAGCCCTGATACTCCTGTATTGTTTGTCTTGTCTTGTGTGAGCGCGCAGCTTTGAGAATGCTTGAGTTGCGTGCTCTTCTGTCCTTGTGAGTTTTGTGTGCGGGGCGTGGTGTTCGGATCCCAGCACTTCGGTCTAGTTTGGGTTTCGGTTTTGTGTTGGGATTTGGACATTCATGCTCTGTGTGTAGCATTCGCTCATTCTCGTGCGCTCTCTTGTCGTGTGAGCGTGCAGCTTTGAGAATGCTTGAGTTGCGTGCTCTTCTGTCCTTGTGAGTTTTGTGTGCGGGGCGTGGTGTTCGGATCCCAGCACTTCGGTCTAGTTTGGGTTTCGGTTTTGTGTTGGGATTTGGACATTCATGCTCTGTGTGTAGCATTCGCTCATTCTCGTGCGCTCTCTTGTCGTGTGAGCGTGCGCTCTTCTATCCATGTGTGTTGTGTTCTGTGTAGCACGCGGTTCGTGTTTACATCGGCCGCGCTTTCATGTTATGTTTTTCTTGTGTTGTGTAGCAAGTGGCTGGTGTTTTTCCACTGGCTGCGTGCTTTCATGTTGTCATGTTTTGTGTGAACATGCAGCTGATGAGTTCTCATTAGCTGCATGTTCATGTAATGTTTGGTATGAGCACGTCTTGTCAAGTGTTTCTTTGTGCCATGTGCTCATGTCCATTGTCTAACCCTGACCTTGTTTCCTGATTATTGGTTCATTTGCCCCACCTGTCTTCCCTCGTTACCCTCTTTTGCCTGCTCCCTATTTAGTCTCCTTGTGTTTACAGTACTGTGGGGAATCGTCGTCGAACGTGCCTCATGTAGCCAAGCGTAGCCAAGCCAAGCCTAGCCACCTATCGGTAAGCCCCTCCCATCAAACGCAGATGAGCCAATGGCAGTTGAGTATCAGTTGCACTGGGACCGGAACTCTCTTGCACTGGGACTCGGACATCTTTAGGTTTCAGCGCTATAGAGAAACATTGGAAAATCCTAAGTTGTCATCGGTTTGATGGTGTTTATGCTACAAAAATGGTAAACGTCATGCCTGAGGTACTGCAACACTGATTCCAGGGATCCTGAGAGGATTTTCTGGTGGTCACACTCTCATTAAGTTACTATTAAAGTTAGTAATTCCCTGCTAACGGACAAACAGACTAACTATAACTAACTGTTCTCATGCAACGGTGTAGGTCAGAAACACGAAGGTCTACATTTCTCCATATTAAGGTCTACATCTCACCATATTAAACTGATTAAATGTGAATTTATGTAATCTTACCCTACGGTACATGAACAGTGTTGATCCTGGATGTTATCATCTGCGATCGTAACAAGAGGCTTCTCCAGTTTGCATTGAGATCTGTAAACCATCGCTTCCAAATTAATCTCTCACCATATTTATTTTATTCCCATTTTATTTCTGTGAGTTTAGATACTGTATGTTTAAAGGTCTGCATTATCTGTCTTATAAGGAGGACTCCTATTTTGATGGGTATTATATTCTACGGGTATTCTACGAGAGCTTGCATGCAGTTTATCGGAGTTGTTTTGCAGATACAAAGTTCACCAGTTATTAACTGCACTCCTGAAAAGGCATAAGGTCTGTGTATATGCTTGTTTACTGTGAGTGTTTTTGTGTAATTTGCTGTGTATGTTAATGGTAATGCCACGGAGAGAGGGCTAGAGAGACAGAGTTTGTGAATGAGACGTTAATGCGCACTTATGCTTTGTTTGTTTGTTGAGCTCTTACGATGATTTTTTGAGTGAAAAACGATGTAATAAACTTCATAATCCATTAGTAAAGTTTGGCCATCATTCAGACGGGGTATACGCTACATTCTGTGTCCAAAAAACATCTTGGGATAAGGTTTTCACACTGACAGCTGTACATTGTAAGATATAGCAACTCTGTTTGTTTGTCCGAGTTAGCAACAGTAACTAGGGGGGCGGGGCTTACCGATAGGTCAATTGAGTCCACGCTCCTTTCTGTTCCCCAAACCCTGACAATGACAACTTGACATTATCAAGACGTGGTTGGTTTTGATGTTGACTGAAGCCATTATAATGTCATGTTTATGACAGGTTATGTTGTCTTGGTAAAGACAATGACAGGTTATGATGTATTGGTTTATGTCCAGTTGTCATGACTAAGACATCTCAAATAATGTAATCTTTGCATTAAAAATGACATAATTGAGCGAATGACACTTAATGACAGTTGTCATAAATATGCATTAAAACGCCTTCATATTCATGACGTGTCATGTCATGATTATGAAGGTGTCATGTCAGTCTAATGCACACCCCTTCAAGTGAAGTGTTACTGACAAGGCTATCACACTCCTCGTTCTATAACTACGATTAAGTAGGCAAGAGAATCACCTGTGTTTCCTATAGTCATTCAGCTTCTTATTGATGAGAGCCTGTCTGGAGAAGCCCAGTTCCTGTAAGGGTGTCAAATATTTTAGTGTGAGTTTACAGTATATTGCTGGCTACTAGCTGCTGTACTTTCATAGCAATTTTTACAGTCATAGTAATTTAAATTAAGTTCACTGTGACTCCACAGTTAAAAGCAGCAGGAAATCACAATGATGTAGAATCACAATATTTATTTGTGTCATACAGTTTTTGTACATATTAATACCATGATGTCTGCTGCGGAATAAATTATGTGATAGCATTTTTTTTTTTTTACTATTTACTGTTTTATTTTGCTGTTTTGTTATTTTAGTTGCTTGTTTTCTAATGTTTTTTTTTTCTAAGAACAGAGATGCCTAAACCTTTTAATATAAAGGGCCAAAAATCAAACTTGATTGAGGGCCGTGAGATATATACATACATACATACATATACATATATATATATATATATATATATATATATATATATATATATATATATATATATATATATATATATATATATATATATATACCAATCAGGCACAACATGACATGAATAACACTGGTTATCTCTTCATCATGTCACTTGTTAGTGGGTGGGATATATAAGGCGGCAAGTGTACATTTTGTCCTCAAAGTTTATGTGTTAGAAGCAGGAAAAATTGGCAAGCTTAAGGATTTGAGCGAGTTTGACAAGGGATGCACAGCCTGTTTGGGATGCTCTGGATCGGTGTATACAACAGTGTGCTCCAGTTCCTGCCAATATCTAGCAACTTCGCACAGCCATTGAAGAGGAGTGGACCAACATTCTACAGGCCACAATCAACAACCTGATCAACACTATGCGAAGGAGATGTGTTGCACTGCGTGAGGCAAATGGTGGTCACACTAGATACTGACTGGTATATATATACAACCCCAAATCAGAAAAAGTTGGGACAGTATGGAAAACGCAAATAAAAAAAAAAAGAAGTGATTTCTAAATTTACTTTGACTTGTATTTCATTGCAGACAATATGAACAAAAAATATTTCATGTTTTGTCTGGTCAACTTCATGTCATTTGTAAATATGCATCCTTTCCTGTCATTCAGACCTGCAACACATTTAAAAAAAAAGTTGGGACAATAAAGCATTTACCACTTTGTAATGTTGCCATTCCTTTTCACAACACTTAAAAGACGTTTAGGGACTGAAGACACCAAGTGATGAAGTGTTTCAGGTGTAATTTTGTCTCATTCTTCCTGCAAACAAGTCTTAAGGTGGGCCACAGTACGGGGTCTTCGTTGTTGCATTTTGCGCTTCAAAATGCGCCACACATTCTCTATTGGAGACAGGTCGGGACTGCAGGCAGGCCAGTCAAGTACCCGTACCCTCTTCCTCCGCAGCCAGGACTTTGTAATGTGTGCAGAATGTGGTTTTGCATTGTCTTGTTGAAATATGCATGGACGTCCCTGGAAAAGATGTCTTCTTGAAGGCAGCATATTATGCTCCAAAATCTCTATGTACTTTTCAGCATTAATGGTGCCTTCACAGAAGTGCAAGTTACCTTTGCCAAGGGCACTGACACAACCCCATACCATGACAGACCCTGGCTTTTGGACTTGTTGCTGGTAACAGTCTGGATGATCCTTTTCTTCTTTGGTCCGGAGCACACAGCGTCCATTCCTCCCAAAAAATACCTGAAATACTGATTCATCTGACCACAGTACACGTTTCCACTGTGTGATGGTCCATCCCAGATGCCTCCGAGCCCAGAGAAGTCGACGGCGCTTCTGGACACTGTTAACATAGGGCTTCCTTTTGGCACAGTACAGTTTTAACTGGCATTTGTGGATGTAACTACGTATTGTGGTACTTGACAAAGGTTTGCCAAAGTAGTCCTGAGCCCATGTGGTGATATCGCTTATAGATGAATGACGATTCTTGATGCAGTGCCGCCTGAGGGATCGGAGATCACTGTTGTTCAGCTTAGACTTGCGCCCTTGTCCTTTACGCACTGAAATTCCTCCAGATTCCTTGAATCTTTTAATTATGTTATGCACTGTTGAATGTGAAATATCCAAATCTCTTCCTATCTTTCTTTGAGGAACATTGTTTTTAAACATTTCAATAATTTTCTCACATATTTGTTGGCAAACTGGCGATCCTCGGCCCATCTTTGCTCCTAAAGGATTAGACCTTTCTTGGATGCTGCTTTTGTACCAAATCATAATTACAATCACCTGTTGACATCACCTGTTTCAAATCACATCATTATTTAACCATTTTACCTCATTACTAGCCCTAAATTGCTCCTGTCCCAACTTTTTTTGAAATGTGTTGCAGGTCTGAATGAGAGGAAAGGATGCATATTTACAAATGACATGAAGTTGACCAGACAAAACATGAAATATTTTGTGTTCATATTGTCTGCAATGAAATACAAGTCAAAGTAAATTTAGAAATCATTTTTTTTTTTTTTAATTTGCGTTTTCCATACTGTCCCAACTTTTTCTGATTTGGGGTTGTATATATATTGTGACAAGTCTCCCGAGCTCTCGTCAGCGTCGCCCTGGAAACAAACACGGATCACCTGCAGCCACTCAGCACGGCCCGGATCTTCACAGCTGCAGGCGATCACCACACCACTTAAAACACAGCACCATGGGACTCCAGGGTGAGCACTAACTCCATGCAAAGACGGGCTAACACTTCTCTCTCTCTCTCAAACAGCAGCTTGTGACACTCCGGCCACACAGTCTCACTGACGTCAGCGCGAGCCACCCTGCACCAGAGGAGAAAGGAAGCACTGCGCACCAGCACTTCACCACCACCACGTTTGTTCACCTTTGTGCAATAAACACACCCTCCGGGGGCTTTTCACTAATTCTGTGTTTTGTGATTCTTCACCCTGCCACAGTGGTGGAGAATGCGGGCAAGAGCGTGAAGTATCACCAACCATCCCCGAACTTTTACTTTTACATAGTTTTTCTTTCCTTCTCCCACAGTCAACTCACGAGAACCCGGAAAAAGGGCGGCGCTCCTCCCCGTCATGGAAGACCTGCTCAAATGCCTGACTAAAGTGAGTGCGCGACAACATTAGATCGCCGAACACCTAGCGGCTCGTCAGGCAAAGGTGGAAGAAGAATTCGCCGCCCTCCGCCTCTCCGCCGTTCAGCACGTTCCGCTTCCTGACCCCCACATCCGAGTAACCCAGCTACTGCCGAAGCTAACCACTCAAGATGACGTTTGAACTGTTTCTACGGATGTTCGAGAATACGGCGGTACGGGAGAACTGGGATCGCGACGAGTGGGCGCGGCTGCTGGGTCCCCTATTGACCGGTGAGGCTCAACGAGCATATTTTTCCCTTCCCGCTGAGAGCGCTGATAATTATGATGAGTTAAAGAAAGAAATCCTCGGAAGCCTCGAGCTATCCGCCATCTCGGCCGCCCAGTTATTCCACGAGTGGAAGTTCAAGCCACGACGCCCAGCCCGCGCCCAAGCCGCCGAGCTCTCGCGGCTTGCTCGTCACTGGTTGCTCGAGGGAACCCCCACCGCGAGTCAGGTTGCGGAACGGGTGACGATCGACCGGATGCTCCGAGCTCTTCCACCGCACGCGCGACGGGCGGTGGGAATGACGAACCCAACCACCATCGCCGAGCTCGTCGAGGCCATCGAGCTGGCGGAGGTGGCGATGCACCGCGAGCCTGGGGAGCGAGCGCCGTCCTTCCCTCAGAGGGTGGTCCAGGAGCGACGCGCGCCGGAAGGTACCCCGCAACCAGTACACAGGCCAGCGGCTCCCGGCCCCGTCGACGAACCGATGCCCACAGAGGAACCTGCCCCGCCAGCACGCACGTGGTTGGCTGGCTGCAGTCTACATCAAGACCTGCCCCGCGGAGGTTAAAGTCAACGGACGATCAGTACTGGCCCTCCTGGATTCCGGAAGCTCGGTCAGTCTCGTCCAGGCCACCATCCTACCACCGCAGAAGACCTCCAAAGCCCAACTGCCTATCACCTGCGTGCACGGCGACACTCGTCACGTCCTGGAACGCCGAGTGACGATTTCTGCTGGCCCCGGCGCCTGGCCGGTTGAAGTGGGCGTTGTGAAGGATCTGCCTCTTCCCGTGCTCCTTGGACGGGACTGGCCGGGGTTCGAAGAGCTTCTTCAGGCCACCACGTAGCCAGCCAGCCGGGCCGGGAGCCACCACCGAAGTCGCCGCAGCCGACGGAGAACCGCCCTGCTGGCGTCGGACAGCGGGAGAGATGGTGAGTCCCCCTCCCAGGCTTCTAATGTGTTTCTTGATGTCTTTCAACAGGTCCAGGGAGGGGGCTCCTTCGCGAAGGCCCAGCTGGAGGACGACCGACTTGTTGGTCGCAGGTCCGTACGGTAGATGGCCAAGACTACCAGCCAGCACCCCATCCTCTCCCGCACTTCATCGTGAAGAGTGGCCTGTTGTACTGTGTTGCCCAGCGGAGGGGGGAGGTAAAAGAGCTGCCTAAGTCTGCCCGAGGACATGAAAACATCCTGGTGATCGTCGACTACGTCACCCGGTATCCAGAGGCAATTCCCCTAAGAAAGGCAATGGCAAAGAACATCGCCAAGGAACTTTTCCTCCTCTGCACCCGAGTCGGCATCCCAGCGGAGATACTGACGGACCAAGGGACCCCCTTCATGTCCCGGCTAATGGCTGACCTCTGTCGGCTGCTGCAGGTAAAACAGCTCCGGACCACCGTGTACCATCCCCAGACGGACGGCCTTGTGGAGCGGTTTAACCAAACCCTGAAGCAGATGCTCTGGCGGGTGGCAGCTGAAGACAGGAAGGACTGGGACCTGATGCTCCCCTACGTCCTGTTCGGAGTCCGAGAGGTGCCCCGAGCCTCTACCGGTTTCACCCCGTTCGAGCTGCTCTTCGGTCGTCAACCAAGGGGCCTCCTGGACGTGGCCCGGGAAGCCTGGGAGCAGCAGCAGCCGACCCCTCTCCGCTCTGCCATCGAGCATGTGAGGGAAATGCGTGAGCGGATTGAGAGGGTCATGCCATTAGTCCGGGAACACCTCACGAAGGCGCAGCGGTCCCAACAGCAACACTACAACTGGGCGGCCCAGCCACGTGAGTTCCAACCGGGCGACAGAGTCATGGTGCTGGTCCCCACCTCAGCGTGCAAGTTCCTCGCGACCTGGCAAGGTCCATTCACTGTCATTGAGCGAGTTGGTCCTGTCAACTACCGGTTGCGCCAGCCGGGTAGGTGGCGTGAAGAACAGTTGTACCATATCAACCTACTGAAGAGGTGGGTGGGGACCCAGGACCAGCTCACGGCTCTGGCCTCGGTCGAACCCCTGGTGGTGGACGTGGGAGAACAGCTGTCCGCCACCCAGAAGACCGAGCTGAACCATCTGGTCCGTCAGTTCTCTGATGTGTTCTCCACACGTCCCGGGCAGACCAACGTCATCCAGCACAACATTCGCACACCACCCGGACTCATCGTTAGGCAGCGGCCCTATCGGGTCCCCGAGGCTCGGAGACAGGCCATTGAGGATGAGATTTGTGAGATGCTCAAGTTAGGGGTAATCGAACCATCTCGCAGTGCCTGGTCCAGCCCCATCGTCATGGTGCCGAAGCCGGACGGCACCCTCCGCTTCTGCAATGACTTCCGCCAACTCAACGAGGTCTCGGAGTTCGATGGCTACCCGATGCCCCGTGTAGACGAGCTGTTGGAACGCTTGGGCAGGGCCCGGTACATCTCGACGCTTGACCTCACCAAGGGGTACTGGCAAGTCCCCCTGACAAACTCTGCCAAGGAGAAGACGGCGTTTTCAACTCCCAGTGGGCACTGGCAATACCGGACCCTCCCCTTCGGCCTGCACGGGGCTCCCGCCACCTTCCAACGGATGATGGACATCCTGCTCCGTCCCCACCAAGCATATGCGGCAGCCTACCTTGACGATGTGGTCATCCACTCCGAGACCTGGCAGGACCACCTGAAGCGGCTGCAGAGGGTGCTCCTGGAACTCCGACGGGCTGGACTGACCGCCAACCCCCGGAAATGCCATCTTGCCCTCGCCGAGGCTCAGTACCTGGGTTTCCGGGTGGGTCGAGGGCTGATCCAGCCCCAGAAGAAGAAAGTCGACGCCATCCTGTCAGCACCTCGCCCGGAAACCAAGACCCAGGTGCGAGCCTTTTTGGGGTTGGCGGGTTATTATCGCTGCTTTATCCCTAACTTCCCCACCCTAGCATCTCCCCTGACAGACCTGACCAGGAAGGGGCAGCCGGAGAAGGTAAAATGGGACAGCGCCTTGGACAGGACCTTCCGGGATATCAAGACCACTCTGACCACGGAACCGGTCTTGAGGGCACCCGACTTCAACTACCCCTTCCTGCTGCAGATGGACGCCTCCGACACGGGCCTGGGGGCGGCCCTTTCCCAGGTCCAGGAGGGAGAGGAGCATCCAGTCACATACATCAGCCGTAAGTTGACCCCAGCCGAAACCAGGTATGCAGCGGTGGAGAAGGAAGCCCTGGCCATCAAGTGGGCAGTCCTGGAGCTCCGCTACTACCTGCTGGGACGCCGCTTCACTTTGATAACAGATCACGCCCCGCTACAGTGGATGGCCCGCGCTAAGGACACCAACGCCAGAGTGACGCGGTGGTTCCTAGCACTCCAGGACTTCCATTTCACGGTGGAACATCGGGCCGAGACGGCCAACTCCAACGCCGACGGACTCTCCAGGCTGTGGTCAGTTTACGCAGGTCTGTCAGGGCGCACTCCCCACCCACCCCTATGTTCCCCAGTGTATGTGTGTAACTCTCGTTACAGGACCAGTGCGACGCTTAGGGGGGGGGGGGGGGGGGGTGACAAGTCTCCCGAGCTCTCGTCAGCGTCGCCCTGGAAACAAACACGGATCACCTGCAGCCACACAGCACAGCCCGGATCTTCACAGCTGCAGGCGATCACCACACCACTTAAAACACAGCACCATGGGACTCCAGGGTGAGCACTAACTCCATGCAAAGATGCGCTAACACTTCTCTCTCTCTCTCTCTCTCTCTCTCTCTCTCTCAAACAGCAGCTTGTGACACTCCGGCCACACCGTCTCACTGACGTCACCGCGAGCCACCCTGCACCAGAGGAGAAAGGAAGCACCGCGCACCAGCACTTCACCACCACCACGTTTGTTCACCTTTGTGCAATAAACCCACCCTCCGGGGGCACAAATATAAATATATTGCCAAAAGTTTTGGAATTTATGAAAATTAAATTTAATGACATCCCATTCTTAATCCGTAGGATTTAATATGGAGTTGGCCCACCCTTTACAGCTATAACAGCTTCAACTCTTCTGGGACGGCTTTCCACAAGGTTTAGGAGTGTGTTTATGGGAATTTTTGACCATTCTTCTAGAAGTGCATTTGTGAGGTCAGGCACAGAGAAGGCCTGGCACGCAGTCTCCACTCTAATAATCCCTAAGGTGTTCTATCGGGTTGAGGTCAGGACTCTGTGCAGGTCAGTCAAGTTCCTCCACACCAAACTCGCTCATCCATGTCTTTATGGACCTTGCTTTGTGCACTGGTGTGCAGTCATGTTGGAACAGGAAGGGGCCATCCTGTTCATCCAAACTGTTTCCACAAATTTGGGAGCATGAAATTGTTCAAAATGTCTTGTATGCTGAAGCATTTAAGAGTTCCTTTCACAGGAACTAAGGGGCCAAGCCCAACCCCTGAAAAACAACCCACACACCACAATCCCCCCTCCACCAACCTACCGTTCTCCTGGCAACCGCCAAACCCAGACTCGTCCATCGGATTGCCAGACAGGGAAGTGTGATTCGTCACTCCAGAGACCACATCTCCAGTGCTCTAGAATCCAGTAGTGGTGTTCTTCATACCACTGCATCTGATGCTTTGCATTGCACTTGGTGATGTAAGGCTTGGATGCAGCTGCTCGGCCATGGTACCACTCTTGAATTCACTGAGCTCCTGAGAGCGACCCATTCTTTCACAAATGTTTGTAGAAGCAGTATGCATGCCTAGGTGTTTGATTTTATACAACCTTAGCCATGGAAGTAATTGGAACACCTGAATTCAACGATCTGGAGGGGTGTCCCAATACTTTTGGCAATACCGATCAGGCATAACATTATGACCACTGAAAGGTGAAGTGAATAACACTGATTATCTCTTCATCACAGCACCTGTTAGTGGGTAGGATATATAAGGCAGCAAGTGAACATTTGGTCCTCAAAGTTGATGTGTTAGAAGTCAAGTCAAGTCACCTTTATTTCTATAGTGCTTTTCAACAACACAGATTGCTTCAAAGCAGCTTTACAGTGATGATAGGAAATTAATTTTTGTTTTAGATGAAAAGCTAAAGTAAGTTTTTGATTGATTAATTTCTGTTGTAAAAACTGATTTCAAAATATAAAAATGCATGTAAAAAATATATTGCACAAAACGAAAACAATAATGTAAATATTATTATTATAAGTGTGAATCAAAAAATTAAAAGCGCATTTAAAAAAAGAACAAGCCTGATTTCATCTCTTAAATTTTGATTTTTAAGTCCAAAATTTAGAATTTTTATCCCAGAATTTTTAAAGTCCTAATTTCAACTGTTCATCTCACAATGACTTAGCATGTCATATTTTTGACTTTTTATCTAATAATGATGTAACGCCACACCAGCAGAGGGAGCCCTCACCTGAGTACCGAGGATGTGCCACTCCCTCTGCTTCTACTATCATTTCCTGTTTGACAGTATTTAGGAAGAAGCCGTGTGTTTGCTCCTTGCGAAGTATTGCCAGTTCATACGCCTTACCAAGCGTTTCCAGAAGTTTCCTGACTGATTGTCTTGTGTACGATTCTGCCTGATTTCCTGACTCACGTTTGTTGATCTTCCCCTTGAATTGGTAACCTGATTTGGACTGATAACTGTGTTTGTACCTTCTGCCTACTTACTCTTCTCTGCCTCTTGGATCTCCCTTGTGTATGTTTGCTGATTGGACTGCTATTGTGGTTTTGATCTTCTGCCTGGCCTAACGTTTCTGTTCCTAAGTCTTCCTGTTAATAAACTACCGCAAATGGATTCCAATGCCACCTCAGCCTCTTCGTTACAAATGAGGACTTTTAAAATCATATTTTCAACATTTTATCTTTTAATTATGACTTTATGATAATTTAAATGAGCTGATCAGTAATATAGCTGAATATTTAGCGTCCCCAACTGAGCAAGCCAAAGGCAACAGAGGCAACGGTGGCAAGGAACCAAAACTCCATCAGTGACATAATGGAGAAAAAAAACCTTGGGAGAAACCAGGCTCAGTCGGGGTGCCAGTTCTCCTCTGGACAACGAACAAACAACATTCTGGCAACATTACAGGTCAGAAGGCCTCACGCCGGAGACGGATTTATTGAGGATGTTGTGTCGATGAGGCATTTATTAGATTGGAATATTCGAAAGAACGGAGTCATCACGCTGGAGACGGGTGGTCCAGTTCTGATGTTCACATGCCCACTGTTGGCGCTTTCGCTGGTGGCAGGAAGCAAGAAAAATGTGCAGAAATAAGGATTTGAGCGAGTTTGACAAGGGCCAAATTATGATGGCTAAACGATTGGGTCAGAGCATCTCCAAAACTGCAGCTCTTGTGGGGTGTTCCCAGTCTGCAGTGGTCAGTCTCTATCAAAAGTGGTCCAAGGAAGGAACAGTGGTGAACAGGCAATAGGGTCATGGGCGGCCAAGGGTCATTGATGCACGTGGGGAGCAAAGGCTGGCCCATGTGGTCCGATCAAAAAGACGAGCTACTGTAGCTCAAAAAGTTGATGCTGGTTCTGATAGAAAGGTGTCAGAATACACAGTACTTCGCAATTTGTTGCGTATGTGGCTGCATAGCCACAGACCAGTCAGGGTGTCCATGCTGACCCCTGTCCACCACCGAAAGCGCCAACAGTGGGCATGTGAACATCAGAACTGGACCACGGAGCAATGGAAGAAGGTGGCCTGATCTGATGAATCACATTTTCTTTTACATCACGTGGGTGGCCGGGTGCATCGCTTACCTATGGGAACATATGGCACCAGGATGCACTATGGGAAGAAGGCAAGCTGGCAGAGGCAATGTGATGCTTTGGGCAATGTTCTGCTGGGAAATCCTGGGTCCTGCCATCCATGTGGATGTTACTTTGACATTTTTTAATAATTCAAAAACGTATTTACTGTACTACATTTTTTTAAGTTAATTTATATAGTTTTTAATGTTTTAATTAGTGGGGAAAAATGAATTGTGAATAATCGCATCCAAAATAAAAGTTTGTCTTTACATAATATATGTGTGTGTCTACTGTGTATAATTATTATGTATATATAAATACACACACATGCATTTATATACTGTATATATGATTTATCTTATATATAAACATATTTTTCTTAAATATATACATGCATAATAATTATACATAGTACACACACACACACACACATACATATATATATATATATATATATATATATATATATATATATATATATATATATATATATATATATATATATATATATATATATATATATATATATATATATATAACAGAACATTTATTTTGGATGCAATTAATCACGATTATTTTTCCCCAGCACTAGTTTTAATACAAAAATAAAATAAAACAATGTCAAAACAAACATATAAACTATAATTAAAGATAAGCTTCAATGGCATGTTGTCTCCCCTCCTCTTGTGATATGGAATGGTGGGCCAAATCAAAGGTTATCACTTTAAACCATGACCCTGGTTTAGACATCTCTGTTTAAGAATTTTTCTTTTTCTTTTTTTCCTCTCAACAAACCCCATTATCAGTCTTGCTGTTCTCTCTTATGACTCTGATCCAGCTTAGCATGTCATCCCTGTCCTCTGCCTGCAGCAGGTACTCGCAGAAGTCCTGAGTCGTCAGTCGCAAGGTGTGTTTACGCTTTGTCTCACTGTATGCAATGTCAATTAAGCAGCCTCGAATGCTGAAAGGATGCTCATCTTCCCCTTGCCCATTGCTGTGACCTCCTGCCCCAGCTGCATGAAGCACCGCCTCCCGCTTATCCTTGTAGAGGAAAAGCGAGTGGGAGCGCAACACAGAGAAGACTCGTTTCCATGGTCGCATGCCACTGCCCACTTTCTAGATACAAAAACAGAGGTCTCAGGATAGCCCACAGAAGTACTTGGCAATGTCTAAAATGTAATTACATGAGTAATTAGACAGATACATGAACTAGTGTCAAACCTTTCCCTTCTCAGTGAGAATCTGTTTATAATGCAGCCAGCCTTCTTTCCTGATGTCAGTGACAGTGATGTTCCCCAGTTCAGTGGAGGTGGAGTGACGTTTAGAGTGAGCTTCCTCTGCCGTTCGAAGGCTCTCTAGAGACTGGAAAAAAACAACACATTATCGAAAAGTCTCTTAATGGATGAAGAATTACTGTAATTGAGGTTGGCTAGAGAGAACTCACGCCATCTGTGAAAAAGCTTTTGACCCGTTTTGGTAGTCTTCTGTAAAAAAAAAGAAAGAAAAGGGAGCGGGAAGGAAAAATTACAAAGAACAGAGAATACTTTATGTAGGGATTGGTAAACATATACTAGAACTGAAGTACACCCAAATTAATATCAATTCAATCGACATGTAACACTCTACAAAACTTTAATTTGCATTTCAAATAATGTAACTTCAGTTCCAGAAGAAATTGGGAATGTGCCACAAATACATACTGCGCCAAAATAAACACTGAGCACTGAGAATGAAAGCCATATTGTTGAGTGTCTAAGTATGAAAGATGAGACATCAAACAGCAAATTATATGCATTGTGCAGTGGTTGTTCCAGAGAACAATGTTGTGATACTTCTAGCTGTCCTGATACTTGTTGCACTCACGAGAAAACACGGCTCTCCTCCTTGAAGGTGTTCAGACCCTCGTCACATGACTTGGAGCGCTCCGTGGTAATAGCCAGCAAGTAGGATGAGCGACGGCTGTTTTTGAGATTGCCTGTTAAAAAAGACAGCGTAATAAAGTACAAAAGAGAAGATAATGCACAAAAAAGAAGGTTACGATAGATGAGTAAGTGAAAGGATGAATATTAGGGCTGAACTAGTTAAATCACAGAATTATCATAATTCTACAACCTGCCCAATGCGTTCTTTGTCTGTAATATAATATAATCTAGGCATTATGTACAAAAATGGTTTCAAATAAAAAATATACTCTATAAAAAGTTCAACAAAAAGCATCAGAGACTGTATATATTATAATGTTTCATTAATATTTCGTAATCCAAATGACTGCACTCCCTTTCATGTACACACTATGAGGTTGTATTTGAAGTTCTTCAATGACAGCAACATTTAATAACCCACTTGTTATTAGGGTTATTATTTTGTTCATGGAAATGCTTAATATGATATTATACTTAATATAATGAAATTCATTATAGATCATAGTAATTATAAACATATTATTGATTAATTGTTACATCCCTAATGAATAAATTCATTAATTATATCAATAAAAAATAATTACCTAATACCAGTTGGAAGGCTGTGAACTTGTGGAAAACCTACCAACCATTAGTAATATTTGCAAAAAATAAATGTTCTTAATAGCTGTTAAAATAGGGGCCTGTGTTGAAGACCGATGTAAAATAGAGGGAAAATTATGGATGTAAGAGACACTGAGTGGCAATGACAGTAGACAGATGCATTTAAAGGAGATTAAATATGGAAGAAATTGACAATTGAGGCAATAGGGTTACAGGCAGCACGATGCTGAGGAAAGAAAAAAAACAAATAAGAAACATAACGAAAGATAGAGATGTTTACATGACAGTAATAAATGACATATAAAGTTGCTATTGGATAGACTGATGATTATTAGTGTCAACAGAGAGGGAGGCAGGAATAATTAAGAGTGTGACAGTGAGATAAACTGGACAGGCACCTGGCAGATACAAGAAACAGATCAAGATGGTGAAACCAAGAGACCATAAACATGCACAAGTGTTAGAAAACCTACTAAGACAAATTGATCAGATAGAGGAACAATAGAGGCCACTGTGAAGGGAGCTGGATTTGGGGTGGTGGGGAGGGAGGGAGGGATAACTCACTGCAGTCTGTGTAGAGGAGGCTGGTAAGGGGGGAGGTGAGGATTGGACAGAGAGGACTGGTGGTGTGGCCAGATGCCTGGCACAAGCTGCTGGACACCACAGAGGACGCTGGCACGTGGCGAGCACACAGGTCTACACTTGGACTGGTGGGCTCATCTATCAGAGGAGGTGAAAGTTAGAGTGGTGAGAGAGGTTTTAGGGGGTATGCTGGAAAGGGTAGGCTGCTCCACTGGCTCGACTGACAAAAATCTTCTTGAGTTAACCATGAATTAAGGGTTCTAGTATGGATGAAGTAATTTGTAGAAATTCTAAAACTTGACCCAAACTATATTAAAACTTTTTGTAAAAAAGAATACACTTTTTTGTGCTGATTGTGGTGGGAAATCTACAGATATAGATCGGAATAGAAGATGTGCTCATGTCACATCAGGTGGAAGTCACTGTGATTACTGAGTGACAGAAAGACTGAGGGGCAGAATTAGTGTTCAGCTTGAAAACACAAACATTTAAAATGATTCTATGGGAAAGCTTACAGCGTGTGCCATTGAGTGATTCTATAGGCCAACCAAGGGTCTGGTGACGTAGCCTGACGCATCATCAAGACCATAAAATTACGTTAAACATCATCAGCTTCTTTGTGTTCAGGAAGCCGCATTAAACTGGATGTTTGTGTAGCGATAAGGGCAATGGCATCGAGCCATCTGGCCGGATGGACCAAAGCTTGAACTCCTCTCAGCATCTTGTGACTTTTCTAATCAGATCATACATAAACAAAAGGGCCTTTGTGTTGATGTGACTATCTACACTAATTAGATCCGAGGTGCCGTCGTGTCTCCGCAAGAGATTGGAGCGTTGTATTTTATAGCCCCAAGACATTCACGTGCCTTTACACCCTCACACACACACCCTTTGTGCGAATGGGCGCACATACTTAGACAAGACACAGGACTGTTTGTGTGACTCACGCACATTTGCCTTATATGAACCATGTGGACCAAAGCTGCCTCCATAATGTTTAAATATATATATTTAGTTGATTTAATCTCTTTATACGATGTATTAAAATAGCTAGGATGTTTACTGTATGTAAATCAAACTTTGTACGCCAGTAACTGTGGAAATCCTGTAACTCTGTACCCTCAAATCGCAGAATGATAGTGTGGTATCTTCCCAATCGCAGAAAACCGCGATTCGAACTCAGACACTTACACACGAGAAGCCATAGTAATGCAAGTATTTTATTTCACAATCAAACTGCGTGTAAAAGGTTGTCTGAATTATTCCTGTTCACGGGATTGTTCATTTCTTGAGGTCTCTTGCGAAAGGGCTGTAGCTGTCTCTCTCTCTCTCTCTCTCTCTCTCTCTCTCTCTCTCTCTCTCCTCTGTTAATTCTCTCTTTCCATCATTCTCTCCCCCTTTATATTATTCGTTAAGTTTGATTTTTCCTTGTTTGTACCATATTGTTTGTTTTCTCCTACATATATATGCATATTTACCTCGTGTGAATCGTAGCTTTGTATACTTTAGTTGTTTTATTAAAACCCAATAATTTCATTGAATTGAATCTGTATTGTTTTGCTCACAAAGATCGAAGTCAATGAGACACAAGATCTTAGCTACCAATGAAGCTTGATTTTCTTGTTACTATTTCAGTAATACAAATTGTACAAACATAAGAAATATTTTTTGTCCTGATCAAGCAGATTAATGTTTCTTAAAGTTTGTAAGATTGATAATTGATGAAGAAATCAATTTGGATAAAGGTTACTTTTACATGATTAAAGGTTCCGTTATAAGTTAATATTGTCTCTTAAGAGGATATTGAGACATGAAGGTTGTTAAGGCAGTCAGCCCCCTAGACAGTGTTGGGTATTCCCCTCTCAATGAGTCCACAAATGAATGTTGTAACAACAATGAGTTTCGGGGAATAATTCATTAAAATGGGGTAAATATTCATGAGTCTATGAATATGATTTGCTTGTTGTACACAAAAGATTAACTTATAACGGAACCTTTAATCATGTAAAAGTAACCTTTATCCAAATTGATTTCAGTTTTCCATCATTTCTTCTCGTCCTGCGAGTTGAAAATTAGATTTCTTCATTAGATTTCTTCATCAATTATCACTTTAAGAAACATTAATCTGCTTGATCAGGACAAATAATATTTCCTATGTTTGTACAATTTGTATTACTGAAGAAGTAACAAGAAAATCAAGCTTGATTGGTAGCTAAGATATTACGTCTCATTGACTTCGATCTTTGTGAGCAAAATAATATGGATTCAATTCAATGAAATTATTGAGTTTTAATAAAACAACTAGAATATACAGAACTACGATTCACACATGGTAAATATGGATATATATGTAGGGAGTAAAACAAACAATATGGTACAAACAGGGAAAATCAAACTTAACAAATAATATAAAGGGGGAGAGAATGAAAGAAAGAGAGAATGAAAGAGGGAGAGAGAGAGATAAAGAGAGAGAGAGACAACTTTCTCACACAGCCCTTTGCAAGAGCAGGCTTGCACCATTGGACTGCTGTGAGCCGTGGTCATCTCCCTGACAGCTTTAGCACTGATAAAAGAGCGAATTCCTTTCTAAAAGAGCAACATGGTTTGACCCTGCGTCTTTTTCAAGATGTCATTCAAACCGTGTGTTTCTGGATGCGGTTCTTTCCTGTCCTCATTGACGGCCATGATCTCTCTCGCACATAAAGCGTGTGAGATTGCGTTCGTGGGCGCGTTGTTCATCTCACCTTTTTCGTAGGGCTTGAGCGTTCAGTGCACTGTGTGCCGTCGAGCCCCGGCTGACAGCTGGGGTTGTCATGGCAACCCAGCGCATCACTCTGCGCTCTTGATGCGCGGTCGAGACTATAAAACCTCAAACAGGGTCGAGTCCCTTTGCTTATTCCCCGATCTAGTTTATTTACTAGATAACTAAAAATAACTCTTAAAACACATTTCTAGATGATTTTGCATCAATTTAATGCAAACAATAGGCGTTTTCTCACTTTTTTTCCCAAGTATTTTCATCTTTACTTCATTGGCAATCAACTATTACCCCAAGTTATGACATCTGTCAATATGTCTTTCTTTTCACCAAATAGTATACTCATTCCACAGAAAAGATTCTAAAAATCCAATCAAAATCAATGGATCTGAGATGATTTCACTACTAGTTGGCGATCAACAAGCTCAGAACCTCAACAGAATTTTAGGCTACTCTCAAAATTGTGACATTGAGACATCATCCTTTCTGTTGGTTACAGCATATATGAGGGAAGGGTAGTTTTGCCTTGATTTGTCAGTTTCTGCAGAGGACCAGCGTCACTGTCTGTTTTCTGACATATTATGCAAGTAGCATAGTTGGGACTGAGCAGCTTTCTCTTCAGCTGTTTGGTTGAGAGCTCAGGCTTCATCCTTCATTCTTCTCCAATTCAAATCACTCCTCTCCTGTTCACTCCTCTCCCCTCTCCTCCTCTCCTCCACACTTCTCCTCTCTTGTTTAATCCTCTCCTCTTCTCTTCTCCCCTCTCCACTCCTATTCTCTCCTATTCCATCCACTCCTCTCCACTCTTCTCTCTTGTTCAATCCACTCCTGTACTCTTCACTCTCTAGTCTCCTATCCAATCCACTCCACTTCTCGCCACTCTTCTCTCCTCTCCTATCCTTTCCAGTCTTCGCCTCTTCTACTCCTCTCCACTATTCTCCTCTTCCCTCTTCTCCTCTCCATACCTCTCTACTCCACTCTTCTTTCCTGGTCAATTCATTCCTCTTTTTCCTCCACTATTCTTCTCTCTTGTTCATTCCACCCCTATCCTCTTCACTCTTCTCTCCTCATTCCACGCTTCTCTTCTGTTCAATCCTCCACTCTCCTCTCCACTCCACTCCTCTTTACTGTCCCAATCCTCTGCTGCCTTCTCTTCTCACTAACTTTTCCTCCATAGCAAACCCAATAAGATCAGAACCAAATCTGCAAATGGGAAATAGTGCATTCAGGTGAAAGAAATCATCTCGGGTTATGACTGTAACCCTTGTTCCCTGAAAAGGGAACGAGACACTACATCTAACGACACTTAGGGGATGCTCCCTAAGCATAGCGATCAAGCAGACGCTCCATGCGTCTCGTTCCCTTCTCAGGGAACAAGGGTTACAGTTGTAACCCGAGATGTTCCCTTTCGAGGGAACTCGCACTGCATCTAACGACACTTTGGGGAACCCACTAGGCCACACGAGAATCACGCGCACCCTAGTGTGAAGCTGGAACCCAGGCACACTTAGGACGCGAGCACCCTAGCGCCAGGCGTTGCAGGGAGTTGCAGATTGTAGAATCTAATGAAGTTGTGCGGGGTGGCCCACCCGGCTGCCTCGCAGATCCTCCTGAAGCGAGATTCCAGAAAGGAGGGCCACAGAGGATGCCATGTCTCTGGAATGAGCCCTCACGGCTATCAGTGAAGGCAAATTACGCACCTGATAAGTCGTGGCTATAGCCTGGACAATCCACTTACTGATTGTCTGTTTTGACGCAGGCAGCCCTTTCTTGGGTGAGCCAAAGCACACCAACAACTGGTCTGACTTCCTCCACTGTGAAGACTTCTCCAGATAAGCTCTTTTTTCCAGAACTCTGCTCTGACCGGTGCAGAGCAGGTGAAGTCTCCTTTCTTCCGCCGTCACGTGAGGTGGAGGATGGAAGGCCTAAAGGACCACTGACCGTGCCACACTCGATGGCACCTTGGGCACATAGCCCGGCCTTGGAAGTAAGATGGCCTTAACTCTGCCAGGGGCAAACTCCAGGCAAGTTGGCGTAACCGACCACGGTCACCCACCCTCCTCAGTAAGTGGGAGCAAGAAGAAAGGCCACCTTAAAGGTCAGGGTCTTTTCCTCAGCCGACTCTTCGAAGGGAGCCGCAGACAACCCTTCAAGAACCACTGCCAGATCCCAAGTTGGGACTCTGGACCGAGTTGCAGTCCTCATCCTCCGAGCTCCATGGAGGAAACGTACAACCAAATGGTGCTTACCCAGAGGCCCATCACCTACAGGCGAGTGGAAAGCTGCAATGGAAGCCACGTACACCTTAAGTGTGGATGGGGTAAGACCGGCGGAGAAACGATCTTGGACGAACTCCAGCACTGAAGCCACTGAGCAGTTGACTGGGTCCACCTAACGCTTTCTACACCAAGTGGAAAACACATTCCACTCCCCCCAACTCTCCAACATTTAGGCCACGACTGCCCACAACCTTTATATAATTTGTTGGTGTTATACGAAAGGCAGAACTATCACAAACTGAGGAGAGCTGAGGGTGGATCTTTGGTAAATTCTGATCCAATGTTTGCACAGAATTTACAAAATAATTATAAAAATTTGTTATAATTAACAGATATAAAGATATAAACCACAAAGGAAACACGTAGCAACATGCAGCGTGGCAAAACAACACTTCACAAAGAACAAGGCAGTCCAGATAAAGGGTGGATAATGATAAACAGGTGGGTGTGAGGATAATGAATAGACAACCAGACAGGGCTGGGAACTAATGATAGCAGAGGGGAATGATGGGAATTGCAGTTCTAGAACTCCGGTGACAAGGAGCGTGTGAGACCGGAGGGAGGTGAAGATGCGCACTCAGTGACAGGTGTGCGCTCCGTGACAGAGCCCCCTCCCTGCGAGCGGCTCCGGAAGCGAGGACCTGGACGACGACGGGGTCTACCACGGGGTCTGGGAGCAGGACGATCTGGGTGAGTGTGATGGTAAGTGGTAAGAACAGCAGGGTCCAGGATATCCTGAGATCTAACCCAGGAACGTTCCTCAGGACCGCAACCCTCCCAGTCAATCAGATATTGTAGTACCCTGCCGCGGCGTCTGGAGTCCAGGATGTCTCGTATCCGGTACACCTCCTCGCCTCCGACTTCAATTGGGGGAGCCTGCACGGAACCGACCCCCTCTTGGACCTCCTCTCTCCTGGGAGCGGCAGCGGGTCTGAGAAGAGACATATGAAAAGTGGGTGAGATTTTATAATGTGCTGGGAGAGCCAGACGAAACGAGACCGGAGTGATCTGCCGAAGGATCTTGAAGGGCCCAATGAAGCGAGGGGAGAGTTTCTTGCTGGGGAGCTTTAAACGTAAATCACGGGAGGAAAGCCACACCCACTGTCCGGACCTGTACCTAGGACCCTCACGTCTCTTTTGATCTGCATGAAAACGAAAGCGGCGGATGGCACGTTGCAGATGGACATGAGCGGTATTCCAAGTGGCCTCACTGCGTTGCAACCACGTATCCACCGCAGGGAGGTCTGACGGCTCTCCAGCCCACGGGAAGAGAGGGGGTTGAAAACCTAGGACACATTGGAAAGGTGTTAGACCTGTGGCTGGCTTTACCAGGGAATTCTGGGCATACTCAGCCCAAACCAGGAATCGGCTCCAGTCCTGTTGGTTCTCATGACAGTATGTCCGCAGAAAGCGAATGAGGTCCTGGTTCAACCTTTCAACCTGACCGTTAGACTGTGGGTGGTATCCGGAGGTGAGGCTGACGTTGATATTGAGCTTGGAGCAGAGTCCACTCCAAACACGTGAGGTGAACTGAGGACCACTGTCGGAGACGATGTCCTCGGGGATGCCGAAAAGACGAAACACATGATTGAGAAGCTCCTCCGCAGTCTGCATGGCAGTAGGTAGACCCTTAAGGGGGATGAACCGACAGGACTTGGAGAAGCGATCCACGACTGACAGAACTGTGGTAAATCCCTGAGACTGAGGTAAATCCGTTACGAAATCCACAGCGATGTGCGACCACGGGCGTTGAGGAACTGGAAGTGGCTGTAAGAGACCGGCAGGTTTAAGATTTAACTGTGTTACAGATGGGACATTGATGGATAAATTTGATAATATCAGCCCGGAGTGTGGACCACCAGAAGCGGTTGGAGACTAACTGTACCGTAGCCGAGATACCTGGATGTCCGGCGCTGGGAGTGCAGTGAACCCATTGAAGTACCCGCTCACGGAGCTCGAGTGGCACGAAAAGGCGATCCACAGGACACTCGGGCGGTACAGGAAGAGCTTGTTGAGCCTCAGTGACCTCCGAGATGATATCCCACTGCACAGGTGCCACGATCAGAGTGGGTGGTAAGATGGTTTCTGGTTGGCTGATTTCGTTGGAATCCTCGAACTGACGAGACAGGGCATCGGCCTTCCCGTTTTTGGACCCAGGTCTGTATGTGATCCTGAAATTGAAACGAGAGAAAAATAGTGACCATCGAGCCTGACGAGCATTCAAACGCTTGGCGGACCTGATGTATTCGAGGTTTCGGTGGTCTGTGAGGACGGTGAAAGGTTGACGTGCCCCCTCCAGCCAGTGCCTCCACTCCTCCAGAGCAGCCTTCATGGCTAGAAGTTCCCGGTCACCCACATCATAATTGCGTTCCGCCGAGGTTAACTTGCGGGAGTAAAAGGCACAGGGAAACATTCTCGCAGGATTACCGTGACGTTGGGACAGAATCGCACCCACTCCAGTGTTCGAGGCGTCCACTTCCACGATGAACTCCCTCTCCGAGTCTGGATGATGGAGGATGGGTGCGGCAGTGAATCTCTCCTTCAGCTGATTAAACGCTGCAGTGCACTCATGAGACCACCGGAAGCGCTTTCCCCCTCCTCGGAGAAGAGATGTGAGGGGAGACACAATGAGACTGAAGTTACGGATAAATCTACGATAAAAGTTTGCAAACCCCAGGAATCGCTGTAATTCTTTCACAGAAGAAGGTTGAGACCAGTCCACCACGGCTTTAACCTTGCTGTCGTCCATGAGAACCCCCTCAGCGCTGATGACATATCCCAGGAAGGTGATCCGAGTCTGATGAAACTCGCATTTCTGAGTTTTGGCGTATAGCTGATTCTCAATCAAGCGCTTGAGAACTGCACGCACGTCCCGTACATAATCGTCGAGGGTCTCTGAAAAAATCAGAATATCATCAATATAAACAATCACATTCTGATTCAGCATGTCACGGAAGACCTAGTAGAAAAGGCCGTCTTCCACTCTTCACCCCTCCGTATGCGAATGAGGTTATAGGTGTTCCTCAAATCTAGTTTGGTGAAGTAACGAGCTGAGCGAAGCATCTCCAGAGCTGCAGGGACTAAAGGCAGGGGATAACGATACTTCACAGTTACCTCATTGAGACCACGGAAATCGATGCAGGGCCGGAGACTCCCGTCCTTCTTTTTGACGAAGAAAAACCCCGCGGATGCCGGAGATGTGGAGGAGGTGATAAATCCCTTAGCAAGCTGTTCCTCGATATACACTCTCTTAGCCTCAGTCTCCGGTCGTGAAAGTGGATACACACGGCCGTGCGGGGGAACGGCTCCAGGTAGAAGTTCAATAGCGCAGTCGCTGGGCCGGTGCGGAGGTAAAAGTGAAGCCTCTCTCTCGCTGAATGCCTGGGCTAGATCGTGATATACAGCAGGCACACCTTGCAGATTCACTCTCTCACGCGAACTGTGGCTAGATTCAGGACCATGGAGAGCAGGCAGACAGTGGTCATGACAGAAAGGGGACCATTCAGTGATTCTCCTGTCGCTCCAGGAAATTAGAGGGTTGTGTCTCTCCAGCCATGGCAATCCCAAAATCACTGGATGAAGGGGTGAGTTGATCGTGTACAACTGAATTCTCTCCGTGTGACGAGATCCGGAGTTGAGCGTGAGAGGCTGCGTGATGTATTGAACCTCCCCTGTCCCCAGGGGGCGTCCATCCAGAGCGGCCACTGCCACATGAGACTCACAAGGAATGAGAGAGATATTTTTAGACAATGCAAACTCCAAATCGATAAAATTACCAGCGGCACCAGAGTCAATTAAAGCTCTTGTTTCACAATTATTTCCATTAAAATAAAATGAAACTTCGAGGGTTAGAGAGTTGAGAGACTTAATCAAAGGACTCACCGCAGAAGTATCACGGGATCGGGATCTCACAGGACATGAAGCTCTCTGATGACCGGCCTGGCCACAGTACAGGCATAATTTATTCCGCATCCTTCTCTCACGTTCCTCCGTAGTGAGATGTGTGAAGCCGACCTGCATGGGCTCGTACTCCGTGCCCGAGGAAGGATAGGCGAGCAGACTGGATGAGAGAGGCGTGCGTCGAGAGCGAATGAGGTTATCGAGACGAATGGCCAGCTCCATTAGTTCTCCAAGAGACATCCCCTCGTCACGACAAGCCAGTTCCCCCTGTAGATTAGTCTTTAGACCCCTTCGATACAGCAGTTTAAGAGGTTCCTCGGTCCACCCCGTCTGTGCTGCCAGGGTGCGGAAGGAAAGCGTGTAATCAGCCGCGGTGGAATCTCCTTGACTTAGTGCGAGAAGCAGTTCCCCTGGTTCCTTGCCACCCGCGGGATGTTCAAACACCTCTCTGAATTGAGACATAAACACGTTATAGGAGGGAAATGTATGATGACCACCCGACCAGAGAGCCGTTGCCCACTCCAACGCCCTCCCGGTGAGTAAAGAGCAGATAAATGAAACGCGGAACGCGTCATTGGGGTACAGCTGGGGTTGCTGGCTGATGAATAATTCACACTGCAACAGAAATCCTCTACAGGCAGCCGGTGAACCATTAAACTTCTCCGGTAGAGATAATCTGGGATTGTTTGAAGCGGTACTCACGCTTGATGGGAGGTGCGCAGGTGCAGCGGGAGCTTGAACTGAGTGAGCGTCCGCGCTCTGTAGAGTGAGAGCATGAACTGACTTGACAAGTTCCTCGGTGAGATTCGTCAACTTGACCAGCTGTTGTTGGTGTGTGACTAACACAGATGCCTGGGCACGAACCTCGGAAACAAGACTCTGGAAGTCTGCTGGATCCTGTGGTGGTGAAGTGTTCTGTAATGACGAAGTAGAGGCAAGCGGATCCATCTGCAGAACTTTATTAACTCAGATAATGAAACAAGGAATCTCAGATATAAACCACAAAGGAAACACGTAGCAACATGCAGCGTGGCAAAACAACACTTCACAAAGAACAAAGAACAAGGCAGTCCAGATAAAGGGTGGATAATGATAAACAGGTGGGTGTGAGGATAATGAATAGACAACCAGACAGGGCTGGGAACTAATGATAGCAGAGGGGAATGATGGGAATTGCAGTTCTAGAACTCCGGTGACAAGGAGCGTGTGAGACCGGAGGGAGGTGAAGACGCGCACTCAGTGACAGGTGTGCGCTCCGTGACACTAGGCTATCATCTACAATATTTCCATTTATTTTAAGCTGCATGCTACCATATTTGGGCTTTTCCTTTCCAGTTAGTTTGTCAATGCTTTTCACTAGTCGTTTACTGTTCCCTTTGGCATCTCTAATAATTTCAAGGAAGAAATTAGCTTTAGCCTTTCTAAGTTGCATTATGACTTTATTTCTCAGACCTTTATATATTAGATGATCAATAGTCAATCCAGACTTAACATTTTTTTTAGGGAGGCTTTTTTTCATTAAGTCTCAGAGATTGCTATTTAACCAAGGCAGATTCTGTTTTGCATTAGGTTTCCTGGCCATTGTTTTTGTATATTTTATTAAAATACCTTTAAAAGCTGACATTAGATCATTGCATTGCTCACAGGATTTATTTTCAATAGTGTCATTCCTATTTGTTTTATTTCATTTTCAATAAATACTAGATCTTTCTTTGGAATAAAATATATATTGGGGGTATTTTTCAGTGAGATTTGATTCCTATTCCGTGATCTTAACTTTCTAGCAGCTAGAGTGAAATTATGATCTGACAAACCAGTAATCAAATTGTATGTTTTAGTTATTCTATCTGGTTTATTTGTAAAAATTAGATCCAGTAGTATTTGAGAAGATTGTGTTATTCTTGTGGGTTTACTTATCATTTGTATCATCTGATGTTTTGGCAATATCCTTGAGCTTTTTCCTGCGTGCTTTGTCAAGCCAATTTAAGTTGAGGTTACCCATAAGCATAACTTCTTTACCTTCATGTTGTTTAAGAATTTCTGATAAATTGTCAAAGAAAACACTTGTAGCAGTAGGTAGACTGAAAAAACAACAAATTACATTTCAGGGGATAAAGTAATATTGACCCCTACACACTCCAAGGAATTTTCATAAATATCAATTTGTTTGCTTTCAATGTTGTCTTTAACATAAATCAAAACCCCCCGCCTTTCTCTTTACATCTGTCTCGTATGTATATCTTATAACCTGGGACATTAAATACTAGGGGTGTAACGGTACACAAAACTGACGGTTCGGTACGTACCTCGCTTTTGAATTCACGGTTCGTTACGGATTCGGTACAGCAGTTTTACAAAATTGCTTTTTATAAATTTTTATTAAACAGCGGTTTACTGAAAAAAAGTGTCTGTCCTTAAATGAATTAAATTATAACTAAAAGTTTATTGAAGATATTGCTGTAAACTATATAGGGAGCCCTTATACTTGCACATTAATATTAAAGGTTAACAACAGAGCCCAAACTAGCCTAAATTTAGTTGCTATTTATTTTTAGTTATAATAATCAACAATCAAATAACAGTACACAAACATGTAAACTTCACATTAGGCAGTTTTTGCAATAACTTCTAAATCTAACTATAAAATAGTTTTTTCTCCAATTCGTTGTGGAAATATAATCATTTATACACACTGACTGTCATTTTCATGACAGGTTTATTTAAACATACATGGAATAATTAAGACATCACTAACAGGTTAAATAGAATATAATGAATATATAGGCTAATATAATAAATATATAGGCTAATATAATGAATATATAGGCTAATATAATGAATATATAGGCTAATATAGTGCATATATTTAGTGAAAGAGTTGATTTCTCTAGTGAACTAACAGCTGTGAACACTGAATGACTGCCTGAGGTAAATGTGATGCTACATTACATGGTTTAGTTTACAAGCAGTTATATTGAGATCTTTCCACCGTTTAAACACTGATTGAGTGATTACACCACATGAGACGTAACAGTAAGTTGTAATGTATCCTCAACATACCTTGAGATGTTCATTTATGTTTATTCTTTAGGAAGAGATGATCGCTCTCGTTCACAGATGATTGCGTTTACGCACGCGCATCGTGTGTGTGTTCCATGCTTAAAACAAGCCGACTGTTAACTGTTAAAGATTGCATTTGGAAACCGTTTGGTACACGCGTGCACCGAACTGAAAGCCCCGTACCGAAACGGTTCGGTACGAATACGTGTACTGTTACACCCCTATTAAATACAGATAAAGGAGTTGTAGGAGTTTGCCAAGTTTCTGTAAGACACAAGTAATCGAGTTTTGAGTCTATTAATAAATGTTCAAGTTGTTCAGTTTTTGAAATGACGCTGTGTATATTTAAATGTCCCCCAAAGACGCCTTTCGGTTTTGTTTTCGGGTTCCATAGAATGCTTGGTTTACAGTCTGAAAGAGTTTTGTTCGCTGTTGTTTGAAGAGCACTGAATGCTCATAGGGGCTTGAGTGTTCAGCGCCGTGTGCCGTCGCGTCTGGCGGCCACGCCCACTGTCTCACATGCCTGCTGGTAGCTCAGATGGTATTGCTGTTCCTCTTTTGAAAGAAAGGGGGACCGAGCGTTTCATTTGCGGCTCTGCGGAGCCTTGCCACTCCTTTCCTCCCCTCCCGTCGCCAGGGGGCAGCAGTGTGCGGCTCGAGAACACCTCCAGGCCTTCTCTCCCACACTCTGCCCCACCCCGGAACACTCAGACAACACCCTGGAACGCCTCCGGGCCTCCCGAGTCAGGTCTGTGTGTTTCACCGCGCTGCCCCACCCCGGGTATGTCTGTGGTGCCGTTGGTCCCGCTTGTTGGTCCCTGGGGGCCTGCTAGAGATCCCCAGGCCATCTCGCTGGCTCAACCGTACCATCAGACTCGGCTTCGCGATTCAGTGCGCTCGCTGGCCTCCCAAGTTCATGGGCATCCTCTTCGCCTCTGTGCGGAGCAGTGGCCCCCATGTCTTGCGGTCAGAGATCGATGTCCTACTGGCGAAGGACTCGGTCGAGCTGGTTCCTCCAGCCAATATGAGGTCGGGGTCCTACAGCCCCTACTTCATTGTACCCAAGAAAGGTGGTGGGTTACGGCCAGTCTTGGATCTGCGTGTCCAGAGTCGGGCCCTGCACAAGCTCCCACTCAGGATGTTAACGCAGAAACGGATTTTCGAATGAGTCCGTCCCCGAGATTGGTTTGCAGCGATCGACCTGAAGGACATGTACTTTCATGCCTCCATTCTCACTCGACACAGACCGTTCCTACGCTTTGCGTTTGAGTGGAGGTCATGTCAGACTGGCTGTCCCTATCGCCTCGGAAGTTGCACGCAAACTCATGGACATGGTGCTCAGTCACCTCAGCCTGTGGACAGCGGTACCACTGAAATTTTTTCTGGGGCATATGGCATCTGCAGCCGCGGTAACATTGCTCGGATTACTTCATATGAGACCCCTTCAGCATTGGCTTCATGGCTGAGTCCTGAGATGGCCGTGGCAGAGCAGCGAGTACCGGGTCCCAGTTACTCCGAACTGTTGCCAAACCCTCAGTCCAGTGATATAGGGTAGGGGGGGCATGTACAACGGGCATGCAGTTTCGGGTCTGTGGACGGGGCCTGGAGTTGCTAGCAGTACGTCTTGCCCTGGGCCGCATCAAAAAAACGCTACAGAGCAAGCACATGCTTGTCCGTACAGACAGCACTGCAGCCGTTGCGTACATCAACCGTCAGGGTGGTCTACGTTCCCATCGCATGATCCAACTCGCCCGCCATCTCCTCCTGTGGAGTCAGAAGCATCTGAGGTCGCTTCGGCCATTCACATCCCTGGTGCACTCAATCAGACAGCCTACAAACTCTCTCGACAGCCGACACTTCCGGGAGAATGGCGACTCCACCCCGGACTGTCCAGCTGATATGGGACCTTTTCGGAGCCGCACAGGTAGATCTGTTTGCCTCTCCAGACTCGACCCATTGCCAGTTGTACTATTCCCTGTCTGGGGGAACCCTCAGCACAGATGCACTGGCGCACAGCTGGCCCTGGGACCTATGCAAGTATGTAATTCCCCCAGTGAACCTTCTTGCACAGACCCTATGCAAAGTCAGGGAGGACGAGGAGCAGGTCTTGTTAGTTGCGCCCTATTGCCCCCAACCGGACCTGGTTCCCCAAACTAGGTGGTCTGCCACAAGCAGTGGTAGACACCATCTCTTTTGCTAGAGCCCCCTCTACGAGGTGCCTCTATGCTAGTAAGTGAAACCTGTTCTTTGATTGGTGCTCTTCCCGCCGGGAAGACCCCTGAAGGTGTTCGGTTAGTGTCGTGCTTTCTTTTCTGCAAGATGAGCTGGCGTGAAGGCTGTCTCCCTCCACCCTCACAGTGTACGTTGATAGCGGCGTATCACGATGCAGTTGAAGGTAAGTCCTTAGGGAAGCACGACCTAATCGCCAGGTTCCTCAGAAGTGCAAGGAGGCTAAATCCTCCTCGTCCAAACTCGATACCCTCTTGGGACTTAGCTCTGGTACTCAGAGCACTTCAGAGCCCTCCCTTTGAGCCTTTGCAGTCCGTAGAGTTGAAAATCCTGTCCATGAAGACAGTGCTCCTGACTGCTTTGGCCTCTATCAAGAGGGTAAGGGACCTGCATGCACTTTCGGTCAACAAATCGTGCCTAGAATTCGGACCGGCCAACTCTCACGTCATCCTGAGACCCTGGCCGGATACGTGCCCAAGGTTCCCACCACTCCCTTTCAGGACAAGGTGGTGAACCTGCAAGCGCTGCCCTTGGAGGAGGCAGACCCAGCCCTGACTTTGTTATGTCCCGTCCGCGCTCTTCGCGCTTACGTTGACTGGACTCAAAGCTTTAGGACCTCAAAGCAGCTCTTCATCTGTTATGGAGGCCAGCAGAAGGGAAAGGCTGTCTCCAAGCAGAGGTTAGCCCACTAGATAGTGGATGCTATCGTCTTAGGATACCAATCGCAAGACATGCCTTGCTTGTTCAGGTTGCGAGCGCACTCAACTAGGAGTGTGGCTTCCTCCTGGGCGCTTCGCTTCGCTGACAGATATAGCCTCCGTGTAGAGCCGGTTTCTTCCCGTGTACTCGCCCCCAGTGGCCGGTAGTGCGAAGTGCCCATTCTAGTGTCGGCTTGCAACGCCACTCCCGCCCTCTGGGCCGGATACGTGCGTCTATTGTCTCCAGTTGTGTTCCCCAGAAATGGCAAACCCTGTCGAGCACCTCCGTCACCCTCCGGTGTCAGACGTTGCGGCCGTCTGACGCCAGGCCTGCACCCGTATGCTTGTGGAATGTGTGTGTAAGCTGGGTATCCATATGTAGCGGTCCCCATATGTGTATTCTTCCACAGTACCTGCTACCCTACTCGGCTAGCCACGTGTCTTTCCCTTAACAGAGCCCGCTCTGTCGTCTCTGGTGGTGTTCTTTCCCCCCTGGAACCAGGTTGGAACCACCCCAGAGACTGCCATATGTTCCTTATGTGTACTCCGCCACCTCTCCTTCCTTGAAGGACGTGGCTCTGCAGTGTTCCTTCTCCCCGAGACGGGCATGCTTCCCAGCATTATCCAATAGTCACGCTGAGTGGGTCTTGCAGAAACAGCAGTGACTGACCTTCCCTGCTTGCAGCCCTGACTCCTGCTCCTTTTTTTTTTTCTTTCTCAATTCTAGGAATAATACCCCATAATGACAATGTGAAAGAAGTTTGTTTGAAATCTTTGCAAATGTATTAAAAATTAAAAATTATAAAAATCACTTGTACATAAGTATTCATAGCCTTTGCTCTGTACTTTGTTGAAGCACCTTTGGCACCAATTCAAAGGTCTTTTAGAGAATGATGCTACAAGTCTTTTAGAGAATGATGCTACTAGCTTGGCACACCTATTTTTGGGCAGTTTCTCCCATTTTTCTTTGCAGGACCTCTCAAGCTCCATCAGGTTGGATGGGGAGCGTCGGTGCACAGCCATTTTCAGATCTCTCAAGAGATGTTCAATCGGGTTCAAGTCTGGGCTCTCGCTGGGCCACTCAAGGACATTCACAGAGTTGTCCCATAGCCACTCCTTTGTTATCTTGGCTGTGAGCTAAGGGTCGTTGTCATGTTGGAGGATAAACCTTCACCCCAGTCTGAGGTCCAGAGCGCACTGGAGCAGGGTTTAATCAAGGATGTCTTTGTACATTGCTGCATTCATATTTCCCTCGATCCTGACTAGTCTCCCAGTTCCTGCCGCTGAAAAACATTCCCACAGCATGATGCTGCCACCACCATGCTTCACTGTAGGGATGGTATTGGCCAGGTGATGAGCTGTGCCTGGTCTCCTCCAGACATTTACCATTTACCATTTATCATTCAGGCCAAAGAGTTCAATCTTTGTTTCATCAGACCAGAGAATTTTGAGAATTTTTCTGAGAGTCCTTCAGGTGCCTTTTGGTAAACTCCAAGCGGGCTGTCATGTGCCGTCTGGCTACTCTACCATACAGGCCTGATTGGTGGAGTGCTGCAGAGATGGTTGTTCTTGTGGAAGTCTCTCCTCTCTTCACAGAGAAATGCTGGAGCTCTCTCAGAGTGACCATCGGGTTCTTGGCCACCTGCCTGACTAAGGCCCTTCTCAGTTTGCCAGGCAGCCAGCTCTAGGAAGAGTCCTGGTGGTTCCAAACTTCTTCCATTTACGGATGATGGAAGACAGGTTATATAGACAGGTGTGTTCCTTTCCAAATCATGTCCCATCAACTGAATTTACCACAGATGGAAGTTGTGGAGACATCTCAAGGATATGATCAGTGGAAACAGGATGCACCTGAGCTCAATTTTGAGTGTCATGGCAAAGGCTGTGAATACTTATGTACATGTGATTTTTTCGTTTTTTTATTTTTAATAAATTTGCAAAGATTTAATTTATTTTGGAATAAGGCTGTAACATAACAAAATGTGGAAAAAATGATGCGCTGTGAATACTTTCCGGATGCACTGTAAGCGGTCAGGGGACCTCCAATGGAGGATTGTACATAGAACAATAGCTACGAACAGACATGTGGTGCATCTTAATCTGAGTGTAAGGGTGGGCTGCCCTATTTGTTCAGAAATGGAATCAAGATGTCATCTTTTTGTGTAGTGTTCATTAGGAAATCTGTTTTCCATTATAAACAATTGGTTTTCATCCCTAGGCAGTCTTGTGCAAGTTACTCTGGAAATTAATTTTCTTACAATTATTAATAAAAATTATTACAAATTACAATTTTGTCTAATTTGGCTCAGATGATTTTTGGAGTAAGCTGCACAGAAATGATCACATAGATTTTTGATATTCGTTACCGTTAAAGAGAAGCAGAAACTTTTTTTTTTTTGCCAAATATATATTATTGTATTCATTCTCACCTTGCATCTCTCCTCAGCATTAGAACAAATATGCCCTCATGTTAATTCCGTTTTAGTTGTGAAAAGTTTTTGGGTAGACATATGCCACTAAAAGTTGGTTTTATGCAGCACATTTATAAAATGTATTAGGTAATCTGCTCAATAGACATTTTTTGTTTATTACTAATACTACTCTTGTGTTGGATCTGTATGGCCTATTACATACAGAGATTATGTACTGTATTTATCAGGCTTCAAATGAAAATAATGAGATATACATTTTCTTTGTGAAGCAATGTGTTTGGTATGGTATTTTCCTGATTTCCTGTTTAGAGTTTATAAACGCCTGTTTGTTGCGCTGTTTGTTTGGGGCCCATTAAAAAATATGTGTGTGGGTCCAGAGCTGACTTGTTGCATCTAGTCTAGTTTAAGTTTCCTGAAACCTCAAGTCAACTTTATTTATATAGCGCTTTTAACAATGTAGATTGTTTCAAAGCAGCTTTACAGCGTTAAACAGGAAAATAATGCAGCATAATTTTATTCAGCTGTATAGCCATTCTGGAAAAAACGCTGATGTCATCAGTTCATTTCAATTATCATACAGTGACAGTGTGGGCTTTAGATCAATAATTCGATCAGTAATTTAGTTTAAATGGTTAATTTAGTTTATTAATTAGATTTATTTCGATGTTTAGTTGAAAAATTTAGTGTCCCCAACTGAGCACGCCAAGCCAGAGGCAACAGTGGCAAGGGAACCAAAACCCCATTAGGTGACCTAATGGAGAAAAATAAACCTTGGGAGAAACCAGGCTGGCCAAGTAAACATAATAACACAGTAACAGTTCTTGATTCTGTTTGAGCTCTGGGGTAGTATTTTCCATAACACTGGAACTGCAAAAAAAGAAGTTTTTAATTTTTAATTTATAACACTACTTGAAAGTGGTGGGGGATGTGTAGGTTTTTGTGATTTTGTGTTTAAAATCTGTGAAAATCTGCATCTGTGGCTGCAGATTTGGTATGGGCCTTTACATAACCAGGGCTCTCAGTGTTCAGAGCGAGATTTTGGCGACGGCAGCAGGGGTTTGGTTGGGGACGAGGTTCTGATCTGAAAAATTTGTATGTATAAATAAATAAATAAATAAATAATATATATTTTTTATTTAATTCAACATTTCTGTGTGTGTGTGTGTGTGTGTGTGTGCATAGTATTAATTCTTGCATTTCTCTATTTCAAAGATGTCAGGGGGAGGCAAATTAATAATCCATAATAATTTGGAATATATATATATATATATATATATATATATATATATATATATATATATATATATATATATATATATATATATATATATATATATTCCTTCAGAATTTATTGTGTTGTAAATATAATTTATTCTGAAGCAACAGTCTCACCAGTGTTCAATCAGCTTTGACATTTAAATCTGCATATCTTTGATATTTTTACCTTTTATGAAGGGCATTTTCCCATAATCTTATTAAATATAGGCTATGCTTCAGATTTCATTTTATATTTTGATCTATACTTTAAATTAGAATAAGACACTGTAGGGCTGTTGCCAATCAAATTAAATAATTTACACTGAAAAATTTTATGAGATTGTTTTATATATTTTTGAATATACATATAAATTTGAATATATATATAAATAAGAAATGTTGGAAAGAAAACATTAAACTAAACCACCAGTAGGTGGCAGAATGTAAACGTTGTTGTTGCGGGAATATCTAAATCTTACCCGGATACAGCAATGCTATTTTCTGATTGGCTGTTTGGTAGCTATATTTTTTATTTGATTGGCTGGTGAGTGGCAGGGCCTTCTGAACTCTATGTGGAACTCAGTTGATTCCTCTTAATAGCGGCGCAACTTGGTGGGCATTATCCTGGAAATTTTTCTGCGTGAGAAATACAAGGTGTGGCATGTGAGCGTGTGAATGGGTTGAAATGCGTGTGTCTTGAGAGCCCGGCATAACCTAATGAACTGCACAAAACTTAAACTGAAATAAAACCTTTAATTTGTTTTCCATTATCTAAAGTGATCTGTTAAAACACAGTATAATTAAAACTGTCCACACTGACCTATGAAAGGGATGGCAGCCAGGGATTCCGGCTCCACAGGTGAGGGTGGTATGCCACCATTAGTCTTGAACACAGAGTATTCTGAGCGCGAGGGAACGACTGTGGCTGAAAGGGGTTCAGGTGAATCCACAGGTAAAGTATAGTCGGTATTTCGCACACCACGAGGAGTCCTTCTGCCTGAGGGGGGCTTTTGTCTAAACACCACCTCCTGAATCTGAACAGGCTCCTCTGTAAGTACACTGACCACTGAGCCAGCTCTAGCTGAGTCTTGGGGCTCTGCTGTGGGGGGAGTGACAAAGGATGCACTCTGCAGTGGGCTGGTTTTTGGGGTGGTGGTCCAGCTATGGTGAGGGTCCCTGAAGGAGTGAGAATGTTGCATAAGATGGCTGGACTTTCGGTAGAAGGAGGGGCTGTAGCTGCGGTAGCCCACTGTCTGATCATCTGCAGTTTGTACATGTGAATGTTTGATCTGAGCAGCTGGCTTCTGGTCATGGCTTATGCCCCGAACAGAAGATGGCACCATTGCAGAAACAATGATGTGCTGATTGGGCAGACTTGGATGCTCCTCAACGCTGATTGACTGACTGCTTTGATGAGGACATGCTGGTATTTGGGGAGAGATCAGAACAGATGCCTTTTCTAGAGTTTCTAGAGAATGGCTGTAAGTCTGCTCATAGGAAGCATAAGCAGCCAGCAGGTTCTCTGGAAAGGAATGGCTGGAGGTCTGACCATAGGAATCTGTACAAAGTGAGTGGTTGGCACCCATCGCTGCGCTGTAGTGTAGGAGGAGGGTGTCCTGAGAGGCGCCATGTGGCCACCCACCGTAAGACCTTCCTAGTGCCAGTCCCAGCTCACACACCTGGTCTTGAGAGATTCTCCGGTGGTGAGGGGACATGCCACTGCCCGGCCGATCCGCTTGGCTGTAATACCAATCCGACAGAGCCTGGTGGCACAGTTCACTGCGGGCTTGGGGAAGACTGCCTTTCCTAGGGTGGGAGAGTGAGGCGGAGACAATAGCTGCATTGTGGTTGGCAAAGTGGAAGTCCAGCGGGCTCATTGTTATCCCCGCTGAGGATGTGGAGCGTGCACATTGGTGAGTCAGGTGGTGATGGGCACACTGAGACCCTACAACGATCCCAGAGTTAAGGTTGTCAGGAAGACCGTGGCTCTGAGTGGTGGAGGTGGGTTTGCTACTTGAGTAACAGACCGAAGAAGGTTCAGGAAGTTTTTGGGCTTCTCCAGAGTATGGCTCATTTCTTCTCAAGTATGCATCTTGAGAATATGTCTGTAAGAGATGAAGAAAGAAAACAAGTTAAATGTGAATGGGGGTGTACCTAAGAATGAAAGGCAAGTAGACAAAATCATTGGGAAATAGAATTAAAAGACAGGTTTAGGCAACCACAGAAACATCTCGGGTTATGACTATAACCCTTGTTCCCCGAGAAGGGAACGAGACACTGCGTCATCGTGACGACACTTTGGGGAACGCCCCTCGTGTAAAGTGTCTGAAGAAACAATGGAATCAGCCCAATCCTGATTGGTGTTGCGTGATGACGTAGTATGTGACGGTATACCTGGAAGATACAAAGCGACATCTGAACACAACAGAGATAGCGTTCTTTGCGATTAAGCGAGCGCTCTGTCTGATTGGGAGGACATGAGACGCAGTGTCTCGTTCCCTTCTCGGGGAACAAGGGTTATAGTCATAACCCGAGACGTTCCCCTTCGAGGGAACTCGAACTGTGTCATCGTGATGACACTTTGGGGAACGAGTACCCACTATGCCGCACCAATCATACCCAACCCAGTGTGAAGCTGGAACCCAGGCACAACTAGGGGGCGAGCACTCTAGCGCCAGGCGTCTCAGGGAGATGCAGACTGTGGTATCTAATGAAGGTGTGCGGGGTGGCCCACCCAGCCACCTCGCAGATCTCTTGCATAGAGGCTCCAGAAAGGGGGGCCACCGAGGAGGCCATGCTCCTGGTGGAATGAACGGTGAAGGCAGATTGCGCACCTGATAAGCCGTGGCTATAGCCTGGACAATCCAGTTACTGATTGTCTGTTTTGAAGCAGGCAGCCCCTTCTTGTGTTAACAAGAAAAAACACACCAACAACTGGTCTGACTTTCTCCACTGAGCAGACCTCTCCAAGTAAATCCTCAATGCCCGCACAGGGCAGAGGAGGTGAAGTCTGCCCTCTTCCACCGTCACGTGAGGTGGAGGGTGGAATGCCTGAAGAACCACTGACCGTGCCACATTAGATGGCACCTTGGGCACATAGCCCGGACTGGGATGCAAGATGGCCTTAACCCCGCCAGGGGCAAACTCCAGGCAGGTTGGCGTGATAGCCAAGGCCTGGAGGTCCCCCACTCTCCTCAGAGAAGTGATGGCAAGGAGAAAGGCCACCTTGAAGGTCAGTATTCCCGCCTCAGCCGACTCCAGCGGCTCAAAGGGGGCCTCAGCCAACCCCTCGAGCACCACCACCAGGTCCCAGGTTGGGACTCTGGAACGAGCCGCAGGCCTCATCCTCCGAGCCCCACGGAGGAATCGTACAACCGGATGGTGCCTTCCCAATGGCCCATCACCTAAAGGTGCGTGGAAATCTGGATCTTCGCCTCCGAAAGCGAACCTCAGGAACTTCCTGTGAGATGTAAGGATGGAGATATGGAAGTATGTGTCCTTCAGATCTATCATGACGAACCAGTCCTCGAACTGAATCTGACTCACGATGGCTGGAATTGTAAGCATCCCGAACCTGTATCTCCTCAGAGACCGGTTCAGATACCTGAGATCTATTATTGGACGCAACCCACCATCCTTCTTGGGAACTATGAAGTACCGGCTGTAGAACCCGGTCTCCCTGTCTGGCGGAGGAATACGTTCTATAGCCTCCTTGACCAGCAGGGAGCGTACTTCCTGTTCCATCACCCGCACCTGTTCCGCGCTGACGACAGTCCGGACCACCCCATTGAATTTAGGGGGAGGGAAACCAAACTACAGCCAGTAACCCCGTTCCACAGTACGCAGGGCCCATGCAGATATACCCGGAAGGCATGACCATGCGCTGAGATAATCTACTAAGGGAACTAGCCTCTCGAGGCCAGTCTCGGGTGTTAACCGAGCCTCCTCCCCGACCCCCTGAAGTGGCTGACCGGCAGGGCAAAGTTGGGGAAGAGATCCGGCGGGCGCACGCGATTGCTGGACCACCGCAGGTCTTATTAGAGGCGACTGGAACAGGGAATCGATTCCCCGAGAGCCCCAGGGTGGAAGCGACCTTGATCGTTCCACCCTGTGGGGGACAGCTCTCAGTGGCCCTGCCGAATTTAGGACCGCTTGGGAGCCTTCTTAGCCTGAATGACGTCCCTCAGGTCGCCCTTAGGCTGAGAAGGCTTCCTGCGAGAGCGCAGTCTCCTTTGCCAGGCTCCCTCAGGAGGGGCGCAGGAGGCGACACTCTGCTTTTGCACCTTGCGGTGCGAGGAGCTGGATGAAGGCCCAGGCTGCCCACTCGGGACTGCTCTCGCCGAGGAGCCAGAGCGGCGAGGGATGAACCTCTGGAAGGCGGCCGACTGCTTCCTCGCCTCCTGAAACCTCTCGACGACAGTATCAACCGCACCGCCGAAGAGGCCAGAAGGCGAGATCGGGGCATCAAGGAGAAAGTGTTTCTCCCTCTCCTTGATTCCCGACAGCGTCAGCCAGAGATCTCTCTCAACGCATACCAGACCAGCCATAGAGCGGCCCTTCATCTGTCGCCTTCCGGAGCTCGGTAACATCATCCGGGGATGGTCCCTCGCCCTCATACAGCTCTTTGAGGAGGTCGGCTTGGTATACCTGCAGGACCGCCATGGTCTCCTGAAAGATGGCTAGCCGCGAGTGCAGCACTCTCAGCGGCAGCAGTTGACAATCACCGCAGACCGCTCCCTCAAGAGACAACACACAAAGTTGATGCGTGTCCGTGCCCGTAATGTAGCGCGGACACGGAGGCACACACAACCTGAATCGCTCGCTCGCAATAGTTTTGCGTTGTGATAACTTTCAACACCAATTTCACTTCCAGACTGATAACACAGAGCGCTAACGCTGAAGAGCAAAAAAGCTATCTCTGTTGTGTTCAGACATCTCTTTGTATCTTCCGGGTATACCATCACATACTACGTCATCATGCAACACCAATCAGGATTGGGCTGATTCCATTGTTTCTTCAGACGCTTTACGTGAGGGGCGTTCCCCAAAGTGTCGTCACGATGATGCAGTTCGAGTTCCCTCGAAGGGGAACCCAGTGTCACATATGGCTTTATTTTAGTTTCTGTTTCCTAGGACTTTGTTTTTTCCTGGGGTTACCTGTATTCTGTTTCTGTTTCTTTTGTCCCTGTTTCTAGATTATTTATATGGTTACTTATTGTTTTCATCTGTCTTGTTTAGTCCCTCAATTTCTTTTGTATTGAAGCCCTTTTATCAGTCATTTTTCAGCATTATCTTTGTGTTTGACAAAGCTGTTACATTCTTGCTCTGTGCTGGATTGCTTTCTTTGTTTTCTTTTTTTATTAAAAAGTGTTTAAGACACCCCTGCACTGAGATCCACCTCTCCTCTGCCTTGCCTGACCCACTGTAACCCGGAGTACTGATGTATTAAATTAACCACAATTAATTTTAGAACTGATGAACTAAATACTTAATACAATACTACAATATTTAATGGAGGAAAAAACAATATGTTGTCCGTTTACATCTTGATTTTATGCATTCTTTAATATTTAGTCTAGATATGATTGTATGGTTACACTTTATTTCGATAGTCCACTTTAAAACATTCTACTAACTATAAGTAAATTTGCAACTACATGTCAACTAACTGTCATTAGAGTATTAGTTGACTGTCAGTAGACTGGTAGGTTATGGTTAGGTGTTAGGGTTCGGGTTAGTAGAATAAGTTGAATTGTAGTTGCCAAGTTACTTATAGTCAGTAGAATGTCTGTTGGGGGACCAACAAAATAATGTTTTAGTAAATATTGATCAGACAGTCTACAAATACTCTAATGACAGTTAGTTGACATGTAGTTGCAAAGTTACTTATAGTTAGTAGAATGTCTAAAGTGGACTATCAAAATAAAGTGTTACCGATTAGGTTAACCTATTAATAATGATTGATTAATTTTAATACTTTTAAGCAGGGACGCACCGATACCAATTGTTGGTACCCAATATTGGCCAGTGAAACCGTCTCGGTTACATATGGTAACCCTCGTTCCCTGAAGGACGTAACCGACGAATTGGGATCACTTCAGGGAGCCCCTATCAGCTTCGAGATCTAGAGAACGGGCCAATGGCCATTGGCGTGCAGGATTTGCATCTCGTGCTCCGCCCCGCACCGCGGGTATAAACAGGAAGCGAGAGCAACCCGCAGTTGTTTTTCATTGAGGAGCCGAACTCAGTGGCTCAGTACTGCAGTGATGGTACAGCAACTGTGGCGACGGGACGTACGTCTCCGTTCCCTCCTTCAGGGAACGAGGGTTACCATATGTAACCGAGACGTTCCCTTTCAATACGAATTGGGACCCTTCGAAAACGCCACCGTTACTACCACTTCCAGCGCCCAGCGAAGAGCCCCTCAGACCCCGTCTGTATCGGGTGGGAAAACTCATGCAGGGAGAGTCACACTGCTGTTCCACAAGACCCATTCAGCAGACCTTTATTGGATAACGCTGGGAAGCGTGCCCGGAGGGACGCTGCGGAAGCCACATCATGCCTGGAGGGAGTTACCATGTGGAGAATACACGTATGGACTGGCCTTGGGCAGTGCAACATACGGAGGTCCCAGGGGTGGCCCCGGGCAAGTTTACGGCGGGGGAACAACACCGTACTGGAACGGCAGAGGGGTCTCTGCCGAGGGAAAGACACAAGCTCGCCGTAGGGAGCTGTACCGTGGAAGAATACACATACGGGACCGCCGTGGGGGTCACAACATATGGAACCCAGTCTAACACAAATTCCACCAACGCATACAAGTGTTAAACCTGGCGTCGGATGTTCCGCCACATCCGACTGCCGCGGGTTGCGGAGGGCTCGACAGGGTTCGCCTATCCCTAGGGGAACTTGACTGGAGCAGAATAAGCGCACGTATCCATTCCATGGGGAAGGGAATGGCGCAGCAAGCCGACACTAGAACGGGCACTCCTGTGTTACTGACTATGGGAAGTGAGCACACGGGAAGCTACCGGCTCTACACGCAGGCTATAGAATCTAGCGAACGTGTTGGGTGTCACCCAGCCCGCAGCTCTACAAATATCTGTCAGCAAGGCGCCACGAGCCACCGCCCAGGAAGAAGCTACACTCCTAGTGGAGTGGGCTCTCAACCCAAGCGGGCAGGGCACGTCTTGGGATTCATACGCCAAGACGATGGCATCCACTATCCAGTGGGCCATCCTCTGCTTGGAGACAGCCTTTCCCTTCTGCTGTCCTCCATAACAGACGAAGAGCTGCTCTGAGGTCCTGAAGCTTTGCGTTCTGTCCACGTAAGTCCGCAGGGCGCGGACCGGACAGAGAAAAGCTAGGGCTGGGTCTGCCTCCTCCGAAGGCAGCGCTTGCAGACTCACCACCTGGTCCTGGAAGGGAGTGGTGGGAACCTTGGGCACGTATCCAGGCCGGGGTCTCAGGATTACATGAGAGTTACCAGGCCCGAATTCCAGGCTTGATTCGTCGACAGAAAATGCCTGCTGAGCACGCTGATTTGTGCTGTAACACCAATACTCGCGATTCTCTCTCTCGTCTATTGACGACTCTCTCTCTTTCTTTGCTGATACAGCAGTCGAAACTCCGTAATAACGCCTGTTCGGCTCCGAAGTGAATGACAGCTGCGGGTTGCTCTCGCTTCCTGTTTATATCCGCGCTGTGGCTCGGAGCGTGAGATGCAAATCCTGCACGCCAATGGCCAATGGCCCGTTCTCTAGATCTCGAAGCTGATAGGGGCTCCCTGAAGTGATCCCAATTCGTCAGTTACGTCCGACGGACGTCGAACGTGACCGACTGAAAGGGAACTTACAATTCCCTATACCAATTTCAATACTACAGCACTAATAGACTAACTAATATAAATTTAAAACATTATTAAAGACAAGTAAACAGTCAGTAATAAAATAATAACAAATAATTTAAATAGTAATGTGATCAAATTAAAGTCATGAGTGAAGAGAGACAAGCCACTGAGACTTGTAACTTGAGGCTGCGCAGGCCGCAGCTTTGGGGATCTCATACAGAGCTATTTGAGGTGTGTGAGGAAGTTTCCTTCAAGGCTAGCTCTGCTGTCTGTATGCCTGAAGTGGAAGCCCGCTCTGAGGCTTCTTCCATGGTAAACAAGGACTCGTTGCTTGCTTAGGATTTTGACAACATAGAAGTCAAGTCAAGTCAAATTTTATTTATATAGCACATTTAAAAGCAACAGAAAGCCAAAGTGCTGTACAATAAGACAAAATGCATATAAAAGAAAGCATAAAAAGAAACAAGGCAGATACACAATAGACATCCAACATTTGATCTCCTCAAAACAGTCACCCAGTATGTCCGAGGAATAAGAGCTGTCAGTTTTTGCCGGTAGATAAAACTGTGTATCATCAGCATAGCATTAAAAATGGCAATCAATGGCAGCATATAAATTGAAAAGAGAAGCGGGCCTAAAATGGATCCTTGGGGCACACCACATAATAAGGGAACTGATGAAGAAGAAGACTTCCCCATGCTCACTGAGAAGGTTCTGTCTTTAAGATAAGAGGCCAACCATTGTAAGGCGACACCCTGAATACCCACCATCTTTTCCAACCGATGTAACAAGATAGTCGATTGTATCAAAAGCAGCGCTTAAATCCAATAAGAAGCACTGCGTGCAAACCGGTATCTAGGATTTGCAAAAGGTCATTGCTGACCTTCAACAAAGCAGTTTCCGTTCTGTGCATTGATCTAAAACCGGACTGAAAAGTATCAGGAATATTGAACATATTGAAATAAGTATGCAACTGACAATACACAAGTCTCTCTAAGAGCTTAGAAATAAGAGGCAACTTGGAGCTAGGTCTAAAATTGTTGAGGGTAGATGGGTCAAGATGGGGTTTCTTAAGCAGAGGGTGAACGATGTTCACTTTTTCAGTGATGAGTTTTGAGAGGAATTTCGATTTTGCCTCTTTCACTGACTTTTGGTAACTGGCTAAGCATGCAGTTAAACATTCATAAAATACATGGATTTTATCTCTTTTCCACTTCTGCTTTGCCTTACGACACTCTTGTCTAAGAGAGCGAGTAAAATCATTTAACCAAGGCTGAGCGGGGCCCTTTCCCTTAGCGTTTCTGGGCTTAAGGGAAGCAACAGAGTCTAAAGAAATGGAGCAGGCTTTAGTAAAAGCCTCCACCATCTCTTCGGTGGTTAATGCATCGAGGAGGATAGCATCCGCAAAATGGCAGTGGAAGGTTGGATGAAATGAGAGTAACTCACAGAATGAGAGCAAGTAGAGGTGGGAAAAACACTGACACATTCAAACATAATTGGCAGATGGTCTGAAATAGCAGTATAAACTACTCTCAGATTTGTTACGAGAAAACCAAGTGACAACACCAAATCCAAAGTGTGCCTCAAATTATGAGTAGGGCTAACGACTGATTGTGACAGATTAAAAGATTCAATAAGACATACAATCTCTTTCACCAAAGGTTTTGATGGACCGCAAAGATGAATATTAAAGTCTCCCAGAATCAGCAGTCTATCACAACGAGATACAATATTCGAGAGGAACTCAGAGAACTGTTGAATGAAGTCCTTGTTAAATTTTGGAGGCATGTAAATCAATGCACATAATACAGGACCCCCTATGTTGACTCTCATTAACTGTACCTCAAAACTCGAATACACATCCGTTTGTAGTTGTTTGTTTTAAAAATGTTTTTTAAAAACAGTAGCGACATCCCCACCCTGACCAGAGAGTCTTGGAGTGCTAAAAAAGGAACAATCCGGTGAAGAAAGTTTACCAAGAGATGAAAATTAATTGAGTTTCAGCCATGTTTCAGTCACAAATAAAAAGTCCAGCGCGTTTGTAATGAAAAAGTCATTTAAAATGAATGATTTATTAGATAATGACCTTGCATTTATCAAGACCATCCTCAGTGTCTGCGACTCAGTTTTTTCATCCATTGAAGATGAAATCTTGACTGAACAGAGATTTTGCACGCAAAAGATAGACTCTGCGCCCGACTTTGAAGAAAACCGACAGGATGAAATTACTAGAATGACATCGCTAACCAAAGAAGTGAACTGTGCGTCCTTACAAAAACTGCGTCAAGATCCACGGTGGACATATCGAGGACGCAGAATTTCCAAGTGAGCACAGTGATTATACAGTGAGGAAAATAAGTATTTGAACACCCTGCTATTTTGCAAGTTCTCCCACTTAGAAATCATGGAGGGGTCTGAAATTGTCATCGTAGGTGCATGTCCACTGTGAGAGACATAACCTCAAAAAAAAAAAAATCCAGAAATCACAATGTATGATTTTTTAACTATTTATTTGTATGATACAGCTTCAAATAAGTATTTGAACACCTGTCTATCAGCTAGAATTCTGACCCTCAAAGACCTGTTAGTCTGCTTTTAAAATGTCCACCTCCACTCCATTTATTATCCTAAATTAGATGCACCTGTTTGAGGTCGTTAGCTGCATAAAGACACCTGTCCACCCCATACAATCAGTAAGAATTCAACTACTAACATGGCCAAGACAAAAGAGCTGTCCAAAGACACTAGAGACAAAATTGTATAACTCCACAAGGCTGGAAAGGGCTACGGGGAAATTGCCAAGCAGCTTGGTGAAGAAAGGTCCACTGTTGGAGCAATCATTAGAAAATGGAAGAAGCTAAACATGACTGTCAATCTCCCTCAGACTGGGGCTCCATGCAAGATCTCACCTCGTGGGGTCTCAATGAAATCCTACGAAAGGTGAGAAATCAGCCCAGAACTACACGGGAGGAGCTGGTCAATGACCTGTAAAGAGCTGGGACCACCGTTTCCAAGGTTACTGTTGGTAATACACTAAGGCATCATGGTTTGAAATCATGCATGGCACGGAAGGTTCCCCTGCTTAAACCAGCACATGTCCAGGCCCGTCTTAAGTTTGCCAATGACCATTTGGATGATCCAGAGGAGTCATGGGAGAAAGTCATGTGGTCAGATGAGACCAAAATAGAACTTTTTGGTCATAATTCCACTAAACGTTTTTGGAGGAAGAAGAATGATGAGTACCATCCCAAGAACACCATCCCTACTGTGAAGCATGGGGGTGGTAACATCATGCTTTGGGGGTGTTTTTCTGCACATGGGACAGGGCGACTGCACTGTATTAAGGAGAGGATGTATTGCGAGATTTTGGGGAACAACCTCCTTCCCTCAGTTAGAGCATTGAAGATGGGTCGAGGCTGGGTCTTCCAACATGACAATGACCCGAAGCACACAGCCAGGATAACCAAGGAGTGGCTCTGTAAGAAGCATATCAAGGTTCTGGCGTGGCCTAGCCAGTCTCCAGACCTAAACCCAATAGAGAATCTTTGGAGGGAGCTCAAACTGCGTGTTTCTCAGCAACAGGCCAGAAACCTGACTGATCTAGAGAAGATCTGTGTGGAGGAGTGGGCCAAAATCCCTCCTGCAGTGTGTGCAAACCTGGTGAAAAACTACAGGAAACGTTTGACCTCTGTAATTGCAAACAAAGGCTACTGTACCAAATATTAACATTGATTTTCTCAGGTGTTCAAATACTTATTTGCAGCTGTATCATACAAATAAATAGTTAAAAAATCATACATTGTGATTTCTGGATTTTTTTTTTTAGATTATGTCTCTCACAGTGGACATGCACCTACGATGACAATTTCAGACCCCTCCATGATTTCTAAGTGGGAGAACTTGCAAAATAGCAGGGTGTTCAAATACTTATTTTCCTCACTGTATATGTCCACAGGAAGACGATATGGTGAGTTCAGTTCTAATCCAGAGATGAGCAGAAGATAGCCATACTTGGACAGATATAATATCCAAGAGCCAAAACAGCAGGGTAGAAAGGACTAAGTACATTAAAATAGCTGTAACATACCAGAGCAGTGAGCAGAAAGGACAGCATCCTCTGTAGCACCATAATAACCAGGTCAACGTCCGAGCACACGTTAGTGAATGACGAGTCTCTCCGCGAAGCGAAGCCAATGGTTGTAGTAGATGGCAGGCAGCGATACCCACGACTATCAGCTGATCCTCCAGCCGAACGCATGCGATGGACGCAGCAGGACCATTTGAGCACAAGCCAGTGAGTGCACCGTTTCTTCTGCGGCAAATCCTCTATGTTACCTGCTGAGGAGCCGAGACTGAACTCCCGACCATTCCAGCGGTACAGCGGAAGTTGCAGAGGGACGTTACGTCTCAGTTCCCTCCTCAGGGAACGAGGGTTACATACGTAACCAAGATGTTCCCTTTTGTTCAGTCACTCCGAGTAATGTCAGTGACTGACGAATGGGGGTCCCAATTTAATCACGCCACTCGGCTGTCATCCAGTGCCCCACACTGCGCGTACATGGCGATCAAACTGAGAAAAGAGACCCTCTCCCAGGGGAGAGTATGCTCTTTTCCCAGATGACCCGAAGGCCCAAACGGGTGAGGTGCTGGAGCACTAGGTAACGTGTTGAAGCCCAAACACGTCAAGCAGTGATTGTGCCCATCAGACGGCAATGGAGATCGATCGCACCCGGAAGTGCACCGGCGAACCGTCTTTAAAAAGACGTGCCACGCGCAAGCCCTTTTTGTGAGAGGAAGCTCTGCAGAGTGCCGAAGTGCCCAGGGAAAACACACTCAGCTGTTGCAGATCACTGCACAGATCAGCAGGCAGGCAATGTGAGATCGCTGGAACGCGCCATCACACCAACACACTGGAGAATCGCTCGTCTCAAAGAACTGAAGAGAGAAGTCAGACTTCAGGCTTGCAGGAGTGAAGAGGGGCTCTTGGCTCCGAAGCAGAAACATAATGCAATATTGCCAGTGTACTTCCTTATATACTCACGAGGTGGGACAGAGTTACCCTATGCAAATTTCGTATGCCCATGGCACTTCATCGCCATTGGGCGCTTTTTTACATCTCAAAGATGATTCTAAGCGAAACCCCCATTCGTCAGTCACTGATGTTACTCGGAGTGACTGAACGAAAGGGAACTAATGTTTATAAAAGATCCATTTACACTCAGTCATGAGTGTAAAGCTCTGGTGAGCCTTCCATGTCCTCCAGACATGCACACTGAGGTGTCAGGTTCGTAGAAACATCCATATTCCACTCATGTCGCCCATTCGGCTTTGAATTATTGGAATGCAGAGGGGCTGAGCGAGTGGGGTTATGGGAGGATGCCTCGGATGGAGATGAGTTGAAAAAATTACCTCTCCCCGGTGATAATCACATCGATGAAGGCTCTGATTTGCCCTCTAAACCATGTCAGATGGTATCGAGGTTGGTGGGCAGAGTGTATGCAGTGGTGGGTCAGACTGGTGGAGCTTTGCATACTATGACAATATTAGAAGCATACCAAGCAGATCTGCTCAAAACCTGGATTAAGGGGACGGTTTGTTCTCTTTGTGCTACCAGGCAGGCAACCCGTTCCCTAGGACAGTCTATGGCTGCTATGGTGACAACGGAGAGACATCTGTGGCTCATTTTGTTGGGCATCAAGGAGTGTGACAAAGCTGTCCTCTTGGATGCCCCGGTCTCACCTTCAGAATGTTTGGTGCTGCCGTTGAGATGGGGGTAAACAGCTTTAGAGAGGTAAGAATGCAGTCAGCCATCTTTGGGATATGTATTACTCGCCGGGTGCAGGCTCCTCCTAAATCATTCAAGACCTCACCAGGAATGAGTTCCTGGAAAGAGGAGCGGAAGGCGAGCGTAGCTACCTGAATCCCCCCTCCGAGAAGTGGTGAGCGGAGGTGCCATAATAGGAGGAAGCCGCACTCAGATCAGAGGGCTTTGAGTGCGTCAAAAAAGAGGAGAATGTATAAGCGGGGCAGCTGTCTATGTTTCTGTCCCTTTTTCCTTCTTTTCTTCTTCTCATTCCTTTCTACCATTTTGTAATTATCCTTCCTATCTCTTCCCTCGCCATCTGAGGAGGGTGTGGGGTACATTATGTTGTTCTAGAAGAGAGTGAAACAAACAACTGGTTTTAGAGAGTGAAGAAGTCTAGAGGAAGAGACGTTTAGAGGAAAGTAATCTCCTCCCTCCGCCTCTGAGGGTACAATAGTTCTAAAGGAGTTTTGTTTTTAGAGGAGAATAGAAATTTTCCTCTGAGCAGCTAACTACTTTTGAAGGAGATTAATAACATCCTCCCTCCCCCTCCAAAAATACTGTAAAAAAATTTCAGGATTTCACAATATGTAACTGTAATATTTCATAGTAAATTGCTTTATTATCACTTCACAGGCTTTAACTGTGATATTCACAATATAATGCCATAATCAGAGTGAAAATGATGCAGGCAGGGCCATTACAGGAAACTACTGTGAATTACAAATAGGCTTTTTCGCGCTGCATCATCTGCGCTCTCTCATCTCCTCCGTGGTCTCATACGGATTCAGCAGCGGTAAGTGTTTAAATGTCAAACTTTGTCAATTTTTTTTATATGATAGTGCATGTCATTTAAAAGTATGAACCAAATTAGCGTTAGTTGTAGGTTCTGTTGTCATGTGTATGTTTTTGTAGCTGGTGCGAACTCGCGTAGGTTTTGAGCGCGCTAATTTGAATGAACAGATGATGGTTGTAACGGTACGTTAGTGTTAATTGTACCGTATTAAGTTGAGACATTAGCCACACCGTCGGAAATTTTACTTTAGCTTTGCTTTATGCTTTTCTTACTTTAACAGCGTTCTCTCTTTCCCCACAGCATTTTTACACAACACAACCAGATACATTTTAGTGTATTAGGGCAAAGGTAGAGTGAATTCATCTGAAATGAGTAACGTTAGCTGGGCTTCTTCGTAATTTTCTCCCCTGCTGTGTCAGTGTGCGGTACGGAGCAGCCGTTGCAGGGCTCGGCTGTCAATCAAGACATGAACCTCCATTTTTTTAGCATCAAATAACTCAAACTTATCAGAAAAATGAACACTTGAAAATACATCAGTGTGATAAGAGCTACCTAAATGACAGAAACCATCCTTGGCAAGATTTTATTTGACTGATTTTATTTTATTGTATTACACACTGAGTAATTTTGCTTTATATACATAATCCAAAGTCATGATCACAATATAAACTTTACAGCCTAATCTAAGATAAATCGATGGGGGCAAGGGATGATTTGTGTGCAAATTGTGAAAATTTGTGAAATATTTGTAAAAATATTTTGTAAAAAATATCCAGGAAATTACTGTGAAATTAAATACCATTTCACAGTAAATTTCACAGTACCTTACTGTGAAAGTAATGCAATTAGTAGCCAGTAATTTACTGTAAAATCACAGCAGAATTTTTTACAGTGTGGGGTAAAGTATGTTGTTTTTAGAGGAAAAGGAAACAACGTCTTGTTTCCGAAGGAAATAAAATTTCCTCCCTCTAGTCCAGTAAGATTGTTACTAGAGGAGAATAAAATATGGATGGTGGTGTCAGGTTGAGCCAGCACTGTGTGTTTGGCTGCCTAGTAATATATTCAGAAGTAGAGCTGGACAGATGTTTGAATGACAATCAATGATACTATATTGCCAAAAGTATTGGGACACCCCTCCAAATCATTGAATTCAGGTGTTCTAATCACTTTCATGGCCAAGGTATATAAAATCAAGCACCTAGGCATGCAGACTGCTTCAACAAACATTTGTGAAAGAATGGGTCGCTCTCAGGAGCTCAGTGAATTCAAGCGTGGTACCATGATAAGTTGCCACCTGTGAAATAAGTCCATTCGTGAAATGTCCTCACTACTAAATATTCCACGGTCAACTGTTAGTGGTATCATAACAAAATGGAAGCAATTGGAAACAACAGCAACTCGGCCACGAAGTGTTAGGCCATGTAAAATCACAGAGATGGTTTGGATTAATTAGCTGATTATAGTGTGACACTTTGAGCCTATAATACTGAGCCTTTTCACAATATTCAAATTTTCTGAGATTTTGAATTTGGGGTTTTCATAAGCTGTAAGCCATTATCATCAAAATTATAACAAATAAGGCTTGAAAGATGGTGGAGATGGTGGTCTAGTGGGTTAAACCACTGAACTCTTGTGCACTCGACGCAGAAGTATAAATTGGCCTTTATGCATAAGGTTGCTGGTTTGATCCCAGGAGTCGCCACCAGTGTTACCTTGAGCAAGGCATGCAGGGAAGGCACTTTACTCCACGTTGCTCCAGGGGGATTGTCCCTGTACAGGTTAAAAGCGTCTGCCAAATGCATAAATGCAGATGTAAATATCTCACTTTGCATGTAATGAGTCTATATAATAAATTAGTTTCACCTTTTAAGTTGAATTACTGAAATAAATTAACTTTTCAAAAACATTTTAATTTATTGAGATGCACCTATATATATATATATATATATATTAGGGGTGTAATGGTACACAAAACTGATGGTTCGGTACGTACCTCGGTTTTGAAGTCACGGTTCGGTACGGGTTCGGTACAGCAGTTTTACAAAATTGCTTTTTATTTATTTTTATTAAACAGTGGTTTACTGAAGAAAAAAAGTGTCAGTCCGTAAATGAATTAAATTATAACTAAAAGTTTTTTTGAAGATATTGCTGTGTAAACTATATAGGGAGCCCTTACTTGCACATTAATATTAAAGGTTAACAATTAACAGAGCCAAAACTATTAGCCTAAATTCAGTTGCTATTTATTTTTAGGTATAATAATCAAACACTCATAAGCTTCACATAAGGCTGTTTTTGCATTCATTTATAAATCTAATTTATAAAATTATGTTTTTTTCCAATTCGTTGTTGAAATATAATCATTTATACACAGTGAGTGTCATTTTCATGACAGGTTTATTTAAACATACATGAAATAATCAAGACATCACTAACAGGTAAGTAGAATATAATGAATAAATAGGCTAATATAGTGCATATATTTAGCGAAATAGTTGATTTCTCCAGTGAACAAACAGCTGTGGACACTGAATGACTGCCTGAGGTAAATGTGATGCTAAGACATTGTTTACAAGCTGTTTTAATATTGACGTCTTTCCGCGGTTGAAACACTGATTGAGTGATTACACCACATTTGATACGTTTCAGTGTTAATGTATCCTCAACATACCTTAAGATATTAATTCATGTTTATTCTTCTGGAAGAGATGATCGCACGCGCCGCGGCCGCTTGAGCTGACGTGTCTACAGTGATCAGTCGTCACATTAAAGAGCGTCAAAACGGCATTTATCATTTGAATTTTGTGATAAAATGGACTGAATACTTAATATGTTCGTGTGGGAACTAGGACTGAAGTGTGTTCTGTGCTCAAAACAAGCCGACTGTTAACTGTTAAAGATTGCATTCGTAACCGTTCGGTACACACGCGCACCGTACTGAAAGCCCTGTACCAAAACGGTTCGGTTTGAATACGTGTACCGTTACACCCCTAATATATATATATATATATATATATATATATATATATATATATATATATATATAATATATATATATATATATATATATATATAGTAACGGTTTTGGGTTTTGTTTGTGTTCACGTCTTTGTATTTATGGATTCTGTTTATATCACCTTGTTTAAATAAACTGCACTTGGGTTCTCACTTCAACTTGCCTCCAGTGGATTCCGTTCGTTACATATTACATGTGTGTGTGTGTGTAATGATGGAGAACTCAGAAAAGAGGGAGCGCTGAATCCAAATGCAGTCAGGTTTTATAATAAAAACACACTGTTAAGAACCAGGAACAGAACAGAATAAAATCACTGGGAAACAAACAGATACACTCAGGGACAGAACTGAGTCGCACCAACATACAGCCAAGTAGGACACGACGCACACGCACCCGGCCATCCACGTGATGCAAAAGAAAATGTGATTCATCAGGCAGATCAGGCAGATTCTTCCATTGCTCCGTGGTCCAGTTCTGATGCTCACATGCCCACTGTTGGCACTTTCGGTGGTGGACAGGTGTCAGCATGGGTACCCTGACTGGTCTGCAGCTATGGAGCCCCATATGCAACAAACTGCGATGCACTGTGTATTCTTACAACTTTCTATCAGAACCAGCATTAACTTCTTGAGCAATTTGAGCTACAGTTGCTCGTCTGTTTGATCAGATCAGACGGGCCAGCCTTTGCTCCCCAAGTGCATCAATGAGCCTTGGCCATCCATGACCCTGACGCTGGTTCACCACTGTTCCTTCTTTGGACCACTTTTGATAGATACGGACCACTGCAGACTAGGGGTGTAACGATATTCAAACCTAACCGGAAAACCGTGATACACCACCCACGGTTCGAACCGCGATCCTCTCATGTCGAACCGAACGTGCCCCGCCCCCTGCTGCCCTAGCCCAGCTCTCACTTCACCTTATGCCACAACATAATTTTTTTCTTCCTTGATATTTGATTAAATAGTAATTAGTACACTTTTAACAACTAACAAGATCTGTATATTTTTTTTACTAAATATTATTATAATAATATTATTTACTAAATATACACTAACTAAGTGCATGTCATGTGACTTGGGTGATCGCTCAAGCTCAGTGCCACTGCTCCCACCACGCACATCACGCGCTGAGCGTAGGGCACCAAGTGCTGAGGGGGCACCACAAGAAGACCCATTGTTCTGAGTGGGTCGCGGAGTGCCTGAGAAAAACGCGTTGTCCCGATTCAGTATCTGCGGTCAGATGATATGTTGTAAGGCTATATGTCTATTTCACCTTAGAAAACCAAACTCTCATATACTGTGCTCGTAGCGCACACACTTCAACTGCATGCGCAAACGCGGCAGCGCACGCTGTATATAACTTCATATATTAAGTGCAAGATAAACTACAATCATGTAACGTAAGTCATGAAATAAATGTAAGGTACCAATAAATCACGTAACAGGTACGCCGTGTGTTAGCTGGGAAGGATTTGCATGCATTTTGTGTTGCATATGATTAATTAACAGTTCATGTTGTGTATTTGCCATGGTAACTGTTGTTTCCATAACCCCAAAATGCCACTTTATTTTCACTTTGTTATTATGTAGATAAATTATTTTGTAAATAAATTATAAATTATTTTGTACATTTAAATTAGTGTGGTGGCTACATTATTGTGTTACAAAAACTGCTATCTAATAGGTTTAACTTGTAGGCCTGTTTATTCATCATCAGTATTAGTCATATTCATACAATTTAAGTAGGCTAAAGTAGCACACACACTACTTGTGTGTGGTCATTCATTTTTGTGGAATAAATTAGCTTTTTTTATACTAGTCTAGACTAGTCTAGAGTGGAGGCATTTATTTCATTTTAGTTTACTCAGGTTTGCTAACTGCTCTAAAGAAAACTTGAAGCCAATGTATAAAGTTAATAAAGATAAAGTTAATAAGTTAAATTATTGTTGTTGTTATTATTAGGTTAAAAGTGAATCTAGTGTTATTATTGCTGGTGCCCTGCCACAAACCCTGACCCACAGCAAACAGAACTGAACCGAACCGTGGATCCAAAACCGTGATGTGATGTGAACCGAACCGTGGCATTGGTGTATCGTTACACCCCTACTGCAGACCAGGAACACCCCACAAGAGCTGCAGTTTTGGAGGTGCTCTGACCCAGTCGTCTAGCCATCACAATGGCTCTTGTCTCTTGGCAATTTGGCTCTTGTCAAACTCGCTCAAATCCACTTGTCCATTTTTCCTGCTTCTAACACATCAACTTTGAGGACAAAATGTTCACTTGCTGCCTAATATATCCCACCCACTAACAGGTGCCATGATGAAGAGTATTCACTTCACCTGTCATGATGTTATGCCTGATCCATTTCTGATAATTCCAGGTTGTGCAGGTTGTTTACACATTTAACTCGTGGCCATGAGAAATAGATATTGTTCTCTCAACATGAAGTTGTGGCCACAAGAAAAATATATTATTCCCTCAACATAAGATCCCCGGACCATGGGAACAAAGAGGGCTGGTAGTCAAGAATGCACTGAAATGTCAGGCCGGTGAATGGTTGTCTAAGGGAGTTTTGGACGTACACAGCCCAGGTGAGGAACCAGTTTCAGGAGTCCTGGTGGCCATGCAAAAAGGTTTGTAGGAAGCACCCAATCTCTTGTATCTTCTTCTCTGTCTGCGGGTGGTATCCAGAGGAGAGGCTTGCAGTCACACCTAGGAGGTTAAAGAAAGCCAGCCAGACCCGGGAGATAAATTGTTGTCCTCGGACTGTAACCATATCTTCAGGAATGCCAAAATAGCGAAACACATGGTTAAAGTGCAATTCTGAAGTTTCCATTGCAGTGAGATGACCTATGAGGTGTACTAATCAACAGGATTTCGAGAATCTATACACAATTACTAGAATGCATGTGTTACCTTCCGATGGGGGCAGGTCGGTTATGAAGTACATCCTAGGTGTGACCATGGGTGATTCGGAATGGACAGAGGGAGATTAAGCTGGTAGATTAAGGGAGGTCTTGGAGATGGCTCATTCTTGATATCCTTGAACAAACCTTTTTACATCTTGTGCCATGCCTGGTTACCAGAAGCGATCTTTTAGTAGCGAGAGAGTTTGTTGCCCACTGAGGAGTGAATGGAACTGATGAGCGGAATGCATTGGGTTCTGGGGATATATGTGTGATCTGGTGATCAGAATACACTTTCTGGCTTCCCAATACATTACAACAACAGCAATGATGTGACTCACTCCGTCATATATGCTGTAATCACCCGAATGTTGATAGCGTGCAAGCGCAGGTGAGACTTGAGGGGTATTCCAGAAAGCAAGGTTAACTTAATGTCACATATACCTTGAACTCTCAGTTGAATAACCCAAACCTTGCTTACTCGAGGTATGCTAGTTCCAAAAACGCGTCCATGAGTAAGTTCAGACAACTCAGAGAATTTTCCCGGTTAGCACACAAGACATTCTCAACAGTGCAATGAAGTAGATCATGTAAGGTCTTTCAGGTAAGGAGTCCATAGACTGTAATGAGACCAGACAATAATAGCAACGGATGAGTGTGCTTAAATGCTATGGTTGATGGCAGTGCTTGTGAGGGACAGGTCCAAGTAATTAGTATTCAGGAGATTGTGGGCGCTGTGCTGGAGTGAGGGTGGAGCCTGGTGAATCTTTGACAATATGCTATTGGGTCAGTAAATATGACAGTATAGACAGTCTTAAAGCTGTTTTCTCTGTGAATGGGATAGTCATTCAAGACATTCCCACAACATCAAGAAAGATTGGCCACTCCAACAGTCATTGGAGCCTGGGAGGAAAAGTGTTCCACCATCCAACTTGTTGAATCAAGGAAGATTTTTTTTACCACCCTTACACATCAAGCTGGGTCTGATACAGAACTTTGTCAAGGTCATGGATAACTTGTTGAATCAAGGAAGATTTTTTTTTACCACCCTTACTCATCAAGCTGGGTCTGATAAAGAACTTTGTCAAGGTCATGGACGGTTAATTAAACCAAACCTTGCTTCCTCAAGGTATGCTGGTTCCAAAAACGTGTCGATGAGTAAGTTCAGACAACTCAGAGAATTTTCCCGGTTAACACACAAGACATTCTCAACAGTGCAATGAAGTAGATCATGGGTTAGGGTTAGGGTTAGGGTTAGTAAGGTATTTCGGGTAAGTAGTCCATAGTAAGTAATGAGACCAGACAATGATAGCAACTGATGAGTGTGCTTAAATGCTGTGGTTGATGGCAGTGCTTGTGAGGGACAGGTCCAAGTAATTAGCAGCATCAGCTTTCAAGTACCTCTGTGGAAAAGTTAGGTGAAGCTAAGATAAAGGAAGGTCTTTGTTGGTCCTCAGATTCGTGAATTTCTTCGATATTATGTATTTGACCATGCAATAGGTGGCAAGAGAAAGACAACATGGAAACCCTTCCAGTTAGAGGCAACATATTTTCTCAGAAACAACGAGGCAGACAACTACATGTTGTTGATGGAAAACTACCTTAAGGCATACAGAAGCCTTGGTTGCAACACATAACTAAAGATAATTTTTTTGCACTCGCATCTAGATTTTTTCCCACTGAAATGCAGAGCATTGAGCGACAAGCATGCTGAGAAAATTCACCAAGACATTTCAACAATGGAGAAACGCTATCAGGGCAAATGGAGCCCATCAATGATTGAAGACTATTGCTTGACAGTGAAAAGAGATGCTCCATTTAATGAATATAGGGCTGTCACGATATTAGATTTTTCACACCATGGTTATCTGTCAGGTTTGGAGGTAGGGATGAGACGAGGACTCAATCGCAGGAGAAATTGACTTTTTATTTAATAATAAAATAAAACAAAAACAAACAGAAACAGAAACAACCCAGAGGGGGGAAAACAAGACTTGACTTGGCTTGGCACAAGGAGCAGGGAAACACGAGACACATACAACAGGAACAGACGATGACGAACCAGCACAGGACTGCAAGTGCTTTTAAGTGTAGTTCATTATTAGTTCATGTTAACTAATATAAATTAACACACATTTATATTACGTTAAGACAGTAGATCTGAACTATGAACATTATTGTTGTCTGTGTCTGCATATTACTTGCCATTATTAAAATTTGCGTTTATGCATCATGTTGCGACTGAGGCAAATCAGACACATTGCATGTTACATTTAACAAATATGTTGTAAATGCTCTATGCTTAGTAGCAGACCTCCCCCCAATAGCACAGGATACCAGGATACTGCGTTACCAGGGTTACCATCAGATAACATTTGGTTTACGACTCAAAGGAATGTGCAGAGGGCTGAGGCTATCTCCGTCTTTCTGAAAAGGACAAATAAACCATCTTAAACTCCTATAGCCTATATAAAACCACTTGAGAAATATATAAACTTACATACATCTCATGATTTGTTTTTATAGGGTTTGGTCTATGTGTTAATTCAATCTCTGTTGGATTTATGTTTTAGAATTGCATACTATGGTTAATGAAAATCATGTGTATGGCATGTCTGGTGTCTATGAAGTTGAAATTTAAAGATCTGAAAGATTGTGTATATGATATGTCGATCCTTGTGCAACATATTAGTATTACAAGAATCTTTAATAGTTCCTTCATCAAGCAACCAATCTCTAAATGATCTGCTTGAGAAAAAGGGTCGTAAAACTTTCCCTCCAAGAGTCTGAATGCGTTTGGCTCACTGATCTCTAAGGTGGGATTTCTCCCAAAAGCTTAAAAGAGAGACACGAATCCACACGAAGACACGAATTGAGACACTTTTTCCAGCAATTAGCGGTGTAGCGCGACCAAAAGTTACATTCTGTTTTGTGTTTTGACGAGCATGTAATGCATTGAAGCAGCTCAGTGTTTTCTTCTTATTTGATCACATACTAAAATCACGCGTTACCGCCATCTATTGTTTCATCGCTCATCTTGCGGCTGAGGAAGCACGCAGATAACTGTGGTAACAAACCAAGCACAAGCAGTTCTATCGAACAGTATTTTTAAAAAGGGGACAGAACTGAAGGTGCCTCATAGAGATGATAAAGACACATAACCATGTTCTTCATGTGTAGCCTTTTGACAGCTTCGGCTGAAGTTGTCCTTGTGTTAATGGTCGTGTAATAACTTCTGTATGCTGGTAATAAACATTTTATAACAGTTTATTGTTTATGTATAACTATAATGTGATCCGCTAAACTGATTTTATTTTGGGTGCGGGTCGGGTGTCGGTTCTATTTTAAGCGGGTCGGGTGCGGATTTTAATTAGTGCTGCTGTCGGAAAACGGGTTGGATGCGGTTTTAAGCACTGCGGGTACGGGCGGGTGCGAATTTACAAAATTGCGTGCAGGACTCTGCCTCAGGCTAAATGCAAGTACGAAAGTACGAAACACAAATCGCTGTAGTTAGTAAAACGGTAAACTCCTTTGCTCAGACAAAGGATCTTATTAGGGATGGTTCTTCCCAGATTTTTAGACTCTTAGCATAACTTCATCCATCTGTACTGACCCGGTTCTTCTTCTAACTTTACCTCTTGCCACGTATGTTTTGTGTATGTATGTTTTATTTTCCCTTTCGAGAGGTCTCTCGTATTGCGTTGTGGGAAAACTCCTTTTCTTGAGAATATGAAGCAAAAACTTTATTCTATAAAGTGTCTATGTAAAACGCAGTGCGGCTGCACAGCAGATAGAACAGCGCAAGCTGCGCGCTGATTGGCTGTGCTGCGGCAACTGCAGGAACCTATGGCGAGACGGCTGAGAGAGCGAACCAATGGGGGTCGCTAGAAAATCCCGCCGAAAAAGGTTGCTTATATTAGCATATTTGAGGCTATAAAAGACCGTGTTCTGCCATAGGAATTCAGATTTAATCTCCTTCAGCGATACCTTCGTTGACCTTCGGAATTGAAGCCCCGCCGTCAAAAAGCACTCAGAGGAACTTCTTGCAGCTCTGAGGACACCGGATTCCCGCCTGGTCTCCGCCTTCAGCCACCTGCCGTTCCAGCTGCGCCATCCGGCGTTATATCCTTTATTCCCACTTTCAAAAAGAGCGCGAGCGTTGTTGCAAATGCCTCGCCCTTCCTGCGCCTCGTGCAGATGCCCTCTCCTCGGCGGGGACCGCCACATCATCTGTGTGGCATGCCTTGGATGGGACCACGCTGACATTGCACTCTCAAAGGGCGGCTGCCCCGAGTGCGACGAGATGGCGCTGCAGACCCTGAGGGCTCGCCTCGCCAGCTTCGATGTCCCCGCCCCTGATTAAATACAAACCCAACAGATCACTCAGATCATCAGGATCAAGTCACTTAGAAATACCAAGGGTTCACTCAAAGCAAGGAGAGTCTGCTTTTAGCTATTATGCCAGCCGTAGCTGGAATCAGCTTCCTGAACAGATCAGATGTGCTCCAACAGTAGCCACTTTCAAATCCAGACTCAAAACACATCTGTTTAGCTGTGCATTTACTGAATGAGCACTGTGCCACTGTACGTGCTTTGTCCGAACTGCTTGCATTTTAGTTTATATGTTTCAATTTAACCCTGTTTTTATTTTTACACTCTAATAATACTCTTTATTTTTATCTTTCAATATTTTTATTTTGTTAAGGCTGTCTGGGTGGAAGAGGTTGAGAGACGGGGAGCAATAAATAAGTGGGGTGGATAAACCATAGGTGGATGATTGATTCTGTGGTAAATGCAACGTGATTGAAATTTTGAGAATTTTGAGATATCACGTGGGCGAGGAGGCCGTGCTGTGAGCCGGTTAAAAACCACAGAAGCAGACAGCCAATATGGGGAAATTCCCAAAGTAAACCTGACTCTCCATTTTCTTCCACCACAGATAGGGGTTTTCATCTTTATTTTTTATTTCTTTTCATTCCTATTATAACTGTTTTAATTCACTTACGAATATTTTTATTTCATTTCTGTGTAAAGCACTTTGAATTGCCACTGTGTATGAAATGTGCTATACAAATAAACTTGCCTTGCCTTGCCCCGCCCGTGCCTCTCGGACCGCGCAAGAAGAAACGCCGCGACCACACGAGTAATTCTCCACGTGCCTCGCTCACTCGGACCAGCAGCGGAAGAGGAAGAGGAGGAGGAGGACAGCCTTTCTTTGGCTGCATCTGGCAGCGAGTGGTCAGACTCTGTCTCGGAGCCCTACACTTCGATGTAGACCGCCACAAGCTCTAAAGCCAGCTTTGATACAGAGCTGGTCCGTGTGTTCACAAAGGCCGTGGGAGACCTCGGGCTCGAGTGATCCCACCCCCTGGAGACAACACGGAGTAGGCTGGACGAATGGTTCCTGCAGAGCCGTCGCCTTTCCTCCCCTCAAAAGCCCACCTCCTTCTTCCCGGAGGTCCATGACGAGCTGACGAAGGCTTGGAAAGCCCCTTACTCAACTCGTGCAAAATCCTCATTTTCCCCAGCGCTCTCTTCTGTCGACGGCGCTAAGGAAAAAGGATATGAAGGTTTTCCTCCCCTTGAAGAGGCAGTCGCTGCGCACCTCTGCCCGCCCTCCTCCAGAGGATGGCAGGCCAGGGCTCAACACCCCTCCAAACCGTGCCGCACCACTTCAGCTATTGCCAGTCGAGCATATGCCTCCGCTGGCCAAGCTGCTTCGGTGCTCCACACCATGGCTGTCCTTCAAGTTTATCAGGCCAAACTCCTCCGCTCTCTGGACGAGTCTGTTCCTGACTCTGAGACTCTGAAAGACATGCACAGCGCCACTGATCTAGCCCTACGCGCTACCAAATCCAACGCGCAGGCTATCAGGAGGACTATGGCCAACCTGACCGTTCTGGAACGGCACTCATGGCTTAACCTTATGGAGATGAAGGACACCGACAAAGCCTCCTTTCTGGATGCTCCAATTTCCTCCTCTGGTTTGTTCGGTCCGGCGGTTGTTGGCTTCGCCGAGTGCTTTACGGAGGCTCAGAAATTTACGGAGGCTCTGGCCATCACAAAGCGCCACCCCCTCAACCCGCCAAGGCGGCGTCGCCGACCTCTCGGCCGCGCTCAACATCCAGGAATCAGCAACGCTCACAGCGCGCCCTCTCTATTCAGAGCATGGCGGAGTCATTCAAAGCTGGCGCGTACGTTCCTCAAATGTTTTCAGAGGATGCTAGGTCTTATGGCCTCGGCATCGGCAGTACTCAAACTGGGTCTATTACACATGCGCCCCTTCAACGCTGGCTGAATTCCCGCGTTCCGGCTCGCGCATGGCGATCAGGCCAGTTTCGCATCAAAGTGAACCACAGCTGTGTCAAAGCTCTGGCTCCTTGGAAGGCGACCACCTGTATCAGACAGGTGTGATTATGGGTACAGTTACGAAACGGAAAGTGATCTCGACAGATGCGTCCAACCTAGGTTGGGGCGCCCTGCACGAGGACAAGCCAGTCTCTGGCCAATGGGCAATTTCAAAGAAAAGGCTGCACATAAACTGTCTAGAGATGAAAGTGGTCATCCTATCGCTGAGAGCTTTCCTTCCATACATAAAGGGTCACCACGTCCTGGTCCGAATGGACAACATGTCAGTGGTCTCCTATATAAATCGCCAGGGCGGTCTGAAATCAGGCTCTCTACGTTCCATGGCGAAACACTCCTTTTATGGGCAGAGCACTACCTGAGCTCCCTGAGAGTGGCTCACGTGCCAGGTCTCCTGAATCAGGGTCCGGATATGTTATCCAGAGGCGGCATTACCCCCGGGGAGTGTTCTCTTCACCCTCAGACAATTCAGTTGATTTGGAGCACCTTTCACCTCAGTTGATCTTTTCACCTCAGAAGACAATGCTCACTGCCCAATATTTTTCTCCAAATGCAGAGATGCGCTGGCCCATGCCTGGCCCAGACTCCCTCTGTATGCTTTTTCTCCGATCGCAATGTTGCCACAGGCCATCAAAAAGATCAGGGAAACCGAATCCACAGTGCTTTTAATAGCCCCGTTGTGGAAAAATCAAATATGGGTCTCTGAACTGACTCTCATGTCAGACATGGCCCCATGTGGCTATGTCATGTCAGACATGGCCACATGGCCCCATGGCCGAATCCGCCGAGGAAAGACCTCCTCACGCAGGCGAGAGGGAAAATCTGGCATCCCCGTCCTGAACTGTGGGCCCTCCACGTATGGCCCATCAACGGATACCCGCGAACCTTTCTGAAAGAGTTCTGAATACTATTTCTGAAGCTAGAGCCCCCGCAACCAGGCGGCTCTATGATCTGAAATGGTCGGTATTCTCTAACTGGTGTACAGCACAAAACCTCGACACACACTCGTGCGAGGTGGCAGAAGTGCTCGCCTTCCATCAAGAGCTAATGGACGCGGGTCGTTCCCACTCCACGCTCAAAGTATACGTTGCCGCCATAGCAGCTTATCACGCTCAGGTCGCGGGACAATCACTGGGGAAAAGCGAGCTTATTATACGCTTTCTTAAAGGGGCCAGAAGGATGAACCCGCGTCACACTGGATAGTAGATGCTATCTCAATGGCTTATAAGTCTAAAGATCTCATTTGCCCTATAGGCATTAAAGCCCATTCTACCAGAGGCATGGCCTTGTCGTGGGCATAGTCATGTAACATACCGCTGGAAGTTATCTGTGCTGCGGAAGGCTGGGCCTCTCCGTCCACTTTTATCAGATTTTATAAACTGGAAGCTTTATAAACTGGAAGCAGATTTTATAAACTGGAAGCTCTACAAGCTGGGATTCTCTCCATTTAATAGGTATTGCCTGTCATTATTAACTAGACCCGATTTCTTCCGGTCTCCATGTTATTCATATATGAACAGTGTTCAGAAGCATGTGTTATACTACATAACTATAAGGCCAGACTATGTCCGGTCATAGTTTCTATAATCATATGGCCCGATTCTATCCGGCCTATATACGCATTATGCCCTTTTAGGAGGCCCACTTTGTTGGCCTCCCTGGGACTCACTGTTACCAATCTTATGTGCCTCAGGTTCTCCTCAGACCACAGTTTGGGTCGGTTAAGCATGCACTGCGTTTTAAATTTGGTTCCCATAACGCAATACGAGAGACCTCTCGAAAGGGAACGTACTCGGTTACTCACGTAACCTCGGTTCCCTGAGAGAGGGAACGAGTATTGCGTAACGCGCCGTGCTTGTGCTTCTCAGGGTATCGCTTCAGTTGATTTTAAACCTGAATTCCTACAGCAGAACACAGTCTTTTATATCCTCAAATATGCTAATTCCAGCGACCTTTTTCGGCGGGATTTTCTAGCGACCCCCATTGGTTCGCTCTCTCAGCCGCCTCGCCATAGGTTCCTGCAGTTGCCGCAGCACAGCCAATCAGCGCGCAGCTCGCGCTGTTCTATCTGCTGTGCAGCCGCACTACGTTTTACATAGACACTTTATAGAATAAAGTTTTTGCTTTATATTCTCGAGAAAAGGAGTTTTCCCATAACACAATACTCGTTCCCTCTCTCAGGGAACCGAGGTTACGTGAGTACCCGAGTACGTTAGTTTTAGTCTTGTCCGCGCTTTAGTTAATAAAGTTTGTGCACAATATATGTTTGGTCCTGACTCCCTGCCTGCAAACAAATTGTCCCTTAAAGGCCCACTGAAATCAAAATTGAAGTTTTTTAGCTTTTAGTATGATTATGTTAGCCTTAAGCTTATGAATAAGCTGGTGTGTTCCAAAACAATTACAAAATTAGCATTTAGAAGATATAAGCATTCAAAACTTACAGTCTCTCACTTCCGTTAAAATGAATCACAGATTTTGATGATATCATCGCAGACTTCACCTTCTCATCACATCTTCTGGCCAATCAAATGCTCTCTAAAAACTGAAGCATCCCGCCCCCAACATTATAAATAGACCCTGAAGCTGCGTCTGAAATCGGTCAGTTGTTCACATATTTACTAATTTTACATAATGAAAGGCACATAGCGCACTATATAGTGTAAATATGCTTTCAATTGAGGCAAATTAAGTCTGGTTTCAAGTTAGTTTCACGCGCACCGCACACACACACACACACACACACACACACACACACACACACACACACACACACACACACACACACTGTAAAAGTAGACAGTTTATAGTTTATAATTATGTCTTGAATTTATCTGTATGGCTAAAAATGACGGAGTAGGCTATTGGGAGTTGGCTCCGCTCTCATAAAGGAAAAAATGCGCTGGCGCCTTCATCGGAAAGAGGGTTAAAGAAAACGTAGCCTATTTAGTTTCATAGTTAGGCTATGTTTAAATATTAGCCTATGATTATTATTATTATTATTATTATTATTAATTATGAAAAGTAGGGGTGCACCGAAATTTCGGCCGCCGAAAATGTTCGGCCGAAAATGGCATTATCGGTTTCAGACCGAAATAAAAAAAACAGCCGAAAATGTAAACCGAAAATGAATGTCACCCGCCCCTCCCATCCCCTCCCATCCGTGTGTAAGCGCTTAAAGCCTTGTTTATGCTTTCGCCTGGCTGCGCAGCGCAAGCCTCCGCTGACTGCGCACGTTCCTCCCCAAACGGACGAGGAGTTTATAGATAGATAGATAGATAGATAGAACTTTATTGTCATTGCATAGTACAGGTACACAGCAATGAAATGCAGTTTGGCATCTACCAGAAGTGCAAAATGTAGCAGTCGTGCAAAAGTGCAGATAAATATATGACATATTTACAGCAAGATAAAAATGTAAACATATGTAAAGTGAATAAAAATAAAATATGTAATATATACATGTATAGTACAGAGGTTATATACAGTGTTTTTGTGTTTTGTTTTGTAGTGATTAGCGGTGTAGTGTAGAGTTCAGTAGTGTGATGGTGGATGGAAAAAAGCTGTCCCTGAACCTGCTGGTTCTGGTGCGCAAGTTCCTGTATCTCCTTCGTGATGGAAGGAGGTTAAACAGTTTGTGACTGGGATGTGAATAGTCTTTGATAATGTTGTGAGCTCTGCGCAGACGTCTGCTGTGGTGAAGGTGTTCAATGGCAGGTAGCTGGGTGCCAGTGATGCGTTGGGCGGTTTTGACGGTTGGGTGAGGGCCGAATGAAGAGCTGTGGAAACTGCATCCTCTGTTGACCTGTTCTGGTACTGGTACGGGTCCAGTGTAGGTGGTGTAGGTGGTAGACCCTGTAAGGTGATTCAGGATCAGTTTCTCAAAGCACTTCATAGCGATAGGGTTGAGTGCAACTGGGCGAAAGTCATTCAGGCATTTAGCAGCTGAGTGCTTAGGCACTAGTATGATGGTAGTGGTCTTCAGGCATGTAGGTACCGTGGCTTGGGCCAATGACAGTTTGAAAATGTCAGTAAAAACCTGTGCCAGTTGTCCAGCACATGCCCTGAGAACACATCCTGGTATGCCATCCGGGCCAGCTGCCTTTCGTGCATCCACTCTGCTAAACACTGAATAGACGTCCGTTGTTGAGAGTGAAAGTGGGCTGTAAGCAGTAGAAGAATCCGTGGTTGTTGTGAAATGTCCTGTGCTTTGGTCAAAACGAGCAAAAAAGTGATTGAGCTCGCCCGGTTGGAAGGCACTGCTGGTTGGTTGAGCTGTAGGTTTGTAATTTGTGATGGACTGGATGCCTTTCCACATGCGCCTGGGATAAGAGTTGTGGAAGTGCTCTTCTATGTGGAGTTTGAATGTGAGTTTTGCTTTCCTGATGCCCCTTTTCAGGTTGGCCCTGGCTCTGTTGTAGTCCTCTGCACTGCCAGATTTAAAGGCAGCATCTCTTGCTTTCAACAGGAAACGGACTTCAGAGTTCATCCATGGCTTCTGATTAGGAAAGCATTTAACGTGTTTAACAGTAGTGACATTGTCAATGCATGTGTTAATATGGTCCAAAACAGATGATGTGTAAATGTCCATGTTCGTGTGAGAGTCCAGTGTGGCCTGTGAGGCAAACATATTCCAGTCAGTATCCTGAAACTTTTGCTGTAGAGAAGAAATGGCCCCCTCTGGCCATACCTTTACTGTCCTCACAGCTGGTTTCACACGTTTGATCAGTGGTGTGTATTTGGGTAGCATGAACAAAGAGAGGTGATCAGACTGACCCAAGTGGGAGAGGGGAATAGCTCTGTATGCCCCAGGTATGTTTGTGTATACCTGGTCCAGTGTTTTGTCCCCTCTGGTAGAGCAGAAGACATTGCGGTGAAATTTTGGTAAAAGAGATTTCAGGTTGGAGTGGTTGAAATCTCCAGCAACAACAATAACTCCTTCAGGATGTGCAGACTACTGTTTGCTGATAGCTGCGTGAAGTTCCTCCATAGCTAGCTTAGCATTAGCATCCGGCGGAATGTACACTGCAGTCACAACAATGGCTGAGAATTCTCTCGGTAAATGAAAGGGTCTGCACTTAATCATATGAATGAACAGAGCAAAGACTTTCAGTAACAGTAGAGTCCGTGCACCATGAGTTGTTAACATAAATGCACAGACCTCTACCTCTGCGCTTACCAGAGTCCTCTGCCGTCCTGTCCGCCCGAAAAACACTGCGACCCCCGAGCTCAACGGCGCCGCTGGGAATGTTGTTGTTGAGCCATGTTTCCGTAAAAATCATGACATTACAATCCTTAATCCTTATAATAATATAATATAATAGTATAATCCTTAATTATACTCAACACGCTCGCTGCTGTGCTATTAAGTTTCACTCACGGTCGAGCTGTTATGAAGCGACGCGTCTGCCTATCAAAGATTAAGCAAGAGGCCTCCAGCTGAACTACCCATTGCCAGAAGCGACAATCGTCTTGACTACTGGCGCGCGAACGAAGGCCAATTTCCATTGCTTGCGCGGATTGCACGCAGGTTATTTATCTGCCCCAAGCACCAGCACAAACAGTGCACAGACAGACTATTCAGTGCAGCATCTCATGTTCTTAATGAGAACCATTCTGTGATTTTCTGTGCAGTTATTCAGATAATTGTGGATCTCTTTTTGCAAAACTGTTCTGCCCCCTCTTTGTGTTGCATTAGAGACATCTAGTGGTTTAAAGTTGTATTAAATTTGATTTCTCATATTTTAGAGGACATGCAGCGGCTACTCTTTTCTCTTTGCCTTTGATAGTTTATGAAGCCCCAAGTCTGTGAGTATTTCTGTAGGAAGTATATCTACTTTGCTATAGTCTTTGTGTATTGTCCGTTTTAGTTTAAAATGTATGTTGTACTAATAGAGGATAATCGCTATTAGCATTTCTCCATTGACATCCATGTTAAAGTTTGCTTAAATGCTTACTAATACTGTAAGTCTCATTATAATGGCAAATTTTTCTTATGTGATAGCTATTTACATGGCAGACTTGAGTTGTATATTCATGTATATGTATATGTGGGCAGTTTGTAATGCCATATTATTATGTTTTCACAGTTTTACAAAAAAGATTGGAAAGATCCTTAATAAAGGCCTCTCTCTACTCCGGTTTCCTGGGTCTTTATTTCATGGATCTTATGTTAGCTATCTGCTACGCTAACCTGTTAAAGCAAGAGCAGAATAAAAACTGTTAAAAAACCTATTTTATTTGATGGAACATAAAACTTGAAGAATAATATTATTTGGTATTATGATTTATATTTATTGTAAAAAAATATTTTAGGTTTTGTTATGTAACTTAATAAAAGTTTGATTATTTTATAATCAATTTCAGATCCATTAAATTCAAGCTATATATATAATAAATATATACATATATTAGTATACGTTTTTAAAAGAAGCCATTTTCGTCTTCAGTTTCGGTTTTCGGCCAAGTGCATCCTAAATTTTCGGTGTCGGTTTCAGCCCAGAATTTTCATTTCGGTGCATCACTAATGAAAAGTGAGCAGCATGAGTAAGCTACATTATAAGATGCGCAATATGTCTGGAGACATGGGGTCAGACATGATTTTGACAATTGAGTTTTGTAGAAAGTCTTTCTTTAAAGTGAATTTCGTTTTGTATAAATTGTATTTTAATTTTGATATATATTTCATCAAGTAATTGCTTGTATATTTAATAAATAAGAAGCAAACCAAGATTGTCGGGAATGGATTGACGTGCGGCCTGTTGTTAATATGGGAGGGGTTCCTGTACCTTGTCTGATCGATACTGGGTCCATGGTGTCAACCATTACAGAGAGCTGTTTCCGGCTCTGGTTTGAACCAGGGGACCAGGGATGTTTGCGGTCGTTGGCTGCAGCTCCGAGCAGCTAACGGGCTGGAGATTCCGTATATTGGTTATATGGAAGTGGGTATTGAACTTTGCAGCAATCTAGTTCAGGGTTGCGGTGTGTTGGTGGTCCGAGACCCCCCTGGTGGAAGCTCCTATATCCCTGGTATTCTGGGGATGAACGTGCTCAGTCGCTGCTACCAGGAGCTGTTTGGTCATCATGGGTCTACGATATTTGAACTGCCGTTCGTAATGCAGGATGCTACTCTTATTCAGACCTTTCAAGAATGTCAGTGGGCTATTCGTGCTACAGAACATGGTGGCAATTTAAGGGTAAGAGGAAGGAGTGCTTGTTGGGTCTTAGCTGGTACCATCACATTCGTACCAGCTACTTGTTCTGCCCAGTATAGGGTTAGTACAGTGCTATTTGAGCCTCCAGCAACAGGTCTACCCGCAAGTTTATTGGCCCCTTCATCTCTGGTGCAAGTAACTGGGGGTACCGTGTATGTACCAGTGGTGAATGTTGGGACCATCGATGTAGTGCTTTACCCCACTACTATAATAGGCACATTGCGCAAGGTGTATCTGGTAGATTTACCTGTGGGGTTGACTGAAGTTCCTCCAGTGAGCCTTCAGGCAACATCATGTAGTGTTTCGGCCACAGTGACATCGGAGCAGATTGAGTCAGTTGAGTTGGGGGCATTAACTGAAGAGGAGCAGAAGCAGGTTAGAGCCCTACTTTGGGAGTTTCAAGGTGTATTTTCTACCCATGAAGGAGATTTGCGGTGTACTACCCTCCTGTCACATGAGATCCCTCTCACTGATGACATTCCAGTCCGACAGCGTTATAGACGCATCCCGCCATCAGAATACGAGCTGGCTAAGACTCATATTAGTCAACTGCTGGTCATTAAAGAGAGTTGCAGCCCCTACGCCTCTCTGATCATATTAGTCAAGAAGAAGGATGGCAGCCTCCGTATGTGTGTTGACTACCGTCAACTTAACCCGAAGACCCGTAAGGATGCTTTTCCTCTGCCTCGGATGGAGTAAAACCTTGGACTCCTTAGCAGGTGCTCGATGGTTCTCGACCTTAGATCTTACCAGTGGGTATAATCAAGTTCCAGTTTGAGCCTGATCATCCCAAGACTGCCTTTTGTACGCCCTTTGGGCTCTTTGAATGGACTCGTAGGCCTTTTGGTTTATGTAATGTGCCAAGTACATTCCAGCGGTTGATGGAGCGACTTTTTGGCGACGAAAGGCATCAGTCTGTCTTGTTATACCTAGACGACATTATTGTATTCTCTTCGTCTGTGCAGCAACATCTGCAGCGACTTAGGGATGTGTTGGGTCGTTTGAAAGCTGAGAGACTTAAGGTAAAACTGGAAAAGTGTGCCTTTTTTTGAGAGAAGGTGAGTTACTTGGGGCATGTGATTTCCTCTGGTGGGGTAGCGACAGACCCGAAAAAGATTGAGGCAGTAGTCCAGTGGCCCCGTCCCACAACGGTGTCGGAGCGGCAAACCTTCTTGGGTTTCGTCAGCTATTATAGGCGCTTCGTGGAAGGGTTCGCCAGGTTGGCAGCCCCATTGCACAAGGTAGTCGCTGAATTAACGGGAGGCAAGTCGAGCAAGCGTGGTCAGGAGGTAACTGCGGAATGGTCAGTGCAATGTGAAGAGGCGTTTCAAACTTTGAAACACCCTCACTACAGCGCCAGTGATGGCCTATGCAGATTTTGCCCGGCCTTTTATTCTCGAGGTCGATGCCAGTCATGGTGGCCTGGGAGCAGTACTCTCGCAGGAGTTTGATGGTAAGGTTAGGCCTGTTGCATATGTGAGCCGAAGTCTCCAGCCGGCTGAGCGTAATACTGCCACTTGTAGTTCAATGCGGTTGGAGTTTTTAGTTCTTAAGTGGGCCATGGCCGAAAAATTCAGAGAGTACTTGCTCGGCAGTAGTTGCAGGTTGAGTCCCCAGTTGATGTGTGAACTGAGGAACCACCAGTTGATGGGGACTTAGTTTATGTGGTATCAGAAATTCCTACCCGGACCCAGGAGGGTACTGTGAGTATGTCTCCATTGGGGTCAATGGATGTGACTGTTTCCAGAGCGGACAATTCAGTTGGAATATCATTGACCAAGACTGGTGGTAGTGGTATAAGCTCTTTGCCAGTATCAGAACCTCCTTTGCGGGAGTCACATGGGTAGTCTGAGGTACACTTGTGTCGAACAGGGCAAGTCGGGGCTGGACAACATCCTAATATGCATAATTTACCGTGACCAGTGGGAAGAGGGGTAGAGACTGGTAGACCTCTTGCTTCTGTATCAAACTCCGTTAGGGCTTTATTTAGGCCTTGGTGTTAGAATCTTGTTAGGTGGTACCACTAGAAGTTGGTGTTTCGTCGGGAAGACGATGACAAAAATGGGGGTAGATTGTAGCCAATGGTAATTTTCTTCAAAGGTTGGTTTCGTGATGGGGGCGTGTTTTGGCTCACGTGTTTTATTTGATCTATAAGGGCAGTGGTTGGCGTTTAGGGTGTGTGCGTTTCACGGTCACGAGTGACATTATCAGACTTCCGGCGTGGCGCTGGAGTGTTTGCGTGGTAAGGAGCCGCTGGTTGTGGCTGTATTCTATTGCTGGTGTTGACAGGGGTTTGATAAGCCTGTTTCTTTTAGTGTGGACTGAGGAATCCTGTGGCACTGTTGCAAATGATGATTTGTACTGGATTTTAGTCTCTTGGAGTTTCCTGTGTAACACGGGATGTGCGAACCGGTAAGTTGTTTTAATCATGGGGCCCTGTTTTATTGTGCATTAGCTTGATAGGTCATTCCGAGTTTTGTTATTTTCTACAGTTAACCACGTAGGTGGAGGCAGAGGCACTGAGACGTTGCAGTGGGTTTATCGTGAGGGCTTCGGCGGCTGCACGCTCATATATGGGCATAACGCTTTCCGTGCAGCAGTGTGGTGCAGACGACCTTGTTACGCAGCGCCGTGTATGACCGGCTGTCAGATCGGTTGTTTAACGCCGGTGAATTATTGAGTGCTACAGAATCGCTTGCTTGCTTCATTCTGTTAACCTTGCAAGCGTTTCAGCGGCGGACACTGAGTATCAGCCGAGAGGTAGTTTGGCTGGCCGTAAAATAATCCAATTCAACTAGATCCTGTACATTGCCTCGTTGAAGGTTTTGAACCAACGGGGATGACCTTCCAGCAGTGCTCACGGTGTTCTGGAGTCCTGTGTCTTATCTTGTATTGAAGTTAATTGGTTTATTTGTTTGAACGTTTTGTTTATTTTTCTTTTTGAACAATTTCAGAGTATTGGTTTTATGTGCTGAACTGTTTTATGATCTTTATATTTCGTTTCGGGTGGTCACTTGTTCATTTTATAAAGGTGTTTGTTTGATCTAATGTTAGTTTTACTTTCTTTCCAGGAGTTGGGGTAACCAGCAATTTGCTAAGAGGGAGGGACGAGCCTTTCTTTCTATTTGGTAGCGGTACTTTTCCACATACAGTGTTCGACACTTTGGTGTGTGTGCGTTTTGCGTGTTTCTTTCAGAGAATAAGAAAGCTGGGTCCCCAGCCCAGGAGTGGAGGTATAAGTGTGTAAGAATATCATCTTGATTTGTTTATTATTCATTAATTGATTTGATTCATTATTTCATTCATCATTTGATTTATCATTTGATTTGAGTCATTATTTGATTTGACTCCTCATTTGATTTATGATTTGACTTGATTCATTATTTGGTTTAATTTATTTGAGTTGAATCATTATTTGATCCATTAATTGATTTGACTCATTTCCTTCATTATTTGATCGGATTCAGTATTTGGTTTAATCCATTTGATTTGATTCATTATTTGATTCATCATTTTGATTGATTATTTCATTTGATTCATTGTTTCAGTATTTGATTTATTATTTGATTTATTATTTGATTAATTCTTTGATTCATTCCCGGTATTCGAGCCCCCGGGGTGGCGTAGTCGGTTATTATTGGAGGTGTGGCGTACCCCTACCCTCTAGGGGTGGGGTTACCTGTATGGATAACTCCCCTCACTGATTAAAGTATACCAAATTGTGACGTGGCTCCCTTGGAGGGATTAGCACTCCGCCACATTCGCGTTACATCATAAGAAGAGATCTACGCTAATATTAGTCTCTCTGTTTATCCCGAGGTTTATCGTAGTTAGCCGGATCAGATGAAGGATCTGGCCCTCATCGCAGCCCTGAAGTGTCAGCAGAGACCGTGTCAACTAGACTATCCCCTGCAAAGGCCTCATCAACACAACAAACTTTTTTTCACAACTGTACAGATGAAAAAGTTATCAAAATGATTCCCGTTTACATAGATTCGTGGAAACTACTAAAAATGCTGTATTATGCATACCAGATAAGTAATGTCACCTTGTAAAGAAAGACTATGCGCCCACACACATATGCATTCAAACGTTCATGTCTATAGAATAAACACTTAAACACATCTAAACACGTAATATGCTTGTGCATGCCATCATCGTTTTCACAGATTCATGTTTTTTTAAGTTTACACAGAGATAATAACGGTATCGGTTTCAAAACTCATTTTCAAAAACTTTAACTTTGAAACCAATTTCAAAGTTTGCGTTCTCAGTGCACCAAAATTTTTAAAGTTTTCTGTTTTCAGTTGAAAACAGTGTCATAAGCGCACGGAAATTAATCAATCAAAAACTTGCATAAGCTGGACAATGACTTTCTTCTAGAGCTGCTGTACAGCCAAAACAATCTTTGTTGCATTAATTTCCTATCATCACTGTAAAGCTGCTTTGAAACAATCTGTATTGTAAAAAGCGCTATATAAATAAAGGCAACTTGACTTAACAAAAATAGGAAGATGGTAGTGGAAATTTCTGCATGTGATCTACAGTATGATGAGCAAATTAAAGAACATAGACGCAGCCGGATCATTTCCATAATGACCAAAGCAATCTACCAAGAGCAGCGCAAATTACCATCGTTTCACGAGTTCACACTTACAAGTAAGTCAGATAGAATAAATGGTATACATATTTGGCGTGCTGTCCGAGGAGAGGGCTCCAAACTCGGTATTTGGTCCGAACCCAGATACTGATTGCTGACAGCTGGTTGGAATGACCTAATGATTGGATAGATCATCTCCTCCCGAACTTTGTTAATGAAACATCAATTTAAGACATGTATTTTTGGGCAGTAAATAATGGTGCACACCTTTTTTTAAATCACCTTGCATGATTCATTTAAATACTCTCTTCCCATAAATGTTATGTCTGAAAGGGAAACTCCTACAAATACATACAAGGTCAGCCACAAAAAATAACGGTGTCCATGCCTTTTCAGCGCCAGTGTCTTTAGTAAATCCTGACAGTAGTTTTTTAAAGGTCCCATGGCTTGGCATTTTTCTATTATTTTATAATGTTTCCTGAGGTGTACTTATATTGTTAGTATGATTTTACATCATAAAATGTCATAATTTAGAAATAAAAGGCATTTTTTCTATACTGCTGTTTGCCCTGTGGCTGAATGCCTTGCTTCAAGAGGCGTGTCTGCTGTGAGACTTCAGTAAAAACGCCCACTGTTGTGATTGGCTGACATCTTTGCATTCGAAATGAGCGGAGGGGGCGTGGTTTAACGAGGTCTACGAGGCACGAGCAGGCACGAGCTGCTGCCAGAGAGACGGATGGACCTGAGTTCACTTCACATCAGTTCTGTCAGTCTCAGTTCAGTGAACGGTTGTAGTTACAGCATATACAGCAGGTTATTAGTCTATTTCTAGTCGGAGGGGCTGTCACTCATGTCAGAAAGTTAGTAACTTTAGTAAATTATGGATCAGCGCTGACTGGAGACGCGAACCGTTTAGAACGATTCAGTCCAATTTGGTGAACTGATTCGGTTCACTAAAAAGAACCGGTTCAAAAGAAAGATCGTTCGCGAACCGGACATCACTAATGTACCAGAGACTGAGCTCAGCGATTGCTAACAAAGTTATTTATAGTAACTACTGAGTTATGAGAGCGCTGTCAGCACGAGTTTATTGTGTTTGTATCTGAGAGTTTCTGAATAAACACGAGTCCCAGTCACACCGAGTCCGTCTTCATCATTATTACCATCTTTGTAACACATGCAAAGTACCATTACAGCTGTCAAGATGAACGAGTTACGAGTAAGTGTTGATAATAGCATTATTTTTTAGATATTTTCCTATCATATGAAAACCGTCACTGCCAGCGTTCACTCGCATTGAGTACACAGCGGAAACAAAGACACAACAGCGCAGTAATCGAATGTAACCCAGTTTATTGTGGGGATAGCTGCCTAGCCCGGATATGCTCACGCTTACCCCCCTTCTGCTTAATCTCGCGCCGCGTGTGGTGCCTCCGCTGTGGGCCAGATGCAGTACTGGGGGTCGGGGATGTTGAAGGCCAGGCCAGTGCAGCCCGAGCTTCGGCGTGTGTGAGGTTTATCTCTAAGGATGTAACTCTGCTAATGTTGAGCAGAAACGACTGTATGCACATTTTAGAACAGATAGACGCAACAAGGACGTACAAAAACACTGACTCACAAGATCGAAAACACCGTTCTGTCGGGAGAGAGAAGCCGCAGTGTGTGCACAAATAATAAATAATTAGCTACACATAAGAAATCACTGATCACAGATCAGAAGGAACTGAAAAAAGACTTAGGTTTTCATTTGTACATCCAAACACTGAGAAACTGCCAGCGTTCACTCGTTCACAACCCATGATCTCTCGAGCGTTTGCATGGGCGTACCAGATTCTCTGGGCGGAGGAAAGGGAGGTAACCGCTCCTGCTTGGACGTCAAACCAGGAGACTTCAGGATTGGCTAGTCTGGCCTGTCATTTTCTCAAAGGCAGAGAAAGACAGCCAGAACTCGGGTTTACACCGATCAACATTTCTATCCATTTGGGGACAATATTCAGGCTAGGGGAACTCATATTAATGTTGAAAAACCTCATAAAATGAAAATTTCATGCCATGGGACCTTTAATGGCAAAAGCAAGTTTGCGCTGACTTAAGCTGTTAGTAAATCTGGACCTAAAATGTTCTCAGTTTTTAGCTTATCACAGTGTCAAAATACAATTTATGAGAATAACAGCATATTTTACTGCTAAATCACGTTATAGCATCAGTCGAGTTGAAATAACTTGAGAAATTATATTCTTTTATAGTATTCTTTACAGTGATAAAAGCTATGTCGATTAACATTACATATCCCTACGAAAATAACCAAGATGTCTTGAAGAACTGCTCAATGGTGTGTTAATTCTCATATTGTTTTATTCAGTCAACAGAAGATAAAACTTCCTTATTTATGAGAGATGACCTCAAAACTATATGAATATTCTCTCACAGTTTTTTAGAGAGGCCAATACCATAATGTGTCGCAACTTCAGTCTGCTGATCCTTTGATAATAGATTTAACAACGAATAGAAGGACATTCAACAAATCTGTTTATTTCGACAGATGAAGTACAATAATTGCACATTTTCTAATGAACGATTCTATATTTAAAAAACGACTCTATAATTCGACGTTTTTAGCTTTATGACAGATGGCAGCGTTAAGGTGCAATACCTATTATACTTTGGGATGTCAACCAGGTACTGGCGCTAGATTATTCATCCCAGACTCATTTAAATATTTACCTGTAAAAACAGAAACAAAGCACGCACATCACGTGCAAAAATATGCTTAAATTTGCATGCTCAACAAAGAATTAATAAAAATAGAAAAAAAAGTCTGTAAGCTTTGTAATGTAATAGTGGACACACACACGGGTTGTTTCACACACAGGCTCTTCGTCAGATGTGTTGCTTGAAACGTAACCCATGTGTGAGTCCACTATTAAAACGTTTTGCATATTTTGTTAGGGTTAGGGTTAGGCTATTTTTAAAAATGTACAGTCGTGGCCAAAAGATTTGAGAATGACACAAATATAAATTTTTACAAAGTCTGCTGCCTCAGTTTTTATGATGGCAATTTGCATATACCCCAGGATGTTCTGAAGAGTGATCAAATGAATTGCAATTAATTGTCCCTCTTTGCCATGAAAATTAACTTAATCCCAAAAAACATGTCCACTGCATTTCAGCCCTGCCACAAAAGGACCAGCTGACATGTCAGGGATTCTCTTGTTAACACAGGTGAAAGTGTTGGTGAGGACAAGGCAGGAGATCACTCTGTCAAGCTGGTTGAGTTAGAATAAGAGACTGGAAGCTTTAAAAGTAGGGTGGTGCTTGAAATAATTGTTCTTCGTCTGTTAACCATGGTTACCTGCAAGGAAACAAATGCTATCATCATTGCTTAGCACAAAAAGGGATTCACAGGGAAGGATATTGCGGCTAGTGATATTGCACCTAAATCAACCATTTATCAGATCGTCAAGACCTTCAAGTAGAGAGGTTCAAATGTTGTGAAGAAGGCTTAGGGGCACCCAAGAAAGTCCAGCAAACGGCAGGACCGTTTCCTAAAGTTGATTCAGCTGCGGGATTGGGGCACCACCAGTGCAGAGCTTGTTCAGGAACAGAAGCAGGCAGGTGTGAGTGGCATCTGCAAGCACAGTAAGGCGTGAAGACTTTTGGAGGATGGCCTGGTGTCAAGAAGGGCAGTAAAGAAGCCACTACTCTTCAGGAAAAACATCGGGGACAGACTGATATTCTGCAACGGGTACAAGGATTGGACTGCTGAGAACTGGGGTAAAGTCATTTTCTCTGATGAATCCCCTTTCCAAATGTTTTGGGGAAGAAAACGTGAGTGCTACCATCAGTCCTGTGTTATGCCAACAGTAAAGCATCCTGAGACCATTCATGTTTGGGGTTGCTTCTCCACCAAGGGAGTGGGCTCACTCACAATTTTGTCTAAGAACACAGCCATGAGTAAAGAATGGTACAAAAACATCCTCCAAGAGCAACTTCTCCCAACCATCCAAGAGCAGTTTTATGGCGAACAATGCCTTTTCCAGCATGATGAAGCACCTTGCCATAAGATAAAAGTGATAACTAAGTGGCTCAGGTAACAAAACATTGAAATGTTGGACCCATGGCCAGGAAACTCCCCAGACCTTAATCCCATTGAGAACTTGTGTTCAATCCTCGAAGGCGGGTGGACAAACAAAAACTCACAAATTCTGACAAACTCCAAGCATTGATTATGCAAGAATGGGCTGCAATTGGTCAGGATGTGGCCCAGAAATTGATTGACAGCATGCCAGGGCAAATTGCAGAGGTCTTGAAAAAGAAGGGTCAACACTGCAAATATTGACTCTTTGCATAAACTTAATGTAATTGTCAATAAAAGCCTTTGACACTTATTAAATGCTTGTAATTATACTTCAGTATACCATAATAACATCTGACAAAAAGATCTAAAAACACTGAAGCAATAGACTTTGTGAAAATTAATGTCATTCTCAAAACTTTTGGCGACGGCTGTACTTCTGCAAAATTATCTGAATCTGGCTATGTTTTATTACGTAGCTTTTTGTACGATCACTGCAGTTCAGAATTGAAATGTCCAGTGAGTGGTGCTAAAAGGTTATTGGTCCACCAACATTAAACCCTAAACCTACCCTATAGTGTTAACAAAAGCAAATGTGACATCCCAGAGAGCATTGTGACATTGAGTCAATGTTGAAAATCCATCAGAATCATCATTTTGGTTGAGGTTGAAATTTCAATGCTTAGTAATATTGGATCAATGTTGAAAATTCTATGCTAAAAAAATATTGGACCAATGTTGAAAATTCAATTCTAAATAATATTGGATCAATGTTGATAATTCCATGCTTTTCAGTGTTGAAAAGACAAACATTGAATACATGTTGATTTTTGGTCAGCTTAATTCTCCACTGGTGAGGCTTACTGTCAATCTATATGTCTCATAATTTAACATGTTAAAGCAAATCCAAATTAACTGCGTACATTTCTGTGAAATGTGAGCACATTCATTATCCTCAAAGGATGAATCTCCGCCAACGAGTGTGTAGATTAACAAAGAACTCCTACCATAAATTTAACTCAATGGGATGAACCAGTTGATTATTATTAATCTGAATGTTTTAATTATTGGTTTAAAATCTCCTCCTTCATGGAAAACATCTCCAATCCTTTAGTTTTTTTTCGCTAGCTACAGCACATTCAGTGAGATATACACTCACCTAAAGGATTATTAGGAACACCATACTAATACTGTGTTTGACCCCCTTTCGCCTTCAGAACTGCCTTAATTCTACGTGGCATTGATTCAACAAGGTGCTGAAAGCATTCTTTAGAAATGTTGGCCCATATTGATAGGATAGCATCTTGCAGTTGATGGAGATTTGTGGGATGCACATCCAGGGCACGAAGCTCCCGTTCCACCACATCCCAAAGATTCTCTATTGGGTTGAGATCTGGTGACTGTGGGGGCCATTTTAGTACAGTGAACTCATTGTCATGTTCAAGAAACCAATTTGAAATGATTTGAGCTTTGTTACATGGTGCATTATCCTGCTGGAAGTAGCCATCAGAGGATGGGTACATGGTGGTCATAAAGGGATGGACATGGTCAGAAACAATGCTCAGGTAGGCCATGGCATTTAAACGATGCCCAATTGGCACTAAGGGGCCTAAAGTGTGCCAAGAAAACATCCCCCACACCATTACACCACCACCACCAGCCTGCACAGTGGTAACAAGGCATGATGGATCCATGTTCTCATTCTGTTTACGCCAAATTCTGACTCTACCATCTGAATGTCTCAACAGAAATCGAGACTCATGAGACCAGGCAACATTTTTCCAGTCTTCAACTGTCCAATTTTGGTGAGCTTGTGCAAATTGTAGCCTCTTTTTCCTATTTGTAGTGGAGATGAGTGGTACCCGGTGGGGTCTTCTGCTGTTGTAGCCCATCCGCCTCAAGGTTTGTGCGTGTTGTGGCTTCACAAATGCTTTGCTGCATACCTCGGTTGTAACGAGTGGTTATTTCAGTCAAAGTTGCTCTTCTATCAGCTTGAATCAGTCGGCCCATTCTCCTCTGACCTCTAGCATCAACAAGGCATTTTCACCCACAGGACTGCCGCATACTGGATGTTTTTCCCTATTCACACCATTCTTTGTAAACCCTTTGTAGAAATGGTTGTGCGTGAAAATCCCAGTAGCTGAGCAGATTGTGAAATACTCAGACCGGCCCGTCTGGCACCAGCCACCATGCCATGCTCAAAATTGCTTAAATCACCTTTCTTTCCCATTCTGACATTCAGTTTGGAGTTCAGGAGATTGTCTTGACCAGGACCACACCCCTAAATGCATTGAAGCAACTGCCATGTGATTGGTTGATTAGATAATTGCATTAATGAGAAATTGAACAGGTGTTCCTAATAATCCTTTAGGTGAGTGTATAATGACTGTCACAGAGTCCTTAATTCTTGTGGTCATCCAGTTATATAAATCATACCCTATCTGTTTTAAATTTAAAAAAAATGTAGGCTATTATTATTATTATTACTTTAAAAATCATGTATAATTTACATACATTTAATTATTTATTAGAATACAGGGTTAATAAAGAATTTAGAATATTCTTTCCCCTAATTATTATCAAATGTGCCACAATCCAATCCAATCGGTGGCGGTAATGCACCTTCAAGCTGGTTGCCAACGACCAATCAGATCAAAGCGCTGCTTAACAGACTTCAAGCACGAAAAAGACAGGGACAGGACAGCAACAGTGTTTAGAGGTAAGTACAAAAAGATTAATACAATTCATCTCAATTTTCATTTCGTGATTTTATTTATCTTTATTTCTTACAACTTGCGTCAATAGAGTCTTGTGAACGCCCTCTGTGCATAACCAACGGTCAGGATATTCTTTAAATAAGTTAATACATTGAATTTCAGTTTTTCACCAAACCCGATCATATTTTTATTCATCTTTATTTCTTAAACTGGGGATACACTGTGCGATTTTCGTCTGATTTCGAGCCGAATTCGAGCCAAATTCTGACTTGTGCGACTATTTTTTGGATTGGGACGATTTTCAGCTTTGTCGTGCGCCTTATGTTGTGAAGTATTCTGTAGTGTACAGGGAGAAAAGAGAGGCGATCGGATGGTTGGATGAATTTCTGGCATGTCAGTAATTCTGGTTGCCCCTCGTGAGCTAATCGCACAGCTGAAGCAGAGCTACGAACTGATTCCCCCCCATTTCCCCTCTCCGCACCTGCGCGAAAGCAGAAGTTGAACAATTTAATCTTAAATGGAGCAAGAAAGAAAACGAAAAGAGTGAGATCTTTAAATTCTGTAGGCAGCTATATCAAACTGCAGAAATTTAGCAAACTGTTGCGTATCCAGTTCGTATTGTAAAATGGATAATCTTTTCCAAACCACCGTGTAGCCTATCCAGCTCCTCTTTTATTAATTTAGCTACTTGATCTTTAATTAACCTGTTTCACTTTCACACTTTATTTATTTACTATTAGATACAATATTAATATTAAATCAAACACTGGATATTTTCACATTCATTCCTCCTGTGTGTCTGCTTTAAAGTGCTTTAAAGGAAAAAGTCTATACTAAAATTCATTAAATAGTCTTAAATGTAAATTCAGTGTGTTTTAACTGTAATGTAAAGATTTTAATCAAAATTCAAGTTTCATTTAATTTTTTAGTACATTTGTAATGCATATAATTAATCACATTTCCAAATATTTACTAACATCTTAAGTGAATGCTGATAAAAAGGATGCATCAGAGTTTATCCTTGCTGGGACAGAGCAAAAATGGCTCCGATACACCCCTGAAAGGCTTGGGGGCATTGCTCGTGGTGGAAACCCCTAAGTTTCCCCTAAGAGTATTCAGAGTATTTCATTCTTTCTTCTATCTTCTTTCTTTCAGTAGTACTGTCCTATTTCTGTCTTTATTGGCGAGTTTCCAGTTGTATTTACTTCCATTTTGCAGATGCAGGTTGTCATGTTTTTCCAGGCTCTTTTCCTGGCAACTATGTTATAAATTCAGATGTAATTGTTTTAAGTCAATGTGAGATTTCCTCTTGAAACTGTGGGGGCATAAATAAATACATTTGCATGTAAACTGAAGGATGTTGTTTACTTTGAGTGGTGCAAAATCATATCAATTGCAGCCATACATGGTCTCTGATTGAAAGGAATAAATTAAAGAGACAATTAACTTGCATAGAATCCTGCTGTACATAAAGCAAGATTGATTTGATAGTGTTTCTATGTTGATTCAATGTTAAATAAGTGATTTAATTTAAGTTGAAAAAAATATTGATTTTAGGGCCATGATCTATTTTTCATCGTTGAAATAACATTATTTTAGGGTGCAAACCTGATGAAAAATCAATGTTAAATTTCAACATTGATTCAATTATATTTTAGTTAAACCATTAATATTGATTCAACGTTGTTTCAGTGTTGGTCTGCTATCTGGAATAAAAATGCAATTGCTAAAGCAACCATTCATTCTAATTGTCTTTGAGCTCGTTTGTTGTAACTCGTTTTTCACAGGATTCGTACCCAATCTCTCCGTATCAGAAGTACAGTTCCTTTCCAGCCGAGCTACCGAGCCGAGATATATCCAGCTGCAGCCCCGCAGCACACCAGTTTCAGATCACCAGTTTCAGAACCTCATCCACAGAACCGGAAGTGAGCGGCACTACCCATACACGTTGTTTTCATATGGATTTTAAAGTTACTTTTCTATTAATATCCTTGATCAAGAGAAACATGCATTTAAGCCAGTGAGATGTGAATAGAAGCATGAAGGAGAATATGAGTTGTGTGTGATATTTCTGTCATGATACATGTGGTGGTGAATGAATATTGAATCTGTTCACGTCTTTCACGTTTTATCATTAAAGCTTTTTTTGCATTTGTCAAAAGATATTATTTTTCTTAATATTAAATAATTATTAATTAATAAAACATATTAATTTTGTTTTCAGGGATGAAAAGACTTTCATCTTTTCACGTCTTTCACATTTTATCATTAAAGCTTTTTTGCATTAGTCAAAAGATATTATTTGTCTTAATATTAAAGAATTATTCATTAATAAAACATATTCATTTCATTTTCAGGGATGAAAACACTCTCTTTTCAAGTATTTCTGCAGAAATGTCATGATCATAAGTTTAAGCATAAGTTTAAGATTTAAGTTTTTGTGTTTTAAGATAACTTTTTTTGCATGTTTTTATTTTTTATTATTTATTATGTGCCGTTTAAATTAGTTTTAAACCTATTATTTTAGAAATATTTTATATATGTCCTATTTGGTTTCTTTCAGTTTCACTTTAAGGCCTTGTATTAAATGGTTATTTTTATTTGACATTTGAAAAATAAAAATGTCTCATTCTCTGTCTATTATTTTCAATCGAAATAATACGATTGAATATAGAGTCAAATGGGAAACACTTTATAACATGTTAAAAATATATTAGGCCTCATATATTTTTAAAATAATAAAAAAGTTGTAGTATTGTTAAAGTAACAATAAGCTACAGTGTTTGTGCCCATTAACATTAAATCTCATAGGCTATTTTCTGTCAGTATTATTTGTAACAACATGAATGTGAACAAAATAATACTAATATATCTATAGTCAAATGGGAAAAACTTTACAACATGTTATACATTTATTAATATTTTTTAAATAAAAACTGTGTATAGTTTTAGCCTGTTTCCATGAAGTATAAACTACTGTCTTTGTATTCATTGATTTAGGCATGATCAATAGGCTATATGTTTTAAAATGTGAATCATTGTACATTATGACATGCATATTATATGAACAGAAAAGTGACTTTATTTAAAAGTATTGTTGTTAAACATTGTAGACATTGATCCGATCCAAATCCATGTGAAAACAGTTTATATTTAACAAATAAAATTACATATCTGACTGTTCAAGCCCCGCCCTTCACTTCCAGTTCGGTGGATGGGGTTCTGAAACTGGTGTTCTGAAACTGGTGTGCTGCGGGGCTGCAGCTGGATACTATTGACCGAGCCAGAAAAGCCAAACATATGGAGCTGGTTATGTGATGCAAAATCCAAAATGTATTAATTTACAAATCATGCACAATGGTAAAAAGTCTTTTGAGGTCATCATATAATGTTTTGCAAGGAGCCACGTGAAAATTTGTCTGAAAAGGATTAAATGTGCTTGCAGAAATGTCGCCACAGGTAAGTTTTTTTTACAATAAGTGTTGATTATTTACTTGTCATATCATATGTGTACTATTTGTACAGTTGTTTAAATATTCATATTTGAATTCATCACATAAAAAAATACATATATAGAACATTTTATCTCTGAGGCAGACGACTTCTAAAAAAAATTGTAGACCAGTGTAATTTAATGGATATATGTGGGTGTTAGGAAAAGAAAGGGTATAGAAACATAGGAAGCAGGGCCGTGCACAGACATTTTGAGGGGCAGTGGCCCAAAAAAAAAAAAAGGGGCACTGGGGTGGGGTGGCATTGAGGGTGAGGATTGGGTGCTTGTCCATACAAATTATCCATCTTACTCTCACCATTACAGCCTGTAACTGTCTGATTTGGCTGATGCTCAGTGGGCTCTCCCTCACTCTCTGAGCCCTAATTTTTTCTCCTGGCCATAGACGACACAATCTCATCTCAGCACTTTTGATGAATGAATATACAATTTTTTTATTTTGTCATTTCATCTTAATATCAACATTTGTGTGTTTAGTCAGTCAAAACAGTTTCACTATCACTATCGAAAATATTGATGGATTTTTGGACACAAAATCCATTTAATATTTGGTTTCATTTATTCATGATTTAGATGTACATTTCAGGCATCTTCACTTTCATTAAAACCTATAGGCTTGGTTAATTGAGTGAATTCTATTATGACCACTGTGTGATGGTCCAGCCCAGATGCCTCCGAGCCCAGAGAAGTCGACGGCGCTTCTGGACACTGTTAACATAGGGCTTCCTTTTGGCACAGTACAGTTTTAACTGGCATTTGTGGCTGTAACTACGTATTGTGGTACTTGACAAAGGTTTGCCAAAGTAGTCCTGAGCCCATGTGGTGATATCGCTTATAGATGAATGACGATTCTTGATTCAGTGCCGCCTGAGGGATCGGAGATCATGGTTGTTCAGCTTAGGCTTGCGCCCTTGTCCTTTACGCACTGAAATTCCTCCAGATTCCTTGAATCTTTTAATTATGTTATGCACTGTTGAATGTGAAATATCCAAATCTCTTCCTATCTTTCTTTGAGGAACATTGTTTTTAAACATTTCAATAATTTTCTCAAGTATTTGTTGGCAAACTGGCGATCCTCGGCCCATCTTTGCTTCTAAAGGATTAGACCTTTCTTGGATGCTGCTTTTGTACCAAATCATAATTACAATCACCTGTTGACATCACCTGTTTCAAATCACATCATTATTTAACCATTTTACCTCATTACTAGCCCTAAATTGATCCTGTCCCAACTTTTTTTGAAATGTGTTGCAGGTCTGAATGACAGGAAAGGATGCATATTTACAAATGACATGAAGTTGACCAGACAAAACATGAAATATTTTGTGTTCATATTGTCTGCAATGAAATACAAGTCAAAGTAAATTTAGAAATCACTTCTTTTTTTTTTTTTTGCGTTTTCCATTCTGTCCCAACTTTTTCTGATTTGGGGTTGTACATAAGTCATTAAAAATGACCTTTCAGATGATTATCTTTTAATGAGATTAAGATTTTTCTGTTGTCAGTTATTCAATTATTCTACTAAATAGTCAAAATAAAATTTTAAGTAGAATATTTTATTTAGTATTTTACATTAATGACACTTTAAAAGATATATAAATAGTAATACGAATTATATCAAAAGTAATTTATACATTCTGTAACTATATTCTGGTTATTATATGAATTAGTCCTATATATATTCTAAAAAGTGTACCATCAACAGCAAAGTTGGTGTTATTTATATTAGATCAGATCTGGTACAAAAATTTGATTAGACAAGAGTTCTAATTCTATTCCAAGAACGTGTATTTTGTACAAGTTGTTAGCACTATTAGAAGATCAGGAGCAAAATAATACAGACAGAAATACAAAAAGAAACGACCAAATTATTAATTCCGCAGATTGTAATGTATACTGTTAATGCGACAACATTCTGGAACTGTCGTCTCCGCTTTCCAGATTTCCACGCACAGACTCTGAGTGACGCTGGGGAGCGAGCGGGAAAACACGGGAGCGGATTCGCGGAATCGGTGGATCTTTAGTGGAGGGAAAACAGAACACTTTTAGCGGGATGGGTAGCGACCATAGACTGCGAGAGGGGCACCTCAGCTGATGAGGGCAGAGGAGCAGTGGCTCTAGCCACCAGGCCACCCCCCTGTGCATGGCCCTGATAGGAAGAAAGAAGAAAGGTCATACTCACACTTACCAATTGTAGCACATCCTCATCTTTAGGCATGATGGACAACTCCAGCACATTGTCACTAAATATAAATGAATGCAGTTATAAAGTACATATTCACTGTAGATATGAATCCACTTGTAAATATAAAGTACAAGTATAGGCTCATTACTTAATATCTATTTAAAGTAGTCTCACCTATTTTGAATCAGCGCTATGACCTGAGAATAAGTTTTCCCCAGAACACTTTCTCCATTCACCTTCAGCAGCCTGTCTCCTAAACACAAACACACACATTTATCATATTGGTTGCTGTTAAAGTGAACAGAAAAAAGGCATTACAGCTTTCACATATGGGCATATCATGCTCCCCTACCTGTGCATAGGCCTGCCTGATGGGCTGGGCCTTTCTCTTTCACATTCTTCACAAAGATGGTGTCCATTGGCTCCAGACAAGACCTTTGACCTCCTGAGCAAGATCATATAACCACTATAAATACAATCTCAACTGAAATTATATATATCAACTGGCAGTATCAAGATGCATGTTGACTAAATTCAAGCATTAAAGAGAAAACTGTCTTCACTTTCATCTTTTTATACATTCATTTCCCACATATAATTGAATGCCGAAAGGAAAAAAAAACGTTTTGCATTGTTCAGTTAGATATTTGAGGTCTCTTACCCCCGTTGTTGTCCACAAAACTTTAGTACCGACACTTAGAAATAAAAGACAGGGAAAGCAATAAAGGGCATTGCTAACAACACATCCAGCTAGCCACCTACGTTTCTCATAACCAGCGCGTGAAGCTCCGAGTGCAGCTTCATCCTCTGTCACTGGCCAGCTGCTGGATTTGTAAATCGCATTGGTCCGGTTCGGGATCCTTTATCATTTTTTTTTCTTCCAGCATTTAGTGGCCAAGAGCGTAAAGTTGAATGACAGGTGATGAGAACCAATCACATTGGAGAAAATAACACGCATCCAATTCTGATTCGCCAGGGACGCAGCGACCTGCGTCCGGAGGAGGATCTTTAAAAACCAATTAGAGACCAGCTTCAGGTCACATGCTGCCCGTCTATTTTTGGACTCAGATAGACATCCATTTTTTTGTACCCTATGAAAGAATAGGAGGTTGGGCCCCCCCTAACACACCCATTCTGCACCAAACATACAAGCCAAGCTAGCTATCCAAAATCTAATACTGATTACTCGAGCTTTCTCATTGCTCAGCGCTGCTCACTCATCCCAGAATGCACTTTGTGACATGTTGGTTCAAAAATATGTGAAATAAGTAGGGCTGTCCCCGACTAAAGTTTTTTATGTAATGGTAGTAGTTCATTTAAGCCATTCGTTGACTAAGCACTTTTATTCATTTAATTACATAAATATGAGATAATTCTAAACCCGAGCGTACGTAATATATGAATATATTACCGCAATGAGTAGGCTACCGATATAATAGGCTATTATTATCCCCACTCAAGCGCACGCATTAAGCTTGCCACAAAGAACCGGCAAAAGTATTGATTATGAATGTGTCAAAAATAGCAAGGAGACAATTAATTGTTTCTTAATAAACTCTAGAGTTTTCTGTGTCATGTTGGCTGTGCTGACTCGCCATCTCCGCAGTAGTGGACGTGCCAAGAGAGAAATACACATTTTATTACATATTCAGAGAGTAGTTTATTTATTTTCGTTTTGAATTGTTCGTTTAAAAGTAGACATTTCAGGTGACATATTTCTTATGACTGTGAGACGCTCCAGTTCACATGCAATGCTATTAAATGTCCCTGACGCCCCATGTCACGATTATATCGACTGCTATATTTCCTAATTGTTTATTAAATCCAGCCAATTAGTTTATGAAACATTGATTAAAATTAAGATAAAATTTATACAAAACGAAATTAATTTTAAAGAAATACTTTAATGTCCCCAGACATATGTGTCACAGGTTGACTCAGTATTTTGTTTGTTTTTGAGCAGAGACATTTGGGCCTTACTGTGTGTAGTGTCATGTGTGATGGTGTTTACTGTGTGCATTAATATATTGGCACTCTGAATTGTAGTGGTTATTTACTGTGCATTTGCATCAAATTTGTAGTGGGTTTTTGTAACTACTTAATCTGCCCTGTTTGACTCTTTATAGACACCCATTCATGGACAAACCTGGCAACCCGCTTCCTGTTGTATTGCTATGCCCATATTTGGACTGTGCTTCCTCCCTGCTAATGTGACTTAATTAATTCATTAGAACTTGTCACCATGCTCCACCTTTCTGCCCATATTTGGACGACACTTCCTGTGATTTGAGTAACTTTATTATTGCCTCTGCATTGCCGCTGATAATGGCAATTAGTGACTAATTCTTTAACAGCTGGCCATGCCTAGTTTGAAGGAGATAAAAACTGGCTCTTTGGAACAGAGAGGGGTCTTGCTTGGTGGCTGCTGGTCTGCTGCCATTTTGTGTTCCATGCACTTCCCTGCCCTGCACACGAAGCCCAAGTTCCCAGGTATCTCTTTTTGACCACTGGTGTACCGCAGCTGGATTTTCTCAACGCTCTCTAATGTTGACTAAAGGGCCGTAATTATATTTTATTACCACACATCGTGAATGTGTCCCTTTTCTGTGGTGTTGGTGTTCATTGTGGTCGTTTGCTTTTAGCCTCTGCAATACCTATCGTATGGTTCCAGTGGCTGACATTGTCCTGAAGACTGTGGCTATCCTCGAACCTCTCTCAACGCTCTCTAATCCTCGAACCTCCCTCAACGCTCTCTAATCCTCGAACCTCCCTCAACGCTCTCTAATGCTGCCTGAAGGGCCGTAATTATATTTTATCGTACTACAGTGTAAGTGTGACCTGCTATCTGTGATGTTGGTGGTCATTCTTGGTGCTCTCTTCTAGCCTCTGGATTATCCATCTTGGGCCCAGTGTTGCTGTGCGGACTGCCTTGGTTACACCGGAATTCCGCTCAGCGTTTGCTGTTTGCTGCCGAGAGTACAGTAACTTTCTCCTGTGTGTCGGACGATTGACGTGACCTTCTGGACATGTCCGCTTGACCTTTTGGAGGGAGGACAGCTGGAGCGAACTGACGTGAAGCCACCGAACCTTAACCTTTTTCCAAACGGCTTCAGAGACATCATTTTAGTGAACTCTTTCCCCTACGTAACACTATCTCTTAGTGCTTGCTGTCCCAATAAATACTATTTGTTGTATCCACACATTGACTGTCTGTTTTGTTTCTGTGGCTGGGACCTGATTTATTTTATGTAACGCTGGTCACTAGGTGACATATGCACATCTGATTATGTGCCAATTGCTCATGCTGCTAACTTTTCATAATCAACATATGAAATTAAAATAATAATATTTAAACATAGCCTAACTATGAAACTAAATAGGCTGCGTTTTCTTTAACCCATGGCCGACGAAGGCGTCGGCGCTTCTGATGGATTTTTTACTTTATGAACAACTCACAATACTCCGCCATTTTTAGGCATACAGATAGGCTAAGTGCAAGACATAATTATAAACTACTGTCTACTTTTATTTGTCTACACTCATAATGACAAACAAAGGCTGTAGATTCTGGGAACAGATTATTAAGATTATTTTGCACTCCAAACGCTATCTTCATTTCAAAAAAATATTTTGTTTATTAAACGCAACGTTTTTCATTTCAAAAGCATTTCTAAATTCAGTTTATATTTCCAACAAACGAAATTCCATGCCGAAATAACAAAGTGGTAAAAAAAAAACATTGAATTACTACCATCAAATTCAAACATTAATCCATCAATGCTTGGATAACACACACTCCTTCCATTAATAATAATGGCGCGCGGTGGCTGGGATATAAACCTAACAACATACATGGCATAATTTTTGGAATGACTTATCACGAGAGGAAAAAAGTAGTTTTAGTCGCATAACATCAGTTAATGGAAACGCCGTCATTTCGTAATATTTTTAATTGACTTTTAGAAAATATCGCAAAAGTGTTGTGCAAATCTGTAATGGAAACGCGGCCACTGATGCTAAGGCAGGACCAAACCATTTCATGCAGATACAGAGGGGTGGTCGGTCAGTAAGGATGTTTACTTTTTGGTCAATGGGGATATTTAACTTTTACTGCCAAAATAAGTAAAGTCAAAGACATCATTCATTTTATTATTATTTGAAATATACTCAATGATGATGGTTTATATAATAAACATTTTTAATTCGTTTTTACCTATTTGTTGGGGTCCCTGTCAGTCCTAACTTGGAATTGTCCTAACTTTTCCCCCCTATATGGCGCCCCTGGGCGTCCCTCACACATGAAACCGCATGAAACATATTGAAGAACATAAAATAGTTAACCCATCAAAGCCAGTTTTTATTCAGTGCTGAGGCTCTTACTAACAGCCAGCACATCGTATGAGTAAACTATTTTATTTTTATTTCACTTTTATATCATTTTTGTATACATGTATATTTCTGGAATTTTGATGGGGGCCCTCTATTTACCAGCCGCCACTGGTGGGTACAATGATGCATTCATTTTTTTTCTCTCTTTCGCGCAGGTCATGTTTTGAAAGACGATGTCCTGTAGCTTACTAATGTAAATAAATAAAAATGTATACAAAAATCATGTGATGATGTCCGACTCGTTTTATGAAGAAGAAAGCCGTAAGTTTTCAAAAAGCATTAGACATATCATATGACCCACTAATCTGCTTCATAAGTACCATGTTGACAATATGACATGGGCATGACGTGGTTTAATGTACATAAACAATGATTACCAAATTTCTCTCTCATGTTGCTCCTCATAACCACTGAAAACGGAAAAAAAAAAATCGAACCCAAGATCGGGCCTCGCTCTACATTATCCCGCTTATTACATGGCTACCCCCCAAATAAATAAATAATTTGACACAAAATATTGATTTAAAAAAGAGTTTATTGATTTAAACATGATTGTATTGCTTCCGCTAAAGAAAATAGTCAGTTCCGTCTCTACGGTTAGAATCCTGCCGCGTCCATAGCAACGCTCTGTTTTTCATGGCAACAGTGTGTTATAGACGGTTTCATCGGACGAACGTGCGTTGCCACGGTTACGCGCCTGGCCCGACGTTAACTTCCGGTCTGTTTGTTTGTTTATCGGTCTGGCAAGGGGATAGTATGGCGCACTACTCAGTAGAAACACATTTTTGACGTACTATTCTTGGATAATATGATATAAATATTAACGATCAAGCAGAGAGAATATGACACCAGCGCAAAAACAGTGTGTGCGACTCACCAAAAAGCCTTAAATGCTTTATAAATATCCAGTCATACGAGAGCAGCGTCTAATATAATTTAGACTGTGTAACCATGGGCGTAGGAACCATTGTATGTGGGTGGGACAAGACCCACCCATTTTTTAAGAGCAATGAAATTGGACCCACTCACTTTTAGCGTCTCTAATTCAGCGCATATGTCTGTTCACTTTTCAGAGCGCCGTCAGTCGAATCCATTCCACTTGAGGAAATGAATTGAAATTAAAATCCATTCCGCGTCTTAGCTACAGCATTGACTTCCACGCTGCTGCTTCTTCAAATCCATTCTACTTTGCTCATTCAAAATCCATATAAATAAAACTCCATTACGTGTTTTCACTACTCGCGCCTACTCGCACCCGCGGCGCGACCATAGACTGTAAAAAAAAAAAAAAAAACCGCGACACTGCAAGGTAAACAAAACATCTTGCAAATCTGCTGCTCATGTGGGTCTGGCTGTGTGCTCACATACCGTCACTGTTGCACTAAACAGACTGGTGTTTAAGTGAATGTTCATCATTTGTTTGCCTGTCGCTTTTAAAGGCATCGTGTAGTCTTGCAGCACTAAATTACAGTTACAGATACTATTAAATTACACTGTTGTTATAACGCTAACAGTTATTATCTGACGTGTTTGCTAGCTAGCTGACTAAGTACATTAATCAATCAATGTGTAAGTAACGTTAGCTCTTTGAATCCTGGGGTCCGTTCTTCAAAAAGTTACGTTGATGATTTGGCATGATCCGAGTCGCTGTCATAGCAACAGTTCCGTAAACTCAAACCTGCTCGGGAGCAGATTTATTTAATGTAAACATGATTAGATTGCATCTTTTTAAATCGAGGTGATCCCTAAAGTCTGTCCCAGCCACTGCTACTTTCTTACAAGAGTAGCCTACACTCATGTGAACCAGGGACAAAAATAATGGAAAAAATACAAATAAATGTGCAAATAATATTAATATAATACTATTATAATGTTATGTGGTAACATAATATAGACACACAGCCAGTTTAACTAATACAGCCAGTAAATACCTAATAATGTTACTGTAGTACACACATGCTGTACAGTTAATCTGAGCTACGCATTAATTGGAGTAGTGACAGATACAGTATTATGGGAGTGGCTTGATACAGTGCAGGAGGTGCAGATAACTTGATCTTGACCCTTAAGAAAAAAATGCTGTCACATAACAAATATGCTTCAAATGTAAAATTAAATGAATTGCTAATTACAACATTACACAAAAACTTAAAGCCTGTACAAAACAAATACTAGTGAATATACATAATTGGGAATCACGTAAAAAGGAAACTATTAGACATTTCATTTGACTATTAGAACTTTTATGTTGTTTTGGTTGCTTGGCTGCTTTCTTATAAAGGTCCAGAAATTTGTTTTTCGTCAGGTGTGTGATATTCTTTTTTAATATGATGTAATTACGTTGCTGTCTTGATGCCAGCCAATCACTTCATTGCTAATTGTGGTTTCTAGTATCGATACATCTGCCCTTTTCAAATTAATTTGAAGAACCAAATTAGCCAAGCGAAGAATGGACCCCTGGTCAATGAAAGAAGCTAGTTGCTCGGGTGTCAACGCTATGGGTTGGTATTAAAGCAAAGGGGGTGCTACTGTATGGTTTTCCTCACTGACTAGCAACATTGACACCCATTGTAGAATGATGAAGATGGTAGAACAAAGTCCATCTTGTATTGTAAATAACCTGCTCTGTGTGTATGTGTGTGTGTGTGTGTGTGTGTGTGTGTGTGTGTGTGTGTGTGTGTGTGTGTGTGTGTGTGTGTGTGTGTGTGTGTGTGTGTGTGTGTGTGTGTGTGTCTGTGTGTCTGTGTGTCTGTGTGTGTGTTTATACAGCCAGTTAACCGTCATGGCAGAAAAAAGAAAGGCAGATATCAGAACATTTTTTAGTGCACCAAAACGCAAAGTAAGAACCCTATAGCCTATTATCTCAAATAATCAAATTGAAAAAATGTTTTTCACAAGAAAAAGTGAAATATGCTAATATGAAAATGTTGTATTTGTGGTTAGACAGAAGAGCAGAAGATAAGTAGCGAACAAATTAATAGGCCGGCACAGACAGTGAGAAACAGGGAGTCTCAGGTAAGTTAGATTTTTTTTTTGGACAAAATTATGAATGGTTCTCTCTATCAACTATAACTATTACTCTATCAAGTTACTTTTTACTTATTACTCCTTTAAAAAGCAATAATATTTTTTTACTTATTACTTGGTATCAAAATAATTAGTTACGTTACTCTTTATATTACTATATTACTTTTTATTAAAAAGTGACGTACAGTCTGTTTTACAGTTTGTAAAACTGGGAACTGAACACACTTTATTGGAATAATAACCTTACAGAAAGAATTACCCCCACCCCCACCCCCACCGAGTGATAGTGGCAGTGGTATTGCTGTTGTGTACAGTAGTTTGGGTACCAGTAATTAGGAGTATGGAAAAACCTTTCTTTTATTTCTAGGAGCCAGAGTCAGAGAGAGAAGCAGGGAGTGAGAGAGAGCCAGGGAGTGTGAGAGAGCCAGGGAGTGAGAAAGGAAAGGAAGAAGGCACAATATTAGGCAGGGAAGAGAGTGAGAGCCAGGATGAGATGTTTAACAAGCCAAACCAGCCTGACCCAAGTGTCATTTCAAACCAGCAACTTCCAAATAAGACACTCAGGTTTCAGAAGAAGTGGTTCAGGGACTACCCATGGCTTCATTATTCTCCCAGTGCCAAAGGCATATTTTTTTTCATTGCATGCAAGCTTTCAAACAACAAAGCAGCACTCTTGCCAAGAATATGGACCCAGCTTTTGTCTCAACTGGGTTTCGAAATTGGAAAAGAGCCATTGACAAATTTTCAACTCACCAGCTAAGTCAAGCTCATAAAGTGGCGATAACAACATACACCCACCAGAAAAGAAGCATTGAAACACAGTTATCCACAGTGAAAGAGTAGCAGCAAAGAGAGGCTAGATCATGCTTGGTCAAAATAATTAAGTCAATACGCTTTCTTGCCCGCCAAGGTCTAGCTCTGCGTGGCCATGGTAATGATGAAGGGAATCTAAGGCAACTTCTGCAACTGAGAACAGAGGATGATGATGTGCTTAAAGCCTGGCTAAGAAAGCCCAACAATTATACCAGCGCTGAAATTCAAAATGAGATTTTGAATCTCATGGCCAACTCCATCGTTAGGGGAATTGCAAATACTGTTCAGGGGTTACCCAACCTGCAGTACTCCATTATAATTGATGGAACCCAGGATGTGTCGGGGGTTGAACAAGAGGCCATATGTATCCGTTATGTGGATCATGATCTTGTCCCTCATGAAGATTTTATAGGTCTGTATGAGGTGTCTTCAACAACAGGAATGGATTTGGCTCAGATGGCAACTGATGTCCTCCTGCGGTTGAACTTGCCCCTGTCCTGCCTTCGAGGGCAGTCTTACGATGGAGCTGCAAACATGTCTGCCCAAAGCAAAGGAGTTCAGGCAGTGCTCCGAGAGAAGCAAACTCTTGCTTTGTATGTCCACTGCGGCCCTCATTGTGTCAATCTTGTGACTCAGACAGCCTGTGGCTCATCCCCTGTTGTATCTGATGCGCTGAATTTGGTCCACAAACTTGGCACTCTTTATCACCAGTCTGGAAAATACAAGACTATTTTTAAAGAGATTTCCCAGTCTGAAGCAGGGAGTTTCAGAACTCTAAAGCCCCTCTGCCCTACACGATGGCTTCAGAGGATGGGGCCCGTCCAGGCAGTCATAGGACAGTATGAAGAGGTATTGCTTAGTCTGGAAGAAATGGCTGCATCTGGCTCCTCTGACACCTGTATAGTCGCAAGAGGACTTCTGGAGCGGTTTCAGAAGGGTCAGACTTTGCTTTGTCTTCTTCTTGCCTCTGAAGCCCTCAAAGAACTAGAGTGCCTCAACCGATCCCTTCAGAGCAAGACTGGAAGTGTCACAGGGATGCTTGCAGCAGTTGACTGTGTGAAAAAAACAGTCAAGGCAAAAAGGTCTGATGAAAGCTTCAATCGGATTTATGTATCGGCCTGTGACATGATCATTGAGCTGGGCATTGAGACCATCCAGATGCCGCATATCCGGAGACCTCCTCAGCGCTACACAGGAAATGCAGCAGTGTTCACACCAGTGTCCACCGAAGAGCACTATAGAGTGGAATACTTCAAAGTATTAGATGCTGTTGATGTACAGTTGACCAAACGCTTTGAACAGAGCAGCTTCAGTACCCTTAACAAATTGGAAAGGGTGCTAGTCGAAGGAAAGGTGGAAGATGTTGTCAGTCTTTACCCAGAAATTAACCGCCACTCCCTGGAGGTACAGCTGGCAATGTTTAAACATCAATATCCATCCAGCACCATCACTGACGCAGTAAATAGTCTCAGAGCTATGCTGCCATAAGTCCATGCTCTCTTTACTCAAGTAGAGTCTTTGGTTAGACTACTTCTTGTAGTGCCATGCTCCTCAGCTGAAGCCGAACGGAGTTTCAGCGCCTTAAGAAGGCTTAAGACATGGCTCCGCTCCACCATGAGTCAACGTCGTCTGAACAGTGTGGGCGTCTGCCACATCCACCAAGACAAACTTGAACAAATTGACACAGGAGAGATTTGCAAGCTCTTTATGTCTGCAAATGACAGTAGAAGGAAAATCTTTGGGGCCTTCATTTAGTCAATTAATGATTTAGTCAACCATTTAATCAACCTGTGTCTTTAATGGGGTTTTCCTGAGCACTTGTTTGATGATGTTTACTTTTGTTATTTGTTTTGTGTTTCTTCTTGCATCACAGTGCTACAGCACGTTACATTCCCATGCATTCATCTAGCATTACACTACTGATGTCTGATTGCTACATTGCATAGCTTTTGTATAGTTTTCCTTTTGTTAATATATTTTTGCTTTAAAAGTTTGGTTTTCTCGTGTCTCCCAATTTTGTTGCATCTCTTTTGAGCCACAGAGCATAACACTTGCAAACACTTTTCAACTTAATTGATTACAGTTTAAGGATCAGATATTTAATAAAATTGGTTACTACTTAAAACATTCCTTGTAACGAATTGGACAGCCTTTGTCAAAGAATGCTGTTTTTAGTACAGGGGGGTTGGTGGGTCTTGGAGTATTGATTCGGAGAGGAGGGGGGCCTTCGAGTAAAAAATGTTGGGAATCACTGTTATAGGCTAATATTTAAACATAGCCTAGCTATGAAACAAATAGGCTATGGTTTCTTTAACCCTCTGTCTGACAAAGCAGGTACCGTGCATTCTCAAGTTTTTTTCCTCATGACAGTCACAGCGGAAACAACTCACAATAGCTACTCTGTCATTTTTAGTCATACAGATAAGTACAAGACATAATTATAAACTATACACTGTCTACTTTTATTTGTGTACACAATACCAACAAAGGCTGTGGACTCAGCAAAGTTTTTAATTTTAAAAGCATTTCTAAATTCAGTTCATATTTCCAACAAACGAAATTCCAAGCCAAAATAACGAAATGGTAAAAAAACAACAACTTTGAGTTACCACCATGCGAATTTAAACCTTTCGCTCTTTTAATTTTAATTAATGCTTGAGTAACACGCCAGGGTCATTCTTTATTTGTGGTGACAAGTGGTGTCCCTCTACTTTAAAGCAGTTGAAATAAACTTTAAATACCAATAAATTGTAAAACATTTTCATGGTTGTATTCTGTAGGATAAACACTATTTGTGCACTATTAATAGATACATTTTTGTTTTAAAATACATATTTGAGAGAATGCATTTGTAACAAAATATGCATGTTCCCGCCATACCTCAGAGAGGTATCATGGAATGTAATTGTAACAATATAACATTTTTAACACAAATAAAGTGGTTATATTGTGAATATAGATTTTATTTAACATGTAAAATTGTATTTACTTTTTTCTTAGATATAAAAAAAAAAAAATGTGTGTCCCCCAAATTCATGTCTGTGGTGTTACAGCAATGGATGTCACCCCTTTAAGAAAAGGGGGAATCTATTTTGACTACTTCCTGTGTGTAAAGGTCATTGCAGGTTCTGGTTGATCTGAGGGGTGCATGCTGAGGACATTCTTTCTTATTCATTTTCATAAAATTGGCTAAATTTCTGACAATACTTCATGTGTTGCACTTTATTAGTGTCTGGTGTTATGTGTATAACTTGCAGATTTTACATATTTTAATCAAAATTTATTTAAAAATCTAAATGTTATTAAGCTTAAATTTTAATGGATATAGCATATTAAACTAATTTTAAATGCATAACAATACATTTTATTAAAAGAAAATAAAACAAGCATTTTTACAATTTCTGCCTCTCATTTGCCACCTCAATTGAAGAATGACCCGCCTATATCTCCTTCCATTAAACATAATGGCGTGGCCAAAAAGTTAATTTCCCACCCTGATTAAGACTAGGGCTGCACAATATATTGAAATTATCAAAATATCGCAAATTTACATATCGTGATATACATATCGCAATGGCTACTTCAACATTGTGAAAAGTGTAAGTGTTAGGTTGACGCATATAGCAGAGAATAGACAGAGCACACGACTGTTACTTATGTGACTTTCTTGACGTGTGCTGTCTGACACATACACCGAAACATGCGCACAAGCCGCCTCTCTGAAAGCGTGTGATCCCTTCAGTTCTGTTTCGTGTCTTGCTCCACACTCGAACTGTCAAATACACACACAGTTATGTCAACATGGCTGTCTTGATGAGTATTCATGTAAACACAGTCGATTATGCTTTAAGTGAACGATATCAATTGGGCAAAGAAACCGAATGCGTGTCAATAAGGATCCGTGCATTAGGTCTTAAAGTGACAGCCTGCTAATACAGTAAACCTGCTAATACAGCAAACCTGCTAATACAGTAAACCTGCTAATACAGTAAACCTGCTAACACAGTAAACCTACCGCTGTCTGTCAAACAACAAAAGAAAAAAAGAACATCCCTTAGTGCTCTTGGCTGAATAACCTAGCTTTATTATGTATCAGTGTATATTTAATTCATGAGAAGACTACTGTTTTTAGTTAATTTTTAATAAAGACAAATTAAAATAACAAAAATAATCATCCACCCCTAGTTCAGCTGTCTTTGTTTACCTTGATGTTCTTGATGTTAAGTGTTAGGTTGATATAACTATACATTACCAAGTCAAAGAGTTTTTGGTATTTAAAATGTTGCCATTACAGTTTTTGTTTGTTTACATTGATGTTAAAATTAGATTTGTGACATTTAATTTTTTCTAAAACACTGCTAGTCACTTTCAGAAGTTTTAAATATTATTTAAAAAAAACAAACATTTGTTTTATATTTTCCCAATAAGATGCGTATACGTAGCTACCGCTTTGAGAGAGATGGGGACACAAGCAGGAAAGAGACCATTTCTTTTCTAATATCTTCATGCTTTCTCCAGATGTTGCAAAGCAAATGACACTTGTTGTAAAAGGTCTGACGACCGAATTTTATCTGCCACAAGGTCAAGATATTTAGGCTACTTTTTAATTTTGCGATGCCAGAGAAAGTGAAACTAAAATCACCCGCGTGTGTGAAATGCGCTATTCAAATAAACTTGACTTGCCTACCAAGTTTATAGAGGTGTATGAGGTGTTTGGATTCGGCATGAATCCAAATGTTTCCCTAGCTGGGAGATATATATATATATATAATATATATATATATATATATTATATATATATATATATATATATATATATATATATATATATATATATATATATATATATATATATATATATATATATATATATATATATATATGTGAATAAGAGAGAGAGAGAGAGAGAGAGAGAGAGAGAGAGAGAGAGAGAGAATAATAATATCGTTATTGATCGCATATTATTTATTTATTTTGTAAACAAAGTTTTTGTGTTTCCAAGTCAAACTGTTTTGATAATCATTGCTTAGTAGGCTATGTGGTAACCGTTTTGGTTATAAAAGCAATTGTTTAGCCTAATTAAAGGCACCAAAATACAGGGACTCAAGTAAAAAAAATTCTGGGGGTGGACCCACCCACATTTATTTTGCTTCCGACGCCCATGTGTGTAACAGTAATGATTCAATCAGTCATCTGGCAGGAAGGCCAAAGTCTGAACACCTCACAGCCTTCGTGACTTTTCTAATCAAATCATACTTAAACAAAGGGCCTGTGTGTTGATGTAATCATCTACGCTGATTAGATCCGAGGCGTCATCGTGTAGCCGCAAGAGATTGGAGCGTTGAACTCTTTGGGCGTCGGCCATCCCCTCTATAAGAACAGGAGCGACCATCAACTCTTTGCATTAGAACAAGTCAAAGAATTAGGTTATACACAATTATCAGTAGAGGGTTTACTTTCTTTTTCTACATCAAAACCATCAGTATGGCCAGTTCTCATTAGGTACTTAAAAGAAACAGGTTTATTTGATAGAATTTAAAAACAACACTACAATTTTTTTTTTTTATTTATTTTTTTTTTTTTTTATTAGCATATAAATCCGCATTGAAGCTCCACACCCCAAGCAGTTGGTGGCGGTAATGCACCAAATTGGTATGCCAACCGCCAATAACTTTAAAGAAGAAGAAGAAGAACTCTTTGCATTCTCGCCACCACAAGGAAAGGACCTCTTGGCATTTCGCCATGGAGGGGAAGACCAACCCTGGTCTTCCCAACCCTGAGAGAAGGCCTCCCCGCACGGAGAGAGAAACCGGCAGACTTCTGGAGCGACTTTCCTAAACTTCAAAGAAGTTCTCCTGGGACCCGCAAATCCTTAGCGAACTTCCCCGACGATTCGAACTCAAGACACTTACACGAGAAGCCGTACACTGCATGAAAAGTGGGATTTTCGACCCCATAAACGCCTGTATACTCCTGGAAATCTCCCTAATTTTCGGCAGTTTTCGACAATTTAGAGGCAGCGAACGTCGCGTTCGTCTGTGCCACAAATTGTCGTAAACGAACCATGACGTAGGTGGAGAGCCCCCCCCCCCCCCGCTGAGAGACCGCGCGGAGGTGCGACGCCTCTAATTTGCATATGAATAGCAGCGAAACCAGAGAGTAAACGGCCAGACTTGAATTTACTCACTCACTATTGGCTGAAGCCACTACATTTAAAAAAGAAAAATCCCTCGTGATTGGTTGGCAGATCACTGCAAACCAATCATTATTGGTCCCCCTGGCTCATTATAAATGTAAACCCCAATAATAATAATAATAAATATATAACTTATGTTGTAATAATTTGTTTCATATTAATGTTATTGTGCTATGAAGTATTCATACCATCAAGGAATATATGGGAAAATTATACGGACCGTGCCGTTTATTCAAACAAGGGGCTTCATTTATAAGCATACAGCTGTTCATTCAAAGAAAGGGCTTCATTTATAAAACACAGCGGTTTACTCAAAGAAAGAGCTTTATTGTTAAACACACAACTATGTACAGTGCAGCAGTAATGTCTCGTAATGTAAAGTTCGGCGTGCTCCAGGCTGCGAGAGCGCGGTGGCCGCACAATCCATCCAGACACCCCGTCAACAAAGCCGTCTTCCTCGTCAAACATGAGTTCAATGGTCGCGCACTTCCAAACGTCCACCTCATCCAGCACACTCTTGCTTCCAGCAACTGTAATACAATCCATAAAGACAATAAGCAACCTGAAAAATACTCACATTGACAAAAAACGGATCTAATATAATAAATCTTACCCTTTTTCTTCTTGATCGACTCCGAGCTAAACTTCGCAGTTTCAGGTTGTTTGTATCTGAAGCTCCGGCGTGTCGATTCATAATACGTCTTACAGGCAGCTGGAAAACAATTACATGAGACTGGTATTAATAAAAACAGTCACGGTAAAATTAAACAAGGAATGAGAAACACATTAGAAGTTACTTACACACAATTTCGTCATGATCAGCGGTTAAATCTGGACTCGCGGAAATCTCTCCAAGCAGATAAGAGCTCACGGCTTCGTTATGAGGCGAGGATAGTCTGTGAAAACAAAATGTGCAGTTTTAAGCTCGGATCTATTAACGCATCCATTTCCTTATACAGCTGAATAAAAGCATATTCTTTAAATCGTAACGTTACATACCCATGCTGTGGTTCATAGCGGCTGCAGTTTGCCTCAGAGTTATGAAGACGAAGACAGCCTCCTGAAAATGAGTCCAAAAAGTTCGTCGCGTCCATGCAGAGATTGAGTTGAAGACGGTGTCCTGTCATTGTTGATCACGAAAAAGGAAAGCAGCAAAAAACATTAAAAAAAGTTTAAAGCTCGTCTTCTACGCGTCATGGCCATGACCTCGACCTCGCACCTCATTGGACTAGGGCTCTGATATGGAACGCGCCCGGGGCCAAATCTCTTTATACGAAACGCGTGACTTATGATCGTTTCAACCTTCAACACGCCCTGTTTTCCGCTTCACGCACAGTTTTAACATGTTAAGAAGACACATTTGAACGTGTTTCTTAACGCGCACATTCTGTACATGTCGAAGCGTAATATTTTTTTTTTTAAAGCAGACTTACCTTTAGATGTAGCCTAGGCTACATACATATTAATATAAGATATTAATTAATTGCTTAACTGACTACTGTGCTAGAGTAAAGTAGCCTAATGTTACAATGTATATTAAGTAAATGCTTAATATTATACAATTATTATAATTTATCTATATGGGTTATTGTTTGTTTTTTAAAGTTAGGCTATATATAATTTCTAAAAGTATAGGCTAATTTACACAGCACATATTTATAACTGAAAACACACACAACTTTATTCACTTTCACATAATAATGTTTTTGTAATTTGGTGTTTAGTTTGTTGTATAGTTTGTTTATACTGTTCTGTCTCTGTTTTGTTTCCAGGAACATCTGATGAGTGCTATAATAAAATGACTTCATTATATTTAAAATATGTTTTGATATTCATTTTATTTATATTATTAATATTTTATTTACCCATAAACGTGTCTTTAGGAAGCCATAAGTTATAGAGACAAGAATAACTTTTGCCATTTAAATGCCACATTCATTTACTGAGGACCCATACAGCCAATGATCATGTGTGAAAACACTTATACATAAATTGATCACTTAGAAATCAAAACTAAGGTTTGAGAAAGAAAGAATATGCATACAACAAAATATATTGTTTCATAGCAGCTTCAGTAACAAGTTCAAAACAAATTCTGCTGTAAACCGGCTCTAACAAGCCAATATAGTGTCAATATTCAGCTCAAGTGACTTCAGTGTTGATTCAGTTCAGTTGATTTCAGTTCAACTAAATTCCATGTTAATCTTGAGTACCTATAGAGTAGTGTTGCATCCGTCATATCTCTGTAGAGTCTTTAGTTTGATCATATTTATAACGCTGTACCGATTCTTTTCGAAAACACCCGAGCTCATGCAGGCGTGCAGAGCTAAAGAGTCACGGACACACACACACACACACACACACACACACACTACATCATGACATTATCCCTGGATAACTTTCGATTCACTATAAATGCCACCCAGTTGTGCATTGTGTAGTTAGATATATGCAAAAACAACATTTTTGGAAATAGTTAAAATAGTTTTGCACAAAGTGTTGCTTTTGCAAGAGATGTCTGATGTTTTGTGTGTAGAGTTACAAGAAATGGAGCCATATTTTCAGAAATTGTGTGTAAGCAATTAGATAAAACTGTAAATGAATCCAGTTTATTTTAGTTCAGGACTCATAGTCCAGGTGTTAGTAATCTGTGCTTAATCTTTGTTCCAGGCAACAATTTTTTAACTCACGATTAACTAGATTAAGGCCTACTCTTGGCATAATTTAAACCAGGAAACCACCTATTGAAAATCTGCATTGATAATTCATAAAATGTGGTGTGAGCTCAATTTAAATGACAATTACAGAAAAACACAATCTGACTTAACTATAAACACACAAACTTGTACTTTTCACATTTATGATTAATAGCCATTTAAAAAATCATTCACAGTGCAGGGTGGAAAAATTAATGTTGGTATGTAAACTGCTTTACTTGATTTATTTGTGTGCTTTGGTTCATTGTCTTGTTGCATCACATAACCTCTCTAAAGGTTAAAGACATGAACTGCTGTCCTGTATTTTTTTATTTTTTTTTACATAACATTGGTTATCGCTAATGACATACAGAGTAATTAATCTACACTGTGAGCCCGGACAAGTTGAATCTACTTAAAAAATTGGAGCAAACTGGTTGCCCTAAAAATTTAGTAATGTGTACTAAAACGAGTACATTTTACTTAAATTTAAGATAACATTTTAACTTAAACTTTAAACTTGTTTTAGTCAAAAAAATTCAGAACCTAGATAAAACTCCCCCTGCTGCTACTCTGATTTGCATTTGTGTAGCTCACAGCATCTTCATTTACATGATAAAGCCTCCCCTAGAATTAAGGGGAGGGGGGGTCATGGGGGGACAACTGCCAAGCAAGGCCCACGTCAATTTACCACAATTTACGGCAGTTTTCGGTGTTGCCTGCAAATTGCCGTGCACAGTCGTAAACCTGAAGTTTCACGGCAATCTACAGTGTCACATACTGACGAAAATCCCACTTTTCATGCAGTGGTAGTAATGCAAGTATTCTATTTCACAATCAAACTGCTTGGAAAAGGTTGTCTGAATTATTACCGTTCACGGGACTATGAATTTCTTGAGGGCTCTTGTGAAATTGCTGTGAAGCTGTCTATCGCTCTCTCTCTCTCTCTCTCTCTCTCTCTCTCTCTCTCTCTCTCTCTCTCTCTGTCTTTCTCTCTCTCTCTCTCTCTCCCTTGTTAATTCTCTCTTTCCATCATTCTTTTTCCCTTATTCATTAAGTTTCATTTTTCCTTGTTTGTACCATATTGTTTGTTTTCTCCTACATATATATGCATATTTCCCCCGTGTGAATCATAGCTTTGTAAACTGTAGTTGTTTTATTAAAACCCAATGATTGCATTGAAGTAAATCCGTATTGTTTTGTTCACAAATATCGAAGTCAATGAGACGTAAGATTTTAGCTACCCATTTAAGCTTGATTTTCTTGTATTACTACTTCAGTAATACAAATTGTATATAATTGTAATAATATTCATATTCATGTGTATTTTTGGGTATTAATATTATGCACGCGCGTTTTCGTTCGTTTGTTTGAACTGTGAGACAAATCGCGCAAAACGAACTCACTCACTGGCAAGGCACAACGCCGAGCTCAGCTTAACCATAATAACAGATGCTAAATTGGCAATATTAGATGTCCTGCAGAGATAACGAAATCTCTGTACAGTCCGTACATGCGTAATATTGTTTAATCCCGCTTGATTTGAACGAAGAAATCTTCTGTCAAGCGGAAGATTGAAGTTGAGCGAGTTTCCTCTATTCAATAATAGGCCTAATATAATATTAAATCGTTAAGATAAACGATAAAACTCCTGGTTTAACATTGGCTTAGCTGCCCAAATCGGAGACCTAAAACATTTGACTCATAAATGCTGACTGACCGACAGCCAGTTTGATAAATGTCTATTGGAGTTCTTGTAAATGTGACGTAAACAGATGGTAATTCCTGTATCCACATTTTTCTTGTGCAGCGAATGAATCCTGCCAAGTTGTTTGTGCCAATATAGAATGAAAAGATCCGCCGTGGTCTAAAAAGTCATTGTGATTTGTGTTAATTCTGTGTGCGACCATCATTTGATTTTTGGTCTGAGTCATATGAGCAGGCGCAAGACACCAGAGGGCGCGACCTCACAGCTCTCGAATTACACTTCACCAAAACTTTATCCCGAGCGGGCGCAACAGCGCCATCTGGTGAGCGTTCCTCCTAACTAACTCTAGTCTGGGTGGACTCGACTGCGCCATCTCGTGGGCATTTTCGGATAGTTCTACTCTCCGCTATTAATTTTGTTTTAACAAACTTAATTTCCTTCCTAAGTAGAGCATGTGAATTGTTTATTGATTACTGTTAGAAACGTTTTCATTTATGCAATTTTACTAAGCATTAGGCAGCAAAGGTTAGGCAGCATTAGGTTCTTAAAGTTACTGACTGTCCGCTTGGAAGGAAGGACGCCACCGTGCGGCCGTACCCTGCTAAGTCAGCTTACAGCTCTCTCTCTTTTCCACTTTCTTCCAATTCTGTGTGAAGTGCTTATTCCTGTTTTCCTTTCTGATTATTAATTTTTTTTTTGGTTAATGATGATACTCCAATGTTAGCATTAAATTGTTATAGGATATTATTTGGACTTGCTTTCTTTTATTTACATTCTCCTTACAGGCTTATTTAAATTTGAAATTGTTTTGAATTTAATTTGAATTAAGTTGGTCTTTTTAATTTTTAGTTTAATTAATTTTAATTTTAATTTTTTTTGGTTGTCTCTTTCTTCCTCTCATTTGGGTTCATTTTGATAGTTACCAACAGTATCAAAATTGCCTTTTGTTTTATCATTATTTGATAGAAACCTTTGCCTTTTCCTAAAATCACTCTCGATATAGGATTTTCCATTTTCTTTTCGCCTGCAACCATAAATCACTCGATCCGGTAAACAATAGAGTCTTAATTCATTTTGATTTAACCTGCTTACCCTCTTTGTGTATTTATTGTAGGGCTCACAAGCATCTGTGGTGAATTGAGAGTCTTCTCAAACTGGTCTCCACGAGCAAGGTTGTCCAACCGACGTGACCAGCACCGGCTGCATGTGAATCTCGGTTTCTTTTACCTCTGTCCGCCGTTGCGGCCCGCAGTGGCGACATCAGCAATTTGACACTCCAAAACCAGTCAACCAGTCCAGCTGACACACACAAGGCAATTTCTGGGACCAGTACCTAAACCATGGCTTAATAGGGGGCCACTCTTGAAAAAGAGGGTTCTAGGGAACGTGCCAATTTTGCTGTGCTGGCTGGCGGTTGACGGGTTGGTGTTGTCAGGTTGTGTTTAAAGTCATAAGCTGTTTGAATGGGCGTAACGCGATACAGAGTAACGAAGGACCGAGGACACGGCAGTTGGGTGTTTGGGAACGCCCGGAAGGCCGACTGTGCCGCTGGTTTTCCACCTGAGCGACCTCAATTCGCCCCGGATAAACTACATGTGATAAAACCCACATTATAAGCCGAATATTAGATACTCCCCCGAGTATAGCCTAAGCGTTTGGCCCACCTTTTCTCTCTAAGCCGCACCCTCTTCCTAGGTTTCCTACCCCGATAGCCACACATGCTGTAGGCCCTATCAGAAACTCTTACGAAAGGTAGCAGGCTTAGCCCCTTTAGTGTTTCTCTAACACTCCCAGCGTTCACGCTTATTTTCCTTTTTATTGCAGACCAATTCATTTTTGTGTTTGTTTTCACTGTGCTCTTTCCTACCTTCACTGTCCGGACTGTCGTAATCTTGTTTCTCTCAGTTCAACAAGAGACCCCAAGGAAAGCTAAGTAATAGTGACAACCGAGCAGCCGGCGTCACCAGGTGACCCAGAGGGCTACCGTCTGTCAAAGTCTCTATTTCAGGCCGACCCAAAAAGTGGCCCGCCTAATTGCCTAACTGTCTAACTGTTTACATCAGTTAGCCAAAATTCTTGTTGACGGCATGGTCCGTACAAGAGCTCGTTAACCTTAGAACAAACTTGCATTGGCCTCTTTGTGTGTGTGTGCTGTGTTTCTCTCGCCCACAGTGAACCAGTATGCCCCGTTCACCCAGTCCCGCTGTCCCTTGGGATCGCCTAGCGGTATGGCTGGAAGCAATGACGAGCACTGTTCTGTCTGAGGACACCAGGGATCTGCAACAGCTGAGCCAGGAGGAACTGGACACAGTGCTAGACAAGCTGACGGCACATGACCCGACGCAGAGTTACTCTCACAAAGAACTGGCCAAGATCCTCGGGAGCCTCACCCACAACCTTGTCGCCCAGGCACGGCTAAGAGAAAAGAGCCACACCGACCTGGAACAGGAAGCGGCAGCGCTAAAGCTCCAGGCCGAGGAGGCCCAGAGAAACCAGGCCCTCACCCAGCATGATCTAGATCAGCTACTTCTAGAGACCGAGAAAGAGGATGAAACGGACAAAGAACGAACGAAAGAAGTAGAAAGACTTCGAAAGACCCTGGAAAATCTGCGTCTGGACACAGACCGCAGAGAGCAGTCGGAGAAAGACACCAGGGAAGAACTTAACGAACAGCTCCGGCAAGGCGAAGCTCTCCTAGAGAGAGCCAACACTGCACTTAAAGACAAAGATGCTAAAGCCAAAGCCTACGAAAAACACTTGCAGGCTGGCCGAGCCGAGATCAATGAGCTTGTCCAGCAAAGACATGAGCTCAAAGATTAACTTGACCTTGTTCACAGAGAACTGAAACATTCCTATAAACTGCAAAGTGACCGGGAAGGGGAAACGCACCACACAGAGTTTCCCCAAAACAGCTGGTCCGCACCTTTTAGCCAAGAACCAAGAGCTAGAAAGGGGGGTGAGCCCACTGCTCAGACTGTCACCCGCTACCCTCCACGAATCCCCGCCAGCGGCGGAGGAAGGGAAGCCCTTCCAGGAAGTCAGGGTCAGCAGCCACGTAGCTCATAAAGACCTTGACAAGCTGGCCAGAAATATCCCTACGTTCAGCCCAGACCCTGCAGGAGGAGACGACGTTGATGCCTACTTGCAAGACATAGAATTTCACCTGCAGACTGTCGCTAACGCGAACACTTGGGACAGATTGTACCTACTCAGAATTACGTCTAACCGGGACGTACGCAGCTTTCTAGACCGTCAACCAGAGACTGTCAAAGCAGACTACTGGCAGCTATGACGAGCTTTAATTTGTGAACACTCTGATCCAGAATCAGACCAGGGGCTAATCGCTGCTGTGGACCTCAGGCAAGGTCGACTTGAAACCCCACTGACTTTACAGCCACACGTTTCCATCAGTCATGACAACCTCATGTCAGGACAGACTATCCCGGAGGTCTTCACCCTAGTCAACGAACAGGGAACGGTGATACCAGCATACACCAAAGGGGTCGCTGTTCGGCTCAACATGCGATGTGGCCAAACCTTAAACCACACGCTGGGTTTCTTCCAACCCTCACCTGAATGTGTGGACTCACACTTGAAGCCACACCCCTCACTGAAGTGTCATCTCGTGTAGTCTACATCCTCTTCAACAACTGCACAGCAACTGACATCAACATTCCCAAGGCCTACCAGCAGGGATGGCTAGTGAGCCATGACTTTCATGACTTTGAACTTGTACTACCCATCATTGGGCCCATTCCACCTGCACTGATACCCGAAGGGAGTACAGATAACACTGTTCACTGCACCCTTCAAATTCATTGCCATCACGTCTGTCATGCCGATGACCAAAGACCAGGTGTGCCGAACGGAGCTGACTGAGGACAGTCACCTCGCAGTATACACAGTCTCCCACCAGCCTGTCGGTGAGACTGATGAACCTGCTACACCTCTCAAGACCAACCTGATCTATGTAGACAACGTTCTCATGAAGAGCACAATGGTGGCCGACCACCTGAAAGAAAGAGACTATGTTTTGAACCAACTATCCGCAGCCGGTGCCAAGATCGCCCTCCACAAAGGACAGTGGTGCCGGACCAAGGTCAACTACGTGGGCCTGCTAATCGGATCCCAAGGCATTGAACCTCAGTCAAACCGTATTCATGCCATTCAAAACATCAAGCCTCCTACTAACGTCTCTGAGCTGCGCAGTTTTCTAGGGGTATGCAATTACTCCTGACAGATCATCGAAAGCTACTCAGACATTGCCAGACCTCTAACAGCCCTGCTGAAGAAAGACTGCCCTTTCGTCTGGTCAGACGCTCAAGAACACGCCATGACGGCACTAAAAAGACATTTATGCACAGCTCCATGCCTTGCTTACCCCGATCCACAGAAGGAATTCTACCTGGAAGCCGTGTTTTCCGACCAATGTCTCAGTGCTGGCCTATATCAACGACATGACCAAGACAAAAAGGTGGTCGCATATGCCAGCAAGACGCTTCTCCCACCAGAGTGCAAGTTCTCAGACTGTGAAAAAGCTCTGTTCTGCACGGTGTGGGCCATTCAGCGATTCTCCAACTACATTGGGGAAGAGAAAGTTATCATTGAGACTTGCCACCAGCCCGTAATGTTCCTCAACAGCCAACGCATCCGAGATGGCGTTGTCACTAATTCACGTATAGCCACATGGTTAATGGCCCTCCAGGGACGCAATGTTGAGGCACGGTACGCACAGAATCACAAGTCTGCACTGGGCAATGGCCTGGCTGCATGCCAAAACTGCTCTGATAACACGCCTGCTGCTGCAGCGGATGCACAAGAACCCCAACAACAACAACTGACCTGTCACAGACACTTTGAACCGAATGCGTGCCAGGGCATGCCCACGGCCTAGGTCGATGGGTGCTCCTACAACCACGACGGCATCCTCATGGCAGGTGCAGGAGTGCTGTGGGTGAACGATCAGCCGTGCCCACCACAACACTTCAAGTTGGGTCCTCAGTCATCGCAATATGCAGAGATAGCAGCTATTCTCATAGCCCTACAGATCGCATCAGCACATGACATCAGAGAACTGCTCATCTGCTCAGACTCTAACTATGCCAGACTCAGTTTCGTGTGCCACCTTCCAAGCTGGAAACAGAATGGTTTCAATACCGCTAACAACAAGCCAGTCAAACACCAACACCTGTTCCAGGAATGTGACAACATCACAAGAACACATGACCTGACAGTGTACTGGAAGAAGGTAAAAGCACACTTGAAGCTACCAGGTCTCGACAAAGACTTAAATGACCAAACCGACGCCCTCGCCAAGACGGGCGCACTACACGGCGACATGTGGGTACCCCCAAACCCCACATCCAGCCCCAACGTTGCAGTGCTAACCCGCAGCAAGCGACCTGCCCCGGCTACAATGCCCGCCTCGCAGCCCCTATCGCTAACTCCGCAGATGTCCAACAACACACCATGTGCTGGACACCACGACACCATGGCCACGAATGACACACTGAAACATGTGGCATATTGGCCCGGGATGCAACAAGATGTGGCAGAATATGTCAGAGAGTGAATGGTTTGCTGCCAGTTCCAACCAGCAAACCCGAACCACAGAGCCCCACTGGAACGCAGAGGGATCACGTTCCCGTGGTCAGACCTACAAATCGACTGGGTGGGACCACTGCCCATGTCCGCAAGAGGCAACAAGTACTTCCTCAAGGTGGTGTGCCAGTTTACCAAATGGGTAGAGTGCCTGCCAGCACCCAACGACACCACCCAAACCACAGCATACCTCCTGATCACCAATTGCCGGACGCACACCCAGAAAGTGTACGTTCGACTCGACCCTCGCAACGTCTACAGAGCACACTACCCCCACGCAGTAGCCCAGTACAGCTGGGCTGGTGCCCGGTGGACAGAGGACTCTCTCCTCCATGCAGAGGCCGATGTCAAGCACATGCTCAACCAACTGGAGAAGATGACAGTCACCCAAGTGGAGTTAGGCGGACACAACCGCCGCTCCAAAAGGTTCCTGGGAGCGTTGCTCGGAGCCGTCGCCGCCGTTGGAACTCTATTTAACATTGGCATGTCCAGTGTCAACGCCGTAAACATAGCCACGATAAGACGGTATGTGGCTGAAATTCAGACTGAACTTCCACAGCTAAAACAGCAACTCATCACACAGAGTGCAGCTTTACAAACTGTCGGTAAAACATTGAGAGGAACGGTGGTAATTCTAAACATCCACAGTGTCCTGTTGAACCAGACCGTGAACTCCATGAAACAGCTGTTTACAGTCTTCCAGAATGACTATGCTCAAACGCAGCTGGTCACAGCCTTAATGACTGACATGCTACGGGAAGTAAGCTCCTCCATCGACAGCTTAGCCATGGGTAGAATCCCACCATACCTTATACCCTTAAGCCTGGTGCAAAGTGTGCTGGCGTCCGCTATCAACACAACCACCGACCCTCTGCAAGTACACCTTGCCTACTCTCTGTGTAGCGCCATTCACCTTTATGTGGACCCCGAGCAGAAGGAGATGGGCTTCCTTCTTAACTTACCCATCATCGAGTCGAGCCGAATCTACCGACTCAAAGACATTATCAATGTGGGCTTTTGGAAGGGTAACACACACCTTAAGGTGCGCACTTCCGAGGTGGTCGCCTACCACGACAGCGATACACAGCTGTACTTAGCCCCGAACCTGCACATGTGTACCCTGACTAAAGACATTCACTACCTCTGCCCTAGCAAGCCCTTCCTCAGAGACAACACCGAAGGAATCTGCGGACTGCAACTGATGATCAGCGACACCCGCTGCCCTACCGACGCCACGCCTCGTACCCAAGTCACCGAGACGCAGGCAGAGATCGTAGGTGACAGGTGGCTTGTCAACACTCCGGTGCGTACCGCTACGCTGATCTACGACCAGCATGACACCGCCACCCGTATCAACTTGCTTGACCAGAGCATGTGGATCCAAGTACCGCGAGGGGCCATCCTCTACCTGGACGATTTGGCTTTGTACCATCTTCCGAGTGAAGAGTATCAGTCAGAGCTAGAAATCCCAGCCTTTTTCAAGGACCACAATGTCACCCTAGATCCAGAACTAGAACGGTGGATTGAAAAAGGGGGGCCTCAGCTCATTGACATTGCTCCCCTCGACACAGCCCTCCAAGCATTGTCCCGATTGCCTATCCTGAATACCTCGCCTGTTGTCCAAACCTGGACCGCAGCTGACACAGCGCTATGTATCTCCATGATCATCGGCAATACCCTAACCCTGGGCATAGCCTTTCTCCTGTACAGAAAGTTCAACGAGATGAGAACCTCTACAGCCAAACTCACGACAGCTGTGTCTGGAGGTCTCCGATGGAAACCCTGGAGGGAGGGTACCACGCCATCGAGCTGGCTCCTCAGCCATAACGAACACCTGCTATCCAACCGTCCCGATTCACCCGCCATCCGACCATTGTGATGGGGGTTGTCCGATAATGACCATAGGACATCATCCGACAAAAAGGGGTACTGTAACAGTAATGATTCAATCAGTCATCTGGCAGGAAGGCCAAAGTCTGAACACCTCACAGCCTTCGTGACTTTTCTAATCAAATCATACTTAAACAAAGGGCCTGTGTGTTGATGTAATCATCTACGCTGATTAGATCCGAGGCGTCATCGTGTAGCCGCAAGAGATTGGAGCGTTGAATTCTTTGGGCGTCGGCCATCCCCTCTATAAGAACAGGAGCGACCATCAACTCTTTGCATTCTCGCCACCACAAGGAAAGGACCTCTTGGCATTTCGCCATGGAGGGGAAGACCAACCCTGGTCTTCCCAACCCTGAGAGAAGGCCTCCCCGCACGGAGATAGAAACCGAAGAAAACTTCTGGAGCGACTTTCCTAAACTTCAAAGAAATTCTCCTGGGACCCGCAAATCCTTAGCGAACTTCCCCGACGATTCGAACTCAGAAACTTACACGAGAAGCCGTAGTAATGCAAGTATTCTATTTCACAATCAAACCTCTCTCTCTCTCTCTCTCTCTCTCTCTCTCTCTCTCTCTCTCTCTCTCTCTCTCTCTCTCTCTCTCTCTCTCTCTCTCTCTCTCATCATTCTTTTTCCCTTATTCGTTAAGTTTCATTTTTCCTTGTTTGTACCATATTGTTTGTTTTCTCCTACATATATATGCATATTTCCCCCGTGTGAATCGTAGCTTTGTAAACTGTAGTTGTTTTATTAAAACCCAATGATTGCATTGAAGTGAATCCATATTGTTTTGCTCACAAATATCGAAGTCAATGAGACGTAAGATTTTAGCTACCCATTTAAGCTTGATTTTCTTGTATTACTACTTCAGTAATACAAATTGTACAAACATAAGAGATATTATTTGTCCTGATCAAGCAGATTAATGTTTCTTAAGGTTGGTAAGATTGATAATTGATGAAGAAATCAATTTGGATAAAGGTTACTTTTAAATGAGTAAAGGTTCCGTTATACGTTGATATTGTCTGTACAACAAGCAAATCATATTCATAGACTCATGAAAATTTATACCATTTGAATTAATTATTCCCCGAAACTCATTGTTGTTACAACTGTATGTCTAATGTAATTTACTTGTTATTTATTTTGCTTGTTATCAGAAATAATCTACTCTAGAGGTAACTTATTCTGGCTGTGTTTAATGTTACACTTGGCATTAACATGCGAGCACCGTGATCATCAGTCAATCAGGACACGGCGAGTTTACATTTGTTCACATCAAGTGGTCGCCATCTGGACAACTGATCGGATTTATGTTTCCCGCAAAATATTTAAATGTGCCTTTATCACGGAGTGCAAAACAACTTTCGCTTCGTCCTCTATTAATGGCAGTGCCCATAGAGCACGGGATTTTTTGTGATGCATTCATACAATCAATCTCAAATAGGTTAACGTTACTTTATCTACATGTTAACTTTCCCAACATTAATCTTATGTTATGAAACAAAGAAACATGTTATTCCGATGCATTGCATGATTGAAGGTGAGCGCGCAAGCATTTATAGATAGCCTACTGTACAGAAAACGGCATTACACGATCTTATAAGGGTTAGTTCACCCAAAAAAATGTATTCTGTCATTATTACTCTCCCTCATGTCGTTCCAAACCTGTAAGACCTTCGCTCATCTTCGGAACACAACTTAAGATATTTCTCTTCTTCTCTACGGTCTTACGGTTTGGGGTCGACATGAGGGTGAGTAATTAATGTATGAATTTACATTTTTGGGTGAACTAACCCTTTAAGGGGGGCGTTTCCCCCACTCTATATTGCAGACAGAAACGGGAGATTATTTATAATAAACATGCTGAAACAATAAAAACATGTAAATTAAGATAATGCTGCCCAATTAAAATGAAAGATGATAGCGCATAAGAAAGATAACGCAGCCTCTGTTGTTGTTGATTCTTTGCGGAAGTCTACCGGAAGTTAAGTTTGGGCCACAAAAGCGTGCATGCGCAATAACGTTTGTTTATGTTGTTGCCGTTGAAACCGTCTATACTTAGCAGCGGTCTGATATCAAGAAATAAAACACACCGCAGTGTGTTACAGAGGAATTCAACCAAGCCATGTAATAATTTGATTTAATTCACAGTACAATTGACCATATCTACACACAACACAACACAACTTCTGCACTACAAATTTTGCCAAGATTGAAAAAGCAAAAATACGTGTCGCACAGATGAACGCTATAGCCTATCACACCATGATCTGACTGCTCTCAATTCACAACAACATGCATCCATCCAATCTACATCAGGCATTTTGACCAAAACTTGAAAGCATCCAATCCTCATCATCATCATCATCATCATCATCATCATCATCATCATCATCATCACATCTATTCCAGAATTCAGCAATAGATTCAAACAATAATTAAACAAGATACTAACTACTCCACGATCATCTCCACCAATGCTTGCTGGCTGTACGAACGCAAACCGCAACTAGCTAAAGCAGCAGAACGGCTAAATTTATGGTGAAGCATTGCTGCCACATACATATTATTTTTTCCACTCAATTTTGTCATAATAACGAGATCTTATGCCGTTAAAACATTTTTCTTGTTAAAACGAAATATATTTTCTCCTAATAAGGACATGTGTTGTACAGTGGTGTGTACAAAATATGCCTGTATCCACATTAGAAAATTCAAATAGCCCATGCCTTTGTCACACTTCCATGTCTGAAAAGCAGAAGCAAGCTCAGCGTAAAATAGGCTCTTCCGCTGCCTGTATCAGCAGCAGTGTCCATAGCACGAAAGTATTGCAATTTATTGATGGAGCCTGCAGTTCAGCCACGGGTAACAGGTGCCATGGACTGCTCATGTTCGCATCAGTGGCATAACTTTAACCTTGAAATTACGGACCCCGGTGCACAAATATCATAACTGTCTATAATAGGCCTACTGTAATATATTGTATGTTATACTGTAATACATATATTCTAGAAATGTATTAAAGAGAAAGACGCTTTCAGCCTTACTCAAAGGCAGCGGTAACAGGCCAGTGGGCTCGTTACGCACGTCAATCCATTCCCGGCGTTCTTATTTTGCTTCTTATGTATTAAATATACAGGCAATTAGTTTATGAAACCTTGATCAAAATTAAAATACAATTTATAGAAAACGAAATTCACTTTAAAGAAATGATTTCTGCAAAACATAAAAGATAAATTTTATCTTCTGTTGAAATGCTGTCTTTTGAGCAACAAAAAGAACTAGCCCTTCTCCAGCTGGAACACCATAAAATGCAGTTCCAGATAGAGATGGAAAAACAAAAAATAGAACAAGTGACTTTATTTGTGCAACAAGGTTTAGAAAAAATAAAATTAGACCATCAGCAACAGCACCTTATGAAAGAAAGTACGGTGAAAACTTTGAGTGACAATTATATGAAGTGGTGTGGAGTGATCCGCTTCCTAACTTTAATCCTTCAGGATCACAACACTAAATAGTATTAATGAAGAGCAGAGCAATATTTTAAGGTTCAAATTCACTTACCTTTGCCATTGCCATTCTCCTCGTTCTGGAAAAAAGAAGGAAATGTCTAAGGTCAGTTGAACTGTTGAAGCCTGTATTGTAACATGTCCTTCACAGACCCCAGAAGTTCAATGCAGCTGGTTGGTAGCAGTTTAGCAGATGGTTTCTTATTCAACGTAACTTATAGAGCACATAGTACGGTACAAAAATGTCAATGGGATTTTTGGCAGTTATAAGTATGATGGCGTTACACCTGTCAGCTGCTAATGCCATTATGTACCAGCAGATGGCAGCCTCATCCCTTAATGTCACCATAGACTCTGTTATTCCCAGACTCCATTTCCCAGAACTCTCTGCTCATTATAATTTAACTGGTTGCAGCTGTATATTGTTTAATCATGTCATTACCTATGTCTATTTATACACCTTTTCGCGTTGTTGACAGAATGTCTGAGCAGTCTCGCTGTTCCTGATGTTTATCGCTGCCTGTGTCTTGGATTTCTAGTTACCGTCTCGCCCCTGTGGAGTTTTGTTTGTTTGGACTGATAACTTGTGCTCTGACGCTCTGCCTGGTTTTGGACTATGACTTTAGATTGTATATTCGCTAAACTGCAGGTGGATCCTCACCTGGGGCCTCATTTATAAACGTTGCGTACGCACAAAAGAAGGCGTACGCCACTCTCTACGCAATAATTGGTATTTATAAAAAGCAAACTTGACGGGAAAATGTGCGGTCCTTCACGCAAGCTCTGAAAAGAAAAGAAAAAAGCTCAGAAAAGCTCAGAAAAGAAAAAAGAGAAAGGAAGAAGAGGATAAGAAAAAACAAGACAGTGGTAAGTGATAAATTACACTGGATAAAATAGCTCTACTTGTCTTGTACAAAAATGGTGTAAGTGTGCAGCAGGTAGGCTAGCAAAAATATGTTTATGTTAGCTATCGTTACCTGCCTGACGGCAAATGCTGCTTGTAACAAACAGTTAGTGCAACTTTTTTTTCGAACGGACGGAATATGGTTACATACTGTAATATGTTTTTTAACAGGATAAGGAAGAAGCAGATCTGTTCCAGAATCACTGTTTATCGTATTTAATGACATGACATTGCTATAGCTTTGTAATAGGTTTTGATGAAAGTGGCATAGCATGCTATACTATTGTTTATGCTATGCATAAATAACCTGGAATAGTTAATATAGCATGCTATATTAACTATTATTATAAACATTATTTAACCAGATAGCTTTTCATAGCTTATCTTTATGTGCTAGTGTCGGGATATACGGTAGTGACAGTTTGCAAATATTACATTATTTTTATAAGTTACCAATGGATCTTGAACAATTACTTTATTCTGTGGCAATTTTTACAGTTACATTTTGAAGTACAGTATCAGGACAACCCACATGTTTTACTAGTACTGTTTATTAACTATTTAACAAGGTATTATAGTCATCTGTTGCTACTTTATAATAACCATCCAGATAATGTTTATAGACAGTTTACAAACCAACTAGTAACCCTTAAGTATTTCCAAAGTGTTAGGAATATCTGGTCCGTCTATCTATGTAATGTTTATAGATGTATAAAAAATGGTTACTTAAAGGTTTACAAACATTTTTTAATGATACAGTGGTGTTTTTTGCAAATGTTTTCAAATTGTATGCACAGTATATGCAACAACAGTATTTGCACTGTAAACCTTTTTATTTATATAAAGTGTGGGTGAACTTAAACTGTATGGCTATGCTGTGGTTCCTGAAGGCTTTGCGTACGTGCGGGTTGGGTGGGGGGTATTGGGGGGCCTCCATGTCCATTTTGCTTGGGGCCCCCAAATTTCTTCAAACGGCCCTGCCTCTCACAAATAACATGAAGACTTCACAAAGCAAGTATTGCAATTAACAGCCTACACGAACACCCGTTTGATCGATCTGCAGTGTAAAACAAACTAAATCAAACGAAAATTACAACAGAAATGCAAAAAAAAAGAAAAAAAAAGTGAAATATTGGTATGTTATGCAATTCATCCTCAAAAATAATATGGTAAACAGAACGAAATAATTTACAAAACTGATATTCTCGTCAATGTGTCCGTCTGGCGGAGCAGATATAGATAGACAGATAGATAGATAGATAATCAGGGAGATATATAGATAAATAGATAGGCTAGATGTATTAATTGTCCTCTGGGGAAAGTTGTTTTCATAGTAAAAATTTCTTCATCAGCTACGGAATCATGGTATTCATGCAAATGCCTTTAGTTTGTTTTATTTTCGATAAAATAACATATGACGTATGTCTCAACCATTCAGAAAGCTGCAAGAAATTACATTTGCACTGAACTATTTCCCATTTCCACGTAGATAATGGGGATAGGGATTAATAGGGATTCCCCAATAATTGCCGCCAGTCTCTCATCAAGAGGGGTCAGCTCCGGTGTCCCCTTTCCCCCACCCGTGGCAGACACACTGTGGCGATGGAGCGCTAGACGCTTTTTTGCCTCGACTTTGATGTCCGAGCATTTCTTTTTTTTTTTCGGCCACGGTCCGAGGTTGTGAGGCTACAGCATTTATGGCGTCTGCAACCTTTTGCACCTCAAGTGCCTTTTTGGCATTAGTAGGCCTAATGCCCTCACTGTGCCCTCCAAAAAATATTTTTCTCCTCTTTTCCACCTCGCCAACGATAATTTCTACTTCACATTGAGTGAAGTTACGTTTTTTTGATTTCCTCTCTGTATTTGCCATGATTTCGCAATCAATGAATATTAACTTGTGGGCGTTTCACGGACTATTTATGGGCAACTATGGGCGTGACATGAAGCCGCAAAAGCTGCGCTACATTTAGAATTGATTGTGATTTATTAAGGGAAAACTGCGTAGGATGTGCGTGCGCACGGTTTTATAAATCCGAATATTTCTGTGCGTACGCAAGTCCTATGTTTCATCCGTACGCCACTTCTGACGCAAATCCTACGCAAAGTTTTATAAATGAGGCCACAGGGGCCTCATTTATAAAACTTTGCGTAGGATTTGTGTGGCGCAAAAGTGGTACATGAAACAGAAGACGTGCGTAGCCTACCCACAGAAATATTCGGATTTATAAAACAGTGCGCACGCACATCCTACGCAGTTTTCCCTTCTAAATGTAGCACAGCTTTTGCGGCTTCATGTCACGCCCATAGTTGCCCATAAATATAGTCCGTGAAACACCCACAAGTTAATATTCATCAATTGCGAAATCATGGCAAACACAGAGGAAATAAAAAAAAAAAACGTAACTTCACTCAATGTGAAGTAGAAGTTGTCGTTGGCGAGGTGGAAAAGAGGAGAAAATGTTGTTTTGGAGGGCACAGTGTGGGCATTACTAATGCCAAAAAGGCACTTGAGTGGCAAAAGGTTGCAGACGCCGTAAATGCTGTAGCCTCACAACCTTGGACCATGGCCGAGATAAAAAAGAAATGGTCGGACATCAAAGTCGAGGCAAAAAAGCGTCTAGCGCTCCATCGCCAGAGTGTGTCTTCTTGCTGTCTGAAGATGCGTTCACTCCGAATCCTTCCATTCGCCACATCTTCTAAGAGCGCAAGATCAGCCATTGTGCGTCATTACACATTGTGATGGGGCATTTTATTTCCATCCATTTAATTGCATCTGACAAGCTACAGATGTCGGTTATAATCTACGCGGAAATGGGAAATAGTTCAGTGCAAATATAATGTCTTGCAGCTTTCTGAATGGTTGAGACATAGGGGAGAGCGGGACATAACGCTTTTTGACTTTCTCAGTTTGTGTAAATCCACTTGGGGTTCAAAGAATTTATTGTTTCCCACATTAATTGCACACGTCTAGTACAATTATGTGGTTTTGTTTCATTAATACAGTATATACTTTTTTCTTGATTTACCCCGAAAGAATGGAAGTGAAATGGGACAACATGCCCCATAGGTGGGGTACATTGTAACATGTGGTGGGGCACAATGTAACATGACCAAATAACAGCTTAAAATGTGACCTGATATAATCAAAAAAATATACAAGACAAACTTAAATATTTTGTCAACAAAATACAATTATTAACTTTTTTAAATATAATAATGGCATTTTAAATTTAAGTCAAATATAAGCATCTTTGAGTTTGACTACAAACACATCGCTAAATACAGCTATACAGCACAGTTCAAAACATAATAATAATGAATAATTTCTGAACATTAACTCTCAGTCATTATTCACCCTTTTCCCATGGTTTCTCAAAAGAATTCATAAAAGTATAGAATATAATGGCATATTTCTAATAAGGGCTCATTGTAACACAGAGTTACAACGCACCCCATCTGCACAACTGGGATTTAACCCGCGGCTCGTGTCTTCTGCTGGTTAGATCAGCATTAAAGAACATCTCAAGTGATAAATAACAGATATAAGATTAAAATAATATCGGATTTGTCTTATTTTAAATAAACACAAAAAACAGATGTAAGCTTAAGTAAGAAATTTACTTTTGCTATGGTTAAATACATGTTCAGTGATATCTTCCAGAGATTTTTTAATTTTGGCGCTATTTTTTTCTCTAAATAATGTTGATATGGTAACTAGTAAATACACTAAGTTTCGTCATTCTGGCATGTGTGGAAAGAGTTAAAACATGCGCACACAACTAACCCCGCGCTCCCCTACGTCATACGTTATTTTATCAAAAATAAAACTAAAGGCATATGCATAAATACCATGATTCCGTAGCTGATGAAGAAATTACTATGAAAACAACTTTCCCCAGTCGACAATTAATACATCTATCTATCTATTTATCTATCGATATATCTCCCTAATTATCTATCTGTCTATCTAATTGCATCTATATCTGCTCCGCCAGATGGACACATTGACGAGAATATCAGTTTTTATTTGTACATTATTTCGTTCTGTTTACCATATTATTTATGAGGATGAATTGCTTAACATGCCAATATTATTGCAGAACATATTTCACTTTTCTTTTTGCAAATATGTGTTAATTTGCATTTCTGTTGTAATTTTCGTTTGATTTTGTTTGTTTTACGTTTGATCGATCAAACGGGTGTTCGTGTAGGCTGTTCATTGTAAGACTTGCTTTGTGAAGTTCCTATCCATACAATTTAATCAATATTTCCTTCTGCCGGCTATGGAAGCAAATTGTCTGGGGTTTTGCCACAGACAATTTGAATCCCCATTTTAGGATCCACTGCTCCACCTGTTTTACTGCCCCTTGCATCTACTTCTGAAGAAACTGCAAATTCCTTCCTCTCACTCACAGCTCACAGTACAACATCATCTGCATATAGTGACCTTCCAACTGAGCCATCTACCTCCTCAAAAGTATCATTATTTATAATATTGAACAAAATAGGACTGCATACACTGCCCTGTGGAATTCCATTTTCTACGTTGAATACATCCGGATATTCTTTACCTACCCTTACTTGAATTTGCAGGCCAAATTAATAGCTTCTTACCCAATTAAATGTCTTCCCTCCTACACCAATCTTAAGCAACTTAATGAGAAGTCCCTCCCTCCTTCCATACCATATCATAAGCCTTTTCCACATCAAATAACACTGCAATAATCTTTTCTTTATTAGTTTTAGCTTTTTGGATTTCTGACTCTAGGTATAACACTGAGTCCATGGTGTTTCTGCCTTTGCGGAAGCCACTTTGGTGAGTGGAAAGCAGATTTTCCCTTTCTAAAAGGTAGTTAAGGTGGCCTATTTTTGGAAATTTGAAATGTAGTGCTTTGAATGTTGGGAGAACATGATAGGCTAGCCTACAACACTGGACAAATTGCTTTATCAGATCATTGAAAAACCCTAGGCCTAGGCTACTGTATTTGTTTCCAAGTGTGCAAATATGTTCTGTTTAGCTTAAAGTCTAAAGGGTTTTAGATCTTACACAGCAGATTGGGACAGTTGCCGTATCCCAATTTACTTTTGCCCAGGCTTTGCAAAAGTGGTTGCGCTATGCACCAGACCGGGCAGGAGGGACTGGACCACAAATCATTCAGACGTCAGAGGACCATGAACTGTAAATAGGCTAAAGAGGACAAAAAATGAAATAATAAATTAATTTGTTTTTACCTTAAATAGTGTGGTGTGGTCAGTGTTTTAGGCTAGGCTATAGGCATACAAGCTTTCAAATGTGCCATCACTTTTCAACATCCTGGCTGTAGATAAATCAGGATATTCATTATAGGCTATTTAATTTATGGCATTACATTTTCGTATGTCTAGCAATCATTTTCTAGGGCTTAATAATGATTGAAATTTCATTGAAATCACATTGATCCTTAGTTCAGTTGAAATTTCAACATTGTTTCAATATTCCTGATAATTGAAATACCATTGATATTCGGTTGATCTATGGACAGGATTTCGACATTGTTTCAATATTAGAACAGGGTGCAAAATAATGTTGAATCGACATCAGATTTCGATGTTGATTCAATGACTTAATGTTAACAACATAATGTTGATTTAACATAGTTTCAATGACTATTTGCTATCTGGGGAGGCTATAGGCCTATAACTTGATGGGTCTGAAGTTGGCTTTCCCGGCTTGAGTATTGGCACTATAACTGATTGTTTCTAAGATGATGGAATGCACCCAGAATCCCAAATGTAGTTAAAGAGTCTCAAAACTAAATCAGTGTGTGATCAGACATATGGGCCAGCATATCTTAGCACACATCATCCTTTCCTGGAGTCGTTTGTCTAGTCTTTGAGAGCGCTCTCCTTAACTCAAACAGGTTGAACCGGAGGTCGAGGTCTTCCTCTATCGCAGGCTGGTGTTCTAATATACCTGGATGTTGGGCCAGGGTGCAGCCTTTACACTGCCTTGCTACTGATGAAAGATTGTTAGAACTGTGAACTGTTACACATGTAATGGCTAAAGGTTTGGCTTTATCTACATTGTTGATTGCTACGTCATCATTTTTAATTAGCACTGGCATCTCATAGTTCCTCTTTATTCCACTCATGCATCTGAACATCCCCCAGATCTCTGTTAATCGAGTCTCTCTCACAATTTTAGAGCAAAATTGTCTCCAATATACTCTTTTAGCTGTTCTTATTGTTCTGCGAACCACTGCTTGAGCCTTCTTATACTCAACTAGAGTCTTCATACTGTGCTCGCACTTTACCTTCCTAAATGCTTTGCTTCTGGTTTTAATTGCTTCATCACAAGTATCATTCCACCATGGTACACACTTCCTGCTACTATTTCCTTTGCTCTTTGGAATAGTTTATTTTGCTGTTAGAACAATAGCTAAGACAACAGCTGCATTTAACCCTTCCGCATCTGTCAATTGCTCTGAGAGTAGATCTGTGCCACGAGCATCTGACTGAAATTGAAAAGCCTCCCAGTCAGCCTTTTCCAGTTTCCACCTCGGGACACTTGTCCCTTTATCCTGACATATTTCTAAGCCAACTTTGATGATTATGGGATAGTGGTCACTTCCCAATGAAGACTGATTAAGAACTTCCCACCTGCTGATGCCTGCAGTCTCACTCAAAATTAATGTAAGGTCTATTACACTTTCTGTGTTGTTTGTAGTGTTGTAGCGAGTTCCTTTTCGATCATTCATACAAACCAGACTTATGATCAATAAATTCCTCCCCCACAAGCCCATTTCTATCAGTATTTGTACTACCCCATAATGTACGGTGTGCATTAAAATCCCCACACCAAATAATTTCCCCTTGTGTATTCACCTACACCATTCATGACATCTACAGTAAGCTGTTGCACGGGTTGTAAAAATTGATTACTGTTAAGCTCTCATTACCTGACCAAATTTGGACAGCTATAGCCTCTTGGTTTTTATTTAGGTTTACGATACTGTAATTGATCCCATTTTGTATAAATGCCACTACACCTCCACCTTTGCCTTGTTCCCTGTCATTTCTCACCGAAGTATATCCTTGGATAACAAAATCCCATTGTGGCTGTAACCACGTTTCCTGTATGCATTTGATTTGAGGTTTACAATGTAGGGTAGAAATAAATTGCTTAAATTCCTGGCCATTAGCGATAAGGCTTCTGGCATTCCATTGCAATATAACTATTACCATCAGTAGCCACCAGGCCATGACTGTGAACTAGGGGGTCCCTAACTTAATGTTTCTTCTACTGCTTCCCAGCTGAGCCCTTTTACTCCTAGATACTTCTCTGCAGCCTTAACAACGATTTTTATTTTCTGTTTTCCTGTCTGTTTGGGCAGAACAGTTGATGACATCCACCATAAAGAGCACATTTTGGTTTACAACCAGCGTATCTTCCCTAATTTTAGTACAACTGCCACATTGTCTTTGTACAACGTTCTAACCACTTCTTTCTGGATTGACTGTCACTTCCTTATGGGACACTTTCTTAACTGCTTCGGCATATGTAACAAAACTAGAGGTCTTTCGTAATTCGTGGAAAGAGAGCATGATCGCATACAGAAAGGCCATAAAAACTGCTAGATCTGTTTATTTCTCAACTCTCTTAGAAGAAAACAAACACAACCTCACTAGTTTTTAGCTAAATTAACCAAAAATAAAGCTTCAACTTCTGATGTTTGTAAACAGCACAGCAGTAATGACTTTATGAACTTCTTTACATGTAAGATTGATAATATTAGGAAGAAAATTTTAACCATGCAGCCGTCTACTACAGTATCACATCAGACAGAGTATTATAGTGTCACTGAGGAAAAATTACACTCATTCAATGCTATAGGAGAAGAAGAATTGGCTAAACTCGTTAAATCATCAAAATCAACAACATGTATGCTCGACCCTGTACCGACTAGGCTATTAAAAGAGATGCTACCAGAGGTCATAGATCCTCTTCTTAATAATATTAATTCATCTTTGTCATTAGGATATGTACCAAAAACTTTTGTTGGCTATTATTAAACCACTTATTAAAAAAAACACAACTTGATCCTACATAATTAGTCAATTACAGGCCAATCTCAAATCTACTTCTGTCAAAAATACTTGAAAAGGCAGTATCCTCACAATTATGTTCCTTTTTAGAAAGAAATGGTATCTATGAGGAATTCCGGTCAGGATTTAGACCGTATCATAGTACTGAGACTGCTCTCATCAGAGTTGAAATGATTTACTCTTATCATCCGATCGTGGCTGTATCTCTCTATTAGTGTTACTCGATCTTAGCGCTGCATTCGATACCATCGATCACAACATTCTTTTGAATAGACTCAAATTATGTAGTTATTAGTAGAATTGCATTGGCATGGTTTAAATCATACCTATCTGACCGTTATCAGTTTGTAGCAGTAAATGAAGAGATGTCACACCGATTGCAAGTTCAGTATGGAGTACCACAAGGCTCAGTGCTAGGACCATTGCTACCACTTTGAGATATCATTAGGAAGCATGGCGTTAGTTTTCATTGTTATGCTGACGATACTCAGCTCTATATTTCTTCACGCCCTGAAGAAACTTACCAATTCACAAGATTAACAGAATGCATAGCTGATATAAAAAATTGGATGACCAGTAATTTCCTGCAACTCAATTCAGAAAAAAAATAATTTTTAATTATTGGACAAAAAAGCTCCACAAGTAGTAACCTAGAATATTGTCTAACACTTGATGGCTGCTCGGTCAAGTCCTTGTTTTCAGTGAGGAACCTGGGTGTGCTCTTTGATACCAAGCTCTCATTTGAAAGCCACGTTTCTAGCATCTGTAAAACTGCATACTACCATCTTAAAAAATATATCTAAATTACGGCACATGCTCTCAATGCAAAATGCTGAACAGTTAGTTCATGCGTTCATGACCTTGAGGCAAGATTATTGGGTCTACTGGGTGGTTGCCCTGCTCGCTTAATAAACAAACTCCAGCTGGTCCAAAACGCAGCAGCTCTAATTCTTACTAGAACCAGGAAGTATGACCATATTAGCCCAGTTCTGTCAACACTGCACTGGCTCCCTATTAAACATTGCATACATTTCAAAATCTTGCTTATTACTTACAAAGCACTAAATGGTTTAGCTCCCCAGTACTTGAGCGAGCTTTTAACACATTATACTCCATCACGTCTACTGCGCTCTCTAAACTCTGGCCAGTTGATACTACAGAGAATATCGCAAACAACTTCAAGCACTCGTTCCTTTTCCTATTTAGCACCTAAACTCAGGAACAGTCTTCCTAGCATTGTTCGGGAATCAGACACACTCTGTCAGTTTCAATCTAGACTAAAACCACATCTCTTTACTATGGCATACACATAAAACACTTTTTCAATTAAATTATTATTAGGCTGCATTAACTAGGTCAGCCAGAACCGGGAACACTTCCCATAAGTGATGTACTTGTTACATCATAAAAAAGGATGGCATCTTTGCTAATGTTAGTCTCTCTGTTTTATCCCGAGGTTTACTGCAGTCAGCCGGATCCGGGCCGTATCCAGATCAGATGGTGGACCTGCGCCCACACATGACCACATGACGGAATCCTCAATAAATCCATCTCCGGTGTGATGACTCCGATCGTTCGAATATTGCATTTGAATAATTGTTTAATCAATATGTCATCCTCAATAAACCGGTCTCCAGCCTGACGGTTCCGATCTTTCGAATATTGCAATTTAATAATTGTTTAATTAATACGGCATCCTGAATAAACCCGTCTCTGGCGTGATGACTCCGATAATTCAAATATTCCTATTTAATAATTATTTAATCGACACATCATCCTCAATTAACCCATCTCTGGCGTGTTGCCTCCGATCTTTCGAATATTCCTATCTATTATGACCTCTGACCTGTAAAGTTGCTAGAATAATAATCTGTTTGTTAACTGGCCAGAGGAGAACTGGCACCCCCACTGAGTCTGGTTTCTCCCAATGTTTATTTTTCTCCATTAGGTCACCTGATGGGGTTTTGGTTTCCTTGCCACTGTCGCCTTTGGCTTGTTCAGTTGGGGACAATACATTCCTCAACTATATATCCAAATACAGCTAATTAGTAAACTAAATGAACCATATAAACTAAATTACTGATCTAATTACTGATCTAATGCCCACATTGTCTCTCTATCATAATTGAAATGAGCTAGATGACATGCTTATTGTCTGACTTCATAACTCATAAAGCCAATAAAGACTTTGTCAGGAAACTGCTTTCCTTCAAACTTCAATATTACAGACAAGCTATCACATCTTTCCCCAAAACGGGTGGTTTTTAGACGCCTTGCCTCCACAACATTAGCGCCAAGCCGCCAACTACACTCTTTTTGATTTTTTCTACTGTCACCATTGTCGGAATGCCAGTAATAACACCTCTGATCATCTTGTCCTCCATGACTGAAACCACAATTTTCTTCCCATCTAAACGTTTAAGCTCGATGGCTTTCATTTGCTGCACATTATCTTTACACACTATCAACAGTGATCCATTTCTTAAGACTTTTGTGTGCTCAATCTCACCCATTATTTTATTTAAGAACAATGTTAACTGAATCGGGTTCCACTCACCAAAAGACGCGCATTGCTGATCGTGGTTTCGAGTCTCGATGCATCTGCCTTCTTCAGGGAACACAAGAACGCGCAGTGATCTTAGATCATTTAATCCAGATATTTTAATCCAATCCGCAAATTCGTTTGAAGAACCAAATTAGCCAGAGATCAGTTATCACGATTAAAAGATCTGGGATCTGTCAAATCATCTCAGATGTAATAAGCAACGTACGAAGAACAGGCCCCAGGTGTTTGTGCGGTTATTCCGTGGTTACGTCCAGCTCCCTGTCTTCACAAGCCCTTACCGGCTAGGAATTGTGTCTGCGCGTTTCAACGAAAATGTAAGTTCTCTGCTTTTGCACATGAGCAGCATTCAGCTTTTTTTTCCTTAGGCACTGGCCGTAATGAACTCTCATTGATTTGCGTTCTGTCTATTACAGTCACTGGTTTAGAGTGTGATCACTATAAGCTTGCTGAGTGCTGTTTGTTGTGCTGAGAATGTAAGTTCACTGGCTTCCTTTCTTTCTCACGTGTGTACATCTGTGTCACAGAACGTTTGTTCATATGTATGTGGTTATGTTGACTTGCCACGTCTGTATTATAGTTTGGCCTGGGAATGTACGAGTAAAAACTAGACGGAATAAAGCGATCGCTACAGTATTGTAACAAGCTCTTGGTTCGGTCTGCGTTCATACAGGTTGGTAATGTAGGCTACTTTAGCATCTTGTCCCTTTCCGACTGCTTCTATTCAATTGAAGACATTTTGTGGCTTAAGTAACTTTTAGCCCATTGATGCACAGGTTACAAATTAGGCATAGTTTTGATTTGACCTGTATAATATTGTAACTGTTTTCTTTGCAGGAGAACCGTCATATGCTATCCTGGCCACTGTTTTTCCTGTGCTCTGTTTTAGTATTTAGTTGTGTGTGTGTGGGCGGGAGGCTCACTGTGTGGCCCATCAGTCTCTCTCTTGTGTGTGTTGCTGTATGTTTTATGTTTGTGAATGTAATGTTTGTATCTTAGGCCATTGGGTTAGTGCAATATTCTGGAGGGGTAACAATTTTGTTGTGTGGTCACTGGTTTGCTGAATGTAAATTACTTTTTTTTTTTTTTCTGTTTTTCTTATGCATGTGATTTGTGATGTGCCTTATTTATTCTGTTTGTTTATTGAGTTTTGTTTATTTATTTTTTATTGAGTATTATTCATTCAAACACCCTGATTTTGCACTTTGTTGTCCCTGAGCTTGTTGCCTAGAGGCCTAATGTCTTTTTCATGTGTGTCTAATTTTATGAGATTTCATGTGTGTCTGATTTGATTATATTACTCCAGTCCCTCTCTCTCCTTTATTTCCCTTTATTGGGATAGCCTGCTTGGAAACATCTAAAATTCAGATTGTTGGTTCTCAACTTGTGACTGGTATTAAAAGGCCCCCCAGAGGGTTACATGAACAAATGTATGTTCAATACACTAGCAATAGCTGCTATTAGCAAGCACCATAAGTTAAGTTATTTAGTGAATATTATACAATTCAATACATGTTATGGAACTTATCCTTGCCAAAAACATGCCAAGGTGGAGATGGGTTTTTCAATAACTCAAACACACCCCCACTGCAAGTACAGAGTGCTGAGTATGCTTGTAGCTATAGCCATGTGCACGCTTAAGGGCTTTGCTGACAACTCATTCCTAACACATGCAGACAAAAGTAATGGGCTTTACATACCAATTGCCTTTTCTGTTTTGACCCTCTAATGCCGAGTTCACACTGCCCGATTTCAGGCCCGATTTTGACTCGCCGACAGGTTTTGCGAAATCGCAGACAAATGCCCGAAATCAGGCAAATGTGCTCGTGCACGAGGGTGACAATTACACAGTGGGAATTATCGAAGACGTTACAGGGTAAGTACAATACAAATACCTTTATTTGAAAAACAACTTATTTCAAGAGATTTACGTCCTTTCTTATTCATTTAAAATATTTGAATACAAAAGTCCTAACAGAAAGTAGCACGTTTTGTCCTTTTTTTTTTTTTTGCTTGGTTTCTTCCTCCTCTTGTTCCTCGTCTCCTTTTTCATTCTTTCCACTGATGAATCTTAAGAAGGAATCTCATGTCTCTTGCTATTCTATATTAGCCTACTAAAAGAAAATACAGTACACCCAGAAATCTTCTCCAAATGTACTCATATTTTTGCTTCCGAGAAGTGCGTGCATGAGAGTCGAGTTCACGTTTGATGTAAATGTTAAGCATGTTGTGAAGCGCAATGTGAAGCTCATTTTGTCTTTTGGTTCTCTCAGCCCTGGTTTGGGAGTTCTCCCAGCTTGTTCTTGACACATCAACTGAGCAGAACTTTTTTCTTGTGGGTGTCCGAGAACTATTGTGTGATTGGCCAGAAATTTAAAGTGGGCGGGGTTACAGAAATGTTTGGCAGAACACACTTTGTTCTTGTTCTTGCCACCTCGAGAAAACAAACAAATTTCTTTGTTCTTGCAGGATATGTACCAAGCTTAACACTTTACATTTACGTCAAGTGTGAACTCAACCCTCTCATACACACGCTGGTGACATTTGGTCTGAAGCGATAGTCTACGGTTTAAAAAGTTTAAAGAATTGTTTGTTTTATTTACTAACACTTATCGTTTCGCTTCAGAAGACATTGATTCATCCATTGGGGTCTGTATCAGGGATCAAGGATTTTTATTGTCATTCCAAAATATGGTACATGAGCTGGAACGAAATTAAGTACTGAGGTCCGGTTCAAACCACTCACAAATAAATAACAACTATATCACTCATTCATCACAAACTGATACCCAATCATACAAACACATAGGCAATATACACACTTAAATCTGAAAAATTAGCAGTATAGCAATAAAGTGGAACGGAGCAAAAAAATTTAGTTTGTCAGTTCTGGTGTGTGGCAGAGTTAATAAAGCTTCTGGAAAGAAGCTGTTCTTTAACCTGGTTGTCCTAGTTCTGAAGCTGCGCAGCCTCCTGCCTGAGGGGAGAAGGACAAATATTCTGTTGCCAGTGTGAAAGGAGTTCTTCATAATGCTGGCAGTTTCCATACAACACTGTAACCAGTGATGGAGTACTCGAGTCCTTATTCTCTGGACTCGAGTCCGACTCGAGACTCCGTTCTCTGGACTCGTGACTCGACTTGGACTCGCGGACTGATGACTCGTACTTGGACTCGAGTCTCGAGGATATATAAAATCGCACTTGAGCATTCATCAAATTAATTACGTTGTTTCTGACTAAATAGGTTATCAAAATTTGATATAAGTTGTTACACTTTTCCTGTTTCGGGCTCCCAAGACCAGGTGTCCTGACATTTCATCCTACCCGTCAGATTGTCCAGAAGCCCAAGGCTTACTGCGCATGCTCACATCAATATTTTTTATTTTTTATATTTACATTTTAAGGGTAGGTTTAGGGTAGGGATAGGGGTAGGTATGGATATTAATGGATATTAATAAAGCAAATCACATTAATATGATTCTGGTAGCACAATCTGATAGGTAGCATTTTACATCCATATATAATATTTATTTATTTAAAATATTTACATAGTTTTAAGGGTAGGTTCAGGGTTCAGGAGTAGGTATGGATATTAATAAAGCCTCAAATCAGATGAATATGATGCTGGTAGCACAATCTGGCAGCATTTTTTGCTGTCGAATCGTGCTACCTACTGTTTTAATGGGAGGTAGCAAAATCTGACAAGGTAGGACAAATCGACAGAACACCGGCCGTGATCTATTTTTCCCCTCACAGACACTGTTACCGCTCGCTCTCCTTGCTTGACCACACACTCACTGACTGACGTCACTCACTTTACGTTCCTGTTCACGTTACATTCTTGTGCATTATTCGCGGGCTAAATGTTGACATTTGTCGTGAAGTTCGCCTACACGGATTTTGCATCTAATGCTGAAAAGAGCAGCGCTAAATGTTGTGTGTGTAATCGCACAATTGAGGAAAAGACTGGGACAACTTCAAACTTGAACAGACATCTGTCACGGATGCACCCAGAAAAGTAAGTAAAATGCTTTCCATTGGCTAACATTAGCTTAAAAAAAACTATTATTGCCTAATGCATATATGAATATGATAATAAACAGAGGAAGCTAGGGTTGGGCGATGTCTGCCTATTTGGCATCAGACGTCAGCGATGTCTACGTACAGTGAAGCGAATGTACAGTGACGTGACAATAACTGCCAGATTCAAACTGTGCCCACTGCAATGGATGGCGCTGAGCCAAAGACGGACGCGCTCAGCGCTTAATCCCGCTTATGTTTATTTTAGATTTCAGATATTTAAATACATATCATTTATAGCAAAACAATACATTTATAGTTTGTAAAATTCACAATGGTGTCTATGGAAGCAGCAATAAACAATCCTTTCAAATATATATTTGCCGACATGACATACACTACAGGCCTAAAGTTTGGATGTTTTGAAAGAAATTTCTTCTGCTCATCAAGCCTGCATTTATTTGATCAAAAATACAGAAAAAAAATGTAATATTGTGATATATTATTACAATTTAAAATATTTGGTTTTCAATTTATTATACTTTAAATTATAATTTATTTCTGTGATGCAAAGCAGAATTTGTCACAATGTCACATGATCCTTCAGAAATCATTCTAATATTCTGATTTATTATGAGTGTTGGTAACAGTTCTGCTGCTTAATATATTTGATGAATAAAAGGTTCAAAAGAACTGCATTTATTCAAAATAAAAACATATTTTCAAATAATATAAATCTCCTTTACTATCACTTTTTATCAATTTAACACATCCTTGCTGAATAAAATTATTGATTTATTTCAAAAAAAGAAAGAAAAAAAAATGACTGACCCCAAATTACTGACCAGTAGTGTATATTGTTGTTACAAAAGATTTCTATTTTTAAAACATTTGCTTCCTTTTTTTTTTTTACTTTTTATTTGTCAAAGTATCCTAAAAAAGTATCACGGGTTATGAAAAAATATTAAGCAGCAAAACTGTTTCCAACACTCATAATTTATCAGAATATTAGTGTAACAGATCTCCACTGGAGGCAAGTTGAAGGACCCAAGTGCAGTTTTATTCACAATTAAACATAAATCTCAACATAAATCAAAACAAAGACTTGGCATTTAACTATAACAAAACTCACCAACAGAGGGTTACAACATTCAATACTTGACAAAGACACATCTCTCTCTCTCTCTGATTTTTATGGCGGGTCGCAACCAACTTGTTCAGGTGCATGCCGCCACCTACTTTACCGGGGTGTGCAACTTCTGAGCTTTATGTACTTATGTATTTATAAAAAAAAAAAAAAGAAAAAAAAAAAATGTGTATTAATACACACACACACACACACACATCTATATTCTGTGTTCTAATCCTGTATCTTTAAGAAAGGTAAGGAGACCCCTACTACATTCCCACATTTCCTCATTCATCCCCAAAATCCCATTCAAACTCCATTCTTGTTCCAACTCATATATCGTATCCTGCAAGATTCTCCTTTCTAAATTATATTTTTTACACCTCATTATGACATGCTCCACATTTTCTGGAACATTACATGTATCACATTTATCTGAACTGCTTTTCCCCATTAAAAACAGGGTTGATTTTAAACCAGTATGCCCAAGTCTTAATCTTGATATAATCACTTCTTCTCTTCTATATTTCCCTTTAAAAGCCTTTACATTAATCGATTTCTGAATGTTATAATAGTGTCTCCCTTTATTATCTACGTCCCACTTTTTTTGCCATGATTCTCTCACTGCTGTTTTAATCAATGATTTAGCTTCACCTTTCCCAAAGGGAACTTTCATTATTTCTTCATCCTTTAATTTTAGTGCATTCTTTGCAGTCAAATCTGCCTTTTCATTTCCCATCACCCCAATATGAGCTGGAACCCAACAAAATTGTATATCAATTCCCATTCTCTCGATTCTTAGCATTATCATGGATATTTCTTTAAATAAATCATCTCTTACTGTTTCATTTGAATTCAAACTATAAAGTGCTGCAACAGAGTCAGAACAGATGATTATTCTTTGAGGTCTTACTTCTTCTACCCATTGCAACCCTAAAATTATGGCTACTACTTCAGCTGTAAATACAGATAATTTATCATTAATTCTTTTACATATGGTTACATCAAACTCTGGTATGTACACTCCTACTCCTACATGATCATTCCTTAAATCTTTAGATCCATCAGTAAATATGGGTATGTAATGGTAGTAGTTCCGCTTAACATATTCATGAACCAAATATCCAATATTATCAGCATTCCTTTCAGTCCATTGTAGCGACAATGAGTCAGATAAAATAATAACTCAACGGGGAACTGAATTAAAATGAAAGACTCGAATGACACTATATATTATAAATAATTCAGAATTAATGTTTACACCTTAACTTATTCGTCCGCCGATATGTAAGGACTTAAAGGGGGCTCTGTTAAAGGGAAACATGTATATTTAGCTCAAATGAATGAATCTAATGAATTCATAGGGAATTTTGAGAGATCTATTTTACAGCCGAGCAAATGACTCTTCTAGCGTTCATTTGAACGGACCGTAAATATCAACTCTGCAGCAGATATTAATATCCGAACAATAGTGAAACACTATTTAACAGCCAGGTAACTTAGATCGGCAGTTCAAGACATTAAATTGATAAGCACATAACACAAGAACAGTTATCTTTGAATACAAACGGAACTTTATTGATTAATCTAACACATCAAACTAATATCTAACATAAACACACACGCTCGCACATTCACACGTTGCAGAAAGGAAGAAGGTGAGGAAAGAATAAGTTCTAAGAGAGAGAAATTATGAAATCCTAAGCAATCTATGCATTTATGAAACATGACCTGAAGAAACCATTGATCAGTAATTTAACCTCCTATCGTTTCTTAGGCAGGGTTATTACATTTGATCTAATGCACCAGTTCAGCTTGGAATCAAAAAGGCGTTACTTGCGTTTGGGTTTCGCGTGTCGTCTGTCAAGGGGGGATTCCCTTTTCCTGGCTGTACAGGGGTTTTCCCGGATCTTTGATTCGCTGAAGGTCTGGTCGACGTCTGGGGAAGCCAACCACGTGGCGTGTTGGCGGCTGGATGAAAGTCTTGTAGGCGTTGTTTGAAGTTGGAGCGCGCTGTTAGAAACTCGTTGTTGAGAGACTTTTGCGGCGAAACTTAACAGAACCCGAGACTTAACGGAAATAAAATAAACTTTAAGTAAAAGAAAGGAAAGTGAGAGAAAAGCAGATGGCCTGAATGAAATCGTTGTTAACCCATTTTCTCTGAAGTTGGTCTGTCACGATCGTCAGATCGTCTCCTGGGAGCTCCGTTCAGAACTCTCTCTGGTCATACTGCTAGGACTGAGCTCATCTCTGAACTGCGAACAGGCCGCGAACCAGCTCGAACCGAACTGGAACCGAACTTGAGCTGAACTCTGCACTGCTTCTGGTCTGAACTGTACACAGAACTGAACTTTTCGTTCGTGTTCTGAGACTAAACTCAAACATTTGCCCATCCCCTGGATGGGTTCTGGCCAATTAGGCTTCAGGGGTGACTGTCTCCACCCCTCCCACAAAATTGGGTTAACTATAGAATTTAGTTTCCTGCTCTTAAGCAGAGAGTAAATTTAGACCTAATTTCTTACTATAAGGACATGATCAATTCTATAAAGATTTCATTCAGCTCATCTGTTGGATTATATCCATACGTACACACCGGTATCAAACACAATGCTTTTTCATCCACTCATTCAATAGTTACATAATTGCATGAATTGTGAGTAATATTCATGCCCAATAGTCTAACTAACGTGTATTAGTTGTAAACACACTAACAAGCTACGTCGAAGGCTATTTGAAATGAAAAAGTCCAATAATCCGTGATTTGCTGCACTCCATATGTGACATTTTCTGTGAGCTTGCTTGGAGTTTTAGCTGTGTCGTGGAGTTCATTTACCGGTCATTGCAAAGACAGAGGTCTGGTTGTTTCTTTGTCTTGTGACAACCACGAGCCCTTTGTCCTCTTTTAACTGAGTTTGGTGGCGAGTCCATAGGAAGTCAGAACTAGTAGCTCAGGGGCAGAATCAAGCCCCCATCTCCCTCGTGATGATGATGACTTCCTGGAGCTGAATTGTGCTTTGTTGAAAAGGATGTTAATTTGATCGAATCATTGGAAGATTAACTCATTTATATGTCTGCGTCCATAATTGCTACATATCCCCCCTTCGTTAGGCGATGTGTTGGGATGAAGACATCGGCGAACGCTGTAGAAGCACAGGGAGAAGAAGCAGACACAATACACAACAAACAACAAGACAACACCTCCATGATTGGCCACTGTACTGGTGCAGGGCCTTAGATTATTCGAGTACTAACAGTTTTAAACTTTAAACTTAAGGTTAACTTGAAGTTTACGTTTTAACGTTCCTCGGTTTATCGTGTCGACGTAATGCAGTTTAACTTTGGTGTTGTTCTAATTTGGTTCGGTACGGTGACTCTTTGACCAAACTCTGTGTTTAACTTTTGTTTTGTTTGTTTTCTTCACTTCTAAATCGTACTAGGTTGAGACCGTTGTACCTTTCTTCATGACGTGGTGACATCATTTGTGGTACAAATGAGGTGACCTCTTAATCATGGAGCTCTCTAGCTCACATTGGTTCAAAGGTGGCCTGCCGATATTAGGCGTGGTGCATCAATCCCTATATCGTGACCTTGACCCTTATGGGGTAGACAGGCATTTTACCTAATAAAAGAAGAAGGAGAGGGAAGGAAGAGGTGAAACAAAACAAAACAGTTGAGTGTCTCTAGGTTTTGCCTACAACTACTCGTGCAGCTAAGGTGTCGTGTACCCTAACTTAATGAGAGGTGTTCTACCTGTTGGGTAGATTGTGCAATGTTTCCTATGATGAGTGTAGCCGGGTCCATGCTAAGCTAGTTTCTGAAGCTATTTTCTACCTGTGGGAAGAACATGTTTGCTGAATGTTTTCCCTGGCAGATGTGGTTAACTTCTGTATGTTAGCGAGTATGTAAGTTATGTAGTGTATGTAACGTTAGTGGATGTATGGTCAGATCTGTTCTAGTCTGTTTTTGGTCCCCCCTTTCCTGGAAGGCGTGTCAATCAGAATCTGACTCATCCCATTTCCTGTCCTCTTCATGGCATTTGAGGGATTCTCTCAATAGCTGCATGACTTCTTGTGAGTCGCTGCTTTGCTTGTGCCCACGGCCGTCTGGTTGTTTGGATCTGGCACTGGCATGAGAGTCTTGTTCTTGGGCGTACTCAGTGCTGTGCTTAACTGAGTGGTGCCGAGGTGGGTTTTGTCGTCGCTTACCCACGTTAGATGCTCTGGAATGTGTGGGATGACGATGGTCTTTGGCATCTTTAGGGTTTCTTGAGAAGCGAGGCTGGTCCCATGGCTTTTCCCAGCGGTTGGTGTGGTAGCTGTCATGGGAGTCACGTTCTCTGTACACTTTAAGATGGACTGAGATTCAAGATTCAAGATTCAAGAGTTTTATTTGTCACATACACAGTTATATACACAATATACAACTGGCAGTGAAATGTAAACAGGTCCGCTCCATGGACAGTGCAAATAACAGTTACAAGAAATTAAATAGAAATAGAATAAAATTAGAATAAAAAGTATTAACATAAGTAGAATTATAAATAAATCAAGTAAAAGATAAAAATAGGAAATAAGATAAAAAAAATATAAAAAAATATGTGGATATGATAAGTGAGATAAACTGTAGACTTAAAAATAAGTGGTTAACATAAAATATATAATATGTATATATAAAGAAGTATAATGTGCAAGGTTTATTACAGGTTGTTACGCAGTAACAATAGGAACGTAAAGTGCAGTGCAATTGCAGTATGTGGATGTTAATGTTAAAAGACTGTATGTTTATGTGTGTGCGGGGGTGAAGTGACTGTGGTGTAGTCATGCCACTGGGTGTCGTCCAGTGCAAGGCTTGGGTCTTGGCTGATGGAGTTTGACACTGTGGATGTTTTCAAACCTTTCTTTGAGGCCATCTTTTGTTTGATGTAGGCCTTGTGTGTCAGGTCACGCAGCTGTTGGATTGTCATCGTGTCTGGGCAGGCCATGATGCCTAGATGACGACTCACTCCAGGGTGCATGTTTCTCAGGAAGATGGTTTTGAAGTTCAAATCCTCTTCAAGTTCAGGTTCGTTATATGCACCAAAGTAGGCTTGTCGGAAACGGCTGTAGTAGGCTTGGGGAGTCTCTTGTCGACCTTGTTTGGTTTCCCAGGCGATTAACAGTCCGTGTTCAGACATGTTCAGACAAAGGTCATCTTTTGTGCAGGTTCGGAGTCTGCTTGGATGAGCTCTCTTTTGTTGGCCGGGACAAGTTCTGTGGTGAAGGCCGGTGACGCTTTGGGTTGCGGCCATTCACTTCTTCCGTTGTATGGCAGTTCTTGGAAGGAAGACTGTGTTCTACTCAGCAGTAGTGATGCTGAGGGAGTTCTATCCCTTCTTGGCTCTGGTCTCTGTTTAACAGCATGATTGAGTTCATATCTGACCGCGTAGAGCTCGTCGTTGGCGTCGTCTCGCTGTCGGATCAGATGGTCCATCTCAGTGCTGTACCTTTCAAGGTGGTCTTCCAGAGCATTGATTTTAGAGTTCTGGTCTTTACTATCAGCGTTGGCTTTCTCTAGCTGATGTTCAGCAGACTGGAGTTGGTTTAACAGGTGTTTATGTGCAGTCTTTGACTCTTGTTTGTCGCGTTCAGCGACTGCGAGGGCTTCTTGGAGCTTGTCAACTGGTTTTTTTGTTTCTTGCTCCACTTCGTCAGGCACTTTGAGTTTGTCTTGAGCTTTAGCCTTGAGCTGGTCTGTGCAGCGTTGAGTGTGCATCAGCTCTCCCAGGAACTCAGTGGTCTGACGCTTGAAGTCGTCCTGGACTTTCACTTCCAGCTTGTCTATGCGGTGTTGGGCACGTGTCAGCTCCTCTTGAAGGTGGATGATGTGCTTGTCGCTTAGTTTCAGCTGGGCTGTGAAGGCGTTGCTTAGGGAACAGGTGATCTTGGCTAGTTCCATTTGGTTGTTGTTCTGGCTTGAATCATGTGTCAGGAACCTTCTCAGAATCATGATTATTATTAAAAATAATAACAGTTCAATTGTCTTTGGTGTGAGGCAGTCTGTAATGCCTCTGAGACAGGCGTCCACATCTTCCCCTTGGGCAGTGGGGTTTGTCGTCTGCGACATGTTGGTACGCTGGGAGAAGAGACTGACACAGATCTGTGTGGGGTATAAGCCTGTGTGGTGGGACTGCTAAGTGTCGTTTCAGTGATTGTACACCAATAGTGCCGTGTGGTGACGACTGTGTTGGTCTCAGTGTAGACAGGTAGGCTAGTGATGTGAAGGCTTTGTCACTCAACTAGGTAAGGGAAAGAGAGAGAAAAGGGTTAAAACAAATCTCAATAGATTGAAAGAATTTTCTTTTCACTTGGAGAATTTCTTTTTTCTAAAAAGAAAATTCTATCAATGAAAAGCTGTTTCCAAATCGTGATGCGAGGACTATGTCACTCAGCTTAGTAAGGGAGGAAGAGAGAAAAGGTTAAAAACCTATTTCAATTGAAAGAAACAAAAATAACTTTCACTGGGAGAAAAAGTTCCTTTTTTTCTATAACTACTTCCTATCAATGAAAATCTTTTTTCAAAACAGAAACAATATTATTGTTTATGTTACAGAGTAAAATAATACAATAATAATGCTGATACCTCTTTCCTTAGTCTGACAGGATTGACGCCACACACCTTACAGGCGGACCGCTTACGCAGGGATGCGTTGAAGGCGACGGTGGCTCAACACTTGTCTCTGTTAAATGAACTTAGATATGTCAAAATTTTAAATTGCGTTTACAAATGCAGGGAAAGCATGGAGAACAAAGGAGGGTTTGATTACCAATCAAATGCCTACTGGTTTGTTTCTCTGGGAAGAATTATCTTTCTCTTTCCTTTAGAAATGATCAATGATTCTTCCAGGCTTGTTCCCTATAAATATGAAGAATAAAATTGAATAGAGCAGGACAGAACAGGGAAGACGTGAGGAGAAGGGAGGAAAGCAAGGAGATCCGGCCCCACAAATGGCTCTGAAGCCTTTGTCTGACTACGAGTATAAAGTTGATAGTTGATGGTCAACTAATCACCCAAAATAAATATTTAGTCAATGAGGATTGTCTCTGATTTATTTTGAAACTCGTAGGAATCTGGCACTGTCTCCTATTGAGGCTCAGGTGTGTTACAAAAAGGGAAGTTAAATAAAGAGATAAATGAGTAAATAAAATAGAGTGGCTAAGTGAATAGCTACAATAGGAAGAGGGGATAAAGGAGGGTATAACGCAATAAAAATAATGAATAAGTGTGAGTCCAAAAGGTTTTGGTAATAGATATCAATTTAGTGGTTCACTTGAACTTCTAAAGTTCCAGACGAATACCTAAAGTAATTGGGTCTCAATGAGAAATTCTGAAAATGAGTAAATTCCAGAATAGTTAGAATAACTTTAAAATCATTTTACATGACTTTGAGGAATGAATCTTGAATTTTTTCTTTCATTAAATTCAAACTTAACAATTAATAATTGCAAACCAGTATCTTTCCTCTTCAAGTAAAATGTAGGTAAAGTAACTAACAATTGTGAACCAATATTTCCCTTAAAGTAGAGTATAACGTAATGTATTAGAAAGATAAGGGAAAAGTAAGAAAGACCAACAGTGTACATAAAGTTGAGGTGTTTAAATGGTTAAATCACTTTAAAGTGACTCAAACAGACACTGCATTTACACGTATGTTAATACGGTTGATACCTAAAACTAATGCTAAAGCTTTAGCATTTAGGCTTCAATGTAAACAACTGCTTCGATTAGCTTAGCCTGTAGCTGTTAGCTACCGTAAGGTTTGTTTACAAATATGGCTTCGACGCACTGCGCATGCGCTGAGTTTATCCGGAAGCGCTGGTTGACTTCCGTGCCGCAGTTGTGACTATGGCGACAAACAAACGCTAGCGGCAAACATGTGAATTGCAGACAGGGTAAAGTTAGGAGTAACTAGAAAAGTCAGCGCTTTTCACCCTGTAAAGTTACACATAAGTTTAGCACGTGCAATCGAGTGTATTACGTGAAACGTCGGCACATTTCATCAATGAAAATCAAAATAAGGAACACCACTCGTAGCTGGTTTTGCTCTGTGGGGCTTTTCACTCAGTTTGTTAAGAGTGAGATTAAACTTTACAGTTACAGTTCAATGTTACAGTTTTGCGCTGTAAATAGAACACTATTGATCTCGGCGGATCTATGTGCATATAGAACCACAGGGTTTCTTCTACTGTTGATTCTATCAATGTCAGCTTTACTTGGGTTCAAATCATTCTCCTTTAAATCACACTGGGACACGCAGTGTTTTTACGAGATGATATACACACCGGCAAGCTTTAACTGCTTAACATTAGCTCAGGGAAGATATAGCTCTTCGAATTACAGTGGAACACGCACTGAATTAATAGCTATAAATAAGGCTTTAATACATCGATCCAGGACCACGCTTGATCTGACCGCGCTGTGAGGAGATTATTCCTCGCAGGGTATTTCAATTTATGCAGTTTAAGTTCGTTCAGTTCTCTGGCTGACTGATATACATATAACGTTAGCTATTTAATGACACTGGAACACGCAATGACATCAATTCGGCTATAAACGAGGCATTCTAGAAATTAAGGAACACGCTTAATTCTTACCTTATCGTATAGTGTGAGATCTCAGATCTTAAATTACTCTAATGCAGTTTCAGAACAGGGACAGACTTGGGTTACACAGCGTTTTGCATTCATTCAGAGCTTTCAAAGAGGCGCGCGCACTTACGTCACGAGCGCGCGCACACAGACAGACGCGTCTAGCGGTCTGATCTCTCAAAATGTAATTCAAAGATAAAATCTCGATTTATACGCTTATAATTTAGGTTAAACTGCCCGCATTCTCCACCAAAATACTGTAGCGACAATGAGTCAGATAAAATAATAACTCAACGGGGAACTGAATTAAAATGAAAGACTCGAATGACACTATATATTATAAATAATTCAGAATTTATGTTTACACCTTAACTTATTCGTCCGCCGATATGTAAGGACTTAAAGGGGGCTCTGTTAAAGGGAAACATGTATATTTAGCTCAAATGAATGAATCTAATGAATTCATAGGGAATTTTGAGAGATCTATTTTACAGCCGAGCAAATGACTCTTCTAGCGTTCATTTGAACGGGCCGTAAATATCAACTCTGCAGCGGATATTAATATCCGAACAATAGTGAAACACTATTTAACAGCCAGGTAACTTAGATCGGCAGTTCAAGAAGTTTAAATTGATAAGCACATAACACAAGAACAGTTATCTTTGAATACAAACTGAACTTTATTGATTAATCTAACACATCAAACTAATATAAACACACACGCTCGCACATTCACACGTTGCAGAAAGGAAGAAGGTGAGGAAAGAATAAGTTCTAAGAGAGAGAAATTATGAAATCCTAAGCAATCTATGCATTTATGAAACATAACCTGAAGAAACCATTGATCAGTAATTTAACCTCCTATCGTTTCTTAGGCAGGGTTATTACATTTGATCTAATGCACCAGTTCAGCTTGGAATCAAAAAGGCGTTACTTGCGTTTGGGTTTCGCGTGTCGTCTGTCAAGGGGGGATTCCCTTTTCCTGGCTGTACAGGGGTTTTCCCGGATCTTTGATTCGCTGAAGGTCTGGTCGACGTCTGGGGAAGCCAACCACGTGGCGTGTTGGCGGCTGGATGAAAGTCTTGTGGGCGTTGTTTGAAGTTGGAGCGCGCTGTTAGAAACTCGTTGTTGAGAGACTTTTGCGGCGAAACTTAACAGAACCCGAGACTTAACGGAAATAAAATAAACTTTAAGTAAAAGAAAGGAAAGTGAGAGAAAAGCAGATGGCCTGAATGAAATCGTTGTTAACCCATTTTCTCTGAAGTTGGTCTGTCACGATCGTCAGATCGTCTCCTGGGAGCTCCGTTCAGAACTCTCTCTGGTCATACTGCTAGGACTGAGCTCATCTCTGAACTGCGAACAGGCCGCGAACCAGCTCGAACCGAACTGGAACCGAACTTGAGCTGAACTCTGCACTGCTTCTGGTCTGAACTGTACACAGAACTGTAGACAGAACTGTAGACAGAACTTTTTGTTCGTGTTCTGAGACTAAACTCAAACATTTGCCCATCCCCTGGATGGGTTCTGGCCAATTAGGCTTCAGGGGTGACTGTGTCTCCACCCCTCCCACAAAATTGGGTTAACTATAGAATTTAGTTTCCTGCTCTTAAGCAGAGAGTAAATTTAGACCTAATTTCTTACTATAAGGACATGATCAATTCTATAAAGATTTCATTCAGCTCATCTGTTGGATTATATCCATACGAACACACCGGTATCAAACAATGCTTTTTCATCCACTCATTCAATAGTTACATAATTGCATGAATTGTGAGTAATATTCATGCCCAATAGTCTAACTAACGTGTATTAGTTGTAAACACACTAACAAGCTACGTCGAAGGCTATTTAAAATGAAAAAGTCCAATAATCCGTGATTTGCTGCACTCCATATGTGACAGTTTCTGTGAGCTTGCTTGGAGTTTTAGCTGTGTCGTGGAGTTCATTTACCGGTCATTGCAAAGACAGAGGTCTGGTTGTTTCTTTGTCTTGTGACAACCACGAGCCCTTTGTCCTCTTTTAACTGAGTTTGGTGGCGAGTCCATAGGAAGTCAGAACTAGTAGCTCAGGGGCAGAATCAAGCCCCCATCTCCCTCGTGATGATGATGACTTCCTGGAGCTGAATTGTGCTTTGTTGAAAAGGATGTTAATTTGATCGAATCATTGGAAGATTAACTCATCTATATGTCTGCGTCCATAATTGCTACACCATTCTTTCTTTAGTTCTAAAAGTTTCAAGTCTACCTTGGGAACTGGGAATATCCATGGAGGAACATTACCCCATACTATATTCGGACCATACTCGAGTCTATTTAAACCGTATTCTTCCGCTACTGTAGTAATATTCCAACCAAATCCTTTACCTTTATGTTGTTTCAAATACTCCCAGCAATCACCTAAGACCTCTAAAGCAGGTTGTTCTTTCCCAGATCCTTTTAGCTTAACCCAATATGTCAGCGACAGCTTTAATCGTCTCAAATATAATGGTAGTTCTTCAGTTTCTACAAGTAATGCATTAGTATGAGTTGTTTTAATAGCACCAATACTAAGTCTAAGAGCTCTAAACTGTATTCTATCTAGTTTTTCCAGGACACTCTTAGCTGCTGCTCCATATACCATACACCCATAGTCAATACATGATCGTATTAAGGCCCTATATAGATCCAGTAGTGACTGTTTATCTGCACCCCAATTATAACCCATAACTGATCTCATAAGATTGAATACCTTATTACGTTTAGTTTCTATCTGTTTAACATGTGTCTTCCATAAATATCTCTCATCAAACCATACTCCTAAATATTTAAAATGTTTAACCCTTTCCATATTTTGACCATACAGTTTAAGCTGTATATCTCCTAATTTTCTCTTTCTTGTAAAGAGCATATAACATGATTTAGTAACTGACATTTTAAATCCCCAGTCCTATGTCCACCTTTCAACTTTTATTATAGCACTCTGAATATTATTTATCATATGTCTAATATTTTTCCCTCTTTTCCATATAGCCCCATCATCTGCATATAATGAATACCCAATACCTGTACCAACATTCTCGAAGATGTCATTTATCATGATGTTAAACAGAATTGGGCTAATAGCACTACCTTGTGGAATACCATTTATTATATTAAAATCATTTGAAACAGCCTCTCCAACTTTAACACGAAATGTCCGATTTGATAAAAAGTCTAAAATCCAGTTATACATCCTACCTCCAATTCCCATATTATTTAGTTTGATCAGTAATCCTTCTCTCCACATTGAGTCATAGGCTTTCTCTATATCAAAGTATACAATAACCATGGCCTCTTTCATACTAATGGCTTTTTCAGCCTCATTACTAACTTTAATTAATGCATCTATTGTAGATCTACCTTTGCGAAAACCACTTTGTTGTGCACTAATCAATCCTTTCTGTTCTACATAATATGCTAGTCTACGAACTATTACCTTTTCCATCCATTTACACAAGTGAGATGTTAATGCTATAGGCCTGTAACTTCCTGCATTGTCTGGGTTTTTCCCAGGCTTACTAAAAGGCAAAATCAAGGCATTTTTCCAGTTATGAGGCAATACTCCTTCTCTCCATATCTTATTAAACAGCCTTTGTATAATTTCCATAACTTCATCAGGTAATTGTCTAAACATAGCATAGCAAAGTTGGTCATGTCCTGGAGCCGTATATCCGGTGTTCTCTAATGCCATTTTCAACTCATGTGTTGTGAATTCCATGTCTAGTGCTGATCCGTTAGTTTCCTTTTTATTTAATACATCTGCAAACTGTCTTATAGTATCCTCTTTTCGCTGTTCATGCATTTCATCTAAATGACTTCCACTATGTATACTTGCAAACTTCTTACCTAAAAGATCAGCTTTCTCCTTGTTTGTTATTGCCAAGTATTCTCCATCTACCAATACAGGAATTTTTGTAGATTTCCTTTTCCCAGTCATCTTTTTAATCATTGACCAAACGTCATTCAAATCTATTTCTCTACCAATAGATGAACAGAACTGCCTCCATGCAGCCTTCTTTGAAGACTTAATTATTTTCCGTGCCATAGCCTTCTTTTTTTGGTAATCAATCAAATTATCTTGGTTCAAAGGTTTCCTTAAGACTCTAAATGCATGATTTCTTTCTTTTATTGCATTTTTGCATTCATTATTCCACCATGGAACCATTTTTCTTTTCCCATTTACTATGCTCTTTGGTATGCTATTTGATGCAGCATTAATAATCAAGAACGTCACTGCATCTACACCATACCTGTCAAGTTTTGGATTTGAAAATAAGGGAAATTTTTCGACGCCCACCGCAAGCAGTCCCACCACCCCAACCAAGCTCCAGTATCCCTTACATTTTAAGACAGGTGTTATAGCCCAAATGAAAACACAAAAGGGTATATATAATAAGCATTTATTTAAAGGCTTATTTGCATATTTTCTGTTCATTTAAAATTGCTTGTCTTTAGATTTTATTTTCATTCCACACATTCTTTTCATTTCATATTGCTTTTCTTTTACAGTTTTTCTTTTCTTTTCATTTCACACAACTTTTCTTTACTCTTTTAGTGAGTTATTGTACACATTTGTTGCAGACTTTGCATTCTTTAAGACTGTTTTGGAAGGAGTGTATTTGTGGGCTGGGCCAGAGTGGTTCATTTTACATGAGAGTAGAGCACAAACAGTTCTGTTGTCTAATGTCATCCTATTCTCTGTAACAATCTTTCGTACCATGCTAAATACCCTTTCTGAACTTGCATTGCTATGGGCAGGGCTCGAGACATGAACGCCTGTACGCCGGGACAAGTGGATTTTTTGAAGGGGCAAGTGAAAAATAATTTTACTTGCCCAACAGACAAGTATCCGGAGTAAAATGTCAAAACAAAAAAATAACTAGGGAATCACCAAAGTGCAATAATGATTCTGCATTCAGTTAGTGTAAGTGGCGATCGATAGTGGATAATAATATCAAACGAACTGACAACAATGTTGAGCTGTTGAGGCTCGCGCAGCCTCTCGAAGAGAAAATCGAAAACAAATGAGCGGCGCTCACACACAGAAACTCAGTTAACATACACGGTTAAAATGGTGTAGTTATTATATTTATAACATATGATACAGTTAAGCAACATTACACTAACAAGAGTGTTGTTTTCCAGAATACCATCACGACTGGAAATGACACTGATTTCATACGCCAGTTCCATAAACAATTAATTAACATTAAGTCACTTACATTTTATAATTAAATTCGCTGTCCCATTGATCACGGTATTTACACGAGGGTTTTTTTTGGTTTGTTTTGGCAGGAGTGCCTTAATCCGTCTCTATCGTTACGTCCATCATCATCCGTCTCTGTTTTGTTTTTTTCCCGCGTTGTCACTCGTCATCTGACCTCAGTCACACACTAGCCTCGCGACAAGTGGCACCTATACTGTAGGCTACTGCAGATGCCAGTTATCGCGAGGCTAGTTACAGAGCTCAGATTGGAAATGTTTTTGTTTTTTTACTCCGGTATTATTGTTTTTTAATAACGCAGGTTAAAATACGGGAGATTTACAGGAAAATACTAATACGGGAGATTTACAGGAAAATACTAATACGGGAGGACGGCGGGAAAGAAGGGTAAAATACGGGACTTTCCCGGCCAAAACGGGATACTTGACAGGTATGATCTACACATCTATCTACATCCCCTTCCAATGATATGGTTTCATTAAATTCCATGCAACACACTCTAAATTTCTCCCAATCAGCTTTAGGAAAACACCATCTCTCTATTCTGTAACCTTCCTGAACATGTAGTTCAAAATTAATTGTGCATAATATCATATAGTGATCACTCCCTACGTTGATGTTACTCAATACTTTCCATTCAAATTAATTACTCATATTTCCAGAGACTAAAGTAAGATCTAGGCATGATACTGAATTTCTTCTAATATCTACCCTAGTACCACTTCCATCATTAAGACAAACCAGTGATCTCTCGTCCACTAATTCTTCAACTACTTCTCCATTTTTATCTGTATAATCACCTCCCCATAGAGTATTATGAGCATTAAAATCGCCGCACCATATTTCTCTTCTGCCAACACTTGGTATAATGCTTTGAAATATTTGCATTGATAACTTCTTGCATGGATTGTAAAAATTGACTAGTTTAATGTTTCCTCTGGGACTACATATTTCTATCACTACACATTCATATTCATTTGAGACATTTACTCTTCTATATGCTAGAGTATCTTTTATGAACGTTACACATCCTCCACCTTGTGATCCAATTCTATCACATCTAACACAACTATACCCTATCATGACAAATTCCAAGTGTGGCCTTAACCATGTCTCTTGAATACAAATAATATCAGGACTAACATCCATATCAGTTATGATCTTTTTTAACTCTTGCCCATTCGCAATTAAACTTCTGGCATTCCATTGTAAGATATGAAATACCATTATTACGTTAATCACCTTGAGACAATCCATCATAATTAGTAGGATTCAGCATCTCATGAATCATTTCAGCCTTAATATCTGTTATCCCCAACAGCTCTGTTGCTGCCTGTACAATTGTCTTGATTCTATCACTTTTTCTCTGTTGCTGCATTGCCACATTCACAGTCTTACATATGAAAGCCACAAAGCTGATTTTATCCACAATCAGTGTATCCTCGTTAATCTTTTTGCAACATGTGTTTGTTTCTGTTTGCTTTTGTTTTTCTGTGTAAGTTGTAATCTCAATTGGACATCTTCCTACAGACTGACTTATGTTGCTTGCTGCATGGGTATCATTGGTTCTGGCTAGATCACCTTCCTTAATTTTTTTTAACTGCATCAGCATAAGACACCTGATTTATTATTTTGTACTTCTGTACCTCTTTTGCTTGTTTTTGAACTGGGCATCCTCCAAAAGCAGCACTATGTTCACCTCCACAGTTGCAACATCTAATTTTCTCATCTTTACCACATTTACCATATTCATGTTCCCCTCCGCATCTAGCACATCTCAACTTTCCTTTGCATTGTCCTGCAGTGTGTCCCATTCTTTGGCACTTGAAACATCTCATTGGTGCTGGGATATATTCCCTAACGTCATAACTCAAGTAACCCATTCTTATTTTCTTGGGCATAACTTTATCAAACTCAAGAAGAACTGACAGGCTATCCTTTTTCACCCCGTTTCTTGTTGTTTGTAATCTTGTAGCTTTCATCACTTTACCTCCTTTCAATTCCTGTATTATCTCTTCCATCGTCATTGCCAAAGGTACATCATAAATAACACCTTTCATCTTAGCTGCATTTCCTGGGATATGAACACTGATTCTCTCTCCATTCAGTGTTTCTGCACTAAGGAACTTATCTCTTTGTTGTTTATCTTTACAAAAGATCAATAACCTCCTATTGCTTAAGTATGTGGCAAACTTAATTTTCCCCATTTCTTTTTCAATAGCTTGCGTCAACTTTAATGGGTGAAAATGTACCCCTTCTCTTTTAAATGTTACCATTACTTTCCATTTTGTTTCTTCATCCTCTTTCCTCACACTTGACTTTGCAGCCTTTGTTTTTTTAATCATGTCATTCACCTCTAATCCTACAGTTGAACTTCCAGAGCTATTACTCCTATCTTTCCTCTTTCTAGTTACATCCTGCCACGACATACCTTCACTCTCTCCATCCGTACTTTCGCCCATTATAGTTGCACCCACGGTACAGTTGTTGCTAATCCCGTCAACTCAGAGTCGTTCAAAAATAAATAAATAAACCAAACAAACAAAATGAACAACAAAACAAAACAATACTGCTCTTCAAACAAACTCTCAAAATCCTTCCTGATCTGTGCTCTCTCCACACTCCTCACACCCAACCACTGCGGTTTTTCGACAAAGACATATGGCAAACATGAGGGCTTAAATACACACACAGACTAATGACAAGACAAGTGACACCTGTGAACAGTGATGAGACAATGAACCAATGACAGGACAAGACACAAGATCACATGAGGGCATGGGATTCACATGACACTGAAACATGACAAAACCAGGAAGTGCATGACACTAAAACAAAGCAAGAACATGATAAACTAAAACATGAACAAGGAACAATGAACATGAACCATCACCAAAACACCATGTGACACTCGATATGATTGTTCTTTTTCAGCAGGACTTTTAATTTGCAAACTGAAGGCAAAATTATTCTAAAATCACATTTGCATATAGCTATAAGTATATTCTCATTGTTAAGCAGTGTTTGGGCATAAGTATACTTTTTTTTTTTTTTTACATATAAATCATTTTATCGTTGTCCCTTGATTCCATGTCATTCCTGTTACCCTCACCAAAAACCCCTTTAAAATAATTGTACATTCCAGTGACATCACTTCCAGGAAATTACATAATCTCTCATCATTATTCCAACAGTTAAAACACAAGTAATTTTCTCTCTCTCTTTTATAATGTTCTATTTTTGATGATTTATGAGGGTTGACTGAGGTGGGGACATCATGCAATGTCAAAACTGTTACCATTTTTAAAGTATAAATTAAAAAGATTATTTATTTAACATAATGAAATCAATATATACAAGTAATATCGCTTCAAAGTTTACACCATGTGCTTTTGTGGTATTGACTGTTAGCTAGCAGTTAGCAAATTAGCTTGAATTTGTCAAACCTGTTACCGTCAGCCCTGTTACTTTTCTAGTAACAGGTTGTGACATGTGGGTAACAGGGATGACATGACATGTGTCACCTAAGCCACACTGTTTTTTAAGTTTATCTGTGTAAAATGCAAACATTTTTAAATGTCATCCTGCGTGTATTATTGAGCTAATGCCTATATTATTCAGAGTGGGTGGTATGAGGATCAGTTAAATTTTTATTTAAAATTGTTGGTATTAGTATTATTGGTAATTAAAGTATTAACTGTTTAAATAGTTTTAACATTTGTGTGATGATTTAAATTCTATTTTATATTTGCATTTTAATGCACTTTTTCAGATGATAGTAGTATGCCATTAAGTGCAGCAGAAAAACAAATGATATTGAAAGAATGTTTGTAACCAAGCAGATCTCGCCCTCCATTGACTACCATAGTATTTTTTTCCTACTATGGTAGTCAATGGTAGTCAACATTTTAGATATCTTTGAAATGTAATGTGCTTCACTAATACAACTATGCCAAGTAAGTGCAAAAAATATAATGCAATTTAAAAAGTTTACAATATTATGTAAACAAATTTGTGCAGTGTATGCTGAAGAATGTGTGTCCTGTCATCCCTGTTACTCTGGTCAGTCCTGTTACCATGATGTCAATCCTGTTACCGTCATTAATTTCATTAAAAATATTAAAATTATATTTAAAATGGCCTTCCCAGTTTTTCCATTGTAAACCTATCAACATTGTATTTTGAACAAAGCCCTTCTTTTAATATCTCTCTTGTAAAAATATATATTTTTCTTAATTGGCATGTGATCATCCTCTAAAATTAGTAAATTCTTGGCCATCTGAATGACAAATATAAGATTGAAAAAAATTATTCAAAATTTGAAACAATCCAACTGAAAAGAGGGACTAAAATACTGCCCAAATACGTTACAACTATAACATATTTCTAATTAAAACTATTGTATATACTAACGCTTGTGTCTGTAACAGGGATGACAAAAATATCAAAACATGAGGTAGATAAATAGTCATAAAATACAAAATTTCGTAGCCTGAGATGGCACAATAGAATTTATTGTCATTTTAAGCTGTCTTCATTTCATGGATATTTTTAAAACATAGATTAAACTTATTTTATATTTTAATTTTTCTAAGTTGAAAAGGCACCGATTTCGTGGAATGACCCACATACGTGTACGCAAGGTTCAGCGTACAGTGCACGTGACGCAAAGTTCATTATTAGAAGAGTACTGAACTCGCACCGCCAGATGTTTGTAACTGCGTGTACTTTGTACGTGCAGGTCACACACACGTATTTAAAGTTTTTTTAATTGATTAATTCATTTGTAACATTTATATAGCGCTTTTCTAGGCACTCAAAGCGCTTTACATAGAAGGGGGGAATCTCCTCAACCACCACCAATGTGCAGCATCCACCTGGATGATGCGATGACAGCCATATTGCGCCAGAACACCCACCACACACCAGCTTATTAATAGCTTTTTGCAGTATTTATATGGGTTGTGAACTTGTGGCGAGATATTGCTCAAAACTGTGCATGCGTCAAACGCCAGTGTACGTGTATGAGTCAAAAGAATTATACTTGGCTGTGTGCATACGCTCGCATCCACATAAAAAACTAAGTACACTTTTGGCTTTACTGATGTAACTTGTGACAGAGAATGAATACTCATCCAGATCCATCTCTCCAGTATTTGTTGCACAGAGGCAGCATTACTGGGCCACACTGTGATTGACTTTTGTATTGGTTTCATTGTCTTCACAACAGGGCTATTCCAGAAAGCAAGGTTATCTTACCAAACATACACCAAACTTTTGGTTGATTTACCCAAACCTTGCTTAGCCAAGGTATGCTGGTTCCAAAAACGCATCCGGCAGTAAGTTCAGCCAACTCAGAGTATGTTAACAGTTAACATACAAGACTTTCTCAACAGAGCAACGGATTGACGAGTCACCATGGAAACTATGGACTCGGATACTACTTCTTTCTTCTTCTTTTTTTTAAAATACTGATTTAATATCACCACCTATTTGGTGGTTGTGCAATCATTTTTCAATCTTTTCGTTTAATGATCTTTAATCACTGTGAAGTGTTCAAAACGTAGTTTATTCTCAGCTAACAGGCAGACAGGTAAACGCAACACACAACTATTCATAGCGGTGACCGGACAAAGACTGAGTGAACAAGAGGAACCTAAATAGCAGACAGAAACAAGATAATTAATTAAACACAGCTGAACAGGACTTAACTAACGAGGTTTACCTAGGAAACAGACAAGTGGCGTGAAACTTAGGCCCCGTCCGCATGAAGCCAGAGCTTTCCTATCCAATCTTCTTTTTTCCTCGTTTCAAGAAATATCTGCGTACACACGACAGCACTGACACCGACTCAAAATGATGTAGTATACATGCCAGGCCAGTATGTGGCTCTGTAATTCTGCCACAGAAATACACTTAAAAAAAGAGAGAAGAAGAGTTGTGGAAGGGGTACAGCAATGGTAGGAAGTGAGGCAAAATCTCACAATAAAATAACAATAAATAAATTAGCTACTTACCAGATTGTGTTTTATTAATGTCTAAAACCCTAAACCTACCCTTACAATAATGCAAATACAGTAATTAAATGACGCAATATTGATGTGCGCATGCCCACACTGCATGAAAACACTGAAATCCGGCACTATCCGGGCATGGTATACTCCTGTGTAATTTGATGTTTACCGGATGTATGTGGGAAAAAGCGGATCAGAGTAACACGGAACAGTATATTTCCAGAAAAACCCGGAAACCTCACGTATGCGGACGTATACAGGAATCCGTGAAATTTCACGGACATATACAGCTGAAACACTGCTGGGTGTGCTAGGACTGAAGACTGTTAGGTGTGAAGAAGACCTTTCATATGTTAATGACTGACACTTGTGCTGGCTGTTCTCAGAAGGAGGGGGGCAGGGGAGCACTTCAGGATTGAGAATTATCTCTGGTCTACTATAGGCTACAGAAAACAAGCTTTTTACACAGAAAAAATAATTCTTAAGGCCCTGAAACACTAAACTGAACTAGCAATGACTAAAGCCGACTGTGGGGTTGGTTCACGTTGCCTGGGTCTGGGCCAAACCATCAGAATGGTGTGTCAGGGCCTTAAAACCACTGCATGAAAAGAGTCTCTAAATCAAATATTTTTTATAAAAACAGTACAAAATAAAAACCCTGTCTGAACATATACGTTCACAAAAAAATCTGAATATGTAATGAAATAAACAAAGAAATGTAATGGAATTAACAAAGGATAATTAACCAAACATTTTAGACTATCCCCAAACAATTTTTGCAAAGTTTTACAAATTGTAGGCAATAATAGAATTAAATAAAAAGGAGATGAAATGTGGAAAATGAAAAAGTTTGTTTTAAAAACACCAAAAACTGATATGCTCAAAATAAAAATATGGAATAAAAAAGAGCAGGGATTCACTTGCTCAAGAAACACAGAAACACAAGCAGATCTTTCAGCTCTGCAACTATTAACAAAAAGTGTCACTCCAAGATTCTTAACTTTAACACGCTGCAAAAGAGGAGCGTTTTGAGGTTTGAAATCCACCACTCACAATAGATGTAGGTGCAACCAATAAGGTTACCAATAAAAATAAGGCAACCAATAAAAATAATCCTAATTTTACAGAAAAAAACGTCAGTTTTTTACAGTATTTTCTTGTAATTTTGAATTATGTTTAAAACAATGTAAAATTACAAACAATATCTAAATAAACAACTTGACTGTTATTTTAAGGATTATATCATTAATGACAAATTACAGTAATTCTCATTTTTTTATACAGGAACATCACTGTATTATTTTTCTGTTTTCATAAATAACAAATTCATGCAAAATTACAAACAATATCTGTAAATTAACAACTGTAATACAATATTTAGCTCATTATATTAAAGGTTTATGTTTATGTCCATACTAACAATTTAACATTATTCTTTGTCATTTTAAAGTAAATCTTATTAGTTTTATATTTACACTGTAAGAATAAAAACCTAAAAAAAAACGCAGCTACAGCTGCAAAACAAAAACCGTAAAATAAGTCAAATATCTTAAGTCAAATAAAGTTAAAAAACTTCACAGAAATTTACATTAAACGTTTTAGAGAAAACACTATTAGTTTACAGATTTTTCCTTATTTAAATTAAGATATTTTACTTTAATTTTCTGTTTTACAGTGAAGGTGTATTTTTACATTCAAACTGGTTTTACATTCAATTCTGGATACAAATATAACAAAATATATAGCAAACTAAATATCAAACAATAATTGTTTTTAAAGAGTACAAATCTGCACTGCAAATCTGCACAGGTTGAAACTTCCAGGCCTCTGCCCACACCACAAAACAACATTTGACCAATTCATTAAATATAACAGCAAATAAAAATAAATATACACATTTTCTAACTGTTGTTTAAAACAAGTTTTTTTCTATATTTGCAAGGCTACTTGCTGTCTTTCCGTGTTCTTTTGAGCGTGATTGGTCAATCTGAACGTCATCCAGAAATCTGACCAATGACAGTGCGCGCCTTCAGTTTGAATTATACACCCGTTGCCGTTGGAGTTGCTCGTTGCTCGTGGCTCGCGGGGACGCGACGCGATCGCGCGGCTTCTAATCTTTAACAGGACGGCTTCTTCTGTCCATTAATGGCATTGCATGGATCATTTTAAACCTGTTAAAATCTTATTTTGGACGAATTTTGATTGTGGGATGTCGACTGAGAACGAAAAAACATGAATACGAACAGACTAAGTTTCCAATGGCGGACAGCAGACGGCAGAAGGTAACGTAAACCCCTTTATATTTTTTCTACTGCTTATCAAGATATATAACGTTAGTGCATTAAAGTCATATGCTAATCGTGATTAACTTACATATTCTGTTTCTGTGTTTTGTTGTAATATTGTTAAGATAGGGCTGGGTGTTATGGCGATCTGATGATACTGACTATTGTTAGTGATTTTGCTGTAAACGTTAACATTACCGTTTTATATTGCGGAATGGGAATATAGCGTATATAACGCAGCACTGACTGTACTAAAACTTTTTGACATTTTGACAAGGAAACATGCATGAATGTAGAATAATGAACGGGACATGCATGTGTTAAAATAAGCCTCTCTCAGACAGCAGGCGATCCCGAAATCAATTATCTTTCTGTAAAATGCACACAATTATCTCAGAAACCTTGTCATGTGAGGTATTCACTTGATTTAAACAGTCAGTTATGTCTTAAGTACGTTAAACAGTTCAAGTTAACGTGGGGAAACCCGGATGCGTGTCATTCTGTGCATCCGTTCTTAAAGGGGCTGCAGCTTTGTCATCATTTTAATAAAACAAAAGAATAGAGAAGACCTTCTGCTTCTTTAAGAATCATGTGATATTAATTAATTGAATATCATACAGTGAAGACTTTTAAAGCAGTATTATTCTGTAGCATTTTAATAAAATATCCATCAAAATAAATATATTGTGATATCGTTATTGTAAAATATAATTTCTCATGTATGTATAATTATATGGTCATAATGCCCATCCCTACTGTCAGCTAGTTTTAAGATCAAGCTTGTCATAAAATGTAACAGAGCTTTGGAATGAATAATCTGAGATCATGTAACTTACACTTGTTCTGCAGAGAGGACAGGAAAACACCATCCTTGGACTCTGAAGAATTACAGGCAAACCAGGATTTTGGATCTACTGTAAAGTTTTTGTATGGGCCTGGTGAGTATGTTTTGCAAGTCCATGTCCGTAAGTTGATAATTAATATTAATGTTTTATCAAACAAATTAATATTCATTTGTGTGTGTGCATGTTTCTTCCCCCCTCATGATCCAGAAGTTTTGGATCCATGATCCTGAAGAACTTTTACAGATGTTGACCCTGAATGTGTAAAAGGTAATCTTAAAAATGTTGTCATTATTTTAATGTTCTCTGTTTTTTTCTGTAATGTAGACGCATGCATTTTCTGTGAAGTTGCTTTGAAACAATATCAGGGTTTTTCCTACATTGAACATTTTTTGCCGGCCGCCAAAACAAATTTTTGTCCCGCCAAAGCCTTATTTGTTGAGTTATTGTGATTTATGATTGATGTAGTAGAGGACTGCTGCACTTGAGTTAACTGAGTGACAGAGAGAACGACCAGTGAGCTCCTCCCGCTCGCACGCTCTCTGTCTTCAAAATAAGCATTCTTAGCTTTCTAATGTTTCACATATTACGTTAATCAAAATCAAAAGGTCGGAAGACCGAATCCATGTTGCACGTGGCGCTATCAGACGTCTTCCTTTAATTACCGCTGGGTGTGAAATGCGCTCAAAAAACATTGACTGATTCTCTGACCAGCTGACATAAAGCATACTTTCAATAAACTTGAAACAAATCCTATCCGGTTATGAAGTGTTTTCTGTGTCTTGACAAATCTTTCGCGATTTTCTAAAGACGTGATTCACACACAACGCGTCTGCTAATGTCCGATTCGCCACCTAATGACTCCTTTGAACCGAATCATTTTAACGACTGGTTAGAACTGATCTGTCCAACACTGAACTCACAAATTAGTTTAATCATTTACTCAGAACAACACCTGAAATGAGAACACAAGTGTGCTTACCCACTTTAGCAAGAGTGGATGGTAAGAATTATTTTTAATTATCAACAGTCTTTCAGCTTATTTATGTGGACAATGTGTAGTAAAATAAATAGCCTAAAATCATTTAGTTTAGACTGGAGTGAGGTGAACCCAGAACAAATTTGTTGTTAGCTAGCTGATTGTATATGGCAGAAAATTAGGCTATTTGTTCATTTTTTTTTAATACTATTTTTTTAATATTGATATGATTACCAAAACAATTATCAGTAAATAGTGTAAAAATGAGGAACAAAAACAAACATCAAGGTATCAAAATAAGATAAGCAAAAGTTACAAACTTTCTTTGAATTTATTTCAAATTTATTGTCAGTATTGCGCGTGCAGATCATGTGGGTAGGGTATTTTTTTTTTACCGTGCGTATGTGTGTGTATGGATGACCATGTCTGTCAGCCACCACCGAAGACCATTTTTGACCCAGGAAAAACCCTGAATATGTATTGTGAAAAGCGCTATACAAATACATTTTAATTGAATTGTTTTACTTACTTTTATTGGCATTAACTATATATTATTAATGTATTATTTGGCAGGTCTCAAGATGTATTTTATTTTGTGAGACTTTGCTGAGGAAGTATTCTTTGGCTCAGTCTGAAAAGGCCCAGAAAAGAAACACTATGAAGAACATCACACAGAACCGTCAGAGAAAGAGACGGGTAAGTTAAGAAACCGGTTAAGCTTTTTCCCTCCAGAATGTTACTATACTCCTCTCTGAGTTTTAGTGGTTAATTTACTGTCATGTTTTGCAGTTGCTGGAGACCAGGTCCAGGGTTGCACAAACCAACACAGAACCTGTGGAAGACCGCAACTATAGACCTGATGAAGATGAAGATGGTTGTTGATGGAAGGCTTGGTTAGGCTAGCTACTACAAACCAGACTAGACTGACCCACACTACATGTCACATCACCAGCCCATCATGCCAGTTTGAAAAAATGTTCAAAACTCAAACAACATTGTGTTAGAGTTGGTCACAATTATTTTATAATTATAATTTTAATATTCAATTGTTCCATTTTATATTTTCTTTATTCCTATGTTTATATACTTATACTTTTATTGGTTCCCATATATAGAACATTTACATATATTTTATATACACTTTTTAATTTATAGATTTCTTTGTCTCGTTTTATATTGTATACTTTGTATGTTTGTTCCTTTTTAGATGTCCATGTTGCTTTTGATCTCCACGTTTTGTATTGTTGTTCCTTTTACGTCGCCTTCCTTTAGAAACATTTTGTTCACTTATCTTTTCCCCCATTCATTTTAATGTATGTTTATAATGCTCTTTGTTCTTTTTATTTGGTTATATTGTTTACTTGGAATATTTATATGTATTTTAATATATTTTATATACACTTTTTTTGTCTTATAAATGTATTGTTCTCATTTTATATTGTTTAATTTGTATATTTATTCTTTTCCTTTTTATGTTCACTGTGTATTTTATTCCTTTACATCTCTGTCTTTTAAATGCATTTTGTTCATTTTTTTCCCCTTTTTGTTTCTTTACCAATTCATTTTAACGTATATTTATGTTCTTTGGACTGTTTATATTTTTACATTTGTTCCTTTACATTTGCATCCCTTTTAAATACATTTAGTTAACTTGTTTTTGTTTCACCATTGTTTTAATGTTCTTTTATAATGCTGTTAAGAATGTGTTTTTTTTTTTTATACCTTTTTAATAAATATTTCAGACTTTCTCAAATTGTTTTGTGTGTTTTTCTTTTGGGAGGGAGAGGGGATTATTTATTTATATATATATATATATATATATATTAATGAGCAAAATCTGCATAGCTGGCCTATAACCAATCAAGTCCCTATGCTACAAAACCTAGCCCACCCTTAGCCTTAGAAGTAACCAATAAAGTCACTTGACTGGGTTTTCAATGCGTCCTGTCATCCAATAGCAGTCTGGGTTTTGGGAGTGGTTTTAAAAAAAACAACCAATCCAGTTTGAGATGAAGGACCAATAGGGGGTGGAAGGCAAAGCTGTTTAGAGGTGTGAAAATGTCTCCTGGGAAAAACTTGATGGGATTATTTGCCATGGCAACAAATGGCTGTAGCATGGGAGTATACGGCCACAACATACATCCGATTTGGTACCATTTCGGATGTATACGGACATATACGGATCCATGGAATTTGACCTATCCGGCCAGTATACTCCTGGATTCTTCCGAATTTCAGCAGTGTATACAGGAGTATCCTGGTCCGGATACACCTTTTTTCATGCAGTGCCAGTGCCCGTAGTTGTATCCCTTTCTAGCCTTTCCCGTGCGGGACGTGGTGTGATGACATCACTGTTTCACAAAATTGGCTGTATTTGGCTGTACACACAAAAACACAGGGGTGTCATTTTCAGATTTATCCACTCTCACTTATCACACAGTTGACACTTCACTTACACCTAACCCTACCCTTAAACTTACCCATACCACCACACCTGTCCCTAACTCTACCCGTATCCCACCTCAATATCAGCAAAGGTGTTTTGCAATACAATTTGAACACAGTAAGTACATTATACTTATTTTTTGATACATAGTGGTTAAGGCCACCTAATATAAAGTGGGGCCAAAAAAACTAAAAAAGTCTGAATGCTGTAACAAATTAGCTCAAAGGGGAAATATTAATAATTAATCATAACTCGCTCAATTAATTATGAATATTTGGATCAGTTAACCAAATTAACTTAATGTAACTGAATTAATATTACAATCAAATAATCTGTTTGTCCAGCGAACATTCAGTACTGATTGTCTATCAACTCTTCAGAAAGAGTAATTTCTGTGGCCATAGAAAAATAACTTTTTCTTAGCTCGTAGCTATGATCGATTTGTTAAAGTGACAATTTATTTATAAGCAGACCAGAATCAACACTTAAGAATGTGCACAAAAGTTTATTTAACTAAAACACGAACAAATAACTAACATAAATGCACAACACAAAATCATACAAACATTGCGTAGAATGGAAAGTGGAAGTAACGGAGAAACCGGATCAGAACTGAATGGGAATGAAGCAATAAAAAGAGTCTAAAACCTGAGAGAACCACCAGTTAAGACAACTAGCTCCTTTGTTTGAACAAAGGGGTTTACAGCTTTAACTAAATACACTGCAAATTTGTATATCGTATGTTCTCCCAGGTGTTTTCATAGCTTCATACCTCTGTTCTGACCCGGTTCTTCAACCACTTTAACTTTAAATATTACCCATATATGTTTTTGTTTTGTGTGTATGCATTTCTGTTGAGTTTAGTTGTGTTTGTGATTTAGTTAATAAAAATTGTGCACAATACATATCTGGTTCTGACTCCCAGCCTGCAAACAAATTGTCTCTTAAATGATCGATCTTGTTACGTGCTCTAAGCGCTGTCCATGCAAAGGAAGAATTCTTTTTTTTGTGGCTATGAAAAATACCCTTTTCTTAGAATTAATTAACTGAGTGTTCACAGGATGAACTGATTGATTGATTGTAATGTTAATATAACTACATCAAGTTAATCTCATTAACTGAATCTCACACATCGTTAATCAGCATTGTAGCAACTGGACCGATCAAACACACATTCTTTACAATTTAATCTCTTTAAGGACCCAGACAGGCTCCTTGATGGCTAGTTGCCCCACTGTGAATTCGCACCCTGATGCGGATTCATGCATTTCAAAGACACTTGGGCTATGTTCTCAAATGAGAGAACAGTACAACCAACAGAAACTCAGAAATGGAATTCTATCCACTAATTCATTGACAATCTTTTAAATGAATGAACATGCATTTCCCCAGTACATTTTGTGTATCATTACTTTTTGTATATTGTCTTTTATATTGTATGATGCTTGATGATAGAACTACTAATTAATGCACACTTTGGTGGACATCACTTTCTTATAGAATGCAGTGTGTTTGTTATATTTATCAAAATACAAATGAACACAAATTTCCAGCTCACTCCAATCATGCGAACGAGTCAGCTCTTTGTTCAAACAAAGGAACTCTCCCGCCTGAGAACGTACCTTTGTCATTGGTCAAGCCAAACCTCAAAGGCGTGGCCTCTGGAACCTTTATTACAACACAAAGTTCCCACAAAGTTAGGAGTTGGATGGGGTACTCACTGACATTCCACTCCTGAACACTGTTCGCGGGAGACCTCATCCGGCATTGCCGACCTTCTTCAACCACCACAGAGTCTCTCCAAGTTCACCATCGTTCCTTTGCTCAACACGGAAGGAATCGATCGCAACTGCAACACTAACGGACCGAACTATCAAGACTTTCTCCTGCGACTGCATATCTGGACACCCTTCAAGGCAAATGCAAGTAACCATCAGTTCTTGCCTCCTTCTTCCCATAACAACAAACTCTACTACATTGGCGCCGAAGCCCGGAAGAAAGGATAGACATGCTGTCGGAGAGCCCTAGCTGAGGGGGATCGCGGTGCTGAGGAGTTCGGGCAGCGCGGAAGAGTGAAGACCGCGAGTGGCTGCCTGAGGTAGTGGTGCTGGAGCGAGTGAAGAAAGATCTGGTGGGACGGAGAGCTCGCTGCCGTGCGCCATGATGGGAGGAGCAGGGAGCGCAAGACTCGCTGCCAGCTGCCCTCAACAGCAAGGAAGAGCCTCTCAGCTGGCTGAGGACCGAGCGGCAGTGTGTCTGGGAACCGGACCAGATAATTTTTTTCCCTTTCCTCTCTCCCCTCTCTAATCTCTTTCGCTCCTCATGCTTCCGGCTCTGTTTCTCTCGCCTCTCTGTCCTTACCCCCAGGTGCCGCGGCCGGCATGATCGGTCCCCCCCGGAGGGAGGGCGGGTAGAGCGCAGGCTCGGGAGCAGCAAGGCTGAAGGTCCGTAAGAGCGGGACGGAGTCTCACGGAGGAGTGACTGGAGCATAAAGAAGGAGCGACGACAGTGAAGGACAAGAGAGGACGAGGCCAAAACGAGTGTTGCAGTTATTTCAACTTGCAGTTATTATTGCACATGGCTGGCAACCATGTGGTCGGATCGGGTTTTCGGTCCCACACACACACATGGCTTGATGTGTGTGTAGGCCTGCCAGCCTGGCCAGCTGAGAGACAGCAGAGGTGTAGCGTCTGGAGTCGCTCTTGACATGAGATCAAAGTGGTGGGTCGTTCGAGAAACACCAGAGATGCAGATCTTTTGCACAGCTCTGCCTATGAATTAGTATTAGCATATAAATGAGTGTAGTGGTGCCAGTTGAGGCTGGCCAAATGGCCGCACTATCACCCTTACGACCAGCAGAGACAACGCAGGCCGTGCCGTTATCACCTAGTGAGGAACTTCAAATAGATTCCTATCACACACACACAGACAGACACACACACACACACAGACACACACACACAAGTATTCCTCTTCATATTAGCCTTTAATTTAACCATCCCAGAAATATGTGATGACCCTTGTGTTATATGTATGTTGACCACAAAGTATATATTTGTATGTGTGTGTGATGTTAATCCTAAATGCTCAAAATGGCTCTGTAAAAGAGATACACTGTCTTTCATGCATTTAAACACAGGCATGTTTGATGTCTAAAGGTTTCTCTTTCTTTGTCCCAGTCAGTGGTGCAAAGTAGATGATTATGAGATGTACCTTTTAGTAGGTTTAGCCCTTTTTGAGCGAAACCTTACTCATTTGGCTGCCAGCGAGAACATTCCAGTGAGTGATAAAAGTCCGAACAAAGGGATTTTCCCGCCTCCAATCCACATCTATGATTGGTCATCTCAGAGAAGATGGGCGTGGGGTTAGTGGACTTTAAAGTACAGTAACTCGAGCACACCCGGGCTCAGTCATCTTGCAAGAACCCCGGACGAGACAAATTTCCTTTTCCTCCCATCTCATCAGCGCGGCTCGCGGGTTTTCGACCTGCGAGCCGGCGCGGTCCAGCCAAGCTGATGTTTCCTTTGAAGATCGACGCGCTCCGCGGCGCAGTCAGCGGACGCACTTAGCTGGACGAGATGAATTTCCCTTCCAAGACGACACCTTTAAAAATCCCGCGGACCAACGGAGCTCTGGAAGAACCAAACGGAGAGAACGCTTCATCGCGCAAACTCTCTGAGAAACGCCAACGCACGCATCTTGCTTTACACAACACCAAGAAACCATGCAAGTATCAATTCTACCGAAATTTAGATGCGTTTTAAAGATTGTACCCCTGTTTAAGGTGATATTTCTTGCTGGCTCCAATGGTTTTGTCTGGGAAGGTGTCAGATCGGACACGATCTTACCCTCCTTCCTTTCCTTTCCCTTCCCCTCATCCTCCTCTTTACTTTCCACTATTCTGTAAATACATGTATTCTTTATGTAGTCATATGTGATCGTAGTATTAATCTTTATTAAAACCATGATATTCACGTTTTGATTGTCATTGTTTGCTCACGGAACACGAGTCCCTTTAATGTCAGATCTAAGCTACGAGCTCTTATAAGCATCGTTGAATGCTTTAATTAATACCATAACTCGGAAAGTTTGTCCTTTGTGGCCAGAGGGACAAACTTCCCGAAAATTGGGTAGGAAGAATAGACCTGGTGAGTGGATAAGGAATCTCCGCTCGTCCTTTAAACGGAACGGAGAGGAATTTTGAATCAACTCCCTTGAGGTTATTCTGTGATTATTTAATATAGATATATCTGTAGTTAATTACAATAAATTATTGTTAACCATATATATATATATTATATTGCATAAATACAGAGGTGAGGTATTCCCATCTTGGAGATTGGTGATTAGATTATAACCCGTTATGATTAATCATAAATCCCTAAATATTAATACCCACAATTCCCTATTGAGCTAATTTTTGATTTAAATATAATATGTAACCCTAAAACCCTACAGAGGTGACATGTCGGTCATCGGTCAAGAGAGAGAGAGCGTGAGCCATTGAAGAGTGTCTCTCTTTAAAGGTCTGGGAAAGGTCACACCCCTCAGGGTTTACTTGACCAATGAGAAAGGTTACAGCAGGAAGATACCTCTGTTGGACATTTTATGGCTCTTTTTTTCAGCGCACTCATTTGCAAGTGAATCTGGATTGGTTGTCGATAAAGAAACTATTAAAGTCCCTGTAAAATCAAAATGATGAATTATGAATCATAAAAAAATCTGCCAAGTAAATAAAATAGCTTATCAAAATCTTTAAAAAAAACAAAAAAAACACTGGGGTGTCCGCTGTCACCGCTGAAACCATGCCCACTCACAGGAAAGCTGCCATAAGCACTCAAGACAACAGTCACGTACAGTTCACGATGGCACCAGATGTCGGCAGGACAGGAGGATGAATCCCAGTACCCAGTTGAAAGTTTGTAAAACTATCCGGTGTAAAGTCACTGCAGAGGCAAGTGTTGGTGGTGATCCTTAGCTCTCCATCAAGGTAGCTGTTCACAAAATGAATCCACCTCTTCTTGATATCATCGTTTTTGTTTTGTAAGCTGTTTTGTAAGTTGTAGGCTATAGCAACTAACGGTACTGTGTCTACTGACAGTAACTCATGACCGAGCTCTAGTTATGATAGTGTTAGGGGAGGGGCCAGGCTCTGTGACTCCAGTGCGTCATCGACAGTTATGATAGTGTCGGGGGAGGGGCCATATGCACAGTGGCTCCAGTGCGTCATCGAGCCACCATTTTAGCCCCACCTAAAAAATCCTGAACACAGCAATGATGAAACACTGTTTAACAGTCTAACTACACAGTTCAGTCTTTGTAACGTGCTTCAGCAATACATTTCTAACATTTCTAATGTGTTTAGAAACAAATCTCAGAATTGCCTTTACAGGGACTTTAAAGATTCTTGTAATACTAATATGTTGCTTATCGACACATCATATACATTATCATTTCAATCTTCAAAGTACAAATTTATAGAGACCAAACATGCCATACACATGATTTTAGTTAACCATAGTATGCAATTCTGAAACATAACACAGCTTTAGTTAATACATAGGCCAAACCCTATAAAAGAACAATCATGAGATGGATATATGTTTAAATATTTCTCAAGTGGTTATATATAGGATATATGAGTTTAAGACGGTTTATTTGTCCTTTTCAAAAATAATTAAGTGAGAGTCACAAGTTGCAGGCAAATTCCTTCTGGTCATAAACCTTATCAGTTCCCATGTGTCCTGTAACCAGAGGCCTCTTCTTGCTCTTAGGGGATGGATCCATAGACCCCAGAGTGAGTTTTAAAGATTATTTGTTAAATTGAACGAATAATTGTGTTTGATTTGTCTCAGTCGCTACAAATATATAGTATATAGTATATATATATATAATAGGGATACAACAATACAGTTAGTCCACGGTTCAATACATACCTCGGTTTTTAACCACGGTTCGGTTCGGTTCTGATGGCTTGTCAAATCAGTTTTTTCTATTCTATTTTTAAGCGACAGGAACAGAAAGAGATTAAGGGGGAAAAAAAGATTTTTTTATTGCAATACTCTTTCTTTCTTTTACTTAAAAGAATTGAAAAACCTTACTTTAACTTAAAACTTTACTTAAAGCTGCAGTCTGTAACTTTTGGCGCTCTTGCGGTTAATAAACAGAACTGAATAGGTCTTGCGGAAGAACATTGCAGCCGGGGCTACTTCTCTCTGTTTATGTCTATGGCAAGTCTCGCAGGGACTGTGCTCCTCCGCAGCGGTTCCTACCTGTCTGGTCTGAAATAGTCCCAATATAAACACTTATTACAAGTGTACCGTAATGATTCAGGGTAAGACAAAAACACAGATTGGAAAATGGATTCATGTTGTACATTCTCATGATATAATTTTTGTAAATCTTGAACACAAAAAAGTTACGGACAGCAGCTTTGAAAAAAAAAAACCTTGTACACATTCCTAGTGTATTGTATAATATAAAATAAATATATATAAAGATTTATACTGGCAGCTCAGAGCAGTACAGCAGCATTTAAGTATGAAATTGAATGAAAAAATTTAAAAATAAAACACTACATAGACTAACACTACATTTCACTATAAAATATACATTGATTCTTATTAAAGCTACTGTATTAAAGTTTTTCAGTCAAGAGCAGTGAGTGATTTTCTCTTTGTCTTTTGTTGTTGTATTAACATTAAAGGGATAGTTCGCTCAAAAATGAAAATTCTGTCATCAAGAAATTAATACAGGTTTGGAACAATATTAGATTGAGTAAATAATGACATCATTTTAGAGGTGAACTGTCCCTTTAAGGACAGCGTGTTCACTAGGCTGCACTGATGTCAATTTAGAGGTCTTTCAATAAGACCTGCGTGCATCTAATATATAGACACACGCCGATTTTACTTTCACTTTAGACATAACCGACTGTGTTTATGTTAACCTGTATTTGACAGTATTAGCGCAGTAAGACCACTACTTAGTCCAGTAATCGCGTGTTTGACAGGCGTTTATTGCGCGCGCTCTGAAAAGCGCTTGTTAAAATAAGCATGCAAATGAAATGTTTAACCGGCAAGGCTGTAAAACGCATGCAAATAATGAACTTTCGTGATTGTGAATAACTATAGTGTTCCGTGAGTATAACTCTACCACTAACGTGTGATGTGAATGTATGTCGCGTTGTTCAGTATTGGGAATGGGATGGAGGCAAATTATAGAATTTGTAGAAAAATAATAAATTAAATGCAAAACCGGAAAAAAAAAACACAATTCACAAGCGCGTATTGAACCGTGAATGCCGTACTGAACGGTTCAGTATTATATTGAGAATTATGGCATCCCTAATATATATATATATATATATATATATATATATATATATATATATATATATATATATATATATATATATATATATATATATATATATATACATACAGTGGCGTAGCAAGTCAGTCCCGGGCTCATATGCAAAATAAATTGTACGGGCCCCCCTAACCCCGCCCCCCAAGTAGGCTACATGGAAGAGATATTTATAGATGGGCCGCTCATGATTCGCCTCAGTGGCGTAGTAATGACGGACCCCGGTGCAGCCACAAATATCATAACTATAGGCCTACTGTAATTAAGACATAGGACATAGGACACTTTATTCAAGGAAAGATAGAAAGATGCTATAGCCTAATTTCAACAGGCCGCACGTCAATCCATTCCCGACGATCTTGGTTTGCTTCTTATTTATTAAATACACAAGTAATTACTTGATGAAATACATATAAAAAATTTAAATACAAAAAACAAAACTCAATTGTCAAAATCATGTCTGACCCCATGTCTCCAGACATATTGCGCATCTTATAATGTAGCTTACTCATGCTGCTCACTTTTCATAATTTAAAAATAATAATAATAATAATAATCATAGGCTAATATTTAAACATAGCCTAAACTATGAAACTAAATAGGCTACGTTTTCTTTAACCCTCTTTCCGACGAAGGCACCAACGCTGTTTTAAAATACTTATGTCATGCAATAAAATGCAAATTAATTATTTAAAAATCATACAATGTACATGGAAAAGAGGGTAACAAGCACCACTTTAATTTACAGCCCGCAAATATCACACTTACCTTGTAACTTCATGTAGCAAGCACCACTTACCCTGTAAATACCCAGTATTAAAGAAAAAAAAAGTGCAATAGTTTTGCCTTAAAACACAAAAGAACAAAATCAGTGCATAGTGCAATAGTACGAGTTATCCTGTAAATTATTTTACTTACGCAGTACTTTGCGGGTTACAATCTAAAACGTTATCAGGATTTTGAACCAATGAGATTTAATCAGCAACATGTGTACTTTAATTTCAAATTAAGACTTACATTTTTGTCTGTCCCTTAAATAGATGTATCATGGTGTGGCTTCAAAAGACTTGGGATAAAGTCCTATGAACTACATTTTGGTCCCTGTTTTTGTTCATTTATTTAGTTAAATAGACATAGTCACAATGGACTGTCATTGTTTTTTACTTTTGACCTTTTCATCTTTAAGGTTGTTAATTTTGTTACCTTCAGGTTAGTGTGGAGGGCAGACTCTGGTGGATAGACTATGAAGTGCCGCAGAGTAAAACCGAAGCCCTGAGAGTTCTTCTGCAGTGCCATTGTGCGGGGACCCTTCCAGACCACGTACTCCTCTGACACAGGTCGAGTGTTCTGACTGGATGACAATCCTTCATCTTTTAGGCCTTTAGCCTGTCACACACCAAAATAACACAATGAGACAAGTAATATAAACATCTACAAAGCAGCATCTCAGAAAGTTATGACGTTTCTTTATTTTCAGATGCCAGCAAGATTAAATCTAGCATGTTCCCGCTCTTCATAATCACTTATTTACAAAGGAATTATTGGGGGGGAAGGGGTGTTCTCGATTACAGACAAAGCCAAAGGTACTTTTTTTTTTTTTTACTTCACCTACCCAGGCATGGCCCCTTTAAACAGTGAGGAATGTCTATTTTGAATGCAGATGTGAAAACAAAACCAGCTTATGGGGCTTAGCAAAATGCAAGTAGCGAAAATAAATTCAGGCAATCCTGATGTATAAACACTGAAACAGAAGCCTCTATAAAATATAAGAATAAAGGTCAACACTGATTCCAAGTCAAGTAGTGCATAAAGACAGTGATATTATATAGAAAATTAAAGTGCCCTTTATAAAAACTTCAAGAGAAGACTGTTGAGAAATGGCTGACATGGGCCGTCTTTTTTATTAAAATCTACTGTTAATGTGTGACAAAACATTTGAAGTTTTAAGACTTTTTCAGGCGATAATGTAGTTGTTTAAAGCTCAAATCTGTGGTTTATTGGTCATGAGGTGAGAAAGGATCCAGAGGCGAAGGCAAGTTAACAGTTATTTTATTATGAATCTGGCAAGTCGGCCGCTGAGCCGTCAAACATAAAGTTCCTCTTTAAAAGGGTAACACAGGTGGTGGACCCGGGTGGATGACCGGTCCGCAGAAACAGAACAAAGGTTGGCTGACGGCCGTGGATAAGGTTCCACTGAAAGTCCCGGTCACAGCACTCAGCGACAGGCGAGCTGGGCAGAGCATAGATTCAGCATAAGAATCAGCAATTGGTTAGATCGGTACGAACAGCGTGCACCTAGACAGGACAAAACTAGACATAAAATCGTTCTGGTAACACATCTGCAAACAGTAATAATACTCTGGCAGAGAACAAAGGAAAGACAAGAACTAGAAATAGAGACGCTAATCAGAGGGGAAAGGAGGGACAGGTGTAGAATGAACAAGCCTCTCAGTAGTAACGAGGAACAGCTGCGACAAAGTGAAAGTGAGCAAGTGCCCAGAGGAGAGCGTGAGTAAGAAAATTACCCGGGCAATGTACATTACATGAATAATGTAATCATGACATTATTTATAAAAAAGTGCCTATTTGAACATTTTATCTGGCGTTTTCGGATTTGTGAGCTCCAGTGGATCAGCGGCGCTCCGCGCTCGTTTACCCCAGCGAGAGTAGACTTTCCTCGGCTAGTCCTTCTGCCATCTGCTGCAGGCTCTGATGTCTCTGTGGTGTCTCGAGCTTTAATTTGTCTTGTGTAGATCTAACGGCCGATCTTTGGTCTCATGGATCTATAATTTGTTCCTTGGCAAATTGTTTAGGCTGAGGGCAAAGTGAAGTTTCATTACTTTTTTTATTTTTAGGCTATAACTTTACATTACAGTTGTAGCCGACTAGCACTGACTTTGAATGTTTGACTGAATTGTTTGCTTTATTTCATGTATAGCTTATTATACCTTTTACTTATACTTTTGTATTATTGATCAAACATAAACTTGCATTTAACAAAAAGAGACTGGGTTGTGTTTCATGTCATTTAATGTTATCACAGTGATAATCACATTGTCTGAACCAGATATTAATATACAGATTTTCTCCTCATTGTTGTCACTACTAGAGCAAGCTCCTGATCGGTTAATGCGGCGCGAATATCCGTCAAAGTTCAGATTTTTAAACTTGGGCGATTCGCGGCATTCGCGTGAATCACGCGTCAAATGCTCAATTCGCTCAATTCGCGCTGTGTCATTCGCGCAAATCCTGTCATTCGCGAGAATCGCACCGCAGAATGTCTATTCACGTCTTTGGATTGACTTAACATGTAAATCACTCGCGTGAATTGCGTCATTCGCGTCCGGTGTGAACGCACCATTAGGCACCGTCCACACGAAGCCAGAGCTTTCCCTATCCAATCTTTTTTTTCCATCGTTTCAAGAAATATCTGCTTACACACGAGAGCACTGAAACAGACTCAAAACGATGTAGTATACATGCCAGGCCAGTATGTGGCGCTGTAATTCTGCCACATAAATACACTAAAAACTTGTGGCTAGAAGGGGTACAGCAATGGTAGGATGTGAGGCAAAATCTCACAATAAAATAACAATAAATAAATGAGCTACTTACCAGATTGTGTTTTATTAACGCCTACACCTACCCCAACCCTAAACCTACCCTTACATTAATGCAAATACAGTAATTAAATGACGCAATATTGATTTGTGCATGCCCAGTGACTGTAGCTGTTTCCCTTCTAGTCTTTACCCATGCGGGACGTGGTATGATGACATCACCGTTTCACAAAATATACGGATTTGCTGTACACGTAAACGCAAGGGTGTCGTTTTCAGATTTATCCACTCTGGGACCCGGTTTCAAAAAATATCGGTTTCATGCTCCCAAAATGCTGGATCCGTGTGGACGAAAAGCTGATATGGTAAAAAAAATTACGTTTACAGCTAAACGCGTCTCCTGGTGGACGGGGCCTTAGTTTAAGGTTCCTATACCAGACAGTGAAAGGAGTCCTGCTAAGAGAAATCCCTTACAGAACAAAGATATATGGGAATATACTGCAAAATATAATGCAATATATTACATAATACATTTCCATATATGGGAAATTAGTGCTTATGTTTTTCAATATAGTGCAATATATGCATTGACCATGTATGGCTATATAAAATACTTATAAATGAAGACAAAAAATGCATTACATGTAATGTTCACAAAGTTTTATCCTTTATTGTTTACATATATTGCACATACATATTCCCATATAAATGTAAATGTATTGTACACACAGTTAACACACGTTTACAGAATGAGTTACAATCAGTGGCTACTAACAGACTTCTAGTTCCCAGCATGCTTTACTTCTGACTGTTAAATGAGAGCAAATGTTAAAATTAAGTGTAGTCTTTAATGTTGTATTATTTTGGAATTTAAAGGGTTCTGGTGTGTGTGAGTTTTTGGGGTTACCATTGTGTTGAAGAGATGAGCCTGTGGTTCGGTTGACGATTGGTCAAACACCATTAAGACTATAATTTCTTTATTTATAAAGTAATGGCTGTGCCCTCTTCAGCACAGTGATAGTCTCTCTGCTAAATACTTTAGTACATGCAGGTGTGCTTTTTTGTTAACTAGCTTGAGAATATGAAACAAATGTAACTAATTATAAAATATAAGAAATATATAACATTATATTTCTCTCTATATGTGTGCTTATGCTGCACAAGTAAATATCTGCAATATATTACACATGCAGTACCATATCTGATCACATATATATCTATATATTATGAAGTGTATTACTGAATATAAATTTAAATACATTATGATATATTAGTAAATATATTGTCAATATATGAAAAGCGGCAATTCCGTATTAGTCAATATATTGTAATATATTAACAATATATTATTCTGTATATTTTCAAATATACTGTTAAATCATTTAATATATTGATAATTCATAAATAGGCTAATATATTTTCTTTTCGTAAGGGATTGTATCTTTTGCCTGGAGCTTTCCCCTTTTCCCTTCTCTATCCACCCACTTCCTCTTCCTCTGGCTCCATTCCATGGCACTTCACCCTATCATCAAACACCCCAGGCAGTGCTGCAGTGCCGGAAAACAACAACAGGAAGTGGAAATTCTGAAGCAAGAAGTGCAGTACCTTAAATATCTAGTTCAGTCATGAAACTCTATAGACCACAGGCTGCTAGATCCTTTAAGCCCGGGACACACTGCACGGTTCACCGCACAGTGTGTTTGCTGCTACGACCTGCGTCTACTGACCAGCCAATAAAAATGCTAAAACTGTTTACCTCAAGATCTTTCCCCTTCCTCTTTCACCATGTCCTCTTTTATTCAGCACACATAACAACTACAACTGCCAAAGTGTGATTCATCATGGTCTTTTTGTTTACCACTAGTGCATGCTGATGACATTTTATTCCTCAATAGAAAAACGTGCATCGTAGCCTGCGAGTCAATAGGTGTCATCATCGTACAGTCTACATACATGTCGTACCCAAGTTTAATAGATCCATGTCACACAATGTAATTTGTAATGATCTTATAGGATTGCTAAAATCATGCAGTGTATCCCTGGCTTTACATGCAATTTGCAAGCAATCACATCATTACCACATGGCGCAAGATGATCTGCCTCTGCTGATCCTGCAACCACTGAAACTGCTTGCTCAACATTCAAATAGTCTGGTTTAGTGTTTACTAGGGGTGTAACGGTACACGTATTCGTATCGAACCTTTTCGGTACAGGACTCCCGTTACGGTACCGAATGCATTCTTTAACAGTTAACAGTAGGCTTGTTTTACGCGCGGAACATACTTCAATCCAAGTTCCCACACAAACATATTAAGTATTCTGTCGAATTTATCATGAAATTCAAACAATAAGTGCAGTTTTGACGCTCTTTAATGTGATGTGACAGATCACTGTATAGGCGTGTCAGTTCAAGTGGCGTGCGAGTGAACGCGATCATCTCTTCCTAGTCAAAGACTAAACATAAATCAACATCTTCTGAAGGTATGTTGAGGATACATTACAACTTAATGAAACATATCATATGTCGTGTCGTGTTTCAATGGTGGAAAGACGTCAATAAAACAGCTTGTAAACAATACAGGCAACCTCAGGCAAGCCACAGCCTAGAGAAAATTAACTCTTTCTTTGCTAAATATATGCACTATATATTCATTATATTCTACTTAACCTGTTAGTGATGTCTTGATTATTTAATCTATGTTTAAATAAATCAGTCATGAAAATGACAGCCAAATAAATGATTATATTTCAGCAACGAATTGGAGTAAAAACATTTTATAATGAGATTTAGAATTTAGTGCAAAAACTGCCTTTTGTGAAGTTTACATGTTTGCAAACAATCTGTTATTTGAGTGTTGATTATTATATATATATCATCGTCGGTTAGGCACCTGTGTGTGTTCTTTGATGCCAATCTTTCATTTGAAAGCCACGTTTCTAGCATCTGTAAAACTGCATTCTTCCATCTTAAAAATATATTTACGGCATATATCTAAATTACGCCACATGCTTTCAATGCAAAATGCTGAACAGTTAGTTCATGCGTTCATGCTAACCCTCGCTTAAAGGTCCCATGGCGTGAAATTTTCATTTTATGAGGTTTTTCAACATTAATATGAGTTCCCCTAGCCTGAATATTGTCCCCAAGTGGATAGAAATGTTGATCGGTGTAAACCCGAGTTCTGGCTGTCTCTCTCTGCCTTTGAGAAAATGACAGGCCAGACTAGCCAATCCTGAAGTCTCCTGGTTTGACGTCCAAGCAGGAACGGTTACCTCCCTTTACTCCACCCAGAGAATCTGGCACGCCCATGCAAACGCCCGAGAGATCATGGGTTGTGAACGAGTGAATGCTGGCAGTTTCTCAGTGTTTGGATGTACAAATGAAAACAGAAGTCTTTTTTCAGTTCCTTCTGATCGGTGATCAGTGATTTCTGATGTGTAGCTAATTATTTATTATTCGTGCACACAATGCGGCTTCTCTCTCTCCAGACAGAACGGTGTTTTCTATCTTGTGAGTCAGTGTTTTTGTACGTCCTCGTCGCGTCTATCGGTTCTAAAATGTGCATACAGTCATGAGTTTCTGCTCAACATCGGCCTCACACACGCCGAAGCTCGGGCTGCACTGGCCGGTGGCCTTCAACATCCCCGACCCCCAGTACTGCATCTGGCCCACAGCGGAGGCACCAAACGCGGCGTGAGATTAAGCAGAAGGGGGGTAAGCGTGAGCATTTCCGGGCTAGCCAGCCTAGCCCCACAATAAACTGGATTACATTCGATTACTGCTGTTGTGTCTTTGTTTGCGCTGTGTACTCAACGCGCGTCACTGACGCTTTTATTTTATTTTAAAAATAATGCTATTATCAACACTTACTTTTTACTCGTTCATCTCGACAGCTGTAATGGTACTTTGCATGTGTTACAAAGTTGGTAATGATGATGAAGATGGACTCGGTGTGACTGGGACTCGTGTTTATTCAGAACTCTCAGATACAAACATAATAAACTCACGCTGACTGACAGCGCTCTCATAACTCAGTAGTTACTATAAATAACTTTGTTAGCAATCGCTGAGCTCAGTCTCTGGTACATTAGTGATGTCCGGTTCGCGAATGATCTTTCTTTTGAACCAGTTCTTTTTAGTGAACCGAATCACTTCACCAAATCGGACTGAATCGTTCTAAACGGTTCGCATCTCCAGTCAGCGCTGATCCATAATTTACTAAAGTTAATAACTTTCTGACATGAGTGACAGCCCCTCCGACTAGAAATAGACTAATAACCTGAAGTATATGCTGTAACTACTACAGTTCAGACATGCTGAGAACTGATGTGAAGTGAACTCAGGTCCATCCGTCTCTCTGGCAGCAGCTCGTGCCTGCTCGTCCCTCGTAGACCTCGTTAAACCACGACCCCTCCGCTCATTTAAAATGCAAAGATGTCAGCCAATCACAACAGTGGGTGTTTTTACTGAAGTCTCACAGCAGACACGCCTCTTGAAGCAGGGCATTCAGCCACAGGGCAAACAGCAGTATAGAAAAAATGCCTTTTATTTCTAAATTATGACATTTTATGATGTAAAAGTCATACTAACAATATAAGTACACCTCAGGAAACATTATAAAATAATAGAAAAATGCCATGCCATGGGACCTTTAATAAATAAACTGCAGCTGGTCAAAAACGCAGCAGCTAGAGTTCTTACTAGAACCAGGAAGTATGACCATATTAGCCCGGTTCTGTCAACACTGCACTGGCTCCCTATTAAACATTGTATACATTTTAAAATCTTGCTTATTACTTACAAAGCTCTAAATGGTTTAGCTTCCCAGTACTTGAATGAGCTCTTAACGCATTATACTCCTTGACGAATATTGCGGTCTCAAAACTCTGGCCAGTTGATAATACCTAGAATATCAAAATCAACTGCAGGTGGTCGATCCTTTTCCTATTTAGCACCTAAACTCTGGAACATCTTCCTAGCACTGTTCGGGAAGCAGACACAGTCAGTTTAAATCTAGACTAAAAGCACATCTCTATTCTACACATAGAACATTATCAATTTATATTATTCAAGTCAGTTAAAGGATTGTTTTAGGCTGCATTAACTAGGTCAGCCAGAACAGGGAACACTTCCCATAACACCTAATGTACTCGTTACATCATAAAAAGAATGGTATCTTCGCTAAAATGTTAGTCTCTCTGTTTATCCCGAGGTTTACTGCAGTCAGCCGGATCCAGATCAGATGATGGACCTGCTCCTAGACATGACCAACGCATCCCTGAAGTGTCTGCAGAGACCATGTCAACTAGACTCTCCACTGTGAAGGCCTCCTTCCCTTCTCTTCCCTTCCCTTCCCTTCCCTTCCCTTCCCTTCCCTTCCCTTCCCTTCCCTTCCCTTCCCTTCCCTTCCCTTCCCTTCCCTTCCCTTCTATACAGATAAAAACACATATGCACACATACGTATTCAAACACGCTTGCCTATAGGCTGAACACGTAATGCTTGCATATATGCCGTCGCCGTTTTCACGGATTTGCCTTTTTATCGGTTGCGCAGGGATGATGATGATGATGATATAGTTTCAAAACTATTTCAAACCTATTTCATGGTTTGCGTTCTCCGGCCACCAAATGCTGTTGCCGTGCGGATGGGGTCCAACACCAAATTAAATAACTAATCAGTTTTTACAACAGAAATTAATCAAAAACTTTTAACCAAAAACAATAAATGTGGTCATAACAGGAAAGGTTACCTCCCCTTCCTCTGTTTAGCCCGCCCAGAGAAGTCGGAGAAAATGGATTGTTTATTTCACTCATAGATATCCATAATAAAGGCTAGATGTCTCGTGCGCGCTGCTGGCCAATGGAGGTCGACGTCCGCACCTGGCGGCCATCTTGTCACAGGCAGCTCGCTCACTCGTAACATTGTTTTCATGGGTGCGTGCACTTTTTAAATAACCATAACTTGTTCAATTTTCTACCGATTTTCAAACAGTTTGGTTTGTTATAAACGTCAGAGATGTAGTTATGACAGTGCATACTTATGAAAAATTATTCATAATTTGTTCAAGCATCCATAATTATAGCCACGTTAATAACGTTTGTAAGAAACCAAACCATTTGTAAATCTGTCAAGATTTCAGTGAGATAAGATTATTTTTGTTCATGCAGATCACTCGCCTTACATCAGGTACCACAGAGCCCTGCCTGTGACAAGATGGCCGCCGGTGTTGACGTTAGAGACTCCGCCGTAAGACATCTAGCCTTTGTTATGGATATCTATGATTTCACTTGCAATGTCAGCACAGGCTTTACAAACAGACTTTACGATATGGATTCCTCAGCACCGCTGTCACAAACAGTGAGTAACAGTGTTCATTAATGCCTGATCTGTGATCAGTGATTTCTGATGTGTAGCTAATCATTCAAGTTCACTCATACTTTCTTTCTAAATCGTCTAATACTGTTCATGCATCCGTGAATCAAGCCAGTGACCAGGGCCGGCTCTAGCTCTTTGGTTGCCCTAGGCGAGATTGAGTTTTGCGCCCCCCCGCCCCTCTAATTGTTAAGCCCACCGGCAACTATAGTTGCCAGTGTTTAGTTGTCATTTTCCTTCTGTAAGTATTTTTCTAGATATTATCCATGTTTTATATCTTAATGACACACAAGCAGACAACCAAATAAAGGATTTCAAGAAAAAAAAAATATATTAACTTCCTTCCTGTCACATGAGACTGCCAACTTCCTACCCCTACTTCCAGGGAGCACAACGAAGGCAAACCCTCCCAAAGAAAGGTCATTTTCATGTTACTAATAAGTATTTTTTGTTGACATATATATATATCAACATAATCATGAAGGTCTCTAGAATCATCCAAACAAAACACATCTTACAACAGATCTATAGTTTTTAGTATACTTAGTCAAACATAATACATTTGATTATGAATAAAGATTGATCTGTTGAAAGCAGTTATTTTGAGTTAGATGCTAAATGTTCTCCTCTTATTCATATTTGACATTGAAGGGGTGCATACAACATATTTGCCCACCGGCAACTATAGTTGCCACAGATTCAAATACAATTTTCAAGAAAAAATACAAAAACCTGGGGAAAATAAATGCAGAACATGCCATTCAGAAAAAAATTGGGCACACATGGGTTAAGTATTTATAAAAACTATATAAACAAAAATGCTCCTATTGTTACTCCAAGACTTAAAAAGCTAATTATGACTTAAATGATACACTCTAATAAATTGCACATACAAAAATGCTACAAAGAAAGTTGGAGGATATTTAACAAATTATGACTCAAACTATGGATGAACAAACAAAAATGCTTTTATAGTCACTCCAACACTTAATCAAGAAAGTTAAGACTTGAAGGATCAACTGCAAGAAATTGGTCATACACAAATGCTAGAAAGAATGTTCAAGGATATTTACCAAATATTAACTCCATAAACTGTGCAAAAACTCTCTTAAGCACCTGTAAAGACACTTAAGCAAATTATGACCCATAAACTGGATTAACTAACGTTATACCCTCTACAAACAAAAGTGCTATTATGGATACACTGTACTTACCACTACAAAATTAAAATATATAAGTTATTGTAGCTATATCCCTATCTTAAATAATAAAAGATGAACAGTTGTTTCTGGCATTTCTATTCACCTTCAAAATTGACGCAGCATTAAAATTTGGCTCGTCTGGATTTCCTTATTGTCAGTGAAATGCGTAGTAATATGTAGATAACTAGCTAGCTAGTGATAGCTTAGTGACAGCAATAAAACGTCCAATGCCGTCCAATATTAGTTGATAATATCGATAATACGAAGTAAATTTATTTCGTTTGACACCTATATGGCTGAGATGAGAAGACTTACCTCTATACTGGGCTTTCTTTTGATCGTCTGCCTTTCTCTTTTTCCGTCCCTGTGTACTCGAGGGTTTAGACCGCTTCATTTTTGAAGAACGCGCCAGTGCTGAGCACTTGCCTGACACAACGCCTGTGCTAGACAATATTCACTTTCAATTCAATCTAATAATCAGGTTAAGTAATTAAACGTGCGGCTGAGGGGGCGCCCAAGGATGATCATGTTTAATAAACAGTATGTTTTATTTCGCTTGTTTTAATTCTATGCTTAATGGGAAGTAAGTTTAAGGGCGCCACTAGAGGGCGCCCCCAACACATTTGTCGCCCTAGGCAACCGCCTAGCTCGCCTATAGCAAACGCCGGCCCTGCCAGTGACTAAACGATCAACTTCACATTGTTTCTCTTAGTAGCATGAAACAAATCTGTTATTTAAAGTGTGATTAGACTAGACCCTCTCTTTAAAATGTTTAATAATGTTCGGATCTGTCAATCACACATCGCGAGTGTATCTGCACACTTGCCCAAACTGCCGTTTTATGAATGATGCTGTTATGCTGCACAGCGAAGCTCTTACTGTATTCATATCGATGTCGTGTTTGCTGTTAGTTGTGGTGAAAGCATTTTGTGAGAGAAATAGCGTGGCAATGATGAGGTCACTGCATTCACGCGATCAACAGACGGTTTGTGTACTCGCTCATAACTGCAGCAGTTCATGTAATCTCCTCATTGCGATGGGAAAAGATAGAAAAATAATGCTATAATCAACACTTTCAGGAATCGTTCATCTTGACAGCTGTAATGGTACATTACATGTGTTACAAAGTTCGTAGAATAAGAAGACGGGGTCGGCATGACTGGGACTCGTGTTTATTCAGAACTCTCAGATACAAACAAAATAAACTTGCGCTCTCAACAACTCAGTAAAATATAACTTTATCAGCAATCTTTCAGCATTTTTCCAGTCTTCCAGCTCTCCGTCTCTCCTGCAGTGCTTACAGACCTCGCTAAACCACGCCCCCTCCTCCACATTATATAATACTCAATTCAAATGCAAAGATGTCAGTCAATCACAACAATGGGCGTTTTTACTGAAGTCTCACAGCAGACACGCTGTTTCAGACAAGCAGAAACAGGTCATTCTAGCCAGAGACTAAAATCAGTATAGAAAAAATGCCTTTTATTTCTAAATTATCACATTTTTTGATGTAAAAATCATACTAACAATATAAATACACCTCAGGATACATTATAAAATAAATTAAAAAATCCATGCCATGGGACCTTTAAGACTGGTCTCAAGACCAAGACCGGTCTCGAGTACTACAACGCTACCTTTACATGCAATCTGCAAGTATCTGCAATCTGCAATCACATCATTAATCATTGTGCAAGCTGATTGGCCTCTGCTGATCCTGTAGCCAATGAGATTGCTTGCTTAGCATTTAAAGGGGTAATGAACTGTCTTTAAAAAAAAAAAAAGTAATGTTGTCTGCGGTCAACTTATGGCGTTTGCGTGGTTTTTACATTCAAAAACATCATAATTAAAAAGGTAATAGTCTGTTTTCTACCATGGTTTTGAGCCTAGCTCCTGAATCGCTCAGTTTTTATAGTCCACTGCTATGATTGAATTCCTGACAGTTTTGCATATTATAATGAGTTTCTCCCTGAGACTTCCCTGTCAGTACACTTGGGGAATTGTTTTGAAAACTTCCAATGTAGAAAAATGGCAACCGTAATGAATCGCCCATACATGTTCGACCCAGAGTCTGATCCCGAATCACAGGACAATGAACCAACAACACCTCAAATACAAAGGATACTCCAGCCTGTGACAGCGTGGTAAGTTATTGTTAATTATGTTTATTTCTAATCAGTAGATATCAAACGATCTGTAACAATGCAATACTATCACATAAAAAAACTTTTTTATTTACAAAAGTGTGTTGCACCATTCCTTTCAGATCCAATATAGAAGGCACAGCATTGTTTTTTAATCTCATTCTGTCTGAAAATCCAGTCTCGACCTGTCTTGTTTACAAAAGAAGGCCTATGTTATTTACCTATTACATGTCATGTGCGAATCTGTGGGCGGGGCTACATAATTAGGCGTTGGTCTTCTTTTGTTGAGGCGGCGTTTTGCTGCTCTCTGACGTCACAGGGAGGCAAATTTGCAAATCCCTTGTTTGATGAGCCAGCTGTCAATAAAAGCTTTTATTTGACTAACAAGGAAGTTTTCAGCTCTGAAATTTACAGGATATTCTTGTATTACGATGACCTTTTATATATCAAAAGCTCAAGGAAAAGTTGATTTCTCAATTCATGACCCTTTTCAATAGTCTGGTAGAGTGTTTGCTGTAGGCCAGGGGTTTTCAAAGTGGGGTCCGTGAGCCATTGCCAGGGGGTCTTTGAAATAACTTGTAGTCCGGAAATACAGTATAGCAAAATTTCATCATCTGAAATGTACTACGGTTTATATTCCAAAGTGACTTATATAATGCATTTAACAAAGTGTTACAACCATCCCCTTACAACTAAGAACAGTTTATTTTTAATAATCTTACAGAATGCCTTGACAGTGGAAATGAACGACAGATAGATGTGTGCTGGCCAGTGTTTAAAACAAAAAAGGAACTGAAGTTTCAAAGAATGGCAGCTAGGTGAGTCAGATCAGTTGCGAAGACAATGTTGAAAGCCAGTGGTGAGGATTCTGAGACCCCAGACAATGAAAACTGTTGTCTATGGAGTCATTTAGCAACTCAAAGCCAAAAGAAGCCAAGCCTACACTCTAGGGTTAAAACATAGATTTTTCACCATTGTTACTAGACATAGACAAATTTGCAGATAGATTTACAGATTCATACTACACACAAGATCTTTTTGATGAACTCCGAGAGCTCTCTGACCCCTCCATATTCAGCAATTTAATTACCACTTTCAAGGTCCAGAAAGGTAGTAAAGACATCGTTAAATGGTTTGAAAAATGGCTGCGTGGTTTGAATTTGGAGCTCCGCCTCGTACATTTCCGAACATCCGCTACTAGCCTTGGCCCGCTAGCATCACCAGCGTGGTCTCACATATCGCTCTCTTTGTTTGCACTCGTAAAAAAAATGAAATTACTGTATATCTGTTCTAATGGCGAATGCATCGTATATATGTCTACCTTTGAGTGCAGGTGAAGACACGTTTGAGCTGCATGCGGTGCAGTTGGAACTGGAGGCCTTGGAGAAACAGATTCAACCTCCTAAAGAGACAGGCCGATCTCAGGGACGACGATCAGCGCTAGAGACATCGCTGGCTGACGCTGACAAGTCCATAGTAAGTAATGTTATCACTCCGATCTCTTCTACTCTGTGGTTCTCTGCTCAGGGCTCGAGCACCCAGGACGCGATCATCCCAGGCCTCCTTCACTCTGGCGCAGACACACAACGCGGGCCCTGGGTGATTCAGTAGCGAAAGGCGCAAGCCAGGCTTCGGGCGAGGACCTCTTCTCCTCCGCCGCCCCCGGTCTTTGAGATCTCCACCCGAAACATTTCTCCTCTCTTCTCGAGACGGAACATGACGCTGTGATCATCGGCGGATCCATTGTTCGGCATGTACACGCTACCTCACCTAAAGGTAAGGTGCGCAGTCACTGTTTTCCTAGTGCTCGTGTTCTCGATGTCGCTGCGCAGGTACCAGCTATTCTGAATAGTGACGAGAGCATCTGTGCTGTTGTGCTTCACGCGTGGGTGAGCGACACCAGGCTGTGGCAGACAGAGGTTCTGAAGACGGACTTCAGGAGCCTTATCGAGACTGTGCGCAGAACATCACCCGCAACGAGGATCATCATGTCCGGACCGCTTCCCATGTACAGAGGAGGACATGAAAGGTTCAATAGACTATTTGCTTTAAATGAATGATTAATTTAATGGTGTAATGAACAGAAGCTGCTCTTTGTAAATAATTGGAATCTTTTCTGGGAGCGGTGTAGCCAAGTCAACAGGGGGCGCTGCTGGGCATATTTGTAAAAGGTACGCTGGGCCTTTAAATGCAGCACTTCCTTTGAAGGCTTGTAGTGCCTGAATTGTTTGGCGTGCAGGTGGTGGTTAGTCGCTGGAAGAACAAGTTCTGTTGATTTTAGATGTGTGCTGAAAACATCCTACTGCTAATTAATTTGGACTGGAAGAGCAGTAACTGCTGAATGTTTGGCACAAACTATTGCACAGAAGTGTACTTTAAAAGCCCTCACATGTTAATGAGTTGGACGAGCAGTAGTTGCTGAATGTTTGGTACGAAATATTGCACAGAAGTGTACTTTAAAAGCCCTCACATGTTGAGTCGGATGAGCAGTGGATGTTGAAACGGCAGTTCAGACGCCTGTGGCACACAACAAAGAGTCTCGTGCTGTTGATCACTGTTTTCCCTACCTTTATTTTTGTTGGTTCATTTAATATTTTTTTGGTTTTGTGAAATATCACCTATTTAGTTTTGTATTTTCTTTGTATTGTTTGATTGGCCCAGTATTAGTCGATTTGTGTTGTATTTACATGGTTTATTTTGTTTCGCTGCTAGGCCGTTCTAGTTTGGAGTAACCAAGAGGGGACATATTCACTTCCACTTCTATGAGTGCGGTGTGGAAATGGTGTGTGGTTGAGTTTATGTATTATTGTGGTGTATACGACATTATATTTCCTTTTGGGGTTGATTTGTATTTTTTAGATTGTGTTTCTTTTGAAGTGTTATGTCACACCCTCTAGTTACTACTACTTTTGTAACATCATTTGCCTGTTTTTTTAGTGAAACCAAATGAGACCAGAACTTATGTATCTGAATAAAAAGGTTTTGTTTATAGTAATTCTGCCTTTAAGTTTATTCATTGAATTGAATAGCCATGCGGGGAAACCTTTAAGTGATTTGGGGATCTCCTACCCAAGTAAAATTGGAGTGGAATAGTCAAGAGCAGTTTAAAGCAAATAAACATTACTTAGCCCCATTACATTTGGCGGCAGGATCTCTTAAAGGCTTTATTGCTATTATTTTTATTTTTTATTTTTATTTGTTTACGACTGTCTGGGCCTATGTTATTGTGTAGTTTCCTTTTTTTGTGTATTGTAAGGTGGGAAAACAGTGGTCAAGGTTCCAGTGGTCAAGGATTCCAGTCATCGTGTTCAAGCCTGAAGATAACAGCGCCTCCTATTGTTTAGGTTTCTTGTGTAATTGCTCTGTTTTGATTGTCTTTTTGTTTTTCTGTTTTTTTCTTTCCTGTAGAATGGCAGATGAGGATATGACAGCTCAGTTTATGGCACTTACTGAATTAGTGCAACAGCTCCAGGTAGAAAATGCAAAACTTAGATCAGAGGCAAGTCAGAGTTCATCCTCTGTCCCCACGGGTGCTCTCCCTATCGGGGAACAACAACCTCTGTCTGATGGTGCTAGTTTTATGGGTGGTTCTCCTATATCAAATCCTGTGGGAGCCGTAGAACGTTATGTTTATGAACCACGAGAACGCAAGTGCCCTAGATTTTCTATAGAAAATAGAAATTATCCCAAGACTCTTTGACAGTAGAAGATTGGGTTGAAGAGGCCCGACGTCATCTGTCCATGCGCCCAATGTTACGTTCTGAGCAGGCGTTTGGCCATTTTTGATCTACTGGATGGTGAAGCTAGGACCGAGGTTAGGTTCCGTCCCGTATCTGAACGAGATGACCCTGAGAAGATCTTTAATATACTAACTGGTGTTTATGGGTGTTCTCAGTCTTATATTAGTCTCCAGAAGCAGTTCTTCCAGCGACGACAACTAGAAGGTGAATCATTGAGAGAGTATTCTCATGCTCTTATGTCCCTCATGGACGTGATTAAACGTAAAGATTCAGCATGTTTTGCTAATCCAGGCACTGTACTACGAGACCAGTTTATAGAATTTGTGAGAGATGGCAGGCTTCGTTGTGAATTACGTCGTCATGTTAGATTAGATCCTACTTTGCGTTTTCTAGATGCCCGATAGGAAGCACTGCGTTGGGTGGAAGATGGTGATAACCTTGGTGTACAGCAGCCTCGTGCACAGTCTTGTAGTATCACTAATATTACACACCTCTCAGCACATTCTAATGCTGTTCTTGGTAAACCCCTGGACGAATTGACTGAAGTTAAGGAGAGTCTTCGTAAACAGCAGGTTCAGCTGGATAATATTCTGAAGCGCTTGGAGTTTTCTGTTCCCCAAGCTGCTCCAGGATCCTTTTTGCAGCCAGCTCCCGCTACGCTGAGGTGTGGGGCCCGTAGCTCACAGTATCGTTATCATTCAGATGGTAGACCTATATGCTTGCGCTGTAACCAATCTGGTCATATTGCAAGATTTTGTAAAGCTGATCTTGGTACAATGCAGAGGGTAGCTCCAGGGCCTAGATCTGCCACACAGTCATCGGAAAACTAATGCCCCCCGACAGCATGCCTTGCCCATGCTTCGGGTGGGAAATTCTTGGGCATTTCCCCTGTTGAGGAGCCTCGACTCCTAGGTAGATGTCCAGTAGTAGACATTACTATTGGTGGGATGACTGTGGCATGTTTGCTTGATACAGGATCTATGGTGACTACGGTCACCCAGCAATTTTGGCCTATGGCCTTGATATTCCTTATTTGGGGTATTTAGAAACTACCATAGGCATTCTTGGAAAGACTTTGCCAAAGATGGGCATTTTAGTTGCGAAAAATTCTGTCGATCCTGCTATCCAGTTGAAGCGAGAACAGGTTCCTGGCCTGCTGGGAATGAATGTTATTAGTAGCTGTTACCAAGAACTGTTTTTGGATCATGGGACAAGGCTATTTAACTTTCCACCTATCAACCATGCAGGGAATGTATGGCAGAGGGCTTTTTCTGAGTGTCAAGTTTTGGAACGTACACTAGAAACTGGGTATGTGGGTCCAGCTCGAGTTCAGAAAGGCTCAGCTGTGCGAGTGCCAGCAGGCGCTATGAAATTGGTTCCGGCAACTTGCCATCAGGGGTTGGGGTCTACATTTAATGCTTGTTTTTTGGAACCTGTGTCATTTGTTGAAGGCCGGTTGCCTGGGGACCTTCTTGTTCCATCTGCCTGCTTATCTGTTACCTGTGGGGTGGTGAAGGTACCAGTTATTAATGTGGGAAGTCAGGATCGTTGGCTTTGGCCAAAGACTGTACTTGGAGAATTGCATATTGTCCAGTCGCCTGCTTTAGCATCTCCCATCCAGTTCCATCTACAGAATGATGACTCTGAGGCAGTAGCATTTATCCAGTCGGTTGAGGTAGAGAGTAGTTCCAATGTTGATCTTTCCTAGCTCACTTGGCCTACTTTGTCTTGTCGAGAACATCAGGGAAATAGGGAAATAGGGAAAAGACTGCGTTTTGCACACCCTTTGGGCTATTTGAGTTCAATCGTATGCCCTTTGGGTTGTGCAATGCGCCAAGTACCTTCCAACGGCTCATGGAGCGTATTTTTGGCGATCAGAGCCTCCATGCTCTCTTGTTATATCTGGATGATATAGTCATTTTCTCCAGTACTTTTGACCAACATCTGGAGCGTTTGGAGATGGTATTGAGTCACCATTTAAAGGTAAAACTGAAGAAGTGCCACTTCTTCCAAACAGAGGTTGGGTATCTGGGTCATGTGATATCGGCGGCTGGCGTGTCAACTGACCCAGAAAAGATCCTGGCTGTTGCTGAGTGGAGCAGGCCTAATTCTGTTAAAGAGTTGCAGTCATTTCTTGGTTTCGCATCGTATTATCGTCGGTTTATGGAAGGGTTTGCTGGCTCAGCAGCCCCCTTGCATAAATTAGTTGGTGTTCTACAGGGCACCCGGAAGCGGGCGGCATCTATTAAGCAGGGTTCCTTTGCACAATACTGGAATGAAACCTGTGAACGGTCATTTAATGACCTAAATAACGGCTCATTCAAGCTCCCGTTTCAGGGTATGCTGATTTCACACTCTCTTTTTTCTTAGAGATGGATGCAAGTCATTTGGGCTTGGGCGCAGTTCTGTCACAAGACCAGGGGGGGCTTCGGAGACCAATTGCTTTTGCTAGTCGTGGGCTTCGACCAAGTGAGAGGAATATGACTAATTATAGTGCAATGAAGTTAGAGCTGCTGGCCCTTAAATGGGCAATGACAGAAAAGTTTAGAGAATACCTTCTTGGTAGTAAGGTGACTGTCTATACCGATAATAATCCACTGCGTTACCTTGAGTCTGCAAAATTGGGGGCTGTTGAACAGCGCTGGGTTTCCCAGCTTGCTTTATTTAATAATGAGATCAAGTATCGACCGGGCGCTGCAAACCGCAATGCAGATGCACTTTCTAGGCTGCCTTTGCCCTCTGCAGATCAACCTGCTATTGCATTACCTGGTATTACTGTCCCTAAGTCAATTTTAATGCAGGAGAGACTACCTGGATTGAGCCCCCAGGTAGTGGAATCATCAACAGTGGATGCTGTCCCTGCTCAGAATAAGGCTGATCTGAGAGCATTGCAGGCCGCAGATATGTGTATTAAAACCTTTCTACAATTTTGGGTGCAGGGGCAGCGTCCAACAGTTGCTGAGTTGAAGGGTATGCCAAGGGATATTCAGCAGTTGGTAAAGCAGTGGCCTAGGGTGCGAGAAGTGGATGGTGTTTTGTACAGAACAGTTCAGGTGCCTCCTTCAAGAGAGTTGGTGTGGCAATTGTTACTGCCTAAGGAGCTCAGAGTAGAGGTGCTTACTAGCCTCCATGATAATCACGGCCATCAAGGGGTAGAGCGTACAACAGATCTTATACGTCAAAGGTGTTTTTGGCCTAATATGTGGCAAGATGTAAAGAAATGGTGCACTGAGTGCAAACAGTGCACTGTTTCCAAGGCCTCGCAAGAAAATGTGAGAACATTTTTGGGAAGTTTGTTAGCTAGTCGACCCCTAGAAATCATTGCAATTGATTTTACAGTTCTGGACCGAGCCAGTAATGGGCAGGAAAATGTCCTCATTGTAACAGATGTTTTCTCTAAATTTACACAAGCCTACCCCACACCCGATCAAAGGGCGAGCACTGTGGCGAAGATCTTGACCGAGAAATGGTTTTATGTTTATGGGGTGCCAAAAAGGATTCACTCAGACCAGGGGCGTAGCTTTGAGGGCGAATTGTTGAGGCGCTTGTGTGACCTGTATGGTGTTACTAAAAGTAGAATGACCCCGTATCATCCGGAGGGTAATGGTCAATGCAAAAGATTTAATCGAACATTGCATGATTTGCTCCGCACTTTGCCACCTGAACAGAAACGGAAATGGCCGAAATTGTTGCCACAGCGCCTCTTTGCATATAACACAGCAGTGCATCAACTCAGACATTCTCCCTATGAGCTGATGTTTGGGCAGAAGCCTAAACTGCCTGTTGATCATCTGCTTGGCAGTAGTGATGAGGTCGAAGAAGAGCGTACCCCGTCCGATTGGGTTGCTCAGCATCATAAGTACTTGACTTCTGTTTATACTAGTGCCCGAAGGCACTTGGAGACTGCAGCTGAGCGCCGTAGGGCTGGCTTTCCTGAGTCAATATCTATACTGCCATCTGGTACTTTAGTGTACTGTAGAAATCACTTTCATGGCCGTCATTAGATTCAGGATGTCTGGAGTTGTACGATGTTTGAAATTGTGACTCGCACTGATGAAGTGGGGACTTTGTATAAGATAAAGCCACGAGGAAAAGATAGCCCAGAGAAGGTCATGCATCGCACAGAGCTTAAGTTGGTTCCCCATAGTACAGATAGGCCTGGTCAACCTATTAGACATTTTTCTTCTCCTTCCCCTAGTCCCAGTAATGAATTGAGTTCTGGGGACTCTGAAGTGGGAAGTCTGCCACAAGTAGCTGGGGTTTATACTAGAGTGGGTGCCCAAGTGGATTTTAGTCCCCAGACATTAGGCCATGGTATTAGTGTGGCAGAGACAACAGGAGACTCTTCCCCTATTAGATGTATAAGAGAACCTACAGGAGTGCAGTCTCAAGTAACTACACTAGAGCAGGAGTCTGATTTAGTTCATGTAGATAATGTTGAGTGCCCATTAGATCAGCCTGTTGGTCAGCCAGTAGTGACCGGTCCTTCTCTTAGACGCTCTACTCGTAGGACAGCAGGCCAACACCCAAACCCTTTTCATCTCCCCCAGGCTGTGGCACAGAATGTCCCCATTAGTATAGCAGAGGTTAGCTCCCTTATTACCCCCTTTAGACCTTGGCAGTAGTGTTTTTTTATTTTATTTTTATTTTTTGCCCTTGGGTTGTTCACCGGGACGGTGATCATTAAAGGCAGGGGTGTATGTAGCCAAGTCAACAGGGGGCGCAGCTGGGCATATTTGTAAAAGGTACGCCGGCCCTTTAAATGCAGCACTTCCTTTGAAGGCTTGTAGTGGGTGAATGGGGAGCGCAGAGAGACAGACGAGGTTGATCAGGAAGGATTTTGAAAGTTTGTTTGAAGAGCAGTATTGTTTTGTTTTTTGTTGTTCATTTTGTTTGTTTATTGTTTGTTTGTTGTTGTTTTTTTGAACGACTCTGAGTTGACGGGATTAGCAACAACTGTACCGTGGTTGCAACTATTATGGGCGAAAGTACAGATGGAGAGAGTGAAGGTATGTCTTGGCAGGATTTAACTAGAAAGAGGAAAGATAGGAGTAATAGCTCTGGAAGTTCAACTGTAGGCTTAGAGGTGAATGACATGACTAAAAAAACAAAGGCTACAAAGTCAAGTGTGAGGAAAGAGGATGAAGAAACGAAATGGAAAGTAATGGTAACATTTAAAAGAGAAGGGGTACATTTGGGGTTTGCCACATACTTAAGCAACAGGAGGTTACTGATCTTTAGTAAAGATAAACAACAAAGAGATAAGTTACTTAGTCCAGAAACGCTGAATGGAGAGAGAATCAGTATTCATATCCCAGGAAATTCAGCTAAGATGAAAGGTGTTATTTATGATGTACCTTTGGCAATGACGATGGAAGAGATAATACAGGAATTGAAAGGAGGTAAAGTGATGAAAGCTACAAGATTACAAACAACAAGAAATGGGGTGAAAAAGGATAGCCTGTCAGTTCTTCTTGAGTTTGATAATGTTATGCCCAAGAAAATAAGAATGGGTTACTTGAGTTATGACGTTAGGGAAAGAATGGGACACACTGCAAGACAATGCAAAGGAAAGTTGAGATGTGCTAGATGTGGAGGGGAACATGAATATGGTAAATGTGGTAAAGATGAAAAAATTAGATGTTGCAACTGTGGAGGTGAACATAGTGCTGCTTTTGGAGGATGCCCAGTTCAAAAACAAGCCTAAGCCTAACCCTAACCCTAACTAACCCACCTATCGGGAAGTGGACCGTAGCGGGGTTGAGGCAAGTGCTGGGGAACGCGAACATCCAGGCGTCACGTAAAATGAACAAACAAGAGTTGTACAATCTTTCCGTGTCTGTTCAGTCAACTAACCTCTCTCCTAAGCTCTCATCAGCCCACAAGGCAGCCCAAAGGCAGAGCAGAGCCCGCAGAGCTCAAAGCTCGCCTAGCCAGACACCATCATCATCCTCCAGCACAAAATCCGGCAGGTTTCACCTATCGAGCCGCCGCCGCAGGCCTTCAGCAAGCCTGGGCCGCGCCCCGGATCCCGCCGGTGCAGGCCTTCTCCAACCTCCTGATGCGGCTCAGCCCTTCACCGCGGCTTTTGCGGCCGCAGGGCCGCACGCAGCCGGGCCCAGCGGCCTCCCCACAGCTTCGCATTTTAATGCCCCCGCTGTTCATAACCCTTTTTTTCCACAGTGGCCGCCAGCGCCAGTTGCAAACGCCAGCGCAATGATGCATCCGCTGACAGCACAGGCCCAAACATTCCATCAGTTTTACTCCACAGGTTATAACCCCACCCACTTTCAGTGGCCTGCAGCTCCAGTAGCGCAAACAAACGCAGGCACACCTCCGCTTGCAGTACAAGCTCTCTCATCACAGTATCATCCTTCTTTTCCCTCCTATCCTCCAACAAATGTTCCTTTCCAAGCCACAGAGGGTAATCCAAGCGCTGAGCCGCCGCCACCATCCGCAGCCCAGGCTTGTAATCTTCCCAGCTCTCTCATGCACTCAAAAACTCCACACACTCTCTTCTCAGCAGCTTCGATGCCCGTGCCATCCAACGCCACCGCCATGGAACCTCTACCAGTAGCCCAAAACATCCACGCTCAGATCCTTGCAGGTGCGGATGTAGATCTCTCCACTCTCCTCTCTCTGCTCCCCGCAGCCGAACCAGATCGCCGGGTAGACTGCGGGAATTTCTCCGTCACCCTAAAAAACACTAACACTCATTCATCCCGCATTCTTTCATTTTCAGAGTTTTCGATCGCGTTTTCACGCTTCACAGAAGTTATCTGTGCAGCTTTCCCCCACAGGCGACGCGAATTAAACGATTACTTGGCTATCATAGCCGAGCTCGCGTCGTCCTATGGGGGAACCAATGCGCATACTGGGGGGCACTCGACACGGATCTCCACAGCAGGGTGTTTTTAGGTTGTAGAAATATTTTGTGCGCGGTCTGCAGGTCAGTGGCACACTCTACCTCAACGTGGCCTCAGGTTAATCCCTCATCTTTATCATGCCCAGAAACAAGCACCGTGTGATCCACCAGTTACGTGCCACGGGCGGCAACCGCCAGCGCAAACCCGGAAGTCGAAAGGAGAGTCTCCTCCTTCGACGAGAACAAACAGCCCTGCAATAATTTTAATTCAGGGAAATGCTTGAGACAGCGCTGCCGATTCATGCATATTTGTTCTTTTTGCGGCGGGGCTCACGCCCGTGTTGTATGTCCTGTGTACAAATCTGTAAATAAAAAATTTAAAAATTACTTATCGACTCCAGTAAATATTTCACGCCTGGACTTACTGGACTAACTCATCACCCAGATGCCAGTTTTACCAATTATCTGCTGTCAGGGCTCAAAAATGGCTTTATACCCGGCGTAGAATGCCCGCTCTCACAAAACACCATTTGCAACAATCTTCAATCCGCTCTCTCAGAACCAGAAGTAGTAAACAACCTGATTAAAAAAGAAGTCGAGTCAGGCTTCATGATCGGGCCGTTCGATATTCCCCCATTTAACATGTTTCGTATCAGCCCCATCGGCGTGGCCACAAGAAAATTTTCAGGTAAAAAACGCCTAATAATCGATCTGTCAGCCCCGCACAATTCTCCATTCCCCAGCATAAACAGCTTGATTCCCCTCAACGAATTTTCGCTTAAATACCACGACATAGATCAGGCAATTGACATGATCAAAATCGCAGGAAGGGGTGCATGGCTGGCAAAAATCGACATCACATCGGCTTTCAAAGTAATGCCCATCCATCCAGATTCATGGCACCTCTTCGGAGTTCGATGGCTGGGGGAATACTACTTTGCAGTACGCTTAACGTTTGGATGCAAAAGCAGCCCTAAAATTTTCGACATGTTATCAGAAGCCGTTTGCTGGATCTTGTCAAACAATTATGACATTCCCCACCTCATCCACCTTCTAGATGATTTTCTAATTATCTCGCCTCCCGATGCCATCCCAGCCGCTGATATCCTCACAGTGCAAAAAGTTTTTGCTGAGCTCGGAATCCCCATTGCACAGGAGAAATCCATGGGGCCCGCCACATGCATAGAGTTCCTCGGGATTAAATTCAGACAAATTCCAGGCATCCCTGCCCAAAGAGAAAATCGACCGAATAATTCTCGTCTCATCTAGTCTCCTAGAAAAAAGTGTTCAAAACGTGAACTCCTATCTCTGCTCTGTCATTTAAACTTCGCAATGCGCATCATTCCGCAATGCGCATCATTCCGCAATGCGCATCATTCCGCCCCTTCATATCGCATCTCCTCTCACTCGCATCCTCTGTCTACTCGCTAGAGGACCAAATTTCAATAACTCAAGCATGTCGTGACGAACTCAGGCTATGGGTAATGTTTCTGAACCAATGGAATGGCCTATACTTTTTCTACAGTAATCTCGTTTTGTCCCCAAACGATATCCAACTGTACACAGACGCCGCCCCCTCAACTGGGTTTGGGGGGTTTTACCAAGGTCAGTGGTTCGCTTCTCCATGGCCCCCACAGCTCCAGGACACGACACAGTCCTCAGCGCTATTCGAGCTTTACCCTCTCGTAGTAGCAGCTTTTCTGTGGGGAAAAGAATGGGCCGCTAGCAGCATTCTAGTGCACAGCGACAACGAAGCAACAGTGCATTGCATAAATAAAGGTCGTTCCCACGGACCTGCCATGATGCCACTTCTAAGGCGTCTCACATGGATTTCAGCTTGCGACCAATTCATTATGATAGCTAAACACGTACCTGGATCAGAAAACCAAATCGCTGACTCTCTGTCTCGTTTTCTGTTTCAGAAATTCAGGACGCTGTCTCCAGAGGCGGATCAGTTCCCAACTCCAGTACCTCGCTATTCGGAACTGATATTCCCATAAACCACACCTTGAAACCGCTCCTCAACGCATCGTTAGACACCATTCTCCAAGCAGTTTCTCCCAGGACCCTCCAATCCTACATAACCGCTTGTAAAAATTTTAGAGCATTCCACAACTCGTATAATATGCCGTTCCCCGATTTCTCTCTCCTTTCAATCACCTCATTTATTTCTCACCTTAACACCGTAAAAAACCTCCAAGTCGGGTCTATCAAAGGGTACTTGAGTGGCATTCAGTTTTTTCACAAATTATTACACGGCGCCCTGACACAAGACAACCTAACGATAGACATCCTCACCAAATGCATTCACACCTTGCGTACAAGCTACCAGCCCAGAAATACCGCCCGAACACTCGACACCATGTTTATCCTAGCTTTTTTCGGTTTTCTCAGATGCTCGGAGCTCGCTATTACATCCAAATTAGACCCAAAAATCCACCCCACCATCTCAGACTTAACAGCCATTGATGAGGAAACCATATCATACCTGATCAAACAAAGTAAGACTGACCAAACCAAAAAAGGTAATTTCATCTACTTTTTCAACCTTTCCTTACCAATCCAACCATACCAGTCCGTTCTGGCATACCTCCAATGGAGAAATTCTCAGGCCAAATCTCCCATGGAACCCCTGTTTACAGATGAAGTCAACAAACCCGCGACGCGCTTTTGTTTTCAGAAGCACCTCAAATCCGTTCTCCAACAGGCAGGCATCTCAGCAAAGAACTACTCAAGCCACTCTTTCCGCATCGGGGCGGCAACATCAGCAGCTCAAAAAGGCCTCTCCCAACAACAGATCCAAGCTCTCGGGAGATGGTCCTCAGATGCCTTTCAAAGCTACATCAGGACCAACCGGTTCCACATCAAAAAAGCTCACCAAACTCTCATTGCTTAAAAATCCTCTAGGGCATTTACTGGGGAATTTCCTCCTGTCCAGCAAACACTGAGTCTTACGTTCTTCCCGGGTTCTTTCCTGAGTCAGTGGAAAGTTTCCACGCAGCGAGTCAGTGGAAAGTTTCCATGCAGCGAGTCAGTGGAAAGTTTCCACACAGCGAGTCAGTGGAAAGTTTCCATGCAGCGAGAAAGTGGAAAGTTTCCACGCAGCGAGTCAGTGGAAAGTTTCCACGCAGCGAGTCAGTGGAAAGTTTCCACGCTGGCAGAAAGTGGAAAGTTTCCACGCTGGCAGAAAGTGGAAAGTTTCCATGCAGCCAGAAAGTGGAAAGTTTCCACGCAGCGAGTCAGTGGAAAGTTTCCACGCAGCGAGTCAGTGGAAAGCAGCCAGAAAGTGGAAAGTTTTCCACGCAGCCAGAAAGTGGCGCGTTTCCAGGCAATAAATCAGCGCACGCAGGAAATCAGCAAAAAGTTCCCACGCAGTAAAAAGTGGCACATTTCCACGCAGTAAACCAGCAGAACGTTTCCACAAAGCAAGAAAGTGGAAAGTTCCACGCAAGAAGTCAGTGGAAGTTTCCACAGAGCAAAGCAGCACGTTCCTCGCAGTGAATCAGTGAACGTTCCCACGCAGTAAGGCAGCGGAAATTTCCACACAGTGAAAAGTGGATCAGTTTCAACACAACAAGGAAGGATAAATTTCACACAGCGAGAAGTGGGCAGTTTTCTACACAGCAAAGAAAGGTCGGTCTCCCACGTACAAGACCACACCCTGCTCTCACCAAGAACCGTGCAATTCCTGAACCAACAGGGCCGCCCATCCGTGACACAAGCCGCTCACGGGCCCTCCCGGTCAAACAACCAGGCCCCTCTCTCATGCCAGCCGCCAAGCTCTGCACTTCTTGGGGGGTAATTAGCAGGCGGCTGTCCTATGCTTACTAGTGGAAGCCCTCCTAGTGCTTACTAGTGGAAGCTCGAAGCCCTCCCCCCCGGACAGCACGCCAAATACGCAATTCAATTAACTCTCTACAAATTATATGTAAGTGTGAACTCGTGAAATGCTGTTTCACTAAACGAGGTTCGGGAGGAACATGTCAGATAATTGACACAGGTGGAGAGTACTCAGCTAATCAACAAAGAGGTAAATATACGCAGCCATCCTACCTCCATTTTGTTGACAGTTTTTCAGCATCCCTCCACCACCCCTTCTCCACATTTTGCCCTATCTTTTAGTTCTAAACCACTTACATATGGGGGGTACTCTGGGTTTGGGCCGAAGTCCGAGCTCGAAGCCCTCCCCCCCGGACAGCACGCCAAATACGCAATTCAATTAACTCTCTACAAATTATATGTAAGTGTGAACTCGTGAAAGGTGACTTGACTTGACAAATGATTGTAGAAGCAGTCTGCATGCCTAGGTGCTTGATTTTATACACCTTTGACCATGGAAGTGATTGGAACACCTGATTTCAATCATTTGTAGGGGTGTCCCAATACTTTTGGCAATATAGTGTATCTGTATAGTATAAAAGATTTGTAAGTATTTAAAAAATGTTAGCTGTTAAAACGTAATAATGCTGGCTTTCAGCATCTACACAAACATACAAAAAAGTATATTTTTTGTCTGTAAAAGTTACATATTAATACAGTACCTATGTATTAACAGTGAGACCAGGCTGGCAACAAACACAAATGCTTACTGCAGGCAGGGGAGCCAATTTGAATCATTTCCCCTCCAATTGTCTTTAGCTCCTCACCAAGCTCTCCTTACATAAGTCACAGTAGGTGCAGACATATCCAAACCCCCAGTTTTAAAATCTAAAAAGCGTGAATGCGATACACAAGTCTGAAAACATCAATCAGAGCCACATACCAAGAGACTGACGCAATACATAACCACTGTGGGCAAACACACAGCTGAGTTTTGTGTGACACGTTAAATAAAGACAAGATGCACACAAATACAAACAGCATTTCACAAATGACCTGTTGTTATTTCAGGAAACTGGAGCTGAATTTACTTGACAGCAATAAATCAGAGACAATGAATTTCACATTGCTTTAGCTTCAAATAAGTACATTATATTGTATTCGATTTCTTACCATTTTCAGATCCCAGTGCATCATGCCAGTTTCAAAGACTGTTGAGGCATGACTGGGCCAGACACCAGCGTTTCTAAGAATCACCAACCATATGCATCGAGGCTCCGGATTGCTGCAATCCACTCCCACTGAAAACTCAAAACACCACTCCTTACCAACCGGAGCTGGGACCCTGGATATGTGCCGCTTCAGTGAATACATCATCAGCCTGACAAAATGTAGGGGACTACTGCTACAGAGATCACACCCATGGGCAATGTGCTCACCTCCTCTTGGAAATAAGAACGTGTCCTTGGCGATAAACAAGCCAACAATTTATCAACATTTTCATATCCATTTCTAATGGTTATGAATATTATATAAAATGGTCATTAATTGAATGGTCCTTGCTAATATAATCCTAATCTTGGTTTTCCATATCATTGTACTGGTTCGTCCAGGAACTAGATGTAGAAATCTATCTTTTTCAGATCTTTTCCATCCCTCCTTATCAATGACACATTCAATGTCAAGTGTTTCATAGCAGACAACCTACTAACTCAAACTTATGGGTCCAGCTATGCTTTGTGGGTCTTTCTCTACATCCATTCTCTACATGCTCAGAGTGGATGTAGAGTCAGGTCCTTTCCCTTTCTTCCTTAGATGCCCCCTTTTTCTGCAACCCACAAAACCATCTTGGCATGGCAATGAACTCTCTTGATGTAGTCCGCAATATGATTCAGAGCTTCTGGGTGGTCTCAGTGCCAGAATGGACTGAACCAGAGTCAACTGTCCCCACTTCTCAGGGTGGTCTGTAGGTTGCTGGTAGGTCAAACCAAGACCAAGTCGAAAAGGTCTGTTATCCCACGTTGTTGTCATAACCAGTTGCAGTTTCCAATAAAACATAAGGTTCACTATAAAGTGTTAAATTCATTCTTCACGATCAGCAGTTAAGATATGCTATTCATTTTGATAGTCCGTCCAGTGCCCACTTGCTTTTTTTTCGGACTTAATCTAGAGTTCTAGTTCTAGTTCAATGTTCTAATCACAAAGTGAATACTACCAATCAGATGACTTCATTTCATTCCATCCCTCTATTCCTCTCTCCACCTCTTTCCGGATCCACTCTATTCCCAACCTAGACAATCCTGCAACTGATGTGATGAGCAGCTCTTTTCATACATGGACACGTCTCTCTCCCTCTCTCTCTCTCTCTCTCTCTTTTTTTTCTTTTCCATTTGACTCACCCTGTATCTGTGTCATCTCATTTTAGAATCAGAATCCTTGTCATCACTCCTGCTTTCTCTATACTAGCAAGAACACACTCACAATTAAGAAGAAAAATCTGTTCTAAATCAGTTGCCTACTGCAAGATTCACTAACACACTTTTGCAACATGTCCAGGAATCTTCATGGTTTGACTTATGTTTCCCTATGAGCGAACCAGAAATATAACAGAAAAAGAACTGAATGGTAGAGAATACCAACAGGAATAGGAAGACAGATCGGGGCAAAGATACACAGTGACAGAGGGGACCGGTTATTGTTGGGGGACTAAACAAACCTGCACACACACACCAGGAGGCCCACTTGTATTTTTACCAGTATTTTAAATTTTCTTCAGAAATTTAAATACAGTGACTTCGGTCTGGTTTTTTATATTGATTTGGTTATAAAATGCAATAAACATGATTGAGCTAAATGAAATAATGAAATAAAAATTGAGCGAAAAAATCATGATTATCATTTAACTCCCTGGGGTCAGGCGCCGGCGCCACCACCTCATTTTTTTTTCTTATCAGTGCAAAAGAGACTCAAAATACTCAGTCGATACATCATTCGAAACGATCATTCGTTAAGTGTCTACTGTGTACACTCACAATAAAAACGAAAAGTTGTGCTTTTCGCAAAATAAAGATAAACAAACATCAAGCTTCATCATTCCTCTGCTTTCATCAAGTTTGGAAGACACGCTGTGAGGAATAAGCCTTGGATTTACCTCAAAAGAAGAAGAACGTGATTGATCCAGTGGAGGTAAGTACATTAGCTACTAAACGTGTTATTTTTACATAAACTTATACATACACATTTTACTAGCTGAACTATTGCCAGACTAAAATGTGTGAAACATTGATAGTTAAATATAGGCAAGTAGGCAACCTTTCAATGCTAAATAAATTCATGACATGTTTAAATCTATCAGCTACAGCGATAATTGTATTTACTTCTGTGAGGCATATTTGGACTTTCTGCACGAGGGCGCCCTCTGGCTTCCAGTATGAATAACGTGTTTTTAATGCTCAATAATTCTCACACTACCCTATTTTTGGTAAAAATACGAAAACATTTGAATTAAACATATGACAATCCATATATTTTTCTCTAGTGTTGTGCTGGGTTGCCAAGACTCACGCATTTGGCTTTCAGGCTCTGTCTCATGCTCTCACTCTGCCCAAGTACATCTCACACCAAATTAGTAACCCTGCTTTTGATATGACACAAAGAGCCCTATTTTAACGATCTGAAACGCAAGTGTCAAAGCGCGAAGCGCAAGTAACTTTGTGGGCGGGTCTCGGCGCTGTTGCTATTTTCCCGGCGGGATAAATGGCTCTTGCGCCCGGCGCAAATCTAAAATGGGTTGGTCTGAAGTAGCTTCATTATTCATAGGTGTGGTTTGGGCGTAACGTGAATAAACCAATCAGAGCGTCATCCAACATTCCCTGTAAAAGCAGGTGCGCAAGTTCCATTATGGATTGCTATTATTATGGCGTATTTACCAGGCGCACGCCAGGAGCGGTTCACAGCCGAGGAGACTGATGTTCTTGTAAGAGCAGTGAAAGACAGAGAAGTTGTGTTGTATGGGGATGGGAGAAACCCACCCAAAATAGCGTCGGTTAAACAGGCGTGGGAGGAAATAGCCACAATTGTTTCATCAGCTGGCATCCCCAGGACGTTGCACCAGTGCCGCAAGCGCTACAATGACATCAGAAGACGGGGAAAGTCCAAGCTTGCCAGCATCAATCGGGCACGCCGTGAAACGGGAGGTGGATCTGCCTCTACTCAGGACCTGACGCCAGCAGAGGACATCGCTGCGTCCACCCTTACCGATTTTTTTTCCTGGTTCTTGACGGACAAACCAATTTGTTAGATGTCCTTATATACTTATATGTCTTGCCAGAAGTTGCCACTATTAGGCAAACAGGTCTCCTTAATTATTAGACTACAATTAGCCTGAATAATTTGTAAGCTAGATTTATGCTTATTTTTTCACATCTTCGTGGCACACCACAATGATTTCCGTCATCTCATGTGTTAATATTTTTTAGTGTAACAATTTATGATTTGCAAAAATAACTGTTGCATCTGTGTAGATTACATGAGCAAAGTGTATGCGCGTTGTGCACGCTATACATTATGGTCAAGCATGCGCCCTTAAAATAGCATAATGAACAACGCGCAACGCGCCACTGACTTTAGACTAGGTTTTTTCTGGTCAGTGGCGCAATTGTTTAATGGGACAGCAAAATAGCACCAGGGATTGTTTGCGCCGGAACACGCCTCCTTTTTTGCGCTGAACCGCCCAGGTAGCGCAAGTTCATTCACTAGTTTAGCGACGTGCTTCTGTGGAGGGAAAAGCGCGCTTTGCGCGGGTGCAAAATAGGAATGACACATGCGTCGGTGTACAAAGTCAATTGCGCTGGGTGCAAGATAGGGCCCAAAGTCTCAGCTTTCAAATTGTGTACGTTTTACAGTTTTTCTGAATTGCTAAAACACTAAATCCCATTCTCTGAACCAAATTCTCAATAGCCTAAACCAATTTGTCGTCTAAATCTACAAAATCTTACTACGTATACAAGATGGCGCCGTGAATGGCAGCCTCGGTATGGAGCTCTTCAGCTATTGTGTTGTTTTTGTTCGTTTGTTCTGCGTTTAGTCATTCTTTTCCGATCAGTTTCACCAAAGACGAACAACTGGACATTAGGAAACACACACCAGACAACATTTCTGCAGTTTTTGATTATTCTGACGTTTTGTTTGATTTTCTCGTCGGCGCTGCAGCTGTGTGTTTAAAACTCGCAGCCAGACGCAAGCGTGGGAAGCGAGCCGGCGCACTGGTTAAACTCTGCACATGCGGCCTCCGCACTGCACTCCCTAGCATCTTGCAAATCTCTGATCACTTGCTAACAAAACGGACAAACTTCTTCTCCTCACCCGCATTAACAAGGATTTTTCAAACTCTATTGCACTGTGCTTCACTGAAACCTGGCTGAGTTAAGCCATACCGGACAACGCACTATATCTGCCGGGCTTCCAGCTGTTCCGAGCGGATCGCATCGCGGAACTAACAGGGAAAACGAGAGGTGGTGGATTGTGTTTCTACATTAACGAAAGTTGGTGTTCAGATGTAACAACGCTGAAGAAGATGTGCTCTCCTAATCTAGAGGCACACTTCATAAACTGTAATCCTTTCTACTCGCCGCGGGAGTTTTCCTCGTTCATTCTCGTGAATGTTTACATCCCTCCAGACGCGTGTGTGAGCGCGGCGCTACAACAGCTGGCTGAACAAATAGCTGAAACTGAACAAAGGTACCCAGACTCTCTTTTAATCATTCTTGGGGATTTTAATAAAGAAAATCTCTCCCGTGAACTGCCAAAATACAGACAGCACATTACATGTCCCACCAGAGACAGTAATATACTGGACCACTGTTACACCACAATAAAGAATGCATATCACACCGTCCCACGGGCAGCTTTGGGGCTCTCTGATCACTGTGTGGTTCATCTTATACCGACCTACAAGCAGAAACTGAAATCAGCTAAACCTGTAATAAAGACTGTAAAGAGATGGACTAATGAAGCAAAGCTAGACTTACAAGCCTGCTTCGATTGCACTGATTGGACTGTTTTTGAAGCTGCTACCACCGATCTGGACGAGCTCACAGAGTCTGTTACATCATACATCAGTTTCTGTGAGGATACATGCATTCCTACCAGGACATTCTTATCATTCACTAATGATAAACCATGGTTTACTGGGAAACTCAAACAGAGTTTTCTCTGCGGGAAAATCTGTCCCGCGCAGGTCTCTATCTCAGACTTGATGTGTGTGACTTTTAGTGGTCACGGGGGGGTGCTGATGAGGTGGTATCTTCAGTAAGAACTCTGGCATCTTCAGTAACACAAGGCCTTAAAAACTCTAGAATCTTCAGTAACATGAGGCCTTTGAGGGGGCTGTGACTGAGATGTAGTGTGCTAGCGGAAACATTGCTCCGATGTTACATATTGATGCCGGGTTTGAACTGCTGGCATTCTAAAGATAGGTTTGCACTGCATCTGTGTCAGTTGACGATAGGCCTCAGACAGCTTTACCATCTTTTCCAACAGTTCCAGAACATTAGGACCAAAAAGATGCCCAGGAACAAATGGAAGATCTCAAGGTTTTCTTACAGTCCTTAGGTAGCCGTGCATGGACAAGCCACACTTGGCGGTGGGCTGTCAGAAGTGTGGCTGTAAGACTACCCAGCTCGCGGGTCACATGACCCATTGCCAAAAGGACCACTGGTGTAGGCAACGCTACACTCTGTTACTGAAAGCAGTGGCATCACTGACACTTATATGTAGGAAGACAAGGTCAAAAGACCATATGAAAAGTCAACAGCAAAGCCAGTGCAGCATTGTATGAAGGCTATGAACAACAACAACAATGTCAGGTTGAATAGAGGTTGAGCACACCCAGCACTATATAACTTTGAAGGCAGCGGTATCACCGGCGCTTCCTAAGAGAAGAGACATATGACCTAGAGAGAAATATATAGAGAGAATAGTGGTGGAATTGTGCCAGGATTATGCTTTTGAAAACTACAGCTACATTCCTCTGAAGATTTTATGCTATTTATGCAATTTGCTGGAGTTACCACTATCCCAGTGGAAAGGCAACGTAGACGGCGGAGGGAAAGGAGGCAAATGCAGGGAAAGGCTCTCGACTCTGCCTTTGGACTCTGGGAAGGCCGTCATCTTACTTGGCAGACAGATTGATTGGAGATGATGGCAGTGCTTCTGGAATTAAAGTACTTTCTCTCTGACATGAGGGTTCTAGTTCTAGCGAGAATACTGCAAGACAGAGTGTGCCCGTTGCTCATAACTTTGCTTTTGTCAAGGGTCCTGTTGTCTCAAGTGTGGGATTCAATATTGCACCCGCAACCTGGAACCTGTGGGTTGCCAATCTCTCATCTGATGTTGTTGAGACCATATTAAATACCATAGCTCCCTCTACAAGGAGGACACTTTCATCCAGTCCACTGCATGGTTAGTCCTGTGCTGGAGTTCCTCCAAGAGTGTGGCCGTTTTTTTGGCATTTCATCAGGGAGATGGTCCCTAATATCTTGATATGTGTGGAGAGGCAAAGGCAATCTGCCAAACGAGAGTTCCTTCCTGGGATCTGTCTATAGTCTATCTATCTATAATTTATCTCACCAGCAGAGGGCACTGAAATAAAGAATCCTTTATTTGTAATCTGTCAAAATCAAAACTGGGTTAACTGCAATATGGTCAGTTCCCTTTCGTTCAGTCACTCCGACGTACGTCAGTGACTGACGAATGGGGGTTTCGCCTAGAAGCCAATTACCTTCGAGGTGTTTAACAGCGCCCAATGGCGTGCCAATGCCATGGGCATGCGGAATTTGCATGCGTAACTCCGCCCCACCTCGTGGGTATATAAGGAAGTACGCTAGCAACATCGCATTATGTTTCTGCTTTGGAGCCAAGAGAATCTCTTCACTCCTTCAAGCCTGCTAACTGAGTCTTTGTCAGCCTTCGAGACGAACAGCTTTCCAGAGGCGTTGGTGTCTACGGCGCGTTCCAGTGATGGCATACTGCCTGCCTGCTGATCTGCGCAGTGGTCCGTCTGACCGCTGGTGTGTGGTCCCTGGGCGCTTAGGCGTTCTCTGCGAAGCTTCCTCTCACAAAAGAGCTTGCACGTGGCACGTCCTTTTCAGGATGTCTCGCCCGTGTACTTCTGGGTGTGGCCGGTCGTTGAATTCCTTTGATGGGCACAATCTCTGCTTGGTATGCTTGGGCGTTCAGCATGCTCAAGCAGCGTTTGTGGATGAGTCATGTTCCCACTGCAGGAACATGACCATCGCGGTGCTGCGATCGAGACTTAAGGATCTTCGTAATGAAGTGAAAGTCCCCTCTCCCACACCCCGATCTACCGTTCCCCCCGTGGTCGGTACTTCGGCTGGTGGTCAGGGTGATCTGAGGGTCACGGTGTGGAACAAAGCCCCGACGCTCATGCCTCGGGCCACACCCCCCTCTAGCGCTCCGCAACCCGCGAGTGTCCAGGCTGAAATCGCGGGGCCAGCCCCGGCTCCCCCGCGCATTTCGTTTGGTGCTCCGGAGGATGATGCGATGTCGGTCACCGCATCACAAGGTGGGCTCGAGTCCTCTGAGGATGATGACTCGGCTGTGCTGCCGCCTTCGGGCGTGCCAGCATTGCCCGAGTCGGACCCAGAGCTGACAGCCATGTTGTCTCAGGCAGCCGCGAGTCTAGGGTTAGAGTGGAACCCTCCACCCTGTCCCGAACGCTCGCGGCTCGATGATTGGTTTTTGGGGACCCACGCTGACTCACGTCAGTCCCCGCCCCCAATACCTTTCTTTCCCGAGCTGCATGAGGAGATAGCCCGGTCCTGGAAGTCCCCGTTGTCTTCCCGTGATCGGTCAAGACAACAAGGTTCCTGTTGTCTCAAGTGTGGGATTCAATATTGCACCCGCAACCTGGAACCTGTGGGTTGCCAATCTCTCAACTGAGGTTGTTGAGACCATATTAAATACCATAGCTCCCTCTACAAGGAGGACACTCTCATCCAGTCCACTGCATGGTTAGTCCTGTGCTGGAGTTCCTCCAAGAGTGTGGCCGTTTTTTGGCATTTCATCAGGGAGATGGTCCCTAATATCTTGATATGTGTGGAGAGGCAAAGGCAATCTGCCAAACGAGAGTTCCTTCCTGGGATCTGTCTATAGTCCTGGAAGGTTATACAAGGCAATTAATTTGAACTCTGGGGATTTGCAGGCCCATTTCGGTATCCTCACCCTGCTTAGTCATTGCCCCTGGGCTGGTCAAAGTATTATTGAACAGTTAGTTAATGCTTTCATGACCTCAAGGCTAGATTATTGTAATGCTCTATTAGGTAGTTGCCCTGCACACTTAATAAACAAACTCTGGCTGGTCCAAAACGCAGCAAGTAGAGTTCTAACTAGAACCAGTACTTGTTACATCATAAGAAGAATGACATCTATGCTAATATTAGTTTCTCTGTTTATCCCGAGCTTTACTGTCGTCAGCCGTATCCAAGCCGTATGCAGATCAGATGGTGGACCTGCGCCTAGACATGACCACAAAGCATCCCTGAAGTTTCTGCAGAGATTGTGTAAAGTAGATTCTCACCTGTGAAGGCCTCATCGACTAGACAGCTAGTGGCACTGATCCTCAACAAACCTGTCTCAGGCGTAATGATTTCGATTTTCAACCAGATGGAATTAGATAAATATTCTGAATGTTCCGATCCAATCTGACTTCTGACCTGTAATGCTTCCTGAATCATATTCATACACTGTTCATTCGTTGGCCAGAGGAGAACAGGAACCCCGACTAAACCTGGTTTCTTCCAAGGGTTTTAGTAATTATTTTAAATATTCAACAATATTACTGATCTACCTGCATTGACACCATTGTATGAGAATTGAACTGAGCTGGACGATGACATCACAGAGTGGCTGTACAGCCGAAGCAAACTTTGTTGCATTATTTTCCTGTTGTCACTGTAAAGCTGCTCTAAAACAATCTGTATTGTAAAGAGCGCTATATAAATAAAGATGACTTGAATTGACTAGACTGGATTATGTTCCGAACATGGACATGGATTCAACCCCAGGCTCTCAGGAGTGATTTCATTCATCACGTCACAATAATTGTGTCTGATTTGTCTCATGCACCGCACTATAAAGTAGAGAAGTATGCATGTAGTTTAGCTAGAAGGAGCCAATAGCTCTCTCCACCCAATGGTGCTCCTCTTTTACTATTTTCTGGAAGACATATTTTCAGATTAAGATAAATTGCAATAGCAATATATATAGTATACCAGCCACCTTTATTCTTCAAATGACAATACTTGTTTTTTGTAATTTTACACATTAAAATACTTAATAATCAAAATAGTATAATTAATATAATTTAATAAGTAATAATATTATTATTACATTTCCTTCTATACAGGTTCTTTACACCCAAATTAATAAATTGTTCTCTTCATAGTCATTATGCTTGCAGCAGCATCATCACATCCCATGAGTGTGAATGGATCTATTGTGAAATAAAGCGAGACCTTGTTTTGATGCTCTTATTAAGCGACAACCCCCTAAGGTGGTACAGGCTCGCTCTTATAAACACACACACAAACACAGTCCCTCCTACACTTACATTTATTACATAACAAACACTGCAGGACAGCACAGAGGAAAAGGAAAGAGGGCAAAACATAAATACAAAGAGTGCTTTACTTGGTTAAATGGACCCCATGCAGAATTGTCTCATTGTGTATCAACTAAATTAACAAACCACAGCTAAGTGCTAAGCATTATGAAATTACTGTTAATTAATTATTAAAAACGTTGACTCTCTCAATTTTTGTTTGTCTGATTTAGATAAAAACTTACGGTAAACTCTTGCAGTAATTTATCTCACCAGCAGAGGGCACTGAAATAAAGAATCCTTTATTTGTAATCTGTCAAAATCAAAACTGGGTTAACTGCAATATGGTCAGTTCCCTTTCGTTCAGTCACTCCGACGTACGTCAGTGACTGACGAATGGGGGTTTCGCCTAGAAGCCAATTACCTTCGAGGTGTTTAACAGCGCCCAATGGCGTGCCAATGCCATGGGCATGCGGAATTTGCATGCGTAACTCCGCCCCACCTCGTGGGTATATAAGGAAGTACGCTAGCAACATCGCATTATGTTTCTGCTTTGGAGCCAAGAGAATCTCTTCACTCCTTCAAGCCTGCTAACTGAGTCTTTGTCAGCCTTCGAGACGAACAGCTTTCCAGAGGCGTTGGTGTCTACGGCGCGTTCCAGTGATGGCATACTGCCTGCCTGCTGATCTGCACAGTGGTCCGTCTGACCGCTGGTGTGTGGTCCCTGGGCGCTTCGGTGTTCTCTGCGAAGCTTCCTCTCACAAAAGAGCTTGCACGTGGCAAGTCCTTTTCAGGATGTCTCGCCCGTGTACTTCTGGGTGTGGCCGGTCGTTGAATTCCTTTGATGGGCACAATCTCTGCTTGGTATGCTTGGGCGTTCAGCATGCTCAAGCAGCGTTTGTGGATGAGTCATGTTCCCACTGCGGGAACATGACCATCGCGGTGCTGCAATCGAGACTTAAGGATCTTCGTAATGAAGTGAAAGTCCCCTCTCCCACACCCCGATCTACCGTTCCCCCCATGGTCGGTACTTCGGCTGGTGGTCAGGGTGATCTGAGGGTCACGGTGTGGAACAAAGCCCCGACGCTCATGCCTCGGGCCACACCCCCCTCTAGCGCTCCGCAACCCGCGAGTGTCCAGGCTGAAATCGCGGGGCCAGCCCCGGCTCCCCCGCGCATTTCGTTTGGTGCTCCGGAGGATGATGCGATGTCGGTCACCGCATCACAAGGTGGGCTCGAGTCCTCTGAGGATGATGACTCGGCTGTGCTGCCGCCTTCGGGCATGCCAGCATTGCCCAAGTCGGACCCAGAGCTGACAGCCATGTTGTCTCGGGCAGCCACGAGTCTAGGGTTAGAGTGGAACCCTCCACCCTGTCCCGAACGCTCGCGGCTCGATGATTGGTTTTTGGGGACCCGCGCTGGCTCACGTCAGTCCCCGCCCCTAATACCTTTCTTTCCCAAGCTGCATGAGGAGATTGCCCAGTCTTGGAAGTCCCCGTTGTCTTCCCGTGATCGGTCTGCAGTCTCCTCCGCCTTCTCCACCCTTGATGGGGCCGCGGCCAAAGGGTACACTGGGGTCCCCCAGGTTGAACGTTCCGTTGCGATGCAACTGTGTCCTCAGAGCGCTTCGACCTGGCGTGGCGATCCTAAGCACCCCTCCAAAGCCTGTCGATTCACATCAACCTTGGTGGCGAAATCGCACAGAGCTGCGGGGCAGGCTGCCGCCTCTTTGCATGCCATGGCGATCCTTCAGGTCTACCAGGCCAGGATCCTCAAGGACATGCACGAGGATGGAGTTGATCCGGGGCTCTTAGATGAGCTGCGTGCCGCCACCGACCTCGCTCTCCGGGTGACGAAGGTGACCGCACGCTCCCTGGGTCAAGTGATGTCCACAAACGTGGTCCAGGAGAGACATCTGTGGCTTAACCTGGCCGATATGCGGGACACAGAGCGGACACGTTTCCTCGATGCCCCCATATCCCAGGCTGGCCTCTTCGGCGGCGCGGTTGAAAACTTCGCCCAACAGTTTTCAACCGCCCAGAAGCAGACTGAGGCTATAAAGCATATACTGCCCCGGCGGTCAGCTGCTGCTTCCACCCAGCCGCCGGCATAGTCCCACCCGGTCCAAGCAGCAGCCATCACCCAGGCCGTGTCGTGGACCCAAGTCGGACCCAGAGCTGACAGCCATGTTGTCTCGGGCAGCCGCGAGTCTAGGGTTAGAGTGGAACCCTCCACCCTGTCCCGAACGCTCGCGGCTCGATGATTGGTTTTTGGGGACCCGCGCTGGCTCACGTCAGTCCCCGCCCCTAATACCTTTCTTTCCCAAGCTGCATGAGGAGATTGCCCGGTCCTGGAAGTCCCCGTTGTCTTCCCGTGATCGGTCTGCAGTCTCCTCCGCCTTCTCCACCCTTGATGGGGCCGCGGCCAAAGGGTACACTGGGGTCCCCCAGGTTGAACGTTCTGTTGCGATGCAACTGTGTCCTCAGAGCGCTTCGACCTGGCGTGGCGATCCTAAGCACCCCTCCAAAGCCTGTCGATTCACATCAACCTTGGTGGCGAAATCGCACAGAGCTGCGGGGCAGGCTGCCGCCTCTTTGCATGCCATGGCGATCCTTCAGGTCTACCAGGCCAGGATCCTCAAGGACATGCACGAGGATGGAGTTGACCACAGTCCCACCCGGTCAAAGCAGCAGCCATCACCCAGGCCGTGTCGTGGAGGAAGCCGTAGGAAGGCGTCCCAGTCCCCTCAGGCCGCCCCGCGCCCCACTAAACGCCAGGCCAAGCGGCGCTCCTGAGACGGACGGCTCAGGGATGGGAAATTCTTTCCAGGAGATGGTAGCAGGACCACTCCTTCCCCCGGTGGAGGGCCGGGGGAGAATCCTTTGTTCAGCTGCTGGCCCCCGGGTCAGCAGCACCCTAATTTGGTCAATGAATGACCCCGCTGGTGCAGTTCCTGGGAGCCTGGCTTCAGATTCCAGGGCTGTCCCGCTGGGTCGCGAAGACAATCAGGCGCGGCTACGCGATTCAGTTCGCGCAGGCTCCTCCCTGCTTCCGGGGAGTCCGCTTTACTATGGTCGGGGCCAAAGCCCCTGTCATGCGAGCGGAGGTTGCCACCCTACTGGCGAAGGGTGCGATCGAGCCTGTCCCTCCAGCCGAGATGAAGTCCGGGTTTTACAGCCCCTACTTCATTGTACCCAAAAAGACCGGTGGGTTAAGACCAATCCTGGACCTGTGCATCTTGAACCGTTACCTACACAGGCTTCCGTTCAAGATGTTGACAGCGAAACGCCTTTTCGAATGCGTTCGTCCCGGCGATTGGTTTGCAGCGATCGACCTGAAGGACGCCTACTTTCATGTCTCCATCCTACCTCGACACAGACCGTTACTACGGTTTGCTTTCGAGGGGCGGGCATACCAGTACGCGGTCCTCCCATTCGGGCTATCTCTGTCCCCTCGCGTCTTTACGAAGATTGCAGAGGCAGCCCTTGCGCCCCTACGGCAGCACAGGGTTCGCATCCTGAACTACCTCGACGACAGAGCAGGTTTGCGAACACAGAGATCTGGTTCTCCACCACTTAGCCCGTCTGGGCCTTCGGGTCAACTGGGAGAAGAGCAAACTTTGCCCCGTGCAGAGGATCTCTTTTCTCGGTATGGAGATCGACTCGGTCGCCATGTGCGCGCAGCTTACGAGCGAGCGCGCGCAGTCTCTGCTGACTTGCCTCCGTCAAATCGAGAGCAAGAGTGCGGTTCCACTGAAACATTTTCAGAGGCTCCTGGGGCATATGGCATCTGCAGCCGCGGTGACGCCGCTCGGATTGCTACATATGAGACCGCTTCAGCACTGGCTTCGCGATCGAGTCCCGAGATGGGCATGGCGGTCTGGCACGCTCCGGGTCCAAGTAACCCGGGCCTGCTTACAGACACTCACTCCGTGGTCGGACCTCAGCTTTCTACGGACCGGTGTGTCCTTAGAACGAGTTTCCAGGCATATTGTTGTATCAACAGATGCCTCCACCACGGGCTGGGGTGCCATGTGCAATGGACAAGCAGCCGCGGGCTCCTGGACAGGACCCCAGCGCCTTCTGCATGTCAATTGCCTCGAGTTGCTGGCAGTACGGTTCGCCCTGCACCGCTTCCGGGCGTTGCTGAGGGGTCAACACGTACTTGTCCGGACAGACAACACGGCCACTGTAGCGTACATCAACCACCAGGGCGGTCTACGCTCCCGCCGTATGTCTCAACTCGCCCGCCATCTCGTTTTATGGAGTCAGAAGCACCTGAGGTCCCTTCGTGCTATCCACATCCCGGGAGAACTGAACCGTGCAGCCGACGAGCTCTCACGGATTCAGCCACTTCCTGGAGAATGGAGACTCCATCCCCAGACGGTCCAGCTGATTTGGGAACAGTTCGGCGATGCACAGGTAGATCTGTTTGCCTCCCACGACTCTTCCCACTGCAGCCTGTACTATTCCCTGACCGAGGGCACGCTCGGCACGGATGCACTGGCGCACAGCTGGCCCCAGGGCCTACGCCTATATGCGTTTCCCCCAGTGAGCCTTCTCGCACGAGTACTGTGCAAGATCAGGGAGGACAAGGAGCAGGTCATGTTGGTCGCCCCGTATTGGCACGGCCAGACCTGGTTCTCAGAACTGCTACTCCTTGCGACAGCCCCTCCCTGGCCCATCCCTCTGAGACCGGACCTCCTCTCTCAGAGACGGGGCACTCTATGGCACCCGCGTCCAGCGCTCTGGAAGCTCCACGTGTGGCTTCTGGACGGGACACGGCAGGGTTGAGTGGCCTGCCACCTACGGTGGCCGCCACCATCACTTCCGCTAGGGCAGAGTCTACACGACACCTCTATGCGTTGAAGTGGAACCTCTTCGTCAGCTGGTGCTCTTCCCACCAAGAAGACCCCTGGAAATGCCCGATCGGGTCCGTGCTTGAGTTTCTCCAAGAGGGGCTGGAGCGAAGGTTGTCTCCCTCCACCCTGAAAGTGTATGTGGCCGCAATATCTGCCCATCATGACCTCTTGGGAGACAAAAAGGTAAGTCAGCACGACCTGATCATCAGGTTCCTGAGGGGAGCGAGGAGACTGAATCCTCCTCGCTCTCCTCTCGTTCCTTCTTGGTCTTAGTCTTGAGTGCTCTGCAGAGGCCTCCCTTTGAGCCTTTGCGGTCGGTCGATATTAAGTTTCTGTCGATGAAGACGGCTCTGCTGACCGCATTGGCCTCTCTTAAGAGGGTCGGGGACCTGCAGGCATTTTCGGTTGACGAAGCGTGCCTAGAATTCGGGCCGGCTAACTCTCACGTGATCCTGAGACCCCGGCCTGGATATGTGCCCAAGGTTGCTACCACTCCCTTCAGAGATCAGGTAGTGAACCTGCAAGCGCTGCCTTTGGAGGAGGCAGACCCAGCCTTGGCATTGCTCTGTCCAGTACGCGCTCTCCGCGCTTACGTAGACATGACGCAGTGTTTCAGGACCTCAGACCAGCTCTTTGTCTGTTATGGTGGAGAGCGGAAGGGAAGAGCACTCTCAAAGCAGAGGTTGTCTCACTGGATAGTGGACACCATTGTTTTGGCTTACCAGCAGCAAGGTCGACCATGTCCCCTTGGTGTGAGGGCACACTCCACCCGGAGTGTGGCCTCCTCTTGGGCTCTAGTGCATGGCGCCTCGCTAACAGACATCTGCAGAGCTGCAGGCTGGGCGACACCTAACACATTCGCCAGATTCTACAATCTCCGAGTGGAGCCAGTGTCCGACTATGTACTCGCCCCCCCGAGGGGCCGGTAATGGACCAGGCTCTGGTGTCTTCGCTTGCTCGCCACTCCACTCCACGGACTGGATACGTGCGATATTCTCCTCAAGTTAGCTCCCCGAGAGCCCTGAGCTCCTCCAGCACTGTCGACGCCGACATCAGTTCAGTCTGCCCTTTCGAGCCCAGACCCTCATGTCCGGCCAGGTGCCCCGTGTGCATGGTTCCCCTCCGGCGACCCCCACACGAGTATTTCCACCGTAAGCCTCCTCAGTGAGCAGGTGTCTTTCCCTTGGCAAGCCCCTGCCATCCCTAGGGTTAAAAATCCACCTTCGGCTGGTACCCTAGAGTTTCCCATATGCAGCCCACAGCGGGTCATATGTGTACTCTCTAAGTCCTCCCCACGGGTAGGCATCATTGGCATTCCCTCACTGGGATATGCTTCCCAGTGTACCTTGGTAATCCTGTGATAAGTGGGAGTCCTACGGCCTTAAGTGGCGGGATCTCACACTTACGCAGGGCACTGGATGACAGCTGAGTGGTGCGGTTATACTGGAACCCCCATTCGTCAGTCACTGACGTACGTCGGAGTGACTGAACGAAAGGGAACGTCTCGGTTACGTATGTAACCCTCGTTCCCTGAGGAGGGAACGGAGACGTACGTTCCTTAGCCACATCAGCTGTGCTGCTGGAACGCGGAGTTCAGATCTTGGCTCCGCAGCAGATACATAATGCGTTGTTGCTAGCGTACTTCCTTATATACCCACGAGGTGGGGCGGAGTTACGCATGCAAATTCCGCATGCCCATGGCATTGGCACGCCATTGGGCGCTGTTAAACACCTTGAAGGTAATTGGCTTCTAGGCAAAACCCCCATTCGTCAGTCACTGACGTACGTCTCCGTTCCCTCCTCAGGGAACGAGGGTTACATACGTAACCGAGACCTTTTCTGGCATTTCATTGATTCCAACACTCACAGCATTTCCCATCTTCTGTTACTTTTAACAGATCAAGTAGTCCTGCTCCAAACATTTATTGAGCTTTGTTATGTCCAGCTCAGATTGCAATTCTATTTGGTACTGCACGTGACCCAAAAATTAAACATTTTAGCCTACCTTTAATGAAAATGTGTGTCCTTAATATTTTTAGTTCGAAGTAATAATTCTATTCATATGAGTATGAATAACAGGAATGCAGGAAATGGGATTTAGTTTAATGTGAAAGTGTTATAGAAGGTAATATGTGAGGGGCAGGTGGATGGAGAGACAGAGAATTGAGAAGATGCAGGGACAGTGGAGAGGGGGCCATCCCTTTGGATACTGCATGCCACAAATCTGAATCCAGCCCCTGGTAATGTGCCCTAGCCCCTTTGACCCTACTTAATATAATAATTTCAGTTATGAGGTCACAAGACTTGCCATCAGAAAACCCTCTTTAAAATCAGTGGTGGACAGTAACTAAGTATTTTTATTTTGTTACTGTACTTAAATTTAAATTTATCAAATATCTGTATTTTAAAGTCTATGAAAAATATATATTAAATGTATTTATTGTATATAGGCATTTTAAGCAAAAAGGGTTAAAATACAAACATTGCATTCTACACCTAAAACAACTGATTGCTTACATATTTTAAAAGGAAAACAACTAAATTAAAAAATGATAAACAAATACAGCTGAGCCCAGCAGTTATTGGGGTTCAAGCACTTTAAAGCCTTTAAGTCACCTTCATTTATATAGCACTTTTTACAATACAGATTGCTTCAAAGCAGTTTTACAGTGATAACAGGATATTAATACAACAACAATTGTTTTGGCAGCACAGCAGCTCTAGAAGAAAGTCATTGTCCAGTTTAAGTAAAAATCATTAGTTCCCATTCAGTCGGTAATGTTCGACGTACGTCGGACGTACCGACGAATTGGGATCACTTCTGGGAGCCCCTATCAGCTTCGAGCTATCTAGAACCGGCCAATGAACAATTGGCGTGCGAGAATTGCATCTCGCGCTCCGCCCCGCGCCGCGGGTATAAACAGGAAGCGAGAGCGAATGCACGCTGTCATTCACTTCGGAGCCAAACGGCAATCGAAGACCACTCAATATTGAGTTCGCTGCTATCAGCAAATTAAAGAGTTTAAGGAACCGGAGAAGAGGAGAAACGCGTGTTGGAGAGACGGCACATTCCAGGGGGATCGCGGAAGACTCATCTGCTGCCTCTGTAGTACAGAGAAAACTGCTGTTTTCACAGCAACAAATTTCTGTTGGTCTGGTTGGGCGTTTTCCCTGTTTGAGTACAGGCACGGGCTGCACACAATCCCGTGCGCTGTCGCGTTTCCCCCTGAGTGCTTCAGCACAGAGCGTTTCCTCACAAAAGAGTTCACGGGTGACGTGCCGTCCTTTTCAGGATGTCTTACCACCCGTGCGTTTCTGGATGCGGTCGTTCCCTGTCCCCTGCTGACGGTCACAATCGCTGTCTCACGTGTTTGGGCACACAGCACGCTGAGGCGGCGTTTGTGGATAGTTCATGTTCCCACTGCGGGAACATGACTATCTCGGAGCTAAGATCGAGACACTCCTACCTCCGGGCTGGGGGAGTCCCCTTACCCATCCCACGAACCAGGGCTGCCCCTAACCCGGGCGGACCTGCTTCTTTGGATGGCCAGGGTGATCTGAGGATTATGTTTAGGGCAAACCCGCCGAGCGACCCTCCGCAGGCCCCTAATCCCTCAGCTCCGCAGCCGGTAGAGCCTCCAAGAGAACCCGCTGGACCCTCCCACGGGAGACCAGTGGTGACTTTTGGAGCTCCAGCGGACGAACAGATGTCGATCGCTGCATCGGAGGGGGAGTTTCAGTCCTCAGAGGATGAAGGGTCAGCTGTACTGCCTCCCTCTGGGAGAGTGGCAACGGCTGCCCCGGACCCTGAGATGGCTGCTATGCTTGCCCGGGCCGCCGAAAGGGTTGGGCTCGAGTGGAACCCTCCACCGTGTCCCGAACCCTCTAGGTTGGACGATTGGTTCCTCGGGGTGGGTCGCGCTGGTTCTCAGCGTCCCGCCCCGACACCTTTCTTCCCGGAGGTGCATGAGGAGCTCACGAGACGATCGGAGGCAGACGGAGGCGATCAAGCACATCCTGCCCCGGCGGCCCGCTGCTGCCTCCACCCCGCCGCCGGCGGCAGCGCCTCTGACTACTCGTCGCCGAGGACGTCCACCCGCCGCCGCCTCCGCCCCCGCCAAGGCACCGCAGCAGCCTTCCACCAGCCGACAGCGTGGGGCCGGCCGTGGGAAGGATGTCCAGCCCGCTCAGGCCGCTGCCAAGCCAGGTGGCAAGCGTCGTCGCAAGCGACCCTGAGACGGGCCGCCCAGAGATGGAGGAGACTGCTCTGAGGGAGATGGCTGCAGCACCACTCCTTCCCCCGGAGGAGGGCCTGGGGAAAATCTTTTGTTTTTCTGTTCCGCCCACCCAAAACATCAATAAAAGAGCAGTTTCCAATATCTCTGGGTGCCAAGAGAGCGCGCTTGGCGGTGGTCGACGCTCCCATGCCTCGCCACCCTCAAGTACCTCTCCCTTCGCCAGCAGGGGACGCCGGCTGTCGGGACGCACACAAGCGGCCTCCCCACACTCGCACGTCCCCTCCGCGGATGCAGGTAAGTGTTGCACAGCACACTCAGATCCCGCTGCGGGCCGCTCCCATGCCGTCCGAGCCGGATCCCTGCGTTCCGCCTCGCTGCCCCGCTGCGGGTACGTCTGTGGTGCCGATGGTCCCCCTTGCTCGGAGTCTGGGAGCCTGGCTAGCGCTTCCCAGCCCGTCTCGGTGGCTCATCCGTACCATCAGACTCGGCTATGCGATTCAGTTCGCCCGGCGTCCCCCCAAGTTCAGGGGCGTTCACTTCACGACTGTAGTGGAGGCGAACGCCCCCGTGCTCAGGGCGGAGATCGCTGTCCTACTGGCGAAGGACGCGATAGAGCCGGTCCCTCAAGCCGATATGAGGTCCGTACTTCATTGTACCCAAGAAAGGCGGCGGGTTACGACCGATCTTGGACCTGCTATTCCTGAACTGGTCCCTTCACAGGCTGCCGTTCACGATGTTAACGCAGAAGCGCATCTTCAGGTGCATCCGTCCCCGAGATTGGTTTGCAGCGATCGACCTGAAGGACGCGTACTTTCATGTCTCGATTCTCCCTCGACACCGGCCCTTTCTGCGCTTCGCGTTCGAGGGACGGGCATATCAGTACCGCGTCTTACCCTTCGGCCTGTCCCTGTCGCCCCGCGTCTTTACGAAGGTTGCGGAGGCGGCCATTGCTCCCATGAGAGAGCATGGTGTTCGCATCCTCAACTACCTCGACGACTGGCTGATTCTTGCCCAGTCGCGAGAGCAGTTGTGCGAACACAGGGACAAGGTGCTCAGTCACCTCAGCCAGTTGGGACTTCGGGTCAACTGGGAGAAGAGCAAACTCTGCCCCACGCAGAGGATCTCTTTTCTCGGTATGGAGATAGACTCGGTCGCCATGACTGCGCGCCTCACCGAGGAGCGCGTCCAGTCGGTGTTGAAGTGCCTGAATTCGTTCAAAGGCAGGACAGCGGTTCCACTGAAACATTTTCAGAGGCTCCTGGGGCATATGGCATCCGCAGCCGCAGTAACGCCGCTCGGATTGCTTCATATGAGACCGCTTCAACGCTGGCTACACGATCGAGTCCCGAGATGGGCGTGGCACAGCGGTTCCCTCCGCGTCCAAGTGACTCCGAGGTGCCGCCAAACCTTCGGCCCGTGGTCGGACCCTCTGTTTCTCCGGGCGGGAGTTCCCCTAGAACAAGTGTCCAGGCACTCCGTTGTCTCCACGGATGCCTCATCCACGGGTTGGGGTGCCACGTACAACGGGCTTGCAGTTTCGGGTCTGTGGACGGGGCCTCAACTGCAATGGCATATCAATTGCCTCGAGTTGTTAGCAGTTCGTCTTGCACTCAGCCGCTTCAAAGTGCCGCTCAGAGGCAAGCACGTTCTGGTCCGGACGGACAACACTGCGGCCGTAGCGTACATCAACAAACAGGGTGGTCTACGCTCCCGTCGCATGTCGCATGTCGCAACTCGCCCGCCATCTCCTCTTATGGAGTCAGAAGCATCTGAGGTCGCTTCGTGCCGTTCACATTCCGGGCCTGCTCAATCGTGCGGCCGACGAGCTGTCACGTCAGCAGGTACTTCCGGGAGAATGGCGACTCCATCCCCAGGCGGTCCAGCTAATCTGGAGTCGTTTCGGGGCCGCACAGGTAGACCTGTTTGCCTCCCCAGAGACGACCCACTGTCAGTGGTTCTATTCCTTGACCGAGGGGACCCTCGGGTCGGATGCCCTGGCCCACAGCTGGCCCCGGGAAGAACGCAAATATGCGTTTCCCCCAGTGAGCCTTCTTGCGCAGACTCTGTGCAAAGTCAGGGAGGACGAGGAGCAGGTCCTGTTGGTCGCTCCGTATTGGCCCAACCGGACTTGGTTCCCGGAACTAGTGCTCCTTGCGACAGCACCTCCCTGGCCCATTCCTCTGAGACAGGACCTCCTGACTCAGAGACGGGGCACCCTATGGCACCCGCGTCCGGACCTCTGGAAACTCCATGTTTGGTCCCTGGACGGGACGCGGAGGTTCTAGGTGACCTACCGCAAGCGGTAGTTGACACCATCACTTCCGCTAGAGCCCCCTCTACGAGGCGCCTCTATGCGTTGAAGTGGAACCTGTTCGTCGACTGGTGCTCTTCTCGCCGAGAAGACCCCCGAAGATGTTCGGTCGCATCTGTGCTTACCTTTCTAAAGGATGGGTTGGAGCGAAGGCTGTCTCCCTCCACCCTCAAAGTCTATGTCGCCGCTATCGCCGCTAATCATGAGCTCGTAGATGCAAAATCTCTAGGTAAGCACGATCTGATCGTCAGGTTCCTTAGGGGAGCGAGGAGATTAAATCCACCTCGTCCTCCCTCCATACCCTCTTGGGACTTAACTCTGGTGCTAACTGCACTACAGAGAGAACCTTTTGAGCCTCTGCAGTCAGCTGAGTTGAAAGTTCTGTCGTTAAAGACAATACTCCTGACTGCGTTGGCCTCCATCAAGAGGGTAGGGGACCTGCAGGCATTTTCGGTCGACGAATCGTGCCTGGAATTCGGGCCCGGTAACTCTCATGTGATCATGAGACCCCGGCCTGGATATGTGCCCAAGGTTCCCACTACTCCCTTCCGGGACCAAGTGGTGAGCCTGCAAGCGCTGCCTTCGGAGGAGGTAGACCCAGCCCTAGCTTTTCTCTGTCCCGTCCGTGCTCTCCGGACTTACGTGGACAGAACGCAAAGCTTCAGGACCTCAGAGCAGCTCTTCGTCTGTTACGGAGGACAGCAGAAGGGAAAGGCTGTCTCCAAGCAGAGGATGGCCCACTGGATAGTGGATGCCATCGTCTTGGCTTATCAGTCCCAAGACGTGCCCTGCCCGCTCGGGTTAAGAGCCCACTCCACTAGGGGTGTTGCCTCTTCCTGGGCGGTGGCTCAAGGCGCCTCGCTGACAGATATTTGTAGTGCTGCGGGCTGGGCGACACCTAACACGTTCGCTAGATTCTATAGCCTCCGTGTAGAGCCGGTGTCTTCCTGTGTGCTCACTTCCCATAGTCAGTAACACCGAAGTACCCGTTCTAGTGTCGGCTTGCTGCGCCATTCCCTCCCCTATGGTAGACGGATGCGTGCGCTTATTCTGCTCCAGTCGAGTTCCCCGGAACGGCGAACCCTGTTGAGTCCTCCGCAACCCGCGGCAGTCAGACGTGGCGGAGCGTTCGACGCCAGGTCTAACACTCGTATGCATTGGTGGAACTTGTGTTAGGCTGGGTTCCATATGTAGTGACCCCCACGGCGGTCCCATATGTGTATTCTTCCACGGTACGGCTCCCTACGGCGAGCCCGTGTCTTTCCCTCGGCAGAGTTCCTCTGCCGTCCCAGGTACGTGTTGTCTCCCTCCTAATTGGCCGGGGCCACCCCTGGGACTTCCGTATGTTGTGCTGCCCACGGCCAGCCCATACGTGTATTCTCCACATGTTAACTCCCTCTGGGCATGATGTGGCTTCCGCAGCTGCCTTCACAGGCACGCTTTCCCAGCGTTATCCAATACAGTCAGCTGAATGGGTCTTGCGGAACAGCAGCTTTGACTCTCCCTGCGTGAACCTACCCGCCCGCATCAGATCGGGGTCTGTGGGGCTCATCGCTGGGCGCTGGAAGTGGTAGTAACTATGGCGTTTTCCATAGGGGATCCCAATTCGTCGGTACGTCCGACGTACGTCGAACGTGACCGACTGAATGGGAACGTCTCGGTTACATATGGTAACCCTCGTTCCCTGAAGGAGGGAACGGAGACGTACGTCCCGTCGCCACAGTTGCTGTACCATCACTGCAGGTCGAGCCACTACGTTTGGCTCCTCAGTGAAAAACAGCGTGCATTCGCTCTCGCTTCCTGTTTATACCCACGGCGCGGGGCGGAGCGCGAGATGCAAATCTCGCACGCCAATTGTTCATTGGCCGGTTCTAGATAGCTCGAAGCTGATAGGGGCTCCCAGAAGTGATCCCAATTCGTCGGTACGTCCGACGTACGTCTCCGTTCCCTCCTTCAGGGAACGAGGGTTACCATACGTAACCGAGACGTTATTAATTTTGGGGGCGTTTACACAACATCGTTTTCAACCGAAAACAGAGAACTTTTAATGCGTTATGGCCGTTCATTTACATGACAACAGCGTTTTGGTGGACTGAGAATGCAAGTTTTGAAACAGGTTTCAAAGTGCAGGTTTTTGAAAACAATACTGTTACCATCTCTGTGTAAACTTCAAAAATGCGAATCTGGGAAAATGGTGACGGCATTCACACACGTGTATTACGTGTTTAGTCTATAGTGCGTATATGCGCAGGTGCATAGTCTTTCTTTACAAACGACATTGCCAACTACTTGTCTGGCATGCATAATACAGCGTTTTTAGTCGCAGATCCGTGTGGACGGGGATCATTTTGGTTGGGCGATAAAACGATAACGATAATTATCGCAAAATAATTTTCCTCGATAAAACGATAACAACAGTTCGATAAATGCTCGATATAATGCTTACACGCTATGCGTAATGCTTACACGCTATGCGTAATGCTGCGCATGCGTTTTGCAGACGGGCTTCTGGGTGCCGCACGCGGTGTTGATGACAATCACAGTGGCCGATGTAGAAGATTTTATTAGTTAAAAATTAGCAGTTTAAGGCTAATGAAAAGACACTATTATGTTCAAATGTGTGCTGACATCTCAAGTGTGTTCAAATGTGTGCTGACTGTGTTTAAATGTATGCTGACTTTGAGAATGCCCTTTAGAAGGACAGGAACAGAATTAAAACTTAGAATGTGGTAATATGTGAGCCAGGGGGTTGTTACCATGTTAGGAAGACAACAGTGGTTACCAAAATAGGAAGACGACTATGGTATATATATGACAGAAAATTCAAGTAGCAGGAGGGCCGGTGGCTGACGGCCCTCCGGCTTCATTGCTGTGTTTGGTGTGAATAAAGCCTCTTCTGAAATCAATGATCCTTGTGAAGAAATTTTTATAGAAAGAGAATTCTTCAACATATTTGGCACCCCAGATGGGACTGGCTCAGGAGCTGATAAAGAACCGCGGCAGGGTGTTCCTGGACGAATCAGCACAAACAAGTGGCCACGGTAAGCAGTTTTTGCTTAAAGTTTGTGTTATTCGCCAGAAATGTACCTGTTGTGGTGAGACAGCTTCTCCAAATTTAAAGAACTGAAAAGGATTTTTGATTTCAGAATAAATGCATGCTGTATAATTTCTAACAAAAAGGCCTTGGGGATATTAAGGAAATATGTAGAAGCGTAAATTAGGTTATGTGTATTCTTGTCAAGCCAGATAGTTTTGATAAAAAGGTTTTAATTGAGCTTTATCATGTTGGGGAAGTGTATTGATAAGTGCAGGTACTTTCATGTCTCGATTCTCCCTCGACACCGGCCCTTTCTGCGCTTCGCGTTCGAGGGACGGGCATATCAGTACCGCGTCTTACCCTTCGGCCTGTCCCTGTCGCCCCGCGTCTTTACGAAGGTTGCGGAGGCGGCCATTGCTCCCATGAGAGAGCATGGTGTTCGCATCCTCAACTACCTCGACGACTGGCTGATTCTTGCCCAGTCGCGAGAGCAGTTGTGCGAACACAGGGACAAGGTGCTCAGTCACCTCAGCCAGTTGGGACTTCGGGTCAACTGGGAGAAGAGCAAACTCTGCCCCACGCAGAGGATCTCTTTTCTCGGTATGGAGATAGACTCGGTCGCCATGACTGCGCGCCTCACCGAGGAGCGCGTCCAGTCGGTGTTGAAGTGCCTGAATTCGTTCAAAGGCAGGACAGCGGTTCCACTGAAACATTTTCAGAGGCTCCTGGGGCATATGGCATCCGCAGCCGCAGTAACGCCGCTCGGATTGCTTCATATGAGACCGCTTCAACGCTGGCTACACGATCGAGTCCCGAGATGGGCGTGGCACAGCGGTTCCCTCCGCGTCCAAGTGACTCCGAGGTGCCGCCAAACCTTCGGCCCGTGGTCGGACCCTCTGTTTCTCCGGGCGGGAGTTCCCCTAGAACAAGTGTCCAGGCACTCCGTTGTCTCCACGGATGCCTCATCCACGGGTTGGGGTGCCACGTACAACGGGCTTGCAGTTTCGGGTCTGTGGACGGGGCCTCAACTGCAATGGCATATCAATTGCCTCGAGTTGTTAGCAGTTCGTCTTGCACTCAGCCGCTTCAAAGTGCCGCTCAGAGGCAAGCACGTTCTGGTCCGGACGGACAACACTGCGGCCGTAGCGTACATCAACAAACAGGGTGGTCTACGCTCCCGTCGCATGTCGCATGTCGCAACTCGCCCGCCATCTCCTCTTATGGAGTCAGAAGCATCTGAGGTCGCTTCGTGCCGTTCACATTCCGGGCCTGCTCAATCGTGCGGCCGACGAGCTGTCACGTCAGCAGGTACTTCCGGGAGAATGGCGACTCCATCCCCAGGCGGTCCAGCTAATCTGGAGTCGTTTCGGGGCCGCACAGGTAGACCTGTTTGCCTCCCCAGAGACGACCCACTGTCAGTGGTTCTATTCCTTGACCGAGGGGACCCTCGGGTCGGATGCCCTGGCCCACAGCTGGCCCCGGGAAGAACGCAAATATGCGTTTCCCCCAGTGAGCCTTCTTGCGCAGACTCTGTGCAAAGTCAGGGAGGACGAGGAGCAGGTCCTGTTGGTCGCTCCGTATTGGCCCAACCGGACTTGGTTCCCGGAACTAGTGCTCCTTGCGACAGCACCTCCCTGGCCCATTCCTCTGAGACAGGACCTCCTGACTCAGAGACGGGGCACCCTATGGCACCCGCGTCCGGACCTCTGGAAACTCCATGTTTGGTCCCTGGACGGGACGCGGAGGTTCTAGGTGACCTACCGCAAGCGGTAGTTGACACCATCACTTCCGCTAGAGCCCCCTCTACGAGGCGCCTCTATGCGTTGAAGTGGAACCTGTTCGTCGACTGGTGCTCTTCTCGCCGAGAAGACCCCCGAAGATGTTCGGTCGCATCTGTGCTTACCTTTCTAAAGGATGGGTTGGAGCGAAGGCTGTCTCCCTCCACCCTCAAAGTCTATGTCGCCGCTATCGCCGCTAATCATGAGCTCGTAGATGCAAAATCTCTAGGTAAGCACGATCTGATCGTCAGGTTCCTTAGGGGAGCGAGGAGATTAAATCCACCTCGTCCTCCCTCCATACCCTCTTGGGACTTAACTCTGGTGCTAACTGCACTACAGAGAGAACCTTTTGAGCCTCTGCAGTCAGCTGAGTTGAAAGTTCTGTCGTTAAAGACAATACTCCTGACTGCGTTGGCCTCCATCAAGAGGGTAGGGGACCTGCAGGCATTTTCGGTCGACGAATCGTGCCTGGAATTCGGGCCCGGTAACTCTCATGTGATCATGAGACCCCGGCCTGGATATGTGCCCAAGGTTCCCACTACTCCCTTCCGGGACCAAGTGGTGAGCCTGCAAGCGCTGCCTTCGGAGGAGGTAGACCCAGCCCTAGCTTTTCTCTGTCCCGTCCGTGCTCTCCGGACTTACGTGGACAGAACGCAAAGCTTCAGGACCTCAGAGCAGCTCTTCGTCTGTTACGGAGGACAGCAGAAGGGAAAGGCTGTCTCCAAGCAGAGGATGGCCCACTGGATAGTGGATGCCATCGTCTTGGCTTATCAGTCCCAAGACGTGCCCTGCCCGCTCGGGTTAAGAGCCCACTCCACTAGGGGTGTTGCCTCTTCCTGGGCGGTGGCTCAAGGCGCCTCGCTGACAGATATTTGTAGTGCTGCGGGCTGGGCGACACCTAACACGTTCGCTAGATTCTATAGCCTCCGTGTAGAGCCGGTGTCTTCCTGTGTGCTCACTTCCCATAGTCAGTAACACCGAAGTACCCGTTCTAGTGTCGGCTTGCTGCGCCATTCCCTCCCCTATGGTAGACGGATGCGTGCGCTTATTCTGCTCCAGTCGAGTTCCCCGGAACGGCGAACCCTGTTGAGTCCTCCGCAACCCGCGGCAGTCAGACGTGGCGGAGCGTTCGACGCCAGGTCTAACACTCGTATGCATTGGTGGAACTTGTGTTAGGCTGGGTTCCATATGTAGTGACCCCCACGGCGGTCCCATATGTGTATTCTTCCACGGTACGGCTCCCTACGGCGAGCCCGTGTCTTTCCCTCGGCAGAGTTCCTCTGCCGTCCCAGGTACGTGTTGTCTCCCTCCTAATTGGCCGGGGCCACCCCTGGGACTTCCGTATGTTGTGCTGCCCACGGCCAGCCCATACGTGTATTCTCCACATGTTAACTCCCTCTGGGCATGATGTGGCTTCCGCAGCTGCCTTCACAGGCACGCTTTCCCAGCGTTATCCAATACAGTCAGCTGAATGGGTCTTGCGGAACAGCAGCTTTGACTCTCCCTGCGTGAACCTACCCGCCCGCATCAGATCGGGGTCTGTGGGGCTCATCGCTGGGCGCTGGAAGTGGTAGTAACTATGGCGTTTTCCATAGGGGATCCCAATTCGTCGGTACGTCCGACGTACGTCGAACGTGACCGACTGAATGGGAACGTCTCGGTTACATATGGTAACCCTCGTTCCCTGAAGGAGGGAACGGAGACGTACGTCCCGTCGCCACAGTTGCTGTACCATCACTGCAGGTCGAGCCACTACGTTTGGCTCCTCAGTGAAAAACAGCGTGCATTCGCTCTCGCTTCCTGTTTATACCCACGGCGCGGGGCGGAGCGCGAGATGCAAATCTCGCACGCCAATTGTTCATTGGCCGGTTCTAGATAGCTCGAAGCTGATAGGGGCTCCCAGAAGTGATCCCAATTCGTCGGTACGTCCGACGTACGTCTCCGTTCCCTCCTTCAGGGAACGAGGGTTACCATACGTAACCGAGACGTTATTAATTTTGGGGGCGTTTACACAACATCGTTTTCAACCGAAAACAGAGAACTTTTAATGCGTTATGGCCGTTCATTTACATGACAACAGCGTTTTGGTGGACTGAGAATGCAAGTTTTGAAACAGGTTTCAAAGTGCAGGTTTTTGAAAACAATACTGTTACCATCTCTGTGTAAACTTCAAAAATGCGAATCTGGGAAAATGGTGACGGCATTCACACACGTGTATTACGTGTTTAGTCTATAGTGCGTATATGCGCAGGTGCATAGTCTTTCTTTACAAACGACATTGCCAACTACTTGTCTGGCATGCATAATACAGCGTTTTTAGTCGCAGATCCGTGTGGACGGGGATCATTTTGGTTGGGCGATAAAACGATAACGATAATTATCGCAAAATAATTTTCCTCGATAAAACGATAACAACAGTTCGATAAATGCTCGATATAATGCTTACACGCTATGCGTAATGCTTACACGCTATGCGTAATGCTGCGCATGCGTTTTGCAGACGGGCTTCTGGGTGCCGCACGCGGTGTTGATGACAATCACAGTGGCCGATGTAGAAGATTTTATTAGTTAAAAATTAGCAGTTTAAGGCTAATGAAAAGACACTATTATGTTCAAATGTGTGCTGACATCTCAAGTGTGTTCAAATGTGTGCTGACTGTGTTTAAATGTATGCTGACTTTGAGAATGCCCTTTAGAAGGACAGGAACAGAATTAAAACTTAGAATGTGGTAATATGTGAGCCAGGGGGTTGTTACCATGTTAGGAAGACAACAGTGGTTACCAAAATAGGAAGACGACTATGGTATATATATGACAGAAAATTCAAGTAGCAGGAGGGCCGGTGGCTGACGGCCCTCCGGCTTCATTGCTGTGTTTGGTGTGAATAAAGCCTCTTCTGAAATCAATGATCCTTGTGAAGAAATTTTTATAGAAAGAGAATTCTTCAACATATTTGGCACCCCAGATGGGACTGGCTCAGGAGCTGATAAAGAACCGCGGCAGGGTGTTCCTGGACGAATCAGCACAAACAAGTGGCCACGGTAAGCAGTTTTTGCTTAAAGTTTGTGTTATTCGCCAGAAATGTACCTGTTGTGGTGAGACAGCTTCTCCAAATTTAAAGAACTGAAAAGGATTTTTGATTTCAGAATAAATGCATGCTGTATAATTTCTAACAAAAAGGCCTTGGGGATATTAAGGAAATATGTAGAAGCGTAAATTAGGTTATGTGTATTCTTGTCAAGCCAGATAGTTTTGATAAAAAGGTTTTAATTGAGCTTTATCATGTTGGGGAAGTGTATTGATAAGGTTTTAATTGTGTTTTATCATGTTGAGGAAGTGTATTGATAAAACTTGATAAAAAGGTTTTAATTGTGCTTTACCATGTTGGGGAAGTGTATTGATAAGGTTTTAATTGTGGTTTATCATGTTGAGGAAGTGTATTGATAAACTTGATAAAAAGGTTTTAATTGTGCTTTATCATGTTGGGGAAGTGTATTGATAAGGTTTTAATTGTGCTTTATCATGTTGGGGAAGTGTATTGATAAGGTTTTAATTGTGCTTTATCATGTTGAGGAAGTGTATTGATAAACTTGATAAAAAGGTTTTAATTGTGCTTTATCGTGTTGAGGAAGTGTATCGATAAGGTTTTAATTGTGTTTTATCGTGTTGGGGAAGTGTATCGATAAATTGGACAAAAACAGTTTTAATTGTAAGTTATTGAGTTGAGGAAGTGTATCAATAGACTTGACAATAAGAATTAGTGCATTGATTTGATTAAATTAAAGAATAAGAAATACAAATCGTGTTGAGGAAGTGTATCGATTTGATTAAGTTAAATAAATAAGGAAAAATTAAGAGTAAAACAATAATTATTTTCTTAAAAGTATAGAATAGAGTGTGTTTGCTGGACTGCCTGTGGCTAAGAATAGTGTGTGTGTATGTGTGTGCAAGTTTAAGTGTCAGTGGTTAAAAATAAGCTTTTCCTCTTGTGAGGGTGTCTTCCATCATTCAGTGTTGGAGGTGCACATTTCATTTAAGAAAGAGAAAAAAGAATGTCTGTATGAGCTCAGGGACAAATATATGAGCCCTGGGACAAGGATGAAAAAAAATGATTGTCCCCATTCAACAATAAAGGGACTTGTATGAGTGCTGTGAATATTGTGAACGTGAGAGACATTCAGTTAGGAAAAGTGGTGTTGCAGAATTAGAACAAAGTAAAGAAGAGATATGACAAGTGGTGAATAATTTATTAATGTAAAGTAAAGTTAAATAGTAAAATTAAAATTTGGAAAATTAAAAAGTAGCTGGTGATTAGCAGATATTGTATATGATGAAAAATAAAAAGGCAAAGTTAAATAAAATAAAATAAATAAATAAGTGATTAATTTGAAAATTATATTTGAAAACAAGTTAAAGTTAAAGAAAGTAAAGTAAAGTAAGTTAAAGAAGTGAATCAGGTCTAGAAATTGTTTATTAAAATAGTTATTGATTAAAGCACAATTATGGCCACTCCGGTGGAAATGTTAGGCTCAAAATACCCACTGTGTAAAGAATTAATAGATGAGATGTCAAATAAATGGCAAAAAAGAACTCAGGATATGATAACCAAATGGCCAAAAGAAGGGACATTTGATGTAACATTATGCGAAGAAATGGAAACCTTGATAAAAAATTACTAAATCAAGAACAGTTTAAAGAAAAAGAAGAGAGAAATTAAAAGAGAAAAGGAAAAAGCAGTGCTGGCATTGTTCAGAAAAGAAGGAGAAGAATTATTAAGAAACATAAGACAGGCAAGGAAAATTTTAAAAGAAGTAGACAAGGAAACAAAGAAAAAAGAACACATGTTTTCTAACACTCTGTCAAATGTAACTCCAGAAGGGCAGTTCCCAGTTCTAAAAGGATTGGTCGAGGTCATAGGTGAAATGCAAATGGAAGGACAGGTGGAGTTAGAAAACGAAAAACAAACAAGACAAGATGTGAGACAAAAAGAGAAAAGTAAAACATTAGAGAAAAATGTACCGTTAGGTTATGTATTAGAGCAACTAAAAACTAAGAATGAGGTTAAACAGGCAGAAAGAAGAAGAAAAGAATAATAAAATAAAAAATAAATAAAAAGGTGAAACAGAAACACAAATAGAAGAATTAAATAAAAGCATCAAAGAAATAGAAGAATTATTAAAATGCACAGAGATACAGGCGAGTGATAGAAAAAAAATTATTAGAGAGTTTAAATATAGAAAATGAAGAGGAGGTAACATTTGATGAAGAAAGGTGGTCACAAGTAAGAGAAACAGGGAAGTAAAACAACTCCCTATTTTGATTATGGGTGACAAAAGATTTTGAGGGGCTTGTCAACTGCCTTCCTGACATCCAGGAGAGAGCTGGGAAATGGATAAGACAATGGGCAAATTGTGATCTGTGGGGGACATTAAAACACTTCTGGCGAAAATTCTAAGTGGATCAAAAAAAGGAAGAAATTCTTCAAGCCTCTGAACGAGACAGAACTGTGAACTCTTGCTATATGGATGAGACTGTTTTTGATGCATATCGTCCGGTAATATGACAGGAATTGCAAAAGGAGTATCCAACCAAAGTAGACAGCTGGGGGACACAGAAAGTCCAATCATATGTGTGCAAAGCAAGAGACTGGAAATCCAGAAGGAGACCCATTGAAGAGAAGAGTCAGACCAAATGGCAGCGCTCCTGTGAATACCTCTGTAAATAACCCACTGCTGCAATTCCTCCAAATGTACACCAGATTCCTGCACCCACAGTCAATGTGTAAGCTCAGCAACAAGGGCCGGCAGGATGGAAAAGAAATACACAGCATGGAGGACAGAGAGGGTTGTGGACAACAAAACCAATTGCCCAAACAATCCATGGCAACAGTCACTCAGGGGTGAAAGGTGGGGTGGTTGGCAACGACCCGCTCAAAATTTGCAAAGACAGGGGACAAATACAGTTAATTCCTCTGACAACTCCAGTTTGATTACAGACTAAAAATAAAAGTGTGACCTTACCAGTTCTTGTATCAAATCAAACTCCTGTAAACTTGTTAGGAAGAGATGCATTATGTAAATTAGAACTTCAAATTTGGTGTTCTCCAAAAGGAATGTATATAGACTTACAAGAAATAGAAACTCAAATGATGATTTCTGAGCCAGAAGCTCAGTTACTAAAGTCAGGATTTCACTGTACTATGATATATGATGAAGAGAGAGATGAAAAAATAGAAAAGAAATGGCAAAAAGAAACATACAGAAAAAAAAATTGAGATTACCTCAAAAGACATCATAATAGGTAAACAGTGAGCAGTAATGAAAATAACTGAAAATGAATTTATAAAAAAGTTGGTTCAATGTACCATAGTCTGTTCCACATATCTTTATACAGGAAAGAATTAGGAAGCCAAAAGATTTACAGCCAATGATGAAAAAAGCTGAACAATGCCAGTGGAATTCAACAATAAATCCATTAAATTTTTACTCTGTTGACAAAAATTTCATAAAAGTCTTGTATGAAACAAAATTAATGGGGATTACTCAAGAAATAATTATAAATTAAGAGTACAAACATAAATGATAGCAAAATCCCAATCAATAGAGACTGTTGAGAGTGAGCTATTTAAGGATGTTTAGTGGCAATACTTACTCCAGTAGTTTTGATAGAACCACAAACACAACTGGAAGATATTTTTCGAATTCAGCAGCAAGCAGGCCCTTATGAACATTCTAGGTGGTAGGGGGGCCAAAACAGATAGGAGAAAAAAAAAGATATTTGCGTTCACATGAAGGACAGATTTTTGCACCAACAATGCTTTTGAACATTCTCATTTCAGATGCGCAGGGATTTGATCACTGCACGAGGGGGGAAGTAATAAGAAAAATTAAACAACAAGGATATTGGTCTCCATATTTATATGCGATGGTAGACAATTTTAGGCATCTGGTGATGGATTATGTGGACATGATAAAGCGAGTACAAGGTAAACGATATATGCTTGTGATAATTGATCGATAGAAGCAGTACCATCTTCGGATGAGGGTTCAGGAACAGTAATCAAATTTCATACAAAAGAGGTAAATTCTTAGATTTGGAATACCATCAGAAATAAGTTCAGATAACGGGTTGGCGTTTATTAAAAAAAAAAAAAACTTTAGAAACAAGTATTGCAGCAAAAAAGACTTGGTTGCATTAAAGGGCCTCACTTGCACTAATGAGTTGTCACATGCAAACTAACAGAATCATACATTTAACATTGCATGGAATGCTTACGGGTCGACCCATCCCTGTACCATATTGCAGAGGTTGATTGATTAAAATTGATTGATACAAAGGACCGCCTATAGAACAATTGCAAATGGAATTAAGATCTTATATGAGGAAACTAACTGCAATATGTAAAGCTATATATTTACAGGAAAAAAAGAAAGCAGCCCAGTGAGGAGACAGAAACATCTTGTCCAATTGACCCAGGTGACCAGGTGTATCTGAGGGTGTTCAGGACAATGAAAACCTAAGGGATAATAAGGACTGGCTTGATAAATCAAACTGGATTTTGCAAGCATTGGAAGTTGATTCAAGTACCTCCAATGAGGACGAAGAAGATGAATGATGAGCCAGACCCTGGGTGTATGTGCTAGCCTAACCCCTCCCCAAAGGGTGACCTTCTACGATGCGCAAAGTATCTGGGTTGAAGAAGATGACTACAATATAAAAAGAACTTTTGATAGTATAATGTATGATTTGATGTTTGATTATTCTACATAACTGTGACAACCACAGGCAAGGCTGAACAAATTGCACACTCACTTATAACAATGTACTGATGATAAGACATAGGAATTAGGGAAATTAGAATATTTTACTACATTCCTGAAAAAGAGAACAAAAGCAAAATCTGGAAGGAGATGTTTGGTTCTAATATTCCTCCGGAGTGTGGTTGCATAATCTAGTCATTGGTAGTGAAACTGAGTGACTTATTTTAAGTCATTAGGTAGCATAACTGAAAAAACTGGATTCTGAAACCTACACATCTGGGAAAAGGTTAGTAAAGGTGGGGCTTAGTTAAGCCCCAGAGGGGGGAATGTAGAAGATTTTATTAGTTAAAAATTAGCAGTTTAAGGCTAATGAAAAGACACTATTATGTTCAAATGTGTGCTGACATCTCAAGTGTGTTCAAATGTGTGCTGACTGTGTTTAAATGTATGCTGACTTTGAGAATGCCCTTTAGAAGGACAGGAACAGAATTAGAACTTAGAATGTGGTAATATGTGAGCCAGGGGGTTGTTACCATGTTAGGAAGACAACAGTGGTTACCAAAATAGGAAGACAACTATGGTATATATATGACAGAAAATTCAAGTAGCAGGAGGGCCGGTGGCTGACGGCCCTCCGGCTTCATTGCTGTGTTTGGTGTGAATAAAGCCTCTTCTGAAATCAATGATCCTTGTGAAGAAATTTTTATAGAAAGAGAATTCTTCAACACCGACAGGCTGACAGGTTTGGAGGAGTGGAGCGAGAAAAATGAGCGATAGTGAAGAAAATTCAGGGGCTCACGACCAGCTCGGAGGGCACAGATATAATTGACAAGAAAGGTCACTCAACTTCAGTGGTTTGGAGTTATTTTGGTTATTTGCAATCGGACATAAAACAGAGTGACGTGCACTGCTTATCATAGGTTTACTAAATAAAAGGGACACTAATTTTTTTTTCCAGAATGGCTATACAGCTGAATAAAATTATGCTGCATTATTTTCCTGTTTAACACTGTAAAGCTGCTTTGAAACAATCTACATTGTTAAAAGCGCTATATAAATAAAGTTGACTTGACTTGACTAGGTTTACCACATGGTAATATAATTATTCAGTTATCTTGCTTCTTCGAAGTTCTTCCATATAGCATTGAACCCAACACAGTGGTAAATCTACATTAGCCTAATATCAGTTCACGCATAGGCTTATCGCCTCATTAGCTGTAGTGGGTGACTTAAAACAAGTTAACATTACCAAACTATAATCACTAAAACATCGGACTTATGGAAAAATACGTCGTTATCATAATTTTTTGTCTTTGGTGATTTATTAATAATTCAGCATTGCCTGTCTTAAAAGAGAAATAAAATAACTTCATCTGATGTTTAAAGTGAATAAAATAGACTTGACAGCCCTTACTGGAGTTCATCAACTACTGATCTTTGTGTTGTCTCCCAGCCACCGCAGTGTGTGTGTGTGTGTGTGTGTGTGTGTGTGTGTGTGTGTGTGTGTGTGTGTGTGTGTGTGTGTGTGTGTGTGTGTGTGTGTGTGTGTGTGTGTGTGTGTGTGTGTGTGTGTGTGTGTGTCGGTGCGCAGTGGACCAATCCACTGTAAGGCAAGAGAGGGGGGACTTAAAATGTTTCTAAACGTAAAACGCATTTTTTGCCCATTTGCGTTTTTGTTTTACTACTTACACAATTATTTTAATTAAGTATATGTAATTATACTATTGATATATATAGAGTAAAAAAATGCTTTTTCTTTCTTTTCTTTCTTTTATTTATATTGTCAATGTCATTTATTTAAAGGTTTGGCATGCTGACCAGAAAGATTTTTTTGTTTATTGACAAACAATATCTTTAAAGCACTTTAACTTTGCATTTGCAGTCAGCAGAGCCAAATGTTATATCGAGGCTTAAAGGGTCACTTCAGTGGTTTAGCATTAGGCTTTGTATCAGTAGAAACCCAGTAGTATATTCAAATTATGGTACTTTCCCCCCTCATATCCGAGAGAATTATGCATTTTATTTCTGGAAAAATTCCTCCGATGACGCAAATATCGTCATTTTGTGTCATCGGAGGATTTTTTGGCCAGAGGCAAAGACTACAGCCACTAGATGGAGCTGTTCCGCATGTTATCAACCCGCCCATAGGGGAGAGATCTCACGCACAAAATGTAACGTTAAGACAGACGGCCGAACGGACAATCATAATAATGGAGCGCGGTGCAGAGTAAAGTGAGTGTTTCAACTTTTCAATGAATTCCTGTGATAGTTTAGCTTCCATATGCGATCTGAAAACGTGCCAGACTGGCGCTTAACGTTACCCCAGCTCTGCTCAGCTCTTCATGATGAATGAAATCTGACACTGCTGCGTCTGTGACGTGACTTTCGTTCGGCTCACTCACACTTTATTGAAAAGACACATTCAGTTTTTAATTGTTGTGTTTATTCTCTTAATGAACAAAATTATTGTACACAGTTTATATACAAAGCTTAATGCTAAATCACTGAAGTTACCCTTTAAGAGTTTCTTTAGCAGCGGAGAAAATGGCAGAAAGACGAAGAGGGAGAAGAAATGTGATGCAGACAATGGATGACAGTGACTTAATAAGACGCTATAGATTAGATTGTGAAGGGATCATGTTTGTTGCATTAAACCCAACTTTCAAACCACCAATTATATAGACATGCCAGCAATCAGTGTAATTGTTTCAATCAGTGGAACAATGTTTATAGTTCTGAGCCAATCAAATACCTTATAGAAAATTAACAGCATGGTAAATAATAAAAGGATTTATATACACATATATATATAATGTGTGTGTGTATGTGTGAGTGAGAGAGAATGGTAAAATTATGGACAATTTTCGCTTGTAATTTCAAAGTGAAGGCTTAGAATAGACCCTATACTTAAAAGCGCTCCTTTTTTCCCCTTTTTGGACAACCAACCAATCACAGTCTTCAAAAGACTGTGTCATACGTAGCAATGGGGTCAGCCCCGCCTCTTCACTAAGATAAAAGTTTTTGTATTTTCCTTGCTCAGAGTTGCTCTCAGATCGGTCCCGAATAGCTCTTAAGCTAAGACTCTTATGTAACAAATTTTAAACTAAATTAGGAGTTTTCTGAGAGGACTCTTAGAATCTTTATGAATACAGGCCCTGGAGTTTCTGAAGCTCCGAATCAAACGAATCCATTGAGTCACAAATGATTCACTGATTTGAACCACTCAAAGCGCCACAATCCATTGAGCCCTGCGGGTCAGAACAGGAAGCTCAGCTTCCTCAACAAACCATTCACAAATGCTTTGTTGAAGGTATAATCAATTAAAGACAATCAATGAACCATCTAAACATGAGGTTTCTTATAAGGCGTGATATTTCAGTAGGGCTCATTTTGTGAAAGCTGGGCTAACCAGACGAGTAGGAGAATGTTTTCCCTCAACCAAAGGCATCATCAGATTTATAATTGATACAAGCTCATATATAAATTATAGACATCGGTTCACGAGACTTAATCACAAATGGAAATTTGAAATAATCTCGATGCTATGATGCTTAACGGTGTTGTTTATTGAAATCACTTGACTTTAACAATTTGATGCGCGCTTTGAATCACTGATTTAAGACAATTGATTCGTAAGCGTCTCGAAGCTTCACAAGACCCTGAGGCCTCAAAGGCACCCATCACCGGTTTAAGCCAGTGTGCTCTTGCTTTGTGTGTGTTTGTCCTACTCCGACCTTATTCCTCCTTTATGTTTTATTTTATTTGACTTACTTTTGTTTAGCCTGAACATCCCTATTCAGCAAAGTTGAATCTAATAACATTTTCAAATTGAATTATGTTCACTTGTTTATATGCCTTTCCTTTTAGTTTCTAGAACCTATAAGGAAGGTCTTCTTTACTTTTACCTTGTTTTACCTTACCATCACCATCTTCCTGCTCTGCATGAGATTACAATAGTTCTAGCAACTATTTTTTCTTCAATGAGTTACACAGGTTCAATCTTCACTCCTCAGTGCCTGGCCTAGCCCATGAAGTACGGTTACCGTGCAAAGGCACTATAGACCCCAGATAGAACTAGAAACGCTTCCCATTGTTTCTTTACTTTTGACCTTGAGGTGTTTGGTGTGTCCCTGCTAGCTTTGCTACCAGTCTAACCATAGGATTATGATCTAACGCAGCATCATTAACAAGTGACACCTGCTTGGCCGTATCTCCTAGTTAAAACTAAATAGGTTAAACACTCCTTTCTTCCTTTCCTTTCCCTTTCTGATCTCATCTTATTGCTTTATTTCAGTTTGTTTATTTTCTGTCACTCACGTAGTGAAAACCTGTCGGAAGAACCATCTGTATTTTGAGTAATAGTTTGACCACACGTACAGCCCAGTCATTAGCTGACTGCCTGTCAAAAAGTCACTCAAATTCATAATTTGTGTTTACCAACATAGAATCTTAACACCCTACCTTACTAGCGGCATCCATCAGCTATTCAACGCCTTAAGTGGCTCACATAACCATTAATTCGGCCCCCATAGCTGTTCTCCTACACAGTTAGCTTACCAGCTCTGTACGAACTTGCATTTGCCTTTGCCATCTCTCTCTTGTGTCCCGCAAAGTGTGCCAGTATGCTTCACGCATCCAGCCCTGCCACCACCAGGAACCCCATTAGACCCAACAGAGCAGCTGGATAACGCCACTGTACAAGACCTTGAAAGAGAACTGTTTCACACAAAGACCTTGTTAAAACCGCCAATGTGGAACTTAAAGAGAAAAAACACTGAAGCTAAGGCCTTTGGAGGCCATCTGTATGCAGCCAAAAGCTGAAGTCCAAACACTGACTCAGCAATCCTGCAGCATTAAAGACAAGCTTAATGTGGAGTGGACAGAAGAAAAAAACTAAACGGCCCAACCAACTGCAAATGAACCCCCACAAGAAAGAGGTACCCTGCTGAACTTCGCATCAGAAGCGCTAGCTCCTCCAGCCCTGCACACAAACACAAAGGGGGGAGGAGCCAAAGCCCTCTGCTCAACCTTTCACCAGCCAGTTTCCTGAAAACCTCTGCAGCTGCAGAAGGAAAAGTTTTAATTCAGACAAAACCTGAAATGGCACGTGAAGTGACACTTAAAGACCTCAAGTAAATGGACAGACACATCCCTGCATTCACACCAAAGCTTGCAGGAGACCACGACGTCCATGCTTACCTATGACAGATCTGGATGATGTAGAGGCCTACCTCCACACATTTGAAGTTGTGGCCGAGCGGGAGGGATGCGAAGAGACAGAGTTGCTGGCATTATTGCGCCCTTTCTAACTGGGAAAGCGCAACGTGCCTATTATTCGTTATCCCCCACTTCGGCCACTGATTATGCAGCAATAAAGCGGGAGGTATTGGCTCGGGTGGGGCTTTCCCCTGTGTGCGCAGGACAACGTTTCTTCAAGTGATCATACGACCCTTGTGTCCCGGTTCGAGTACAGGCAGCCCAACTCTCCAGGCTTGCCCATCTATGGCTCCTTACTGGCAACCCACTGCATTCCACGTTGCTGAGAAAGTGGTGGTAGACAAGCTGCTTCGAACTCTTCCCAGAGTACACCAGAAGGCTGTGGGGACGCAAGATCTAGAATCGCTGGGTGAGTTGGTGCAAGTAGTGGAATTAGCGGAGGCGGCTCAAGCACGGGACATTGGAGAGAGAGACGGAGGATTTCCCCGGAGGGTGCCGAGTGTAGGCCAGTAAGCAGACCAGTCATGACAGGGCCCCGTGATGAGCCCAAGCCCACCGATCCCAACCCACCAGAAGTGCGGGCGTGGCTGGCAGGTTGCATTGTGCACCATGCTTTACCCTCTGGGGCACCAGAAAGGAGAGTGAGGGTTGATGGGCGCCCAGTGAAGGCCTTATTGGATTCTGGCAGTTCGGTGAGTCTGGCCCGTCCAGATGTGGTACCAATGAAAAACGAAGGTAGAAGCGCGATTCCCATCACCTGTGTGCATTGGGACACTCAATACGTGCCAGCCCGTATGGTTACCGTTGCCACAGACCCTGGAAGCTGGAGGATAGATGTGGGGGTTGTACAGGATTTACCCGTACCCCTCCTGCTGGGTCGCGACTGGCCTGGATTCGACCGCCTGCTGTCAACCACAATGCAGTCTGCACTGATGGTTCAAGTTTTCCCTGGTGTCTGTGCGTGCAATAAGTGGACGGGCAATAAGCTCATGTTTCATCATGACGTCACAAAGAAACGGCGTCCGATTCGTTTGAAAAATGATTAGTTTAATTGACTGAGTCAACTCTTACTTTTGAGAGACAATAACTTTATATACAGTGCACTTTCAGATTTAAATCTGTGCAGGATGTTTTCATTCATTTAGAACCAAGTTACACACTACATGAAAGCTAATTTTCAAAAATACATAATAGGGGCAGTTTAATGAAACTCCTTTTTATGCAAACCCTTCCCTCTTTTGAGTTGAAGGGTGTGTAAAGACACTGCTGAAGCAGACTCCCCTTTAGTTTTTAAACAACAACAGCATGAAATCTTTTGACGAGCGCAGGTTTCTGGCCTGTGGGGTGGGTTGGGTTGGCACCTAAATGGTTTGGGGAAAAAATTATGCAAAACTACTAAGCAACTGCCATTGAGATGAGATTCAAGTTTATTGTCATTACACATGTACAAGTACAATGCAACGAAATGAAGTTTGGAGCAAGCCTCCGAGCCGCAGCTATTTAAGGCGCCTAACGACATGATGGAGAAGATGTCAATAGATGATGTAGAAAAGAACCTCAAACAAGGTATTTACAGCACAAAAGCTAAGCAAGGAAAGTCTGACATTTGGAGAAGTTTCTCAATTGTTTTGGTAGGCAAAATCATGCGGTATAACGTTATATGTATCCACATATTGCGCAGCTGGCAAATACATAGCTACTTGATCATACCTCACCAAAAACGCTCAGCACTCCCTGCAGGTCAAGTTGACTGTTTGGTGTTTTTGACAAACAATACATAGAAGTTTAGTGAGTGGAAATGGATTGTTTCTAAATGTCCGTTTGCTATTTTGTGTTCACATTACGTTCTGTTGAAGCATGTTTTCTCAGGTTTCCTTTCAGTCGGTCACGTTCGACGGAATTGGGATCTGTTTTTTGTTTCTCAATCTGTTTTCTGTTTTGCAAAGCAGTCTATTTTTATGTGCAATGTTTTTGATAAAAACGAAATTATATTTGAATGTAGCCTATTGTCTTTTTTTTTTTTTACATGCAGGCCAGGGAAACGAAACAAACAACCCCATGAATCTCTTTAATAATATCAATACAAATACGTGTTTTTTTTCCCCCTGCGGGACGGGAGAAGACACAAAATCAATGCATCTCTATTATTGTGCGGGAATAAATTCTCTGAGTTTTGCGGGTGCGGGCGGGAGTGGACATACATATTGCGGGAGCGGGCGGGAGTGTAACACATACGTTGCGGGAGCGGGCGGTAATGGTCAGAAATTCGGCGGGTGCGGGCGGGAGCGGGATGAAGAAAACAGTCCCGCGCAGGGCTCTAGTGTGTATGATGCGAGTAAGAGTCTTGAAGCTTCCTGTGTTGTGTGAGAATGTTAGCCATAACTTAAGATGTTTTCAAAGTTCAGTTCTGTGGCTTGTCCTTGAAAGGAGATATGGCCGTGCACAGGGAACGAAAGCAAGATAGCAGGACCCAGCTGTCAAGCTGACCTCCCAACCGAGAGATAGGGACAGGCTGGACGTTGGGATGAGGGAAAATATCTTAATCCATTTAGCTGATCTTCTGTAATTTTCCGGACCATAATCAATCAATCCGTTCTGATCCTCAGCGTCAGTGGCGAGCGTCCAGTTCATGAATGGACCTGGACATTTCATCCAATTTCATGGTCAGACCAGACATACTGTGTAGCAGTTCACTAGCCTGACCCCCGATGGAGCCCACTCTTCCCTGCGTCTCCGCAGTCCGGGCTGAGATGTTACGATACAGCTCCTCAATCAATGTCACTCTTTGATCTAATACCTTCAGTCGGTCACACACATCCACGAAGCACTCTTTAATTTCCACAGACAGCGGCTGGGTGAATTTACTGGCAGCTGTCTTACCAATTTTCCGATAGGTCAGGGCAATCCCAAGGCCGAGAAATAGGAACCCCACTATCATAATGCCAATTATGAATAAATCCTCAATATCCTCCACGGACAGGACTTCCAGGCACAAGACTTGCCAGCTGTTCCAGGCGTCCCGCGTGTAGCCCGCGGGGAAGGTCCCGTCCGGGCAGGTGGGTTCTCCCGGAGCACCCTTCCTCAGTGAGAAAATCTTGTCAATTGCGCTGAGAGACCAGTTAATTAATTCCATTTCAGTATTTTCTGGAGTCCAGCAAGCAGGGAGTCAAGAAAAAAAAGACAAAAAGATCAGCGCCAAAGCAGAGCGGGGAGCAGATAGAAGGTACGTCTGCTCTGTATGAGATCAGGAAGTGGAAGTGGAATTGAGATTAATGCTAGATATGCTAACTGATACATTTGCTCCATGTACAGACTTGTTTTTTAAAAACGTCTAGTAGCCTTTAGTTTACATCATAATCATGAGCATTATTTGCTAAGTATTGGCTTGTATTGGAGAGGAATATTCTCATTCTAGTGCATTTGATTTGACCAAATGAGTGAGAGCAGGATGAGTTAGAGATTTTTGGCCTGTTTTGACAGAATTTAAAAAAACTTAAATGTTAAATACATTTATCTGCAAAAAAAGTTAATTTTCTCAACAGATTATACTAGTATAGCATAGTATAGTGGCCCCAAAAAGTATTTAGAGACTTTGGAGACCACTCTTTTATACACTATATTGTCAAAATTATTGGGACACTCAGGTGTTCCAATCACTTCCATGGCCACAGGTGTATAAAATCAAGCACCTATAAACTGCTTCTACAAACATTTGTGAAAGAATGGGTCACTCTCAGGAGCTCAGTGAATTCAAGCGTGGTACCGTGATAGGTTGCCACCTGTGTAATAAGTCCATTCATGAAATTTTCTCACTACTAAATATTCCACTGTCAACTGTTAGTGGTATTATAGCAAAGTGGAAGCAATTGGGAACAACAGCACTCAGCCATGAAGTTGTAGGCCACGTAAAAATCACAGGGTGGAGTCAGTGCATGCTGAGGCGCACAGTGCGCAAAAGTCACCAACTTTGTGTGGCCTTCAGATTAGCTCAATAACAGTGTGTAGAGAGCTTCAGAGAATGGGTTTCCATGGTCAAGCAGCTGCATCCAAGCCTTACTTCACCAAGTGCAATGCAAAGTGTCGGATGCAGTGGTGTAAAGCACGCCTCCACTGGAACTCTTAATGCTTCAGCATACCAAGACATTTTGGACAGTTTCATGCTCCCAACTTTATGGGAACAGTTTGGGGATGGCCCCTTCCTGTTCCAACATGACTGTGCACCAGTGCACAAAGGAAGGTCTATAAAGACATGGATGAGCTGGTTTGGTGTGTAGGAACTTGACTGGCCTGTACAGAGTTCTCACCTCATCCCGATAGAACACCTTTGGGATGAATTAGAGCAGAGGCCTTCTCGTCTAACATCAGTGCCTGACCTCACAAATGCGCTTCTAGAAGAATGGTCAAAAATTCCCATGAACACACTCCTAAACCTTGTGGAAAGCTTTCCCAGAAGAGTTGAAGCTGTTATAGCTGCAAAGGGTGGGCCAACTCCATATTATACCTTACGAATTAAGAATGGGATGTCATTAAAGTTAATGTGCGTGTAAAGGCAGGCGTCCCAAAACTTGGCAATATAGTGTATTTTTTTATCTCATAGAAAGCAAAGTAATACTGGATTTGGTGTGTCTTAAGAGTTCAAAAGTGTCCACATACGTTTTGGACCTACTGTAGATGACTTTAAAGCTAACAGGCATATTAAAAGCCACAAATCTCCAACTTTGGTTCAATGGGAAATTTATGGGCTAAATCTCTTGTAATTACAAGATGGCGCCGCAGACGGCCGCCTCGGTATGGAGCTCTCCAGTTATTGTGCTGTTTTTGTTTGTTTGTTCTGCGTTTAGTCATTCTTTTCCAATCAGTTTCACCAAAGATGAACTACTGGACATTAGGAAACACACACCAGACAACATTTCTACAGTTTTTGATTATTCTGACGTTTTGCTCGACATTCTCGTCGGAGGGGCAGCTGTGTTTTTCAAACGCGCGGTCAGAGGTGAGGTTGTGGATTGTGTTTCTACATTAACGAAAGTTGGAATTCAGATGCAACAACGTTGATGATGATGTGCTCTCCTAATTTAGAGGTGCACTTCTTAAACTGTAAACCTTTATACTCGCCGCGGGAGTTTTAGTCGTTCATTCTCGTGAATGTTTACATCCCTCCAGGCGCGTGTGTGAGCGTGGCGCTGTAACAGCTGAAACAGAACAAAGGTACCCAGACTCTCTTTTAATCATTCTTGGGGATTTTAACAAAGCAAATCTCTCCCGTGAACTTCCAAAATACAGACAGCACGTTACATGTCCCACCAGAGACAGTAATATACTGGACCACTGTTACACCACAATAAAGAATGCATATCACTCTGTCCCACAGGCAGCTTTGGGGCTCTCTGATCACTGTGTGGTTCATCTTATACCGACCTACAGGCAGAAACTGAAATTAGCTAAACCTGTAATAAGGACTTTAAAAAGATGGACTAATGAAGCAGAGCTGGACTTACAAGCCTGCTTCGATTGCACTGATTGGACTGTTTTTGAAGCTGCTACCACTGATCTGAATAAGCTCACAGATACTGTAACATCATACATCAGTTTCTGTGAGGATACATGCATTCCTACCAGGACATTTTTATCATTCACTAATGATAAACCATGGTTTACTGGGAAACTCAAACAGCTTCATCATGCCAAAGAGGATGCTTACAGAACTGGGGATAAAATTTTGTATAACCAGGCCAGAAGCAGACTGTTAAAGGAGATCAGGGTTGCTAAAAGAGCTACTCTGAAAAGCTGAAAAAACAGTTTTCAGCAAACGACTCGGCATCAGTCTGGACAGGCTTGAGGAACATTACCAACTACAAGTCACCGTCCCCCCATTCTGTAGAGAATCAACAACTGACTGAGGATCTGAATGCATTCTACTGCAGGTTTGAAAAGCCCAGTCTCACACCACACACCCGCTCTGATCTGCACTTCACACGTTCACTATAGACTCTTTTGTCTATGGTGCTCTTAGACTCTTTTGAAGCGTCGACAATACATTTTGGTCCAAAAATAACAAAAACTAAGACTTTATTAAGCATTGTCTTCTGTTCCGGTTTTGTTTGAATCCGCGTTCACGACGCCACATTGACGCTGCTGACGTAAGACGCTGTGACGTGTTATCTGGTTATCTTTGGCGATTAGGGCATCCGGGACATGCACACTTACGTTTTACCATTTTAAAAAAAATATAGCAATACAAACAATGTAGAACAGCTTGTTTACAGCGTGCGTCTCCCTCAGACTACAAACTAAGCTCTGTCGCACCAGATAACACGTCACAGCGTCTTACGTCAGCAGCGTCACTGTGGCGTCGTGAACGCGGATTCAAACAAAATCTGAAGAGAAGACAATGCAATAAAGTCAATAAAGACAATAAAGTCTTAGTTTTTGTTATTTTTGGACCAAAATGTATTGTCAACGCTTCAAAAGAGTCTAACTAACCAAATGATGTCACATATGGACTACTTTGATGATGTTTTCATTACCTTTCTGGACGTGGACAGCAAAGTGTGCATACACTTACATTCAAAGGACTGAATCTAAAATATCTTAAACTGTGTTCTGAGGATGAACCGAGGTCTTACGGGTGTGGAACAACATTGGGGTGAGTCATTAATGGAAGAAATTTCATTTTTGGGTGAACTAACCCTTTAAGGTCTGTGTGGAGGATGTGAGCCGAGTCTTCAGGCCCAGACGGCATCTCATCTGCTTGTTTGAAAGCCTGCGCTGACCAACTGGCCCCAGTCTTCACGCATATCTTCAACAGATCATTGGAGCAGTGTGAAGTTCCCTGCTGCTTCAAACACTCCACTTTCATTCCCGTCCCCAAAAAAACTCAAAATCACTGGACTTAATGACTACAGACCTGTCGCTCTCACATCTGTGGTCATGAAGTCATTTGAAAGACTGGTTTTGGCCCACCTGAAGGACATCACTGGACCCTTGCTGGATCCTCTTCGATTTGCCTACAGAGCAAACAGGTTGCAGGATATAATGCAGTCCCATGTTGACTGCATCATCCACAGACATCTCGACAGACCTGGGTCCTGGATCCTCTTCAATTTGCAAGGATCTTATTTGTGGATTTCAGTTCGGCCTTCAATACCATCATGCCTGATCTTCTCTCAGCTAAACTGACCCAGCTCTCCATGCCATCCTCAATCTGTCAGTGGATCACCAGCTTCCTGACAGACCGGCAGCAGCTTGTGAGACTGGGGAAACTCACATCCAGGACTCTCACTACCAGCACTGGCGCCCCCCAGGGGTGTGTTCTCTCCCCACTGCTCTTCTCCCTGTACACCAATGACTGCACTTCTAAAGACCCCTCTGTGAAGCTCCTGAAATTTGCAGACGACACCACTGTCATTGGCCTCATCCAAAACGGTGATGAGTCTGCTTACAGACTGGTGGTTGAACAATTGGCTGTCTGGTGCAGTTATAACAATCTTGAGCTCAACACGCTCAAAACGGTGGAGATGATAGTAGACTTTAGAAGCAACAGCCCAGCACTCCCCCCACTCACCATCATGAACAACACTGTGGAAGCAGTGGAGTCATTCAGGTTCCTGGGCACTACCATCTCTCAGGACCTGAAGTTGGACAATCACATTGACTCCATTGTGAAAAAGGCCCAGCAGAGACTGTACTTCCTTCGTCAGCTGAGGATGTTCAACCTCCCACAGGAGCTGCTGATTCAGTTCTACTCGGCTGTCATTGAGTCTGTTTTATGCACTTGCATCCCTGTCTGGTTTGGGTCAGCTACCAAATCAGACATCAGGAGACTACAACATACAATCCGGACTGCGGAGAGGATTATTGGTGCCCCCCTGCCAACCCTCCAGGACCTGTACTCTTCCAGAGTGAGGAAGAGAGCAGGTAAAATCATCACAGACTCCACCCATCCTGGACACCTCCTGTTTGAACTGTTACCATCAGGACGGTGACTCCGATCACTGGCCACTAGAACATCTAGGCATAGGAACAGTTTCTTCCCACAGGCCATTTCCCTCTTGAACAGTTAAATACCCCCCCAAGGCATATGCAATACTCCCACTGTTTAGTGCAATATCTTCTTAACTCAGGAGATTATTTATATTTATTCATACAACTCAAATAATGTAAATATGTTCATAATCTGTAAATGTTTATTCTGACTAAACGTAACTGTGACCTTATATTTTTATACTATTTTTCATGTTTTTCATATTTCATATGTTCTTGTTGTATTTGTATTGTATTGTATTGTATATGTGCACTGGAAGCTTCAGCACCAAGAAAAATTCCTTGTGTGTGCAAGCACACTTGGCAATAAAGCTCTTTCTGATTCTGATAATAGTTTTATCAGTGTGGAGAGATGAGATCTGGAGTAAGTGCACTGATGTCTAATGGGAGAGTACTCAGTCTGGACACATGAGATCCTGATCCATTATAGTAGAATCACACAATCAGCCACTAACTGGACGTAAAGAGAACAAAAAAAATGGTAACACTTTAGAATACTGTTCCTTCATTAATTAATAACTACACAGGAACAAATGAGTAACGCAATATTAAAATTTTAGTTACTACTCAGTTGAATGTGGTTGTTCACTATTAGCTAATCAATAACAATTTTTTCATAACTCCCAGAGGACTACCAGGCCTATATACAGGTTCATAATTCACTATTAATTATACATTATGCATTATTCAAATTACAAACTCATTTATTAATGAGTTTCTTTTTAGTTAATAGTAGTTACTAGAGATGTTGATCAACAAAAAAAGAACCATTTATTGCTTAAGTAACTACTTTACTTCTGATGGAGACAGACATTGCAAGAGACTGCAGGAGGTACCACATTATTATAGAAGAAGCTTATTTTGAGGAGGCAGACAGAGGTAGATAAGAGAGATATGAATTAGATGGAAAATGCAGGGAGAGAAGGGAGGAACAGAAGAAAAAAAAACTATACTATATAGTGAAGGATCTGAGACACAGTTGGACGAGACCCCGAGGGCAGCATGGACAAGAGCTAAAGCTACAGTTTCCGACTCACATCCACAGCTCATAAATTGGCATGTCTTTTTGTTGAAGTATATTGATTCTGATATATCCTTAGTTCTGTATTTCTCTGTTTTCTCCTGCATTTCCTTCGTGCTGTTCTCAACTAGTTTCTTCCCCATTCTCTCTAATTTCCCAATTGAAATTATCTCCCATTTAACTAGTGACTTAATTTACATTAACCCAAACATACAATACATCTATTATTTATTTAAATGTATCAATAAGTTTACACATCAACTGCACTTTTCTGGCAAGCAGTTTTATATTATTCTGTAACATTTATATGGATCCAGTGTTGTCACAGCCAGTTTGTGATATGTGCAAATGCAGTTTATATTGAGATGCTTACACACAGCTGACCTGAATTTAGTGTGACTCAAATCTCTCAGAGTGACCAAAATAGTCCCCTCACTTACACTAGAATGAACATCACTCATGATAATATGCTCACATTTAAAGGGTTAGCTGTTGTGGATAGATAGAGATTATATATATATATATATATATATATATATATATATATATATATATATATATATATATATATATATATATATATATATATATATATATATATATATATATATACACTCACCTAAAGGATTATTAGGAACACCTGTTCAATTTCTCATTAATGCAATTATCTAATCAACCAATCACATGGCAGTTGCTTCAATGCATTTACGGGTGTGGTCCTGGCCAAGACAATCTCCTGAACTTCAAACTGAATGTCAGAATGGGAAAGAAAGGTGATTTAAGCAATTTTGAGCGTGGCATGGTTGTTGGTGCCAGACGGGCCGGTCTGAGTATTTCACAATCTGAGTTACTGGGATTTTCACGCACAACCATTTCTAGGGTTTACAAAGAAAGAAGGCAGTCCTTTGGGTGAAAATGCCTTGTTGATGCTAGAGGTCAGAGGAGAATGGGCCGACTGATTCAAGCTGACAGAAGAGCAACTTTGACTGAAATAACCACTCGTTACAACCGAGGTATGCAGCAAAGCATTTGTAAAGCCACAACACACACAACCTTGAGGCGGATGGGCTACAACAGCAGAAGACCCCCCCGGGTACCACTCATCTCCACTACAAATAGGAAAAAGAGGCTACAATTTGCACCAGCTCACCAAAATTGGACAGTTGAAGACTGGAAAAATGTGGCCTTTAATTAAAATTACGTTAATGATGCAGCTTCACATACTTAATGCTTTAAGTGAAGTTCACAACATCATTTCGGGAGGAGTGAACCCATCTAATCTTTCAATTAACAACGTACACAAACGCAAATTCGGGAGGCGTGAACCCATCTAATCTTTCAATCAACTGCTAAGCATATAAGCAGCCTCCTACCTCCTTCAGGCATCAGTCGTTTTGCATCCCTCCACCTCCCCATCTCCACTTACTTATATTCATGTCTACCTTTCTCTTCTTCCTAGCACTAGTAGTCCCTGGGGGGTAAATCTAAGCTTGAGTAGAAGCGGCTTCCTCGAGCCCCTCCACCGCGGACAGCAAGCCAAATACGCTTAAACCTTATCAGCTAAAAAGTATATGGGTAAACGAACTTGTGAATTGCGTAAAATTGTTTTCATCTTTAAATATATGAAAAGTATATTAGCATCATATTTTCACAATGTAACTTTTAATGCACTTTAAAATAAATATATTTTAGAAAAATATACTTAAAATGAAAGTTCTGTGTACTTTTTAAAAGTGTACTTATTTGAACATTACTTAAATATTTTTTTTAGTATATTTTAAACTGTGCTCAAATTTGTCATTGTAACAATGCACTGAAAGCACATTTTAAAAATACATATTAAATATCCTTAATTTGTAGTATATTTAAAGTTAAATTTGAGTAATGTTTAAGGTTATTTATTCATGCTTAAGTGTTAAAATTAAGCATGAATAAATGTGTTAAATATGACTAATGCATTAAAAGCCCATTTTTTATATATGCAGTGTACAAGCCCTACTGTAGTTGTGCTTTAAGTGTAAATATGTTCAATGAGTTTACACTGGCAGAGAAGAATCGTGTTACAATCGCACACTAAAATACAATGCAAGAAAATATGAGTTGAGTATTATCGGAATTCAAATGTCTCTTCAACTTGTCTGTGACCAATCAGATTGTGTTGTTCACTGCCTGCAGCCAATCAGAGGCAGAGCTGCTGTTCATCTGTCTGACACTCCCTCCCTCGTCACTCACTCACGGGAGGTTTGCAGCCTGACCTTGATGGCGACGACAAACTGCCTCGGAATAAAATGGCCTAACATTACGCGATGCTGAAAAGAACTGGAGAAAAAGTCCTGCTGTTTGGAGGTAAGACTAATGTAAACATGAATAAAAGTTGTATGAACGCTGTCTGACCTTATGTCTTGTATATTCTGTTTACAGATGCTGTTTCTTCACGAGTTTTTGCTGTCAACAGCCTCTGATGTGAAGCGACCATCATACGCAAGTGTCAAATTGAGCAGCTCATCAGAAAAGTGAATATAATGTTTAATTTATATTTGTGTATAGAGGGTCAGTGGAGTTGGTCCAATAATATATGTTGTTTTTTAATCTTCCAGTGTTCTTTTAATGAAAAACATAGTAAGATCATTTTGTTTAGTTTTGCTGAAACCATGTGAAGTTTTTGGGCTTGTCACTGTCTCTTCACAGACTTGGTAGCACATTTAAACTACTGTATTGTGTGGCATTATGTCATTCAAAGTATATTGTACAATGTATAGCTAAGTAATACATTATATTGTTATTTACGACAAAGTGTATATTTTTTGTATTTAGGGAAGGTAAAGTAAATAAATAAACCTGAAAAAATTATATATTCATAGTATCTTGTTTGTTTGTTCTGAAGACACTGGTAATTCATTTGTAATGTACTTATAACACAAATAAAATATACTTATAATACAAATAAAGCACATTTAATATAACTAATCAAGCATGAAATTAGTCCCTATACTTAAAGTGTACTAAGTACTCGACTGCTCCCTGCCGGTCAGCCGCTTCAGGGGGTCGGGAATGAGGCTCGGTTGACACCCGAGGTCAGCCTCGAGAGGCTGGTTCCATTAGTAGATTATCTCGGCGCATGGTCATGCCTTCCGAGTATTTCTACATGGGCCTTGCAGACTGTAGAGCTGGGTAACAGACTTCAGTTCGGCTCCCCACCCCCGAAGTTCAGCGGGGTGGTCTGGACTGTGGTCGGCCCAGAGCAGGTTCGAGTTATGGAACAGGAAGTACAAACCCTGTTAGCCAAGGAGGCCATAGAACATGTCCCTCTGGCAGACAGGGAGTCCGGGGTTCTACAGCCAGTACTTCATAGTTCCCAAGAAGGATGGAGCGTTGCGTCCGATAATAGATCTCAGGCTCTTGAATCGTTCTCTGAGGAGAATCAGCTTCAAGATGCTCACAATTCCAGCCATCGTGAGTCAGATCCAGTTCGAGGACTGGTTCGTCACGATAGATCTGAAGGATATTCCATATTTCCATCCTTCCATGTCACAGGAAGTTCCTGAGGTTCGCTTTCGGGGAGAAGCGTACCAATATCGGGTTCTTCCCTTCAGCCTGGCACTCTGCCCTCGCACCTTCACCAAATGTATGGATGCAGCACTGGCTCCGCTGAGACTCCAGGGCATCCGTATACTTAACTACATCGACGACTGGCTTATTCTAGCCAAGTCGCGCGAGATGGTGGTTCGGCATCAAGATGTCGTTCTGGCCCACATCAGGTGCTTGGGGCTGAGACTCAACACAAAGAAGAGCGTGTTGAAGCCCTCCCAGAGGACGACGTTCCTGGGGGTTGTATGGGACTCCACGACAATGCGGGCACAAATGTCTCCCGCGCGCATGGAATCCGTACTGGCGATGGTCTCCAAAGTGAAGCTAGGCCGCAGCCTCACTGTGAAGCAGTTCCAGAGACTGCTAGGGCTCATGGCAGCAGCGTCCAACGTTATACCTTTTGGCCTGCTGCACATGAGACCCCTACAGTGGTGGCTGAGAGCCAAGGGGTTTTCCCCGAGGGGAAATCCATTCCGTATGATCAGGGTGACGCGCAAATGCCTTCGTTCCCTCGTCATATGGAGGAAACCTTGGTTCCTGTCCCAAGGGCCAGTGCTTGGAGCATCATGTTGCCGGAAAGCCGTTTCAACAGATGCCTCCCTCACTGGCTGGGGCGCGGTCATGGAGAGGTCTGTGGGAGACCCAGCATTCTTCCTGGCACATCAACTGCCTGGAAATGCTGGTGGTCTACAAAGCTCTGAGGAGCTTTTTCCCGGACCTCCGCGGCCACCATGTCCTGATACGCTCGGACAACACTTCAGTTGTCGCGTATCTCAATCATCAGGGGGGTCTGAGGTCGTGCCCTCTTTGCAGACTGGCGCATCAGATTCTCCTGTGGTCCCAGGGGAAACTGTCATCTCTCAGAGCGATGTACGTCCCCGGGGACCAAAACCAGGGAGCAGACGTCCTGCGAGGCAGGGGCTGAGGCCCGGGGAGTGGCGACTCCACCCAGAGGTGGTGGAGGCCATGTGCGAGAGATTCGGCCCAGTGGAAGTGGACCTATTCACGTCTCAAGAGACGTCCCACTGTCTACTGTGGTTTTCTCTCAGGCATCCAGCTCCGTTAGGGCTGGACGCCATGATGCAGACGTGGCAGAGGCTGCATCTGTAAGCATTTCCCCCGATCGCTCTGCTCCCGGGAGTTTTGGAGCGGGTCCGCCGGGAGGGCATCAGCCTCTGAGGATGGATCTGCTCTCGCAGGCAGGGGGCACAATATATCACCCCCGGCCGGAGTTATGGAACCTCTGGGTCAGGCCCCTGAGGAGGCTCGGTACCTAGACTAGAGGCTGGCCTGTCTGCAGATGTGGTCGAGACCCTACTCAGCTCCAGGGCTCCTTCCACCAGGAGACTGTACAGCCTTAAGTGGAATGGGTTCTCCACTTGGTGTAGAGAGCGTGAAGTGGAGCCAGTTAACTGCCCAGTGGCTTCAGTGCTGGAGTTACTCCAAGATCGTTTCTCCGCCGGTCATACCCCGTCCACCCTGAAGGTGTATGTGGCTGCCCTTGGGGCTTTCCACGCACCTGTAGGTGATGGACCCTTGGGGAAGCACCATCTGGTTGTACAGTTCCTCCGTGGGGCTCGGAGGATGAGGCCTGCGGCTCGCTCCAGAGTCCCAACCTGGGACCTGGCGGTGGTACTTGAAGGGTTGGCTGAGGTCCCCTTCGAGCCACTGGAGTCGGCTGAGCCGAAGAACCTGACCCTTAAGGTGGCCTTTCTCCTCGCTATTACCTCTCTTAGGAGAATAGGGGATCTCCAGGCCTTCGCTGTCACGCAGACTTGCTTGGAGTTTGCCCCTGGCGGAGTTAAGGCCATCTTACACCCTAGACCGGGCTATGTACCCAAGGTGCCATCTCAGGTGGCGCGGTCTTTGGTTCTTCAGGCTTTCCATCCTCCTCCCCACCTGACGGCGGAAGAGGGGAGACTTCACCTGCTCTGCCCTGTCAGAGCCTTAAGAATTTATCTGGAGAAGTCTTCCCAGTCGAGAAGGTCAGACCAGTTGTTGGTGTGCTTTGGCTCACCCAAGAAAGGGCTGCCTGCATCTACTCAGACGATCAGTAATTGGATTGTCCAGGCTATAGCCGCGGCTTATAAGGTGCGCAATTTGCCTTCACCTATGGCCGTGAGGGCCCATTCCACCAGGAGCATGGCCTCCTCGGTGGCCCTCCTTTCTGGCGTCTCGCTTCAAGAGGTTGCGAGGCGGCCGGGTGGGCCACCCCGCACACCTTCATAAGATTTTACAGTCTGCATCTCCCGGTGACGCCTGGTGCTAGAGTGCTCGCGTCCTAAGTGTGCCTGGGTTCCAGCTTCACACTAGGACGGGTGTGATTTCGGTCTGGCCTAGTGGGTATTAACATTCCCAGAGTGTTGTCACTCGACGACGCAGTGCGAGTTCCCTTGAAGGGGAACGTCTCGGGTTATGACTGTAACCCTTGTTCCCGAAGAAGGGAACGAAACACTGCGTCTCGTCGCCACACCTATCACGGGCAGAGCGCTCGCTTCATCGCAATAGCTGTTGTGTGTATGCATCAGCGTCCCTTTGTATCTTCCGGGTATGCCATCATCTACTACGTCATGACGCAGCACCAATCAGATTGGCTTGATTTCATTCATACTTCAGACGCGCTACGCTGTGGGCGTTCCCAGAGTGTTGTCACTCGACGACGCAGTGTCTCGTTCCCTTCTCGGGGAACAAGGGTTACAGTAGTAACCCAAGACGTTTTCTTTGAATAGCATGTCCGTGGCAAAGTTTCATGTTTCACCAAGAAATAGTAAGTTATTATAACCCGAAAAAAAGAGGGTGCTTCTCAATACTGAAATGCTTCCTTGTTTCCTTGCGCCTCCATTCTCCAGCATGTGACCCAGAAACCGATCAAAGTTAGCCATCTTAAAGGACAACTCTGTTCTCTAATTAGACAGCAAGGAGGTGAAGAACGAGGAGTGAGAAATTCTCCTCCCCCTTCACATCTGTTATAATAATTGCAATTTTTGTTTTACCTTTGTTGTTTAAATAAAATCAATAAAATTTCAAATATTTCAACAGTGCATCTTTCTTTTTAATATTCTTTTTAACCAAACTTTAACAGCATAAGAGCAGATCCCTTGTGCAGAGCTGATGATACTTTGAAGTGACACTCAACTGATCAAGAATATTCCAATATACAAATAAGATTGTCTTTCCTTAATTGCATCCTTCCCTCACATCTTTAGGGGGGTGGAGCTGAGACACGAGGAAAGGAAACAATGATGCACAAATAAGAAATGAGAAGAACCCAATGTCTAATCTGCCCCAAATATCACAGAGTACTGGCCTGAAGACACCTACATGCCATAGTTAGGCTTAGCACCACCAACTGGCAACAGGAACCGACATGTTTAACACTGTGATGCACTCCTAGCATCATATTAAAATATTCCAGCAAGTGCTAAACATTCTAGCAACATGATAGACACATGGCCGTTTCTCAATACCAAGTACAGGAACTTCGGACTTGCGTCTTTGGTAGTTTGGACCTGCCAAGTTATGAAAATTAGATCAGATCAAATTTTCAAATAGGCGCTATCTTTATAAATAAACCACAGATTTGAGCTTTAAACAAGTACATTCTCGCCTCAAAAAGTTTTTTAACCACATTTTGTGATACAATAACAATATTTTAAAATTACGCAGGTTCTCTCATCCACTTGCTGGTTGGTGTGAGATGCATTCTGGGATACCTGTCTGTCTCAAGTCCGCCCAAGTCACCTCTTGATGCATCCTCTATTAAAAGGGGCGGATCAAGGACACAAGGGATTTGAACTGTACTTGGCTAGATGTAAACTTTGAATTGTAACAGTACTTGGGCCGCGACTGATGAATGTTTCACAAAAACACAAGTAGCCTACAGACAAGAATGCATATTGAGAAACGGCCACATGTTAAACCATGCTAGCAATATTTAGCTAAGTGCTTAAGTATGCTATTCACAAAATGAAACAGGAAGTTGTTGTAACTTAAACATACAATATCCAATCTGCCCTAAACTTCACATTTGATAAGAGTCCTCGCCTGATGATATCTACATGCCAATATTCAATTAAATTCATAATGCTACCTACTGGTAACAGCAATTGACATGTTTTACACAGCACTCCCCCAACATGCACCAAGGTTTTTTTTTTGTTCTTGTTCTTCTATTACTGACAGTTCACTTGCCTACAAAATGTTGGAAATGTATAGTAGTCAGGCTACTAGTTTTTGTCGTGGTATAAAAACAGCCATCAAGAATTGTGAAATTTCACTGGTAATGTAAAATACTAGTGCCATTACCTTATCTATTATTTCACATGGGTAAAAAAGCAGAAATAATCTTATTGTTGAGCCCTGCTATGGCCTATTTTAAAGGTACTGCTATAGACATGACATTTATTATAATGGGTTAATGTGAGGATTGTTTTTAATTGAAGTTCACTTAAAAATGTGGTTAAATTTTTTATAAAGCCTATTAAATGTTAAAGAATTATGGCTTTCAATTATATTGTAATGTTTTTGGCTATAATTCCTAATCTCATCCCAGAAAAAAAAAATCTATTTAATAGACATTAGTAGCAGCATTGGTATTTTTGGAAACTGGCCTTCATTCATAGCACTTAGTAAAAATATATAATATTTTTAATATTTAAAATATTACACGTGTAATTATGTTCAGCTCTGAAATAATTGTTCTTTATGACTGCAATTTGCTCGTTTTTGAAAATCCTTATCCACTTATAATGAACAATTAGAAAAGTCATGGAAATTCATTAGTCAAATGGTTTAGACTACTCTTAACACATACACATAAATGCAGAGTAGTACAAATCTAGAATAGTATCTGTGACTATGTACCCCACTCCTGAACCAATTTTCCATCAAATACATATATAGACAATCTAGCATTCAAACAACCATGAAAGCACAATAGTGACATTGCACAAAGCACAGTTGTCACAAGTACAGATTCAACATGTATTTTCTACCTTCCTACACCCCTCTCACACACTGCTGCTCTGTTGGGCTTCTGTAGGGTTTGCGGGCATGGCACAGGACTATAAATATTAATGATAAACACTTCCAGCATGCTTATATTGTTGTGATATTTGTTTGAAGAAGATCGTTTGCATGCATTTCTCTCACAGAGAATAAAAAGAGTTGTGGGAACTACATGCGACCCACCCTCAGCCATCTCCTCACCTGAGCCATGTCTTCAGTGAATGCTCGCCAGACTCCTAGTTCTTGACATGGCACTGCTCATCAGTCATTATTTTCGGACATCTTGAACACACACTCCAGGACATGAGACACAATCTGCCGTGCCTCACTAGAAAAAACATGATCCCCTGTATGTCTCCTCTCCGTCTCTATTTCTCACTCTTCTTTTCTGTAGCAGTAGTCACTGATGTCTAGGAAACCACAGATCTCCCCTCCACCTCACTTGTTTCTCCTCCTGCCTGCTGTTACTTATTCACGAGAGGTGCACAATCCTCCCGTCCTTCTGGGTTCATGGAGAGACCGTTTACCCTTGCATTCACTGCATGTAAGCTGGGCTCATCTCTCTGCCTGCCTCTCCCTCCTCGGTGTCCCCTCCTTCCCACTTTCCCCTTAACCACCCCTCCCCCTGCCTTCCTCATATCCTCTGCCTCTACACACACACACACACACACACACACACACACACACACACACACACACACAAACAAACAAACAGGGAATTAAAGGCTGTGAACAGGGGATCAGAAGGATAGTAAGGAGAGAGGTCATGTGACTCCAGATAGTAATGTGTGCTGGTTCTTCCAGCAGCTGTCACACCCATTCCTCCATGGAGGGATTTGTCACCATTGACAACCAATCTTATTGGGCTGCCACCAGCCAATCCTGTCCTTTGACTGTCTAAGGACCATGGGAAATGTAGTGTTTTAGGTTTTTATTTTTTGACAACACATTTGTATTTATTTATTTTTTTAAACATGTATCCATTATTACAAACTGGCATAAATCCACACTCACACATACATATAGAGCAGGCACAGGCTCTCAAGACATCCTCTAGCATTTCCCTCAAACTGTATTGTGGGAAAATCCCAACTCTCAAGAACAGGAAGCTCACTCCTGGTGTGGCCCATCCCTCAGATTCCTGTAACTTTTTTCTGAATTGCAATAGTATTTCCCCCTTTTCTCTGGACAATGCAATACCCTGTTAACCTCCCTCATACCTCATTGTAACATTTTATCTTAAACCAACCTTTTGTTAATGAGACCTTTCTAAAGAAGCAATGACATCAACTTATCATATTTGTCAAGTCACCTTATATAGCGCTTTTTACATTGCAGATTGTTTCATAGATCCAAAAAATTGAAAATGTTCTTTGTGTATGCCAAGTTAAAGAGATGTGTTTTAGTCTAGTGTGTAGTCTAGTCTATTCTGAGGTTGTCTGCTTCTCGAACAATGCTAGGAAGACTGTTCCAAAGTTTAGGTGTCTAAATAGGGAAAGGATCTACCACCTGCAGTTGATTTTTATATTCTAGGTATTATTAATGTTCATCTGGGGGCGCTGTTGAGAAATGGAGGAGTGAGACGTGTTTTGCATTGCGCCGGTAACTTTTCTTTTATTAATACACTAAACACCTGTATATCCACCTAAAACTGCTTTGGAGTGACATAACAAAACATAAGCAAGCGGGAAACTAAACTTAAAAGGAGAAAACAATGTAAAAAAATGGAAAATCCAAAAAGAACGACCAACAAGAATCAGGCCTTGATCAACCCTCGGGCTTAACTGAGGTGGTTGACCTGAGTGAGGAGGCAGACCTACCAAACCGGGCTGTGCTGGCCGCTATTTTGGCACTGCAAAGTGAAATTACACAGATTAAAGATGACATATGCGCCACTATCGATGTCCGTATTCAGACGGTGTACACCGTGCTGAGAGGCGAATCTGCTACAGCTAAAGAAGAACTGCAGACTTCCATTACGGCCCTGGAGAAAACCGAGACCTCGCATGCTAACACTATTGGAGAGATAGAGAAGTCCGCCTCGCACCAGTCGGACGATGTCACTGCACTTCAACGTCAAGTCACCCGTCTGAGTTCTGAAGTAGAAAAACTAACTGAGAAATGCGAAGACCTAGAAGGGCGCTCGAGGAGACACAACATCCGGGTCATCGGGGTCCCTGAGGGGACCGAGGGACCTAGGCCGAGAGACTTTATCGCCGGGTTGTTGCAAGAGGTGCTATCCCTGGATGAGAAGCCTCTCATTTATAGAACCCACCGGACCCTCCGAAGACGGCCCGAACCTCATGAGCCACCTAGACCATTTGTACTACACTGTTTCCTGGAGGGTTGGCAGGGAGGCACAAATAATCCTTTCTGCAGTCCGGATTGTGCGTTGTAGTCTTCTGATGTCAGATTTGGTAGCAGAACCAAACCAGACAGTGATGGAAGTGCATAAAACAGACTCAATGACAGCCGAGTAGAACTGAATCAGCAGCTCCTGTGGGAGGTTGAACTTCCTCAGCTGATGAAGGAAGTACAGTCTCTGCTGGGCCTTTTTCACAATGGAGTCAATGTGATTGTCCCACTTCAGGTCCTGAGAGATGGTAGTGCCCAGGAACCTGAATGACTCATGATGGTGAGTGGGGGAGAGCTGGGGTGTTCCTCCTGAAGTCCACTATCATCTCCACCGTTTTGAGCGTGTTGAGCTCAAGATTGTTATAACTGCACCAGACAGCCAGCTGTTCAACCTCCAGTCTGTAAGCAGACTCATCACCGTTTTGGATGAGGCCGATGACAGTGGTGTCGTCTGCAAATTTCAGGAGCTTCACAGAGGGGTCTTTAGAAGTGCAGTCATTGGTGTACAGGGAGAAGAGCAGCGGGGAGAGAACACACCCCTGGGGGGCGCCAGTGCTGGTAGTGAGAGTCCTGGATGTGAGTTTCCCCAGTCTCACGAGCTGCTGCCGGTCTGTCAGGAAGCTGGTGATCCACTGACAGATTGAGGATGGCATGGAGAGCTGGGTCAGTTTAGCTGAGAGAAGATCAGGCATGATGGTATTGAAGGCCGAACTGAAGTCCACAAATAAGATCCTTGCATAAGTCCCAGGTTTGTCGAGATGTTGCAGGATATAATGCAGTCCCATGTTGACTGCATCATCCACAGACCTGTTTGCTCTGTAGGCAAATTGAAGAGGATCCAGCAAGGGTCCAGTGATGTCCTTCAGGTGGGCCAGAACCAGTCTTTCAAACAACTTCATGACCACAGACGTGAGAGCGACCGGTCTGTAGTCATTAAGTCCAGTGATTTTGTTTTTTTTGGGGACGGGGATGATAGTGGAGCGTTTGAAGCAGCAGGGAACTTCACACTGCTCCAATGATCTGTTGAAGATCTGTGTGAAGACTGGGGCCAGTTGGTCAGTGCAGGCTTTCTAGCAGGCAGATGAGATGCCGTCTGGGCCTGAAGCTTTCCTAGTCTTCTTTTTTTGAAGACTCGGCTTACATCCTCCACACAGACCTTAAGCTCGGATTGGATGACAGGAGGGGGGAGGAGAGGGGGTGCAGGAGGTGATGGGTGACGTGTGAAGTGCAGATCAGAGCAGGTGTGTGGTGTAAGACTGGGCTTTTCAAACCTGCAGTAGAATGCATTCAGATCCTCAGCCAGTTGTTGATTCTCTACAGAACGGGGGGATGGTGACTTTTAGTTTGTAATGTTCCTCAAGCCTGTCCAAACTGAAGCCGGGTCGTTTGCTGAAAACTGGTTTCTCAGCTTTTCAAGGTAGCTTCTTTTAGCAACCCTGATCTCTTTTGTCAGTCTGACAAAGTAACTTAAGTTATTGGTTTGTTTGTACTTCCTTAAGAAGGCTCGCGCCATATTCACTTCGAATTGGCTAGAGTAGTTTTGTTTTCTTTTGTTAATACGGGGACTGAGCTGACCTTGATAACGGTTATGGGGCGGATTGGGGTAGAGGAGAGGGGAGGGATAGGAAGACCATTCACTCAAATCCCACATATTCACAACTATACTGCTACGGATACTGTACTGATCACAGATTTAGGATGTATGATAGTTTAAACAATCACAACAAAGGGATGAAAGGTCTCACATTTTCCAGCTGGAATGTACGCGGAGTAAATAACCCAGTCAAGAGAGGTAAAGTTCTGACCCACCTAAAGTCCCTGACCTCAGACTTTATGTTCCTACAGGAAATTCACTTGAAGAGTGGCTCGCATGGCAGGTTAAAAGCAAATTGGATAGGGGAAGTTTACCACTCAAACTTTTCATCCAAAGCAAGAAGTGCGTCCATTCTACTGAGAAAAGGTGTGCCCTTTTTACAGAAAAAAACAATCACTGACAAAGAGGGCCGCTATATTATAGTGATTGGTGAAATCCACAACATTTCGCTCTCTCTAGTAAATATATATGCTCCCAACATAGATAACCCCATATTCTTTCAGAAGGTCTTTTCACTGATACCAGACATCTAACAAACACACTTGATAATAAGGGGTGACTTTATTACTGTCCTCGATACATATCTTGATAGGTCCTCCACGAAGAGACTCCCAAGAAACGGCTCTAGTGAATTTTTAAATACGTTCATTAATAACACGAATGTACTCGATATATGGAGAGCGATGAACCCTTCAGGTAGAGACTACTCATTTTATTCACCTGTACACAACTCCTACAGTAGTATAGACTTCTTCCTGGTGGACGGCAAACTCATACCGTCCACATTGAATGCTAAATATCACCGCATTGTGATTTCAGATCACAGCCCACTCACCTTTTCGGTGTGTTTAGATCATGTAGTTAAAGGGATAGTTCACCCAAAAATGAAAATTCTGTCATCATTTACTCACCCTCATGATGTTCCAAACCTGTATGAGTTATTGTATTGTATTGTTATTGTTCTGCTGAACACAAAAGAAGATATTTGGAAGAATGTTTGTAACAAAGCAGATAGAGCAACCATTGACTATCATAGTATTTTTCCCCTACTATGGTAGTCAATGGTTGCTCTATCTGCTTGGTTACAAACATTCTTCCAAATATCTTCCTTTGTGTTCAGCAGAACAACGAAATGTATACAGGTTTGGAACAACTTGATGGTGAGTAAATGATGACAGAATTTTCATTTTTGGGTGAACTATTCCTTTAAGCCACACGCCTCTTGGAAATTTAACTCGCATTTACTCACTGAAAATACATTTTGTGAATATTTGAAAGACCAGATTTCTTTATACTTTGAAGTAAACGACAACCCTGATACCTCTCACTCCATCCTCTGGGAAGCATTCAAGGCTTACATAAGAGGCTATATCATCTCGTTTGAAGCTTCTAGGCGAAAAGTAAATAAGACCTAATTAAAAGAGTTAGAAGATCAAATTAAATTACTTGACATAGAAAATGTACAATCCCCCTCTATTATATTGCACTCGAAAATAGCAACACTTAAGTATGAATATAACAAAATTATCTCTGCAAAACTAAGTAAAGCATTCCTCTATACTAGGCAAAAATATTTTGAATTTGGTGACAAACCACACAAACTACTAGCTAGACAACTCAGAAAACTGGAAAGCGACAGAACGATACACAAGATAAAAGCCCACAATAATACAATACTTACAAAGCCTAAAGATATCAATGACAGGTTTCTTGAATTTTATATGGATTTGTATACCTCAAAGACCACTTCAGACTCTGTAACTATTAACGCATTTTTAGACAAATGTGAGCTTCCCAGACTGAGTGAAGAAGATTGTAAGTCTTTGAATTCTGACCTCACAATTGCAGAGGTTTGGAGCGCCATTGCCTCCCTAAAGAGTAATAAGACACCCGGTCCTGATAGCCTGGTTAAAACTAGACCATTCTCAGTAGTAACTGAGTTATGGTCTGGCAAAGCTTCATAGACAAATCATTTCCAAAGGGGCGTCACCAACGGGTGTCGCTCAAATGCCTCTGGGTGCAATTGGATAGACCTAAAACCAATCAGAGCGATGAAGGAGATGACGTATGCAGAGCGACGGACTCTGGCCGTCTGTCAATATGCGTTCTTGTCTGTACTTGTGTTCTTAAATAGGAAATGTCCCCGGTTTCAATTTCAGAAATCTGGTCACCTTACCTAAACCACATATTAATGTTTAATTATTTTTAAAATGTAAACGAAAAGAGGCAGGGTGTTTTATACTTCGTTTTATTATAAATATATAAGATAATCAATGTAGGCCTAACTACACGTTGCCTGAACCACATTTGTGTGACTAATATGTTTACGTTTTTTTAATGAAATGAGGCAGTGGTATTTTATGACATATTTCGTACGCGACCTTCTGACTTGCGTCCGTGACTTAACAAGTTTGACTCCGGAGAACGAACTCCCGAGGACGGGAGGACACTAGTCCGGTACTCTGCAAATGGATAAGCAGCGTTCTTGACAGTATCACTCAGTATATATTTGTATATTTTAGGCTACAATAAAACTAAATAATTATATTTTAAATATTAAACATATTATAGCCACACAAATGTAGTGCAGGCAATGCATATTATCTTCAATGCATGTATATAACAAAACGAAATATTAAAAAAAACCGGCCTCTTTTCGTTTACATTAAAAAATAAAAACATGTAATATGTGTGCATAATATAGGCTATGATTATCACTGTAATAAAATGAGATATGACATAAAACAAAACCCAGTCTCTTTTTGTTAAATGTTGGTTTAATGCGTGATCAATATCCATTATAAAAGTATAAGTAAAAGGTATAAGAAGCTATACAATACATAAAGCAATTCAGTCAAAGAAAGTCATCGCTAGGAGACTACAACGGTAAAGTTTAATAGCTTACAAATATAAAGTTATGAAACTTCACTTTCCCCTCAGACAAAACAATCTATGAGGGAACAAATTATAGATTAATGAGAGCAAAGATCAGCCGTTAGATATACACAAGACGAATCATATCTTCACATCAGAGCCAGCGGCAGGCGGCAGAAGGACTGGCCGAGGGAAGGCGCCTCTCGGTGGGGTTGAACGATTGAGCGCCGCTGATGCACTGGAGCTCACAACTCCGAAAATGGCAGATCAAATTTTCAAAAAGGCGCTCTCTTTATAAATAAACCACATATTTGAGCTTTAAACAACTACATTCTTGCCTGAAAAGGACTTAAAACTATATTTTGTGAAACATTAACACTACCAGAGGGCTCTCGCTAAGACAAGCAAGCTGGTATATCAGACTTTTGCCGAATCCAGTCGGTAAGACAGCGATAACATCTTTTTTAGATATGAAGGCTTCGAGTGTTGTTCTTTGCTCGGGTTTTAACGGAAAGGAAAAGTTTGAATCGCTTAAAACAGCCGCGATAGCTTATTTCGAACAAGTGATGTTCCACGGCTGCATCCATCTTTGTAGTGTACAGAATCTGATTCACCGTCGCTGCGCTGTCGTCATTGTGTAAAGCCCGCACCAACGTTTCTGATTGGTGCCTCGATTTCGAGGGATTAGAAATGGGTTTGAATGGGCTCTTTGCCAGACTACTTGCAGAGCAAATCTAAATTTGCCGGAAGTTGTCTGGGTTTTCCCAGGCTACGGTCCTGATGGACTTCCAGGGGAATTATACAAAACATTCAGTGAAAATCGATCCCCTTTACCTGTTGAAATTATATGAACATGCCCAGATACAGGGTAATTTACCCCCCACCATAACTGAGGCTGTGATCACATTAATTCACAAAAAAGGGAAGGACTCACAGGAAGTAGGCGCTTATCGACCTATCTCCCTCCTTAATGTCGATGGGAAATTATTTGCCAAGATACTGGCTAACAGGCTGAATCCTCTATTGGGAAAGCTAGTTCATATGGACCAGACGGGTTTCATACCAAATAGGAGTGCTTCTTTCAATCTTAGATGTCTTTTCAATATTATATATACAAAGAGAGGTCCACCTACTGATCTTGTCATACTTGCACTTGACGCCGAGAAGGCATTTGACCAAATTGAGTGGTGTTACTTATTTGAAGTTCTTAATAGGTTCAATTTCGGAAAAAAGTTCCTGTCACCAATTAAACTCATTTACAAGAATCCCACAGCTCAAATCCTAACAAACCGGACAATATCCTCCCCGTTTAGCTTACATAGAGGGACGAGGCAGGGATGTCCACTATCCCCTTTAATTTTTTAACTGATAAAATATTTAACTGATATATGTATTGACTTAACACACCTAGATCACTTTCCATTTGCAGTCTCTCCAGAAAAATTTACCTATTTGGGGATAGAAGTGACAAAGCAGTATTCATCTCTATTCCAGGCAAACTTCCCACCTCTAATAGAGTGATTACAGACTAGATTATAATTCTGGGACACGCTTCCAATTTTTTTAATTGGGAAAACTAATGCTATAAAGATGATTTTCCTCCCGCAATTATTATACCTATTTCAAATCATCCCAATATTTCTAAAAAAAATAATTTTTTAAACACCTAGATTCTTTAATAGTTCCTTTTCTGTGGGGACACAAGGTTCACAGAATAGGTAAAAAAACATCTCTGTAGGCCAAAGCCAAAGGGGGATTGGCACTCCCAGAGTTTTTGCTATATTACTGGGCCTCAGCGATTAAGATGTTTACCTTTTGGTTGGACACATCAATACCAATGTCTGATTGGCTAATGCTGGAGCGGGAAGACTGCCACCCGTATTCTATGGCCGCGGTCCTACTAGCTCCGGCTACAGTTAATAAGTCCCTGTATAATAACAATACCATCATACATAGCATGAACAAATCAAGACCTCCTTTACCAATCTCTCTTCTGTTACCCATCTCTAGAAATCCCACATAGCATATACCCAGAGGTGTCACCTGTGTGATAAGTGCCACTCTTCCGTAGCAACACTTCTCCATAGTTTTGCTCTATGCCCAAGGGTACAAATATTCTGGATTGATATATGCAACATTATGTCTGAGGTCATAAATACTTCAATCAAACCTGAACCCCAGTCCATCATTCTTGAAATATCGGAGACCTTCAGGAAACTAAGTGTGTCACAGCAGCGTTTTCTCTCTTATTGTTTCATAATAGCAAAGAGACTAATCCTCATCCTATGGAAGAGCACAACTGTACCTACCTCTAAGATGTGGTTAGAGGATTTAACTAGCACACTTCATTTAGAAAGGATAAGGTATACGCTGAGAAACAAACTCAACTTATTCAATAAAACCCCTCATATCATACCTAAAAACTACAAAATCCAGTACAACAGTCCGCATCCTAGCACACGATATATGACAATTGAGTGAAGGTCTATTAGGAAGGGTGGGTGGGGTGGGGTGGGGTGGGGTGGTGGATTGTGGTCAGCCTGATGGTGTTCTTCCATCGTTTTTTGAATTGCTGTTACTTTCCTTGTTTTGATGTTTTACCACTTTAAGTTTACTGTTTATTAGATTTATTATTTATTTATTTCTTATCTATTTAGTATTATTATTTTTATTATTATTATTATAAAAAAATGTTTTTTTATTATAAAAAATTATCAGAATATGCAAGTGAATTGTATGTTTAATTGTATGCTTTAATAAAAAGACGTTTGAGAAGATTAATGTTCATCTAGCTCAGAGAGCATGGTTTTAGGAACGCCAGGGTCATGGGTTCAGTTCTCAGGGAATGCATGAACTGATAAAATGTATATCCTAATTGCAATGTAATTTACTTAATGTAACAGCGTCTACCAAATGAATGAAGGTTAATCTAATTTTGAACCTTTTCAGCTTTTGATGGACACAATTACCATCTACTGGCTAGATGCAGAAATTAATGGGGGATGTAAGTTAGACCAGGGATTTTCAATCTTTTAGTTGCCACGGACCCCCAAATATGTTCATCCCTGTGTGAGGGATCCCCATCCTAAAATGTATAAGGCATTTGTCTTTTAATTCATCATTCAATCAGCAGCCAGGAGCAAGTGCTGATCGGCCACACCTATGCTTCATTAAAGGGGTACTTCTGGGCTGGGAAGATGAATGTGTATTTAAACTGGGTCATTTATGTAGTAGAAATGTGAAATTATTTTAGAATTTGGTGCCTTCTAGACTGAGAAAAGACAATGTATTTGTCTCATGTGGATGAAAGACAACAACTCCCAGAATGCACTTGCTTTGCTGCTCAACGAGGCCACTCCCAAAGCCACAGCTACTGGTTAACACTTGCCCAACATGACACCGCCCCCACCATTGTTTTGATTTTCATAGTAATAAAATGAATTTGAAACACTCTGTTGAAACACTCTGCACCGCAGCGCTCCGTTATGAATGCCCGAGCTGAGCGGCCTGGCGCATTTACATTCTGTGAGTGAGATCCCACCCCTATGGCCGGGTTGAAAACATGCGGAACTAGCTCCTTCCACTGGCTGTAGTCTCTAGCCTCTGGCCAAAAAATCCTCAGATGACGCAAAATGACGATATTTGCGCCATCGGAGGATTTTTTCCAGAAATAAAATTCCTAATTCTCTCTTCTCAGGGGGACACGAGGGGGGAAAGTACAATAATTCAAATATACTACCGGGTTTCTACTGATACAAAGCTTAATGCTAATCGCTGAAGTAACCCTTTAAGGAGAGAATATGAGAAGGAAAGGGTGAGCTAGTTCTCCACTGCAGGAAATAAATGCAAATAGTGTGTTCTCTTTGGCTGTTTCTCAATTCCAAGAACGCAAAGAACGGACTTGCTTCTCATGGAGACTAGTCTTGCCAGAATTTACTGCCGTTTACTGTCAGTGAATCATGGTGTGGCGCTGGCCGATTATATAGGCAATTTTTTATTTTTTCAAGAAAAAAAATAATTACAATAGCGCAAACATGCAACTCCTAGAAATCTATAATATTTCCAACAATGTACATATTAAACAAGTAAAATATTTTTTTGCCCAATCATAGGACAAAAATGGAAAGAATGCGGGGAAAAAAACAATAGCAACCAGATATTAATCATGGTACATGAAAGATCTCATCATATTTCTTCAGAAAAGTACATTTTTCATTATCAGTTATTCTTATGTGAAGTAGAATATTTAATCAAATCACTAAGAAAACTTTAAAAGTAGAATTTTTTTTAAGGAACCTTTTTTTTGTGAAAAAACTTTGCCACAAGGATAAGGAAGTTAACAATAGATTCTAAAGATTTGTTTGGGTTTTCAAAACGACAAATTACATCCTTAATGCGAAGATTATATTGGTAAATTATATTAGTTCATATTAACTTTAGAAAAACAATTAGAGCGCAAATCATTCAAGAAAATTGGTGATACATTACAAGAGAAAAAAATGACAGATGTAATTTTCATTCTTACAGAAGGTGCATATATAACTGCTATATCACATCATTTGGACAAAAGTACATTACTGTCACGGTTCATGGGTTCACGGACTCGCCCCCGTGTGTTTGTTGTGAGGCGGGGTTGAGTTGAGCGCTGATCATTATCAGCATCTTCTGTTCCTCGTTAGCGCTCTATTTGTGTGTGTTTGCGTGTCCTGTTTGTCAGTTTGTTACAGACGCTGTCCAGGTTGGTCTCTGTCCTCTGTTCTCCGTCTTCCAGGACGGTGGTTTCCAGGAGTTCTGAGTTCCCTTTCGAAAGGGAACTCGCGCTGCGTCAGCTTGACGCTACGGGGAACGCCTCCAGCGTGACAGGTGTCTGAACTACTATCGAATCACGGCAATCGCATTGACCGGCGACAGCCTATGATGTCATCAAGGTGCGACCAGGAAGTATAAAAGGGCGCCTTGCTAAACTTGACACCACTTCTTCGTCTTCAGGGACTGTTTTGTCTGAATTGCTTCGAGTTAAGGTAATCCAAATTCATTATTGTATACACACAAGCTGTGTGTTTCTGCCTGGGATCAAGAGCATGCACAGTCAGCTCTTATCGAGTTGTCTGTTTGTTTGTTTAATGTGAGCGTTTGTCAATCTGAGATCGCTCTGCTCTCGTCTGATTCTCTTCCTGAGGGAAGAGGGTTTGGCATCCGAGACTGATGATGCGGTCCCCGTTCATGCCGAGGCTGAGCGCGGACGCACGTCATGGTTTCCTGGATAGAGCTCGCTGAATCGTCACGGGAAGGCATTCTTCCCTTTGACGATCTGGCGGCTGACGAGACTTGTTTCCAAGTGCTCTAGGGATGGCTGTGAGAAGGAAGATTAATCTTCTCAGCCATCCCGACTGTGTATGCTGAGCCGTTGAATGTTATGAAACGCGCTGCAGGTGGGCTGCGGCCGCTGTGTTGTTGCGTTAGAGGAGAGATCGCTCATGTTGGAATAAACGATCGATCTCTCCCCAGCCATAATCATTGGCTCAGTTGGGCTTTCATTCCTTCCTGATCTTCCTAATTAGATCGAGAGGGCATGGAATTACCTATGTTCGGTTCATGTTCACTGATATCAGCGGTATGACATCAGCAGTATGCCGCTGGTGTCGGGAGGATGGTAGAATATGGGTATGTGTCGTTGCCTCCGATTAATGGGATGTTTCAACCCTGCCACTTAACGCTCCAACCCTGCCACTTAAAAACGATGTGTCATTTTAATGGCAGGGCATACACAGCAGCGGGTCAGCCCGGTGCTACTTCTTACACCATGGCGGTGTTTCATGTGCACCAGGCCGGTTTGCTGAGGGATCTCGATCAGGGAAGGTTTTTCCTGATGCGGTGGTTGCGCAACAGGCGGAGTCTGGGCCTGAGGGCCAGCATCGCCGAGGAATAGCGAACATTTGGCAGCGTCTGAGGACCTGCATGCCACTGAGATCCGGGTCCCAGGCAGGCGGGAGGTGTCACGGTCCGAGGACCGGAGACAGGGCCCAATGGCCAGCATTGCCTCTCGTGCGCCCCCACAGTCGGGGGTGGGGCACAGAGAGGCGGACTCCCGGGAGAAGTAGGAGCTGTGTATCACAAAACGCAGTCAGCGTTCATGATGGATCTCCTCCCTGAGGGTGAGATGAGAAATTACATTGACCCTCACTCCTCTTCTTCATCATCTCCCCAGGCGCTTCTTACATCCGGCCTAGGTGGGTCCACGATGATGTGCTAGGGCCCGCCTGGCTGGTTTGTGAGTGCGCCCCCTCAGGCCCGTGGTAGTGGTACACCTAAGCATACATGTGAATTAAGCTTGTGGGTGGATATCATGGCGCGCCGCAGGCGAGCGGGTAAGTCCCCTATAAGAGGGAAAAATATTATATATTTTCTGACTTATGCTCCCTGTAGAGGGCTTCGGGGGTCGCTGTGGATCGTTGGATATTTCCTAGGGCCTGTAGTTCCCCTGTTAGGTTGGCTAGAACGATAAAAAATTATTTACCAGTTACTTAAGCTTGGTATAAGTGAGAAGCTAGTATTGCTAGTGGAAGCCAGCAAACACTATATATGGTACACGCTGTGAGAGCTGTACAGCCCTTTTTATTCCCAGACCTAAAAAGCTAAGATGCGCTAGAATTAGCGCTGGGAATGCCACTCATTTCCTGCGGGTGTGTAGCGGTTATATATGAAGAAAAAAGAAAAAAAAAAGGGATTTTTTGTGTTAAGGGAAGGCTAGGCATTTTTTCCTCCTAGTATTAAGCTGCTAACTGGTAGCCGCCTCAGGGTAAGGCGGTCTGTATCTTCTCTCAGTGTAAATTTCTGAAGAATACAGGATCAGACCATGCTAGAACTACAGTTAGATCTAGAGCCAGATCTATTTAACGACTGGCACTTCTACCCGAGTGCCCCTTTTGCATGGTGCAATAGTAGCGGCCCTTTTATGGACCTCGGGTACAGATCTAGATTGGCCTAGGCTTTCTAGGGATTACGGAGATGCACGCCAAGAAGCGTCTGCACTCCCGGTAGCTGTTCCTTTTTGGAATCTAGCTTTATTATTGTCCCTAATGTAGCCTCCTCTTGTGTAGAGTAGTCCGGCCAAGGCCCGCCCCCTTACCTGCGTTCTGGGGCTTTTTCTAGTAATGCAGGTTGGTGCTGTGCAGAATTGATAGCGACTTAGCCAGTAGTCGTGGGGCAGGGTTGAGGCGTTTTTCATGCAGATACGAAAATTCCGTATGCATAGCTCAGCCCGGCTTTCCAGAGCTAGTTTCTAGAGGCCGCCAGTTTTTTGGCAGGCGCTGGCCCTTCCTGTATATGCCCTGGCCAGTTGATAGTACTCCCCTGACAAGGCAGGGTAGATTTGAGTACCTCCACTCCTAGCTCTGTATCATTCTGCCTCACCCATGGCTCGGGTTGAGCAGCACTTTGCAACCCTTTGTTTATGTTGGTTTGGTCGTGAGCTCCCTTGTAGCCAGAGCATTGCCATGGCTGACGCCCTTGCATGGTATGGTAGGCCGCTATTAAAGCTAGGACCTCCATGAGGTGGGTGGCGTATGTGGTACTCCCCCCGCTTAGGGGGTACAGGGCGTTTGGTTTGCCGAGTACCCTGCTATGGACAATGTGATTAGGTTCCAGTGCTTGTAGGCGCTGCCGATAAGACTGCACCATTATACAGTTGGCTCCAGAAGGAATTGGAGGCCTCCAGGATGGGTCACCCAGCTAGGCTGGGATGGATTGTAGGACCAGCTGGCTGTGAGTAGCCAGCTGGGGCAGTCTTGGCAGTAGACTCCAGTTCAGGTAGTAGGCCTCAGACAGGCCTCCTTGCGAGTGAGTCCCGACGGTTGGGGAGGTTGGCAATTTATTAGCTGCAACCTGGAAAATAGGTAGTCAGCCTTGGTAGGCCTCTGCAAAGTTCGGCCCCATGTGTATTGCGGTATATATTGCTCCCCAACGATGTCGGCTTCAAGTAGCAGAATTTCCCAACTAATAACCCTAGTTAGCAGTTGGATGTTAATTTTTGTCAGCCAGCAGAGAAGCTACTGTCAGCCCAAGGTTATAACAGCATAACAGTTTTTCACTCTTGCCACCAGGAAGCCGTCCCTGCAGGCCTGCTGTGAGGTGGTAGGCCCCATCGGGCCTCCCTGAAGGCAGGCTCCCTTTCGCCAGTCGCTGTCAGCTAGCATGGGCTGCTAAGCTGTTGATGGGTGGTAGGCCGCACCAGGCCTCCCTGAAGACTCGGCATGAGGTAGCAGGCCTCACCAGGCCTCCCTTGAGGGCGCAGGCTGGGGCTCAGTCACGTGGTGGGTTGTGATGAACCATTGGCAGGTAGTAGGCCTCACCAGGCCTCCCTGAAGGAGCGCTCCTGTTTGCCAGTCGCCGTGTCAGCTAGCATAGGATCTGCTAGGCTGCTGCTGGGTGGTAGGCCGTACTAGGCCTCCCTGAAGACTGGTCGCAAGGTAGTAGGCCTCGCCAGGCCTCCCTGAAGGAGGACTCCTGTTTGCCAGTCGCCGTGCCAGCTAGCACACAAACTGCTAGGCTGCTGCTGGGTAGTAGGCCGCACTAGGCCTCCCTGAAGACTGGTCGTAAGGTAGCAGGCCCCGCCGGGCCTCCCTGAAGGAGGGCTCCTGTTTGCCAGTCGCCGTGCCAGCTAGCACACAAATTGCTAGGCTGCTGCTGGGTAGTAGGCCGCACTAGGCCTCCCTGTAGACTGATTGTAAGGCTGGGCCTCTCTGAGGGCCCGTTATCAAGTTGTAGGCCTTACTAGGCCTATCCAACTCTTAGCATAAGGTAGTAGGCCTCACCAGGCCTCCCCGAGGGCATGTTTCTGGGCTCCTTGACCATCAAAATGAGAAACCGTTAGCATGAGTCGCCTGCAGGTAGTAGACTGGGCCTCCCTGCAGGCCCGCTATCAGGTAGTCTCCCTTGAGGGCGAGTTCCTGAGTTAGGATGCTCGGGTAACTAGCAATGCTTGCTGTCAGGTAGTAGGCCTCTACAGGCCTCCCTAAAAAGCCTGTTATCGGGTGGTAGGCCTCAACAGGCCTCCCCAAGGGTGAGTTCCCGAGTCAGAGGTGCTCGGGCAGCTGGCTTAGTTTGCTACCAGACGGTAGGCCTAAGCACTAAACCTCCCCTAAGGCTCGCTAAACAGGCCCTAAGGGCTTGCTATCAGGTAGTAGGCCTCACAAGGCCTCCCTGAGGATGAGTTCCTGAGTCAGACGCTCAGGCAGTTAGCAAAGCTTGCTATCAGGTAGTAGGCCTCACAAGGCCTCCCTGAGGGTTACTTCCCGAGTCAGGATGCTCGGTTAACTGTTGTAGCTTGACTATCAGGTAGTAGGCCTCCATTAGGCCTCCCTGAGAAAACGAGTTTCCGTCTTTCAGCTACCTTGACAGTCGGCTTCAACTGCGATCAGGTAGTAGGCCTAACAAGGCCTCCCTGAGGGTTACTTCCCGAGTCAGGATGCTCGGTTAGCTGTTGTAGCTTGACTATCAGGTAGGCTTACAAACGAATACTTTCTATTATTTACAGCGTGTGAACATATCTCCGATACGATTCTCTATAAAAAACAATCGGATTGCTTTGATATCGCTACTTATATCCGAACTTCCGCTACTAGCCGTAGCCCGCTAGCCTTGCACGCGTGGTAACTTGTTTAACGTTACACCCGGTAAACACTGATAGCTACAATTCGCCATCGTAGCACTTCTGCTACAATGGCGAATAACTCGGATGTGTGTCTAATGTTACCTTTGAGTGCAGGTGAGGACACGTTCGAGCTGCATTCGGTGCAGTTGGAGTTGGAGTCGTTGGCGAGTCAGATTCGCGGCCTTCTAGACAGACAAGCTGTGCTGAGAGAGCGGCGAACGGCGCTTGAAACATCACGCGCCGATGCGCACAAGTCAGTGGATACTAACATTTTGACTCCGACCTCGTCTACTCCGCGTGTTTCTCTGCACAGGACCCAAGCACCCAGGACGCGATCATCATCCCTGGTTTCGTTCACTCCGGCACCGACACAGCGCCATGGACCCTGGGTGTTTCCACAGCGGAAGACGCGAGCCAGGACCAGAGCGAGGACCTCTCCGCCCCTCCCGGTCTTCGAGATCTCCACCCGGAACCGCTTCTCCCCTCTTCGCGAGACGGAACGCGACGCTGTGGTCATCGGTACTTCCATCGTCCGGCATGTCCACGCTACCTCAGGTAAAGGCAAGGTTATCACTCACTGCTTTCCTGGTGCTCGAGTTCTCGATGTCGCTGCGCAGGTTCCCGAGATCCTGAACGGTGACGAGCGCATCGGAGCTGTCGTGCTGCACGCGGGGACGAACGACACCAGGCTGCGGCAGACGGAGGTTCTGAAGAGGGACTACAGGAGCCTGATCGAGACGGTGCGCAGAACATCGCCTGAAGCAGCAATCATCGTGTCCGGACCGCTTCCCACGTACCGACTAGGACATGAAAAGTTCAGTAGATTATTTGCTCTAAATGAATGGTTAATGTCATGGTGTAATGAACAGAAGCTGCTCTTTGTAAATAATTGGAATCTGTTTTGGGAGCGACCTAGGCTCTTCCGTCCTGATGGCCTTCACCCCAGCAGAATCGGAGCGGCTCTTCTGTCGGACAACATCTCCAGAGCGCTGCACACCATCATATGACTAGTAAGTCAAAGTCCAAATAACAGTATTTGCTGTCCTAACTTAATTGACATAAGTACCAATGTAGAACATTATATAGAAACTGTGTCTGAACATAACTGTGTAGAACATTATATAGAAACTGTGTCTATTCCTCGTTTAGTGAGGTCAAACATTACATCTACTGTAAGATCTAGGAAAAATCTAATTGTGATTAAACCAGAAAATCTCAATATTAGTGAACAAAACCAATTTTGTACTAACTTAATTGACATAAGTACCAATGTAGAACATTATATAGAAACTGTGTCTATTCCTCGTTTAGTGAGGTCAAACATTAAATCTACTGTAGGATCTAGGAAAAATCTAATTGTGATTAAACCAGAAAATCTCAATATTAGTGAACAAAAACAATTTCTAAAACTAGGTCTTCTAAACATTAGATCGCTCACACCTAAGGCGGTTATTGTAAATGAAATGGTCACAGATAATAGTTTCGATGTACTTTGCCTTACTGAAACCTGGCTTAAGCCAAATGATTATTTCGGTCTAAATGAGTCTACTCCGCCAGGATACTGTTATAAGCATGAGCCCCGTCTGATTGGTCGTGGCGGCGGTGTTGCAACAATATATAGAGATATTCTTAATGTTACCCAGAAAACAGGTCACAGGTTTAATTCATTTGAAGTACTAGTGCTAAATGTCACGCTATTAGATGTAAGAAAGAAATCTGTATTATCTCTAGCCTTAGCTACTGTATATAGACCTCCAGGGCCCTATGCTGCTTTCCTAAAAGAGTTTGCAGACTTTCTCTCAGATCTATTGGTCAACGTCGATAAAGCATTAATTGTTGGAGATTTTAACATACACGTAGATAACACAAATGACGCGTTAGGGGCTGCGTTTACAGATCTATTAAATTCCTTTGGGGTCAAGCAAAACGTCACTGGTCCCACTCATCGTCTTAATCACACACTAGATTTAATTATATCACATGGAACCAACCCAACCGATATAGATATTATACCACAAAGTGATGATGTCACTGACCATTACATGGTAACTTGCATACTGCGTACTGCTGAAATCTGTCATGTTGCGCCACGTTATCGACCAGGCAGAACAATCCTTCCAACCACTATAGATAGATTCTCAAATACCTTACCTGATCTGGCTCAGCTGCTAAGTGAACCCAAACAAACAGATGAACTAGAGGAAATGACTAGCAGTATGAGCACCATTTTCTCTAGTACATTAGAAATTGTAGCACCAATTAGATTAAAAAAGGTTAGAGAGAAAACTAAAGCACCATGGTACAGCAGTGCTACACATGTTATCAAGAGAGAAACTCGTAACTTAGAGCGTAAATGGAAACATACTAATTTAGAGGTCTTTAGAATCGCATGGAAAGAAAGTATGTCACGTTATAAAAAGGCCCTAAAAGCAGCCAGGGCTGAGCATCTCCGCAAACTAATAGAAAATAACCAAAATAACCCAAGGTTTTTATTTAACACTGTGGCTAGACTAACAAATAAACAAGCATCGCCTGAACAAAATATTCCGTTACAGTTTAGTAGTAATGATTTTATGAACTTCTTCGCTGACAAAATAGAAAGCATCAGAAACAAAATTGTAAATGTACAATCATTAATGATGTCTTATGATTCAACCGCAATTATCGCCCCTCAAGAACTACTACACCGCTTTACAACCATAGGACAGGAAGAGCTAAATAAACTTATCATTGCATCTAAACCAACAACATGTTTATTAGATCCAATACCCACTAAACTACTGAAAGAGTTGTTACCTGTAGTGGAAGAGCCTCTTCTCAATATTATTAACTCGTCTTTATCTTTAGGTCATGTTCCAAGAATATTCAAGTTGGCAGTCATAAAGCCTCTCATTAAGAAGCCACAATTAGATCATAATAACCTAGCAAATTACAGACCAATATCAAATCTTCCATTCATGTCTAAAATACTAGAAAAAGTTGTGTCCGCTCAATTGTGCTCTTTCTTGCAAGAAAATGATATCTATGAAAAATTTCAATCAGGATTCAGGCCGCATCACAGCACAGAAACCGCGCTCGTTAAAATCACAAATGATTTACTTCTAGCTTCTGACCAAGGCTGTATCTCAATACTAGTTCTACTTGATCTTAGTGCTGCGTTCGATACTATAGATCATAAAATACTATTAGATCGACTTCAAAATTACACTGGTGTTCAGGGACAGGCATTAAACTGGTTTAGATCGTATTTATCAGACCGCTACCATTTTGTCTGTCTAAATGGGGAAAAATCAAAGATAACATCAGTAGACTATGGGGTGCCGCAAGGATCCGTGCTAGGCCCTCTGCTATTCTCAATATATATGCTGCCACTTGGTAATATTATAAGAAAATATGGAATTAATTTCCACTGTTATGCTGATGACACTCAATTATATATTTCATCACGACCAGATGAAAACGCTAAATTATCTAAACTGACACCGTGTGTTGATGATATTAAACACTGGATGACGTGTAATTTTCTGCTATTAAATTCAGATAAAACGGAGGTGTTACTTATTGGTCCAAAAAATTGCCCACAAAACCTCTCACAATACAACTTTAACTTGGAAGGATGTCCTGTCGCTTTATCCACTACAGTAAGAGACCTGGGTGTTATATTAGACCGCAACTTATCTTTCGAAAGTCATATTTCATATGTTACAAAAACTGCATTTTTCCACCTTAGAAACATTGCCAAGCTACGTAACATGCTATCTATTTCTGATGCAGAAAAGTTAGTTCATGCATTCATGACCTCGAGACTAGATTACTGTAATGCTTTATTAGCTGGTTGTCCTGCATCATCGATAAACAAACTGCAGTTAGTCCAAAACGCAGCTGCTAGAGTGCTTACTAGGTCAAGAAAATATGATCATATAACACCAATTTTATCATCCCTACACTGGTTACCTATTAAGTTCCGTATCAATTACAAAGTATTGCTACTGACCTATAAAGCCCTAAATGGGTTAGCTCCAGTGTATTTAACTGATCTTTTATCGCCCTACAATCCATCGCGCTCTTTAAGATCACTAAACTCGAGGCTTCTGGTCATTCCTAGGATATCTAAGTCCACTAAAGGAGGGAGGGCTTTTTCACATTTAGCTCCTAAACTCTGGAATAGTCTTCCGGATATTGTTCGAGGTTCAGACACGCTGTCCCAGTTTAAAACTAGATTAAAGACGCATCTCTTTAGCCAAGCATTCACATTATAATTAAGTTTTATACTACAGTTAAATCGCACCAACAGCATTAATATTCTGAACAGCAGCTATGCTAATTATTTCCCATCTGCTTTTCTGTTGTTATCTCGGGACACTAGTCCCGAGGTAACTAGTTCGTCAGCTCCAGTTTGTATCCAGCCTCTGATGGAGACTTCAGATGCCCCGACACCTGTGATGAGACGACTCGACGCCTGTGAAGAGACGACTCAACGCCAGCGTTGTTATGGCCTAAAATAATACATGATTGATTAACTTATCCTAACATTTTTTCTTTAACATTCTCTTTTCTAACATTTTTCAATGTACATTTATGAAATGCACTTTCTGTGAAGCTGCTTTGAAACAATGTGTATTGTGAAAAGCGCTATACAAATAAATTTGAATTGAATTGAATTGAATAGTAGGCCTCCATTAGGCCTCCCTGAGAAAACGAGTTTCCGTTTTTCAGCTACCTTGACAGTCGGCTTCAACTGCGATCAGGTAGTAGGCCTCACCAGGCCTCCCTCTAAGCAAGTTCCTGAGCCTGATTTCTCAGGCTTCTCTGGCATATATTCCTATTAAACAATGGGCCTCACTAGGCCTCCCTAAACGGGTCTTTGGTTCTCAGTGCGAGGACTGTTAACTGGCGTAACGCTGACAGCCAGTGGTGACTTGCTATCAGTGATCTGGCCCTAAGCCGGCAGCATCTGGTAAGGTCTAACCCAGGCGCGACTGGTGTCGCTTCTGCTACTTGGTCCCCAAGGAGGGGATTTCAGCCTGCAACCTGGTTTACCTACTGGGCAGCCCCCTTTAAGCTCCCCTCCTTTCGGAGGGTCGTTTGTGAGCCGAAGCTGCCTGGGCCTGATCGGGTGGTCGTAGGCCCCTAGGGTGGCCTCCCAATTAGATCAGCTTTTAGGCCAGTCTGGCCTCCTGAGTGTTTCTATCTGATAATAGCTCAGTAGATCCTAGGATCGAGCAGATTAACTCCCCTCGCTGGCAAGGGTAGAAAGCGCTATGCTGAGTACTGCACTCCAGGATTCCCGTCTCTGAGATCCGGTCTGAGGAGGACATTGTCATTCTGCAGTCCCTTGGACTGGATGCCTCTCCAAGAGGCGAGTACCCAGAGGCTCTGTTATCGTACAGACAGAGATGGCCCGGCTGAAGTGCCCGTTCTAAAAGGCACCAAGCTAGGCCTCCTTGGTGGCAGTAGTGGCTGGCTGGGGCGCCCTAGGGCCCCCTAGCCACATTCCCTTAAAGGAGCCCCCTTCTTTCGAATGGGTTGGGTCCAGGCCTTTGAGCGGCCTGGGTAGAACTTCTCTAAGTGTTCGAAGCTTCCTACTCAGGCTTATAGCTTGGGCTATGACCGTAGGGAATGCTGTCACTGACAGCCTTATGTGACCAGAGGGGGAGTGGTTCAGGCATTTTTTTTTTTAATTTGCTTGTCCTGACAGTTGTCACTGCCAGTGGGCATGCACTCCCCTCGGCATGGCGGCGTTGGTATTTCGTTCCCCGTAGCGTCAAGCTGACGCAGCGAGAGTTCCCTTTCGAAAGGGAACGTCTCCGGTTACGTATGTAACCTAGGTTCCCTGAGAACAGGGAACGAGACGCTGCGTCGCTTTGCCATGCCTCAGGGTTTGCCTGCCAAACAGTCCCTTCAGACGAAGGGCGGTGTCATGTTGGCAAGGCGCCCTTTTATACTTCCTGGTCGCACCTTGATGACATCATAGGCTGTCGCCGGTCAATAGGATTGCCGTGATTCGATAGTAATTCAGACACCTGTCACGCTGGAGGCGTTCCCCGTAGCGTCAAGCTGACGCAGCGTCTTGTTCCCTGTTCTCAGGGAACCTAGGTTACATACGTAACCGGAGACGTTTCCTGTGGATGTTCCCGTTTCTGCCTGACCTTCTATGCCCATTGAGGTCCCTGCTTCACTGAGCCTGCCCGCGATTACCATTGCTTCAGCCTGTGCACGAACTGTGTTACTGTGAGTATCTGTTAATAAACATTCTTTTGCACTCGCTACTGGATCTTCTGTTTTTTCCTGCAGTATATCGTGACAAACTGACCATCATGGATCCAGCGAGAGCAACAGATCTGCAGGATTATCTTAACAAGGAGCGCTCTCAGGATGGACCAGCAGGACGAGCAAGCACTCGCCACAGCTCGGGAGGTACAGGCTTTGGTGAAGCAGGTGTCCGAGCTCACTACCCAGGTACAACATCTATCGGCACCCACTGCGCCACTCACACCGCCTGTCCCTCCCCAACTTCCTCCCGCGAGTGGTCAACATGAGCCAAGGATACCGACACCGGAGAGATATTCCGGTGAGCCTAATCTCTGTTGTGCATTTCTTACGAAGTGACATATTTTTCTTGTTGCAACCTGTGACATTTGCGTCAGAGGCATCGGCCGTGGCCTTGGTCATGACGCTACTATCTGGACGTGCGGCACTGTGGGGGACAGCAGTGTGGGAGAACCGCCATCCCTGTTGTACCTCGTTCGCTACACTCTCCGTGGAGATGAAGCAAGTATTCGACCGGGCAGTGGCGGGACATGAGGCGGCCCGTTACCTAGCTGATCTACGTCAGGAAGGGAGGCCGGTTTCGGATTACGTCATCGAATTCCGCACTTTGCCAAACGACTTAACATTCCATTGGTTCCCTTCAAACGGACTATTTCAGTGCACGCACTTGGTGGACAGAGTTTACCCGACATCACCCACACCACTGGTATGCTCACCCTCATAACTGCTGGTAACCACACCGAACAGACTTGTTTTTTTATTTCCAGGTCCCCTCTCGTGCCAGTCGTGTTGGGTAATCCTTGGCTCACTAAGCACAAGCCCAATATCTAGACCTGAGGAGGGTGTTCAGTAAGTCCCGGGCTGCTTCTCTTCCTCCGCATCGTCCCTATGACTGTGCTATAGAGTTATTGCCAGGAACTTCTCAGACTAAAGGCAGGTTATACTCACTTTCTAACCCGGAGAGGAAGGTCATGGAGAAATATATTTCTGATTCTTTGGCAGCTTGGCTCATTCGTTCTTCCTCGTCTCCTGCCGGTGCCGGATTTTTTTTCATGGGTAAGAAGGATGGCTCCCTGCGACCATGTATTGACTACCGAGGGCTGAACAACATCACGGTAAAGATTACTTATCCTTTGCCGCTGATGTTTTCTGCCTTTGAGCGGTTGCAGGGAGCATCTCTGTTCACGAAATTAGATCTGCGCAACGCTTATCATTTGGTTCGTATAAGTGAGGGGGATGAGTTGAAGACGGCATTTAACACCCCCAGGGGGCACTTTGAATATTTGGTCATGCCTTTCGGCCTGTCCAACTCCCCTGCCGTCTTGCACTCGTTAATGACGTGTTGAGAGACATGGTTGATCAGTTCATATACAGGATGTCTACCTGGACGACATATTGATATTTTCCTCTTCTCTCCAGGAACATGTTCAGCACATCAGGCGAATGCTCCAAAGGCTGCTTCAGAATGGGCTTTTTGTCAAGGCGGAGAAGTGCACGTTTCATGCACAGTCAGTTCTGTTCCTTGGGTACATCGTGTCATCTGAGGGGGTGCGCATGGTTCCTGACAAGGTTAAGGCTGTGGTAGATTGGCCAATCCCAGATTCCCGTAAGGCCCTGCAGAGGTTTTTGGGATTCGCACATTTTTATCGTGTTTTATTCACAATTTCAGCTAACTAACTGCTCCTCTGACCACCTTAACCTCCACCAGAATGATGTTCAGGTGGTCTAATGCAGCTGAAACTGCATTTTCTAACCTCAAGAGCCGCTTTGTTTCAGCTCCCATCCTTGTAGCCCCTGATCCTTCACGTCAGTTTGTGGTGGAGGTTGACACATCAGAGGTGGGGGTAGGTGCAGTGCTCTCCCAGCGCACCGCCACGGACGATAAGATGCACCTGTACGCATTATTTTCTCATCGCCTATCGACTGCCGAACGTAACTATGATATTGGTAACAGAGAGTTGTTGGCAGTAAAACTGGCATTGGAGGGATGGCGTCATTGGTTAGAAGGGTCGGGGGTGCCATTTATCATCTGGACTGATCATAAGAATCAGGAATACATCAGATCCGCCAAACGTCTGAACTCCAGGCAGGCTCGGTGGGCTCTTTTTTTCGGTCGTTTCGATTTTTCTCTTTCTTATCGTCCGGGTTCTAAGAACATCAGACCCGGCGCGTTATCTCGTATTTTTGATCTTTCCGAGCGCCCGTCCACTCCTGAGAGTATTTTACCTGAGAGGTTGGTTATCTCTTCACTCACATGGGAGATGTGGAGGGGTCCGCATGGCCTTAGATGGTGTAACGCCTCCACCCGGAGGTCCACCGAGTCGATTATTTGTTCCAGAGGGATTACGGTCAGACGTTATCCGGTGGGGTCATGTTTCCAATGTGGCTTGTCATCCAGGAGTTTCTCGTACTTTGGAGTTTCATCCAGGAGTTTCTCGTTTTTGGTCAAGCAACAATTCTGGTGGCCCTGTATGGCTCGTGACGTCCGAGATTTTGTTTTGGCTTGCTCGGTCTACGCTATTGGTAAGACTTCCAATCGTTCCCCTGATGGTCTTCTTCAACCGCTGCCAGTCCCTTCGAGACCCTGGTCCCACATCTCGCTAGATTTTGTTACTGGTCTCCCTCCATCACGGGGCAATACAGTGATTTTAACTGTAGTGGACCGATTCTCGAAGGCGGCACATTTTATTCCCTTGCCCAAATTACCGTCATCCAAGGAGACAGCGGTTGCTGTCGTTGATCACGTCTTTTGTATTCATGGCCTCCCGATTGACGTGGTTTCTGACAGGGGATCTCAGTTTACTTCAAAATTTTGGAAGGAATTTGTAGATTATTGGGAGCGACTGTAAGTCTATCATCTGGGTTTCATCCCCAGAGTAACGGTCAGAGCGAGAGAGCCAACCAGGATTTAGAGAGAACGTTACAATGTAGAGTGGCTCAGAACTTTCCTTCTGGAGCCAACAACTGTCATGGGTAGAGTACACACATAACTCGTTACCAGTATCATCCACGGGTCTAGTAGTATAGGTTACCAACCACATATTTTTCCCAGTCTGGAATCTGAAGTCGCGGTCCCCTCTGCTCACGCCTTCGTTCAGAGACTCTTCTTCATGTAGGAGCACGCACCAAGGCTCAGGCTGACCGCCACCGGCTGAAGCCTCCCGTATACGTCGTTGGTCAAAAAGTGTGGCTTTCCTCTAAGAACATTCCGCTCCGATCCGTTTGTAATAAACTAGCACCTAAATTCATTGGCCCATTTCCTGTCACTAAGATCATTAGTCCGGTGGCAGTTCGCCTCAAATTCCCTCCTGCGTACAGGAGAATTCATCCCGTCTTCCATGTGTCCAAAATCAAACCCGTTATTCATTCTCATATTAATCTGCTGGTCCCGGTTCCTCCCCCGCCGCGTCTTATAGATGGGGAACCAGCTTATTCGGTTCGTCGTATTCTGGATGCCAGGTGGAGGGGACGAGGATTCCAGTACTTGGTGGATTGGGAGGGTTACAGTCCGGAGGAGAGAAGTTGGGTTCCTGCCAGGGACATTCTGGATCACTCCCTGATAGATGATTACAATCTACAGGTAGGTTCTCCTGGGAACGCCAGGAGGCGTTCTTAGGAGAGGGGGTACTGTCACGGTTCATGGGTTCACTGACTCGCCCTTGTGTGTTTGTTGTGAGGCGTGGTTGAGTTGAGCGCTGATCATTATCAGCATCTGCTGTTCCTCGTTAGCACTCTATTTGTGTGTGTTGTGTCCTGTTTGTCAGTTTGTTACAGACGCTGTCCGGGTTGGTCTCAGTCCTCTGTTCTCAGTCTTCCAGGACGGTGGTTTCTAGGAGTTCTAAGTTTCCCGTGGATGTTCCCGTTTCTGCCTGACCTTCTATGCCCATTGTGGTCCCTGCTTCACTGAGCCTGCCCACGGTTACCATTGCTTCAGCCTGTGCACGAACTGTGTTACTGAGTATCTGTTAATAAACATTATTTTGCACTCGCTACTGGATCTTCTGTTTTTTCCTGCAGTATATCGTGACAATTACAAGGGTATGTATTATGCAGAATTTTTAAATGCACTTCTCTCATTTTATTGGGTATATTTGTATGGTAGTAACCATGTATTCCTCCATTGAATGTTATCTATTATAGAACCCCCCCAAAAACATCCCTTTTGGAGTAACTAAATTTCTTGTCTGAGAGTTGACAAATAAATGTAGTATTACAATCTTTACTTAAAAGGGAAACACCTCCCAAACATAAAGACAGTTGTTTAGAACATGACTCATGGGTTAGGGAAGCTTTCATCAGACATATTAAACCACTTGGACTAGCCTTTATAACAGAGTTAAATTATTTCAACGGGACAGGATATTGGTAGATATTCATAAAACTCCCATAAGATAACCGATCAACATTAGAGTTGAATAGATCTGCAATATATTAATAAAATGGTTTTTATTAAACCATTTATCAAATTTTTTTATTTATCTATATCTAATTTTAATATCTGAATTATTCCATAAGATGGATTTAATGGGTAATTTAACAATTTGCTTATTTTCTATCAGAGTTAGTACTGGTTGCAGATAAAGTACTAATTGTTGATGATTTTAATATCCATAATGAAAAAGACACATTGGGATTGGCAGGACCCACTCATCGCTGTAATCATACTTTAGACTTAATATTGTTGCATGGAATAAATGTAAATACCATTGAAATTCTGCAGCAGTGCGATGACATCTCAGATCACTATCTAGTATCATATATACTTATATATATAGATAATATATAACCGTCCCGTTGTTTCAAATATGGCTGGACTATCACCGCTGCCACTAAAGACTGCTTTGTAAATAAACTTCCTCATCAGTTCCATTTACTCAGCGAGGAACTCAATGTTGCAACAGAAACTAATGACTCTCTCTTTTCCAGCACTTTAGAAACAGTTGCTCCTCTGCGCTTAAAGAAGATTAAAGAAAATAGTCCAACGAGCACACTCGGGCCCTTAAAGCAGCAGATCTGCTTATTTCTCAACTCTGTTAGAAGAAAACAAACACAATCTTAGGTATTTATTTGAAACAGTGGCTAAATTAACAAGAAATAAAGCTTCAACTTCTGACGTTTGCAAACAGCACAGCAGTAATGACTTTATAAACTTCTTTACGTGCAAGATTGGTAATATTAGGAAGGAAATTATAACTATGCAACCATCTACTATAGTATCACATCAGACAGTGCATTGTAGTGTCACTCAGGAACAATTCCATTCATTCACTGCTATAGGAGAGGAAAAATTTGTTAGTAGTTTGATTTCAAGTGGTTAAATCATCTAAATCAACAATATGTATGCTCAACCCTATACCAACTAAACTACTATAAGAGATGCTTCCAGAGGTCATAGATCCTCTTCTTAATATCATTAGTTCATCTGTCATTTGAATATGTACCGAAACCTTTAAGTTAGCTATTATTAAACCACTTATTATAAAAAAAACGCAACTTGATCCTACAGGCCAATATCAAATCTACCCTTTCTGTCAAAAATTCAAGAAAAGGCAGTGTCTTCACAACCAAGCTCCTTTTTAGAAAGAAATTATATATGTGAGGATTTCCAGTCAGGATTTATAATTATAATAATTTGTTACATTTATATAGTGCTTTTCTAGGCACTCAAAGCGCTTTACAAATAGAAGGGGGGAATCTCCTCAACCACTACCAATGTGCAGCATCCACCTGGATGATGCGACGGCAGCCATATTGCGCCAGAACGCCCACCACACACCAGCTTATTGGTGGAGAGGAGACAGAGCGATGAAGCCAATGGTATAATTATATATATAAATATAAATATATATATATATATATATATATATATATATATATATATATATATATATATATATATACTGTATATATATATATATATATATATATATATATATATATATATATATATATATATATATATATATATATATATATATATATACTGTATATATATATATATATATATATATATATATATATATATATATATATATATATATATATATATATACTGTATATATATATATATATATATATATATATATATATATATATATATATATATAGGGATGAATAGGAGGCCATGATGGACAGGGGTCAATGGGCAAATTGGGCCAGGATGCCGGGGTGTAACCCCTACTCTTTATCGGAGGACATCCTGGGATTTTTAAAGACCACAGAGAATCAGGACCTCGGTTTAACGTCTCATCCGAAGGACGATTTAGACCGTATCATAGTACTGAGACTGCTCTCATCGGTTACAAATTATTTGCTCTTATCATCGGATCGTGGTTGTATCTCGCTATTAGTGTTACTCGATCTTAGCGCTGCATTCAATAATATCGACCACAACATTCTTTTGAATAGAATCGAAAATGATGTTGACATTAGTGGAATTGCATTAGCATGGTTCAAATAATACTTATCTGGCCGCAAGGCTCAGTGTTAGGACCGTTGCTTTTCACCCCGTACATGCTACCCTTGGGAGATATCATTAGGAAGCATGGCGTTAGTTTTCATTGTTATGCTGACGATACTCAGCTCTATATTTCTTCATGCCCTGACGAAACTTACCAATTCACAGGATTAATGGAATGCATAGCTGATATTAAACATTGGATGAATAATAATTTCCTACAACTTAATTCTGAAAAAACGTAATTTCTAATTATTGGACAAAAAACCTCTGCACGTATACCTAGAATATAATCTAACACTTGATGGCTACTCTGTCAAGTCCTCGTCGTCAGTTAGGCACCTGGGTGTGCTCTTTGATACCAATCTCTCATTTGAAAGCCACATTTCTAGCATCTGTAAAACTGCATTCTTCCATCTTAAAAATATTTCTAAATTACGGCACATGCTTTCAATGTAAAATGCTGAACAGTTAGTTCATGTGTTCAAGACCTCAAGGCTAGATTATTGTAATGCTCTACTGGGTGGTTGCCCTGCTTGCATAAACAAACTCCAGCTGGTCCAAAACGTAGCAGCTCGAGTTCTTACTAGAATCAGGAATTGTGACCATATTAGCTCGGTTCTGTCAACACTGCACTGGCTCCCAATTAAATATTGTATACATTTTAAAATCTTGCTAATTACTTAGCACTAAATGGTTTAGCTCCCCAGTACTTGAGTGCATTCTTAACCAATTATACTCCATCACATCTATTGCAGTCACAAAATTTTGGCCAGTTGATAATACCTAGAATATCAAAATCATCTGCTGGCGGTCGATCCTTTTCCTATTTAGCACCTAAACTCTGGAACAGTCTTCCTAGCACTGTTCGGGAAGAAGACACACTCTGTCAGTTTAAATCTAGACTAAAAACACATCTCTTTACTATGGCATACACATTGAACATTATCAATTTTCTATTATTCAAATCAGTTAAATGATTGTTTTAGGCTGCAACTAGGTCAGGCAGAACCGGGAACACTTCCCTTAACACCTGATGTCCTCGTTACATCATAAAAAGAATGGCATCTATGCCAATATTAGTCTCACTGTTTATCCCGAGGTTTATTGTTGTCAGCCGGATCCGGGCCGTTTCCAGATCAGATGGTACACCTGCACCTAGATGCGACAAACGCAGCCCTGAAGTGGCAGCAGAGACTGTGTCAACTAGACTCTCCCCTGTGATGGCCTCATCGACATCAACAAGCCCGTCTCCTGCGTGATGACTCTGAACTTCATCCAGATGGAACTGGACAACTACTGGACAACTTTTGATCTAATATGAGTTCTGGTTTGTAATGTTACCTGAATCATAATCATTCACTGTTCGTTTTTTTTCTCCATTATGTCCCCTGATGGAGTTTGGGTTCCTTGCAACCATCGCCCCTGTTGCCTTTGGCTTTTGGCTTGCTCAGTTGGGGACACTACATATATTTAATTATATTACTTTCTCTTAAAGGTCCCATGACGTGGATTTTTTTATTATTTTATGTTTCCTGAGGTGTACTTATATTGTTAGTATGATTTTTACATCATAAAATGTCATAATTTAGAAATAAAAGGCATTTTTCTATTCTGATATTAGCCCTCTGGCTTGAATGCTCTGTTTCAAGGGGCGTGTCTGCTCTGAGACTTCAGTGAAAACGCCCAGTGATTGGTTGTTGTCAAATCACATGATTGTTGTCTGATCGTGTGTGTCTGCCGCATGGTTTGAATTTGGAGCTCCGCCTTGCTGACTCTTCTTATATCAACTCAATAAACTAACATTTTCTCATTTTATAGCGGGTGAACATATCCTTGATAGTATTCTATATCTCAAACAATCGGATTGCTTTGATATCGCTACTTATATCCATATTTCCGAACATCCGCTACTAGCCTTAGCCCGCTAGCATTACCAGCGTGGTCTCACATATCGCTTGAGTTGTTTACACGTGTAAAACTCAAGAAATTACTGTGTGTTCTAATGACGAATGCATCGGATATATGTCTAACGTTACCTTTGAGTGCAGGTGAGGACACGTTCGAGCTGGAGTTGGAGCTGGAGGCTCTGGAGAAGCATATCGATAACCTCCTAGAGACAGGCCGATCTCAGGGACCGACAATCAGAGTTAGAGACATTGCGGGCTGACGCTCACAAGTCCGTAGTAAGTAATGTTATCACTCCGATGTCTTCTACCCTTACGAAACAAAAATATAGTGCAATATAGTAGAATTTATATTGCAATGCATTAGAAAATATATTTCAATTTATCAGAAACTTCCTCATATATTTGAAAATATATAGCAAATTTATGGATGGACAATCTATCGTTATATATTGATTCATTAAAATACATTGATATACAAACAAAACTGTATTACATTATTGCATGTATGTTTATTGAAAAAAAGTATTTTTTTATGAGTTAAGCAAGCTCATGCTTAGGTTTACAGAGAGGTTGATAAACAATAGTCCAATGATTCCAGTGATTCCAGTCCAGTGATTAAGTTTGTCCACCTTGAGCCAAGGATTCCAAGGATATAAGACAATTGAGCCCACGCCTAACGGTTTAGGAGTTATGAGCCGTTATGTACTTTTGCTTGCTGTAGCGCCCCCGTCAGGCCGGTCGGGGCGTGCCTCAGTGACGCTGGTAGTCATTCTGAGTACTACCAGCCCTGAAAGTTTAATGTCTCTACGACTTACGGTTTGGTCTGCCCGATCAGTTTTAGATGGAGAATGATGCATCATGGGAAAACGTCTCGGGTTATGACTATAACCCTTGTTCCCCGAGAAGGGAACGAGACACTGCATCGTCGAGTGACAACACTCTGGGAACGCCCACAGCGTTACGCATCTGAAGTATGAATGAAATCAAGCCAATCTGATTGGTGGTGCGTCGTGACGTAGTAGATGACGGCATACCCGGAAGATACAAAAAGGAAGCTGATGCAAACACACACTAGCTCTTTTGCGATGAAGCAAGCGCTCTAATCGTGATAGGTGTGGCGACGAGACGCAGTGTCTCGTTCCCTTCTCGGGGAACAAGGGTTATAGTCATAACCCGAGACGTTCCCCTTCGAGGGAACTCGAACTGCGTCGTCGAGTGACAACACTCTGGGAACGTTAATACCCACTAGGCCACACCGAAATCACCCCACGTCCCAGTGTGAAGCTGGAGACCCAGGCACACTCAGGACGCAAGAACTCGAGCACCAGGCGTCACCGGGAGGTGCAGACTGTAAAAACGTATGAAGGTGTGCGGGGTGGCCCACCCGGCCGCCTCGCATACCTCTTGAAGCGAGACGCCAGAAAGGAGGGCCACTGAGGAAGCCATGCTCCTGGTGGAATGGGCCCTCACGGCCATGGGGGAAGGCAAATTGCGCACCCCATAAGCCGTGGCTATAGCCTGGACGATCCAGTTACTGATCGTCTGAGTTGACGCAGGCAGCCCCTTCTTGGGTGAGCCAAAGCACACCAACAACTGGTCTGACCTCCTCCAATGGGAAGACTTCTCTAGATAAATACCCAGAGCTCTGACCGGGCAGAGCAGATGAAGTCTCCCCTCTTCCGCCGTCAGGTGGGGAGGGGGATGGAAAGCCTGAAGAACCAGAGACCGGGCTCCCTGAGATGGAACCTTGGGAATGTAACCCGGTCTAGGGTGAAGAATGGCCCTTACTCTGCCAGGGGCAAACTCCAGGCAGGTTGGCGTGACCGCCAAAGCCTGGAGATCTCCCACTCTCCTCAGAGAGGTAATGGCGAGTAGAAAGGCCACCTTCAAGGTCAGGTTCTTAGGCTCAGCCAGCTCCAGTGGCTCGAAGGGGGCCTCAGCCAGCCCTTCCAGAACCACCGCCAGGTCCCAGGTTGGGACTCTGGAGCGAGCTACCGGCCTCATCCTCCGAGCCCCACGGAGGAACTGTACAACCAGGTGGTGCTTCCCCAAAGGTCCATCACCTAGAGGTGCGTGGAAAGCCCCAAGGGCAGCCACGTACACCTTCAGGGTGGACGGGGTAAGACCAGCGGAGAAGCGATCTTGGAGGAACTCCAGCACTGAAGCCACTGGGCAGTTAACTGGATCCACCTCACGCTCTCTACACCAAGTGGAAAATACGTTCCACTTGAGGCTGTACAGTCTCCTGGTAGAAGGAGCCCTGGAGCTGAGTAAGGTCTCGACTACCTCTGCTGACAGGCCTGCCTCTAGGTACCGAGCCCCCTCAGGGGCCAGACCCAGAGGCTCCACAACTCCGGCCGGGGGTGAAATATTGTGCCCCCTGCCTGAGAGAGCAGATCCCTCCTCAGAGGAACCTGCCACGGAGAGCCGTCTAGCAGAGCTATGATGTTCGAGAACCATACTCGAGTGGGCCACCGGGGTGCTACTAAGAGCAGGCTGATGCCCTCCCGGCGGACCCGCTCCAGAACTCCCGGGAGCAGAGTGATCGGGGGAAATGCGTTTTGACATGCGCATCGGAGAGGTCAAAGGACGATTTTTGCATTTTCAGCTCATTTATCATGGAAATGCAGTGTTTTAAAAAAAAAAAAAAAAATTTAAACTGTAGTACCTCTACTGGTGGCCCGATCTCCACAAAAGTTTGCATGCTTCTTTAGAATAATATGGCGCCCATGCTCAGCTAATTTGGTGAAGTTTTGCGCAGAGCAGACCCTTTTTCAGTCATTTAATTGTCATTTTGCATCGGATAATATAGAGCATTTTTTCACCTTTATAAGAGTTTAACCACCATTAATGGCCCAAAGGCCATACAAGTTTGCAAGCTTCTTTGGGATCACGTGACACATGTGCATGCCCGATTTGGTGAAGCTGTATGCAAATCAGGCCGGAAGAGGGCATAAAAAGGGCCTTAAAAAGCCTATAAAAACTAAAGTATAGGGTCTCAGAGCTTGATTTCTTAAGCTGCTGGTTACAAAAACTTTATCAAGCTGTTTGACATGTTAACATTCAGACTCCAGAGAATCCTGCTGAACTGGTTTGGTTCCGGTCGGGCCAAAAACCTAGGACTAGTTTGCAAAAGTAGGTTTTGGAAAAAGCCAAAATACCCAAACATTTTCCCAGGGTGACGAGCCAATCCGAGGCATGCATTTTGTCCGCCTTGAGCCAAGGGTTCGTCTCTGGTTACGTATGTAACCTATGTTCCCTGAGAACAGGGAACGAGACGCTGCGTCAGCTGACGCTACGGGGGAACGCCTCCAGCGTGACAGGTGTCTGAACTACTATCGAATCACGGCAATCCTATTGACCGGCGACAGCCTATGATGTCATCAAGGTGCGACCAGGAAGTATATGAGGGCACCTTGCCAACATGACACAGCTTTTTGTCTGAAGGGACTGTTTGGAAGGCAAGCCCTGAGGCAAGGCAAATCGACGCAGCGTCTCGTTCCCTGTTCTCAGGGAACATAGGTTACATACGTAACCAGAGACGTTCCCTTTCGAAAGGGAACTCGCGCTGCGTCAGCTGACGCTACAGGGAACGATATACCAACGCCGCCATGCCGAAAGGAGTGCATGCCCACTGGCAGTGACAACTGTCAGGACAAGCAAATTCAACTGAAATGCCTGAACCACTCCCCCTCTGGTCACATTAGGCTGTCAGTGACAGCGCTCCCTACGGTCAAAGCCCAAGCTATAAACCTGAGAAGGAACCTTCGCATACCATATGAAGTCCTACCCTGGCCGCTCAAAGGTCTGGAACTAGCCCATTTCGACAGAAGGAGTTCCTTTAAGGGAACGTGGCAAGGGGACCCGAGGGAACCCGTGCCAGTCACTATTCGGGAAGAATTCACCGAATGCCACCAGGGAGGCCTGACCTAGCGACCTCTATGTGGGACACGTCAGTTCGGCCAATCCCTGTCTGTTTAAGTACAGAGCCTCTGGTACTTGCCTCCGGAGAGACATCCTGCTAGGGTACTGCAAAAAGGCAGTGTCCTCCACCAGCCGGATCTCAGAGAGGGAGAGGAGTTTTAGCCGCTCGATCCTAGGATCTACCAAGCACTTATTTTAAAACGTGCTCAGGAGGCCGAACAGGCCTACAGGCTGATCCTAGCTGGGAGGCCTCGAGGGGCCTACAACCGACGGATCAGTGCCAAGAGGCTATAAGCTCACAGAAGAATCTCACTTGAGAGGAGCTCCCAAGCCTGCCTGGTAGGTAACCATGCTGTAGGCGATCTATGAGAGTCCCTTCCTGTAGGGACTGCATAGTAGCAGCGTCGTCTCGTCAGGCTAGGGTATGAACACTGCCTTCAGGTGCTACCGGCTAGAAACCGGCGACTGATAGCAGGTGACCACCAGCTGTCAGCGTAAAGCCAGTTATGGTGTTCACCCCTAGGGAACTCGTTCCCCAGGGAGGCCAGAAGGGGCCTCCACCTGGTAACCTGTGCTGACTGCTCGTGCGTCCAAACAGCGGAGCTCGCCCTCAGGGAGGCCTAATGAGGCCTACAACCCAATAGCAGTCGAGCTGGCCCTCGAGGTAGCTGGAAGATGGGACTCGCTCCAACAGGGAGGCCTAGTGAGGTCTACCACCTGGTAGGAAGACCTGTTAACGGTCCATGCTAGTCTGTCACAGTGACTGGAACCGGAACCCCCTCAGGGAGGCCTAGTGGGGCCTACAATCTGATAGCACGTTAAGCCAGCTAACCGAGCGTCCAAGCTCGGGGGCTCACCCTCAGGGAGGCCTGGTGAGGCCTACCACCTGTTCTAGCCATTCGTGTGAACCGTCAGAGATGACTGAGGTCCCGGAGCTCACCGTTAGGGAGGCCCGCTGGGGCCTACCACCCAAAAACGAGTTTTCAGGAAGGGCCTTGTGAAGTTTACTACCTGACAGCAATCTTCTGTCAGGTGTCCAGTGACTGAAGACCAGGAACGTGCCCTCAGGGGAGGCCCGGTTGAAGCCTACTACCCAATGGCGAATCCCACAGGGAAGCCCCGTGCAGCTTGCTACCTGTTAGCAACCCATGCTACCATGTGGTACCGGAACTGGGGACCGGGGAACAATCTCAGGGAGGCCCGCCGCCTACCACCTGATAGCAGAACGTGCTAGTCCTCCAGGGAGGCCTAGTGAGGCCTACTACCTGCTAACACTCCACGCTCACCGCCACAGAGACTGGGAACCGGGAACTCGCCCTCAGGGAGGCCAGGTGAGACCTACTACCTACTAGCAGCTCGTGCTAGCCATCCAGTGACTGGAGCCCGGGACCACCCCCTCAGAGGAGGTCCAGTGAGCCTGCTTACCCCACAGCAGGCCCTTAGGGAGGCTTGGTAACGCCTACCACCTACTAGCAGCTCGTGCCAGCCGTCGAGGGACTAATGCCCAGGAATACCCCCTCGGGGGAGACCGGGAAAGGCCTGCTACTCACAGCAGGCTCTCAGGGAGGCCTGATGGGGCCTACCATCTGAGCCAGGGTAACCCAAAAACAGGAGCCTACCCCTCAGGGAGGCCTGGCAGGGCCTACCTCCAAATAGGAGGTCTGCAGGTTCTATGAACCCTGCCGCGGATAGAAGAAGGCTGGCTGCTGCATCCAGGCTGACGGTAGCTGTCTGCTGCTGACGAAGAACTGGACATCCAGTTATCACCTGGGGACTCGTCCCCAAGGAGGCCAAAGAGGGCCTACTAGTTGACGAGGTTTCTGCTGAAGTTGACGTCGATGGAAAAAATCCTCCAGGGCACACCTACGGGCCACGACGTCGAGACTCACTTGTCCTGGAGTCCGCTGCCCAGACTGCCCAAGCTGGCTACTCACAACCAGCTGGCCTTCATATGAGGCTAGAGGGCCTCTGCGACGGTGCAGTCTCACGGGCAGTGCCTACAGACATGAACCTAATCAGATTGCCAATAGCAGTGCACTTTTGCCTAAAAACCCTCTTAAAGCGAGGGGAGTACAACTTACGTCACCTGCTTCGGGGCGGCCGCCTCACTTTTTTCTTACAGCGGCCCGCCGTTTGTGCGAGGCCGTCAGCTATTGGCAATGCTCGGGCCTCAGGGGGAGCATCCGACCAAACCGCCATGCGGCCAGAGGGTGGCGGCCACACAAGCTCTGGAAGGCGGGGTACAGCAAAACTAAAGTCTTAATTGCACGCCAGCGAAAGACGCTCAACCCTGCCCCACGACCACTGGCAAAGTCGCTATCCCTGCTGCAACACCTACACTGCATTACTAAATAACCCCAGAACGCAGAGAAGGGGGCGGGCCTTGGCCGGACTACTCTGTAATAAGAGGAGGCTGAATCAAGGATGCAGAAAACCAAGCATATACTTCAAAAGACAGGCCCGGGGTGACAATACCTGCTTTTAAAGGAAACGCCCCCCATCCTTAGCAAAGCCTAGGCCAAATGGTGCGGTGCTAAACCTGCACTAGATCTACCCAGGGCTCGGGAAAGAAATATTATCACCCCTTACATAAAACAACGGGGCCCCGAAACCCATCTCAAAGCCCAACCGGGCTGGGCGCAGATCTAATGATCTAGATCTAATGCTGCAGCTCACGCATTAGTGCTTAACCCGGTCGTAATGCTACTTTATACTTAAAGCTAGGAAAACAAACAACTCGCCCCCGCACACCACAAGCCCCCGAGCAGGAGCGGCAAATACAAACACTCACATAAGTGAGAGAGATAACACGGAGAGGCGGTAGATCTCTACTAGCTAAAGTATAGCATTATGCACAAACATATACTGTTGCAAAGAAGATCGTTCTTAGCTTACTCACGGGGAGCTGCAGGCCCTGCGATGTCCAGCGATGTTCCATAATCCCCCAAACCCTCTTAGGAGAGCGAAAGAGGGTCCTGAAAAACATAGTAAGAAATGTTTCACCCTTCTCGAGGGGGACTCACCACTCGCTCCTCGGGCGCTTCAAACCTTGAAACCAGCCATCAAGCTAGTATACGACCACCATCCTGAGGGGGCGCTCTCACAGACCAGCCCGGCGGGCCTAGAATATAATCACCACGGGCCCACCCCAGGCCGGATGTAAGAAGCGCCTGGGGAGGAGATGAAGTAGAGGAGTGAGGGTCAATGCAATTCTTACTTCGATAAGGAGACCCATCATCAACGCCTTTTTTTTTTTTTTTTTTTACTGCGATTGTGATATAGAACTCCTACTTCCCCCGGGAGTCCGCCTCTGTGCGCCCCACCCTCGACTGAGGGGGTGCCAGAGAGGCGATGCTGGCCCTTGGGCCCCGTCTTCGGTCCTTGGACCGTGACGCCTCCCGCCTACCAGGGACCCGAATCTCAATGGTATGCAGGTCCTCAGACGCTGCCGAATGCACTTCAGCGATGCTGGTCCTCAGACCCAGTCTCCGGCTGGTGCATCACCACCACATCAGAAAAAAAACCCTGATTGAGATCCTCAGCAGATCTGCCTGGTGCGCATCTTTGCAACACCGCCATGGTGAGAGAAGTAGCACTGGGCTGACCTGCTGCTGTGTATGCCCTGCCAATAGATTTGCAAAACATCATTTTGAAGACTTAAATGGCAGGGTTGGAGCTCTCAGTGTCCTCGTCCACCGATGACACATACCCATATTCTCTTACCCTCCATCGATGTCAGTGAACAAGCCGAACATGGGTTATTTCACCTCTACGCACCAACATGGTAGCCGCAGCCCGCCTGCAGCGTTGTTTTATATACATTCAAAGGCTCAGCATACACAGTCGAGATGGCCGAAAAGATTAATCTCCCTTCCGCCATCCCTAGAGCACTTGCAGATAAGTCTCGTCAGCCGCCTCAGCGAGCTCTATCCATGAAACCCGTGACACGCGTCCGCGCTCAGCCTCGGCATGAGCGGGACCGCATCACCAGTCTCGGATGCCAAACCCTCTTCCCTCAGGAAGAGAATAAGACGAGAACGGAGCGATCTCGGATTGACAAACGCTCACATACACAACCAAACAAACAGCTCCATAAGAGCTGAATGAGCATGCTCTTGATCCCCTGCAGAAATACACGAATTTGGATTTACCTTAACTCGAAGCATTCAGACAAAACAGTCCCTGAAGACGAAAAAGCGGTGTCATGTTGGAAAGGTGCCCTTATATACTTCCTGGTCGCACCTTGATGACATCATAGGCTGTCGCTGGTCAATAGGATTGCCGTGATTCGATAGTAGTTCAGACACCTGTCACGCTGGAGGCGTTCCCCCATAGCGTCAGCTGACGCAGCGCGAGTTCCCTTTCGAAAGGGAACCAAGGATATAAGACACTTGAGCCCACGCCTAACGGTTTAGGAGTTATGAGCCGTTTTGTACTTTTGCTTGCTGTAGCGCCCCCCGTCAGGCCGGTCGGGGCGTGCCTCGGTGACGCTGGTATTCGTTGTGAGTACTACCAGCCCTGACAGTTTCATGTCTCTACAACTTACGAGCTGTGTCCCAAAGTGAAGGGCGCGCACTTTGAAGGCCGCATTTGAAGTGCGATTGCGTCATAGCGGCACTACGAAGGGTGTCCCAATGTGAAGGCTGCACCCTCTGAAGGCCGCATTTGGAGTGCGATTGCGTCATAGCGGCACTACGAAGGGTGTCCCAATGTGAAAGCTGCACCTCTGAAGGTCACATTTGAAGTGCGATTGCGTCACAGCAGCGCGACGAAGGCTGCCGCAAGTCGGAAGCGACTCAAAATGCGCCCTCCGTTTCTCTGGCAAAAGAAGGGTACAGCAGATGGAACCTTTGCACAACTTCGCAGCCTACCCTATCCCAGAATTCATAGCACACTGGTGACTACAGGATTTGACTGGTCCGCATTCCCGCGGCACTCGATCAGATTTCTTGCAGCGCGGGTTTAAATTTCCCAGTGAAAGACGGAAGCGGTCGGTAACTCAAGTGTAGCCTGGCGCAACCGCTTGAATTTGAAGTAAATAAAACGTAGTGCATTCGCACAGTCCCCAGTTCCCTGCTTGAGCAACCTGGCAAGATAAACTTTAATTTCCATTTTTAACTTGCATAAGTGTTATTTATTTCTCAACCATTCTCTCAAGAAGAGGAATCAGTCCATTCTCTCCTTTTTCGCTCTTTCTTTCTTTTTTCTTTTATCTTTCTTATTTCTGCACTTTCTTTAAATACAAATTAGATCTGCGCGGGGCTGTTTTTTCGTCCCGCTCCCGCAATAGGATCTATTCCGCACCGCACCCTCCCGCTCGCGCTTCAAATTCACTACGTGCTCACTGCTCACGCGCTATAAATTATTTTATTCCCGACCCGACCGATCCAGCTAAATTTAGATTTCGTTTCCAGAATCTCTCTTTTAAATGTCCCCTAGAAAGAGAGAGACTGGGGGTAAAAGGCTATGTTGGCCAAGCAATCATTTATTTATTTTTCTTATCATAGGCATACTGTCAACACCGTAGCTAAAATATGTCACAGACAAAAGGCTAAATCAAATGCGACATCTGTCACTCCAAACTACAAGTCAAAATGCAAATAGGCCTAAACGAAAACTGCTGACTTTACTGCAAAATAAAGTAGGCCTATTTTATATGAATGAATGAATGAATAAATGAATGTCGCTCACTGACGACGGTCCATTACTGAAAGTCTCCTCCAAAGGCTGAATGTAAAGTCGTGGCCGGGATGCACAGAACAATTTCTCTATATTATTATTACTTTACTTTTATAAGTTATTTGTAAATTACTTTTGTACATTAAACAAATTCATATGTTCATATGTTCATGCATATATTTTCTTGTCATGTAAATTAAAATGTGTAAATGAAAATAAATTGGTCTATACATTACTTAAAGTACTTTTTACAACTATTCATAGACCTACAATAAACATCAGAAACAACAGAAATTTAAATTAACAGCTGAAACAGAAGAAAACATTTCTACACTTTCATTGAGCTGAGCGGGAGACGCTGGTGGAGCTGGACCAGGATGGTAATGCACAATAGAATCCCTGGTAAGGCCTGTGCCAGCGGGACATCATCTTCATCTGGGATGAGTGCATAATTCCACTGTCCGCAGGTTTGCGGGGCTGAATCGGCCGACGTCTGGGATGTCATAAAAAGTAGCTACAATTGCATTTGAGATGATGTGAGTTGAATAAAAAAGGTACTTAAATAAAGACTTGGACGTAAATATATAAATGTTTAAAATATATTGTAACAGTTACATTTAACATAATAAATAAACAATAGTTGCAACTTAACGATTAAATATTTAACCATATGCTACAGATTTACGTGCTTATGGTCCGGTCTCCCATCATCGCAGGCTTTGAAGCATGCCGAAATCCAATGAAACTCATAAAAAGCAAAAAATAAATAAATTCTGCTCCATTTCTCTTTTTAAAATCTCCTCACGAACGTCCGCTGTCAGTTGTCACACACCTGTGTCACACACACACACATTCATCCATCCATCCATCCATCATCTTCCGCTTATCCGGGGCCGGGTCGCGGGGGCAACAGTCTAAGCAGAGACGCCCAGACTTCCCTCTCCCTAGCCACTTCCTCCAGCTCTTCCGGGGGAACCCCGAGGCGTTCCCAGGCCAGCCGGGAGACATAGTCCCTCCAGCGTGTCCTAGGTCTTCACCGGGGCCTCCTCCCGGTGGGACTGGCCTGGAACACCTCCCTGGGAAGGCGTCCAGGAGGCATCCGGAATAGATGCCCGAGCCACCTCAGCTGGCTCCTCTCGATGTGGAGGAGCAGCGGCTCTACTCCGAGTTCCTCCCGAGTGACTGAGCTCCTCACCCTATCTCTAAGGGAGCGCCTAGCCACCCTGCGGAGAAAGCTCATTTTGGCCGCCTGTATCCGGGATCTTGTCCTTTCGGTCATGACCCACAGCTCATGACCATAGGTGAGAGTAGGAACGTAGATTGACCGGTAAATCGAGAGCTTTGCCTTGCAGCTCAGCTCCTTCTTTACCACGACAGACCGGTACATCGACCGCATTACTGCAGAAGCTGCACCGATCCGTCTGTCAATCTCCCGTTCCATCCTTCACTCCTCCACTTGAGGCAGAAACTCTCCACCCACCTGAAGCGGGCAAGCCACCCTTTTCCGACTAAGAACCATGGCCTCGGACTTGGAGGTGCTGATTCTCATGCTGAGTGCTGAGAATCAGCACACACATTCAACGACGCCCAAGTCTGGAATTGGGAAGCATTTACTGTTGATGTGGGTTGTTTTGTTTGTAGCCTATAGTCCACAGATGTAAGTTGTCTTTACTTTAGCAATATTTGTACTGGGCGCCCCCCGCGTTTTGGCATATGCTGGCCCATTTTGGCCGTGATTCCGCTACTTTTGATTAGCAATTGGAGGGGTATTGTTGTGCAGACCTGGCAACCCTGTCCCTCGGTTCGCCCTTCATGCACTTTGTGCACTTCGAAGGCCGTGCACTTCGAAGGCCAGACCAGGCCAGTGAGGCCACGCCTTCGAAGTGCACGGCCTTCGAAGTGCGCACCCTTCACTTTGGGACACAGCTACGGTTTGGTCTGCCCGATCAGTTTTAGATGGAGAATGATGCATCATGGGAAAATTAACAATTACAATAGGGTTTCAGCCTTTCAGGCTTGAACCCCTAAATATTACAGGACAAAGTGAAATTCCATTAAAATAAATCAGAATGTCCAATAGGATTCTAAGAATCCAATAAGATCCTACAGGACAAAGTGAAATTCCTTTTAAAATAAATCAGAATGTCCAATGGGATTCTAAGAATCCAATGATCCTACAGGACAAAGAGAAATTCCTTTTAAAATTTAGAATGTCCAATAGGATTCTAAGAATCCAATAAGATCCAACAGGACAAAGTGGAATTCCTTTTAAAATAAATCAGAATGTCCAATAGGATTCTAAGAATCCAATAAGATCCTACAGGATAAACTGAAATTCCAATAGGATTTTTTGACAAGGGCATTTTATTTATTTGTGAATTGTATTAATTTTTGTGACACTCTTTACATGTATTTTTGAATCTCTACACAAATCTCTGTTTATTTTGATTAATACAACAATACGATTCTATTATGCGTTTGTACCTCTTTAAATAAAGTTCATGGGACAACAAAGTTGACTATAGCCTACTGTAAAAAACAACAACAACAACAACAACAACAACAACAACAACAACAACAACAACATAAATTCAGCAGTATGGCAACTTTATATTAAAACAGCATTAAGGCTATAGTGCGGCATTAGTAATTATAAGAATACTCTATAGTTTCCTTAACCAGACCCTGGAGCAAGTGAACGAGAACGAGACTCGGATCGGAGCGCGAGGCATCTCTATGGGGCGCCGTTTGTAAAGCGGCTCACGCTGAAAATAACAGCAACATTTTGACACATTTAGCTTCAAACAATGTTTAAAAAACTGGTATGAATTTTTGCCGGTCACTTTTTTAGCACATTTACAACAATATTTGTCAACTTAGAGATATTTTAAATAGTTAAATCTAAATGTTAAATGTTAAATCTAAATGTTAATTGTTAAATCTAAATGTTAAATCTAAATCTAAATGTTAAATCTAAATCTAAATCTAAATCTAAATCTAAATGTTAAATCTAAATGTTAAATCTAAATCTAAATGTTAAATCTAAATCTAAATCTAAATGTAAAATCTAAATGTTAAATCTAAATGTTAAATCTAAATCTAAATGTTAAATCTAAATGTTAAATCTAAATGTTAAATCTAAATCTAAATGTTAAATCTAAATCTAAATGCTAAATCTAAATGTTAAATCTAAACGTTAAATCTAAATTTTACATCTAAATCTAAATGTAAAATCTAAATGTTAAATCTAAATGTTAAAACCGGTTATCTGCATTCTGAATTTGCATATTAGTTAAATATTTAGTTTCACCCGAAACATTTAGATTCAACATTTATATTTAGATTTAACATTTAGATTTAACATTTAGATTTAGATTTAGATTTTGTATTTAGATTTAACATTTAGATTTTACATTTAGATTTAGATGTAACATTTAGATTTAACGTTTAGATTTAACATTTAGATTTAGCATTTAGATTTAGATTCAACATTTAGATTTAGATTTCGATTTAACATTTAGATTTCGATTTAGCATTTAGATTTAGATTTAGATTTAACATTTAGATTTAACATTTAGATTTAGATTTAACATTTAGATTTAACATTTAGATTTAGATTTAGATTTAACATTTAGATTTAACTATTTAAAATATCTCTAAGTTGATAAATATTGTTGTAAATGTGCTAAAAAAGTGACCGCCAAAAATTCATACCAGTTTTTTAAACATTGTTTAAAGCTAAATGTGTCAAAATGTTGCTGTTATTTTCAGCGTGAGCCGCTTTACAAACGGCGCCCCATACATCTCTATGGGCATCTCCTTCTTGTGTGAACTGAATGAATCGGGCACCTTGTTCGTGAATTCACTGGATTTAAGCGATAGATTTGTGTTATGTGCAAACTACGTTTTGTAAGGAATTGGCTTATTATAAGACTGGTTTCAATCGTGTATTTTAAACAAATGAGTGGTTCGATATATAAACAAATCACAACCCACGTAACTGAAAGAGTCACTAAACGAGATGTAAGTGAACGAATCTTTAGATTAATGGATTCCAAAGATTCGACTCACTGGAATGAATCAAAATTGCCACTTCCTCTAATATGTTTTAAACACCTCTGTCGCTCTCAGGTGAGATTGTTTTAAACACCTCTGTCGCTCTCAGGTGAGATTTAGATTCCAGCCCCCAACTTTAACAGTATTTTTATGCTGTTACCTGCTTGCATACCCAGTACAGTCAACGGGAGCTTTACTCTGGTGCTGACCGCGGCAGTTTCAGCAATGGGGAGTACAAAAGAACCGGCGGCTGTCACAGCGCAGCGTTCACCAGTTCCACCGAGAAGCGATCACATCTCCATCCTGGAGGGACACAAGCTGTATATCTGGGGAGGGTGCCAGGTAAGGTCTATAGACACATATTACGGCGCGAATATTAAATACGATCAACACAGCGTTTCCATCCACTTAAACGCATAAAAGTAGTAGAGCTCGTGTAAATCTAACCCTAACCCTATATTTATTTATTTTTAGTGTGTGGATGGACAAGAAGCCTTTCTTCCCAGTAATGAGATCTGGCTTTATGATATGGAGAATGGAGTTTGGTGAGATGCTTGTCTTCAGCTTGGGTCTTATTTTTTAACCAAGAAATGGCATTTCCTGAATAGCTGACATCACTAGCAAGTATCCCTTCTCCACAGTTTCATGGCAAATGCAAATGTGCTGCCAGCTGCTGTGCTTTATTGCTTTCAAATTGCAGTTGTTCAGTTTAATGAGGAAGCAGAATTTCCAGAGTTTCTCACTTGTGACTACCATTGCCAATGCCAACCCCAAACAACAACATTTGTCCTTTTTAATTTCGTGCATTGTGTGCTGCAGGTCTCGGAGGCATGTGGAAGGAGAGGTTCCTCCTGTTCTTTCGCAGACGTGTGGTGCATATCTTCAGGGCATACTTTACATTTTTGGCGGATGTGATAACAATGACTACACCAACCTGGTGAGTTGTTTAGGAGTGATAATATCATAACACAGCTAGTTCCCCAAGCACACACTCAGGCAGATTGACGTTCAGGATGTGTTAAACAGGTGTACATACTCATATGTTGTATTTAATCTGATAGTGAATTTGCTGTGATAAAGTGCTCCAAATGTATGCCTACCAATATTTTCCTCATAGCTGTGAGCCTATGACAACAAACTGCACATCTGACTGAGATTCTGTTTTGCAAATGTAGATATCCATTACAAATAGTTTTTGCTCTGTGCATGGCATGCTGTAGGAAACCGGATATAGTATAACTCATAGTTTATTATTCTTAAATTAATATGGCTGAAGCCTCTGTTAAAGAGAAACTCCCCCCAAAATTTTGTAGAATGTTTTTCTCCCACTCCCATACAGAAAGAACAAAGACATTATTATTATTACCCTTCTCTAGGGTGGCCATGCGTCCGGATTTTGGCAGGATGGTCCGGATTTTAAGCCCCCTGTCTGGCGTCTGGCGCAGCCTCAATCCGAACACTCATTTGTCTTCCTTTTTGGACTTGCACTGAATCGGCCTAAAAAAAAAAACGCTCTAGAATCTTTATTGGAACGCAGCAGCATATCGTCTAATGCCGTAAGATCTCTGGTCAAACAAATGATTGGCTGAAAGTGGTGTCAAATAAATATCTGATATATCATTGTAGGGCTGTAACGATTTGACCAAAAATAAAAACCTCAATTAATTGAACATTTGACCTTGATTACGATTAATTCTTTTTTTTGTTTTCTTTTTTTTTTTGCCCTCATATTAAGGTTTTTGAGTAAGTTTGAGATAAGGTTTTTAATGTAAATATTTTCTACTATTAAAGGTGGAATTTTTTTTTCTAATGAAAGTGCATTTCTTTGTGATTTTAAAACACTTGAAGGAAACGGTTCTCTTTCAGCAGTTATTGTCTATGGGGCAGATTTCTGCTTGTTGTACATCAGATACAGATAAATTAACACTGTAGGCCTACATTACATTTATTTGAATGCATTAATGAATTACTCATACCGTCTCCATTCATTATGAAGCTGTGCTTTGTAGGCTACTTACTTCAAAGGTATTAAAATATATGCCTATAACGGTTGAGTTTCTGCGCTACTCTCTGCACTCTTCTGTCTGAGTGCTCGTTTGTCACAATATATCAGGCATTAGTTCAACATAATAAACATCTGATGGTCGAAAACTGGCAGGGCTTAAACCACATACAAATGACAAGCTTTGTGAGGACGCAGGTGAAAGAGTCTGCCTTCAGGGCGCGCGAGCGTTGTCAGAGACGCGACACGGCTCGGCTCTCTGTGTCACAGAAAGAAGCTGAGCCCTGAACGGATACATTGTCCGTATTGTTGTTTTTGAATAGTGCACAATCGCTTTAAATGTTGAAATTGGCAAGCCTTTAAACGCATGTACTTGACAAACTTTATGAGCACGAAAGTGAAAGCGGTCTGGCTTCGGGGCTTGCGCGTGCCGTCTGTGTGTGTGTGTGTGTGTGTGTTTGTCAGCGCGTAGGCTATAAGAACAGCAATTAACTGACCTGTATAAACTGTGTAAAACATGCTGTTACTATAGTGATTCTGGGCATCTATAAACACTCCAATGCTCCTGCATCTCTCTGTGTGCCTGCAAACTGCACTTGATGTGACTGACGGGGCGGAGTCACGTGAAAACCGAAATAACCGACATGGGAAAAATACGTCGGTTAGAGGTTCTGAATGTCGGTTTCGGTTATTTTTCGATTAATCGTACAGGCCTATATCATTGGTTAAAAATTTAAACAAGCCTCCACAACGTGCTGGCTACGTCATATCATAACGTTAACAAGCCGAAACGTCAGACCTCATTTAATCCGGAATGGAGAAAAGAGCACAAATTTATATCAAAATGCAGTAGAGACGCTTTTCATGGATTTTGCACACTGTGAAGCTGTGAAGTGGACGTTATTAGGGATGCTCCGATCAGGATTTTTGCTGCCGATACAGAGTACCGATTTCTTGTCATGGTGATCGGCCGATACCGATTCCAATGCTTCACTGATTTGTAAACTCTCTGATCAATGTTAACCTTTTTTCAGATAAAAAAAAACAAAAAACTATAGATGTTGCCTTTATTATATTTTTATAGTAATTATGTAATGTATCTATTGTTTTAACAGTGTACTAAATCACAAAAATATTCATTATACAGTGAACATTTTAATATGCCTTTTAAATGGGGTTTCTGCATAACACTATGCATATCAGGATACTTTAAGTAAATAGATTTGTTTTTATCCAAATAGAAAAACTTAGAAAATACAGCCCTATTTAATAGGGCTGTATTTTCTAAGTTTTTCTATTTGGATTAAAAAAAACTGTATTTATTTTAATATTAATTTATTTAAATGTTTTAATTTATTTCACAACCTGCCCAATGATGTCCTAAAAACAATGTTGATATTGAAGGCTATAAACAAATACAGTGAATGTAATGTAGGCATGTATTAATAATTTAGTTTTTTAATTCGCTGAACTAAAAATGAAAATAAAAACAAAAGCATATTAGCCTATATTTGATTACCCAATTATAATGGTCACTTTCATAAAAATATACCTAGGCTACTTGTAGGATTCAAATTCTACATATGGCACATTTATTGTCTAACAACAAATATTTTAGAAATATGCATATTTTAGTCAGAATTATTGCGCTCCGTCTGTTTGGCGCGGATGCGATTCACATGCAGAAGGCTCGTCGTCTCCTGTCATCAAAATGGACATATTTGCACGACTTTCTAACATTTACAGATGGAGAATATCCCTGTGAAATGTAAGTTATGCACTGAGGAAAGCACCACATTTCAAACGCATTAAACACCGCAGGTATTTATCAGTCTGTCAGCATAAGTAGCCTATCTCTCTGGGCAATCTGACAGGGCAAGCTGCTTTAAACTATACGTGTTAACTATATCTTACCCGTTATTTTAAAGCCCTTAATATAAAGCATGTGTCATGTTTAGGACAAATTGTATCATGCACTTTCCCTGCATCAGCTCACTCTGCATACTCCGCTATTTATCATATGCGTTCGTATCAATCTACTGTATATCGATACTTCCGAATGGCGTTCGCCCATCCCTTAGGACCGACTGACCCGTGTTCAGCTGCTGTTCACATGGAATCCTTCTCCACTTCTGCCCTCAAAGCTCTCGTTTGAATATTTGCTACTACTACCTTCCCCACGCGTCATGTACGTCCTCACGCGATGACGTCATCAAATTGCGATCGGTTCGTAAGATCGGCCAAGTTAGTGAGTACCGATCGAGTCATGAAATATGATTATCGGCCGATGCCGATCGATCGGAGCATCTCTAGACGTTATTAGTCTAGGGAAAGCCAGGGACTACTAGTGCTAGGAAGAAGAGAAAGTTAAACATGAATGTAAGTAGGTGAAGATGGGGAGGTGGAGGGATGCAAAACGACTGACGCCTGAAGGAGGTAGGAGGCTGCTTAAATGCTTAGCAGTTGATTGAAACATTAGATGCGTTCACGCCTCCCGAATTTGCGTTTGTGTACTTTGCTAATTGAAAGATTAGATGGGTTCACTCCTCCCGAAATTATGTTGTGAACTTCACTTCACGAGTTTGTTTACCCATATACTCTTTAGCTGATAAGGTTTAAGCGTATTTGGCTTGCTGTCCGCGGTGGAGGGTCTCGAGAAAGCCACTTCTACTCAAGCTTAGATTTACCCCCTAAAAAGTGCAAATTAGATTTAGGGCAGCAAGCCCTAAAATACTTGATGGTAGTATTTGCTCTGAAGTTTCAGTTTGATTATGGAAGGCCCCCCAAAAGAGTAAAAATTTAATGACGAGAGGTGACGAGAAGCTGAGAATGTGTATTGATGTGATAGTGTAGGAAGCAAGTCAAGTTTGCTGTATCTCGCTGCTGCATTTATCGACCTGGGTCGTGGGCGAGCACTGCTGCGGCAGTGACGCTCCTAGCTGCTCCTGCGGGAGCAGCGTTTGGACTGGAGGAAGAAGCATGGTGGGGGTGGAGTACGTCCTGCCTTAGCATTCATGACATGGAACCCCTCCGGTTGGAATAACTGGGGGCCCTTAATGTCATGAGTGAGGAAGGAGGTCCTTGTCCCTGGAGAAGTCCTAATATCGGGTTCCTCCAGTCCGCTGTTCGGATGGGAGAGCCCTCACTGCGGTTCGAATTGGGAGCCCGCGGTAAAAATAGGACATGAAGCTCCTGTTTAAGTGAACGGGAGGGCCCACACTGCGATTCAAATGGGAGAGCCCACGCCATGCTTTGGTAGCAAGCCCAATTGAACGGGAGGGCCCTCACTGCCACCAGATGTATGAAAACTCTGCAGGGCGGTAAACAGCGAGATTTATGAGGATGTGAGAGTTTGGTGGGCTTGTCTGATGTGGAAGAGGTTCGATCTTACGTAAGATTCGAAAGTTTGGGGGGTCCAACAATCTAGCATTTTAATCTGGGTTTCCGATAGGCCTTTCTGTGCATCTGTGGTAGCTGCTCCTATACGGAACGAGTGGGAGGAAAAGTTTTTAAGAGGAATTCCTGATCTGGCGAGGACGGTTTTTAGTTTTCTCTGGAACCAATGTCTGGATGCTGGGTAGTTATTCTCGTTGAGAAATAAAGGTTCGAGCGGAGAATTGATTTGTGAATGCCTCTGAGATAGGAATGTGGCAAGGGAGTGATAGGGCTGAATGGGTGTTGGTAGATTGAAAATGAAGACTGGATGGCCACGTTTCAATTGGTATGTTTTACTCTGTTTGATGTTGAATCGAATTGTCATGGTTTAAAATATGGAGATCTGTGACGGTTGGATGATTAGCTGGATTGAAAGTGGAATTGATTGTAAATTGTGAAACTCTAAGAAAGCCAAAAAAAGCTAAAATGAACATGGCGTCCAGGGTTCTGGTTATTTTCGGAGGGAAAACCCCGGAGCGGATGGTAGTCAGGCATTTGCCTAGGAGGTCGATGGTAAGAGGTTGCCTGGTATCGGGTTTGGTGGGGTTTTTTGTAGGCATAAGAAGAGATGTCTGGGGATTTGAGATGGCAGGGCACTCATGGCCATAGATGATTTTTAACAAGAAATGTATGCCGCTGAGGTAGACTTTAATGGATCCTGGCTGAATGGATTTGGAACTGTTCATGTGGGAAATGTAAGAAGTTATAGAGATGAGGGAAAAATCTGGGAAAGCTAAATTGTAAACTGTATGGAAGTTTTTAAAGGAATTCCAGGCTGTCCAGTAGGATCGAAGAGTTCTTGAAGAAACGGCTTGCAATATTGATTCCATGGAAAGGGTGTGAAGATGACTGAGGGGGTGGTCTATGGGAATATGAGCTCTGAATAGGGAGGAACTGATGTCGGATTGTAGTCTGATTCTGGAACCTATGTTCTGAATTTCTGGAAAAGAAAGTGAGAAAGAGCATCAGCGATTTGGTTTTTATGGCCTGGGATATGTTCAGCTTTCACAAAGAATTGGTTACAGGCGGATGTCCAAATGAGGCGTCTCAGTAGGAGCATGATTTTTGGAGCATTAGAACTATTGTTTGGTTGTCGCAGAAAAAGGAAATGGTTTTTGATGATCAGTTCGAGCCCCATAAATGGGCTGCTACGATTATGGGATACAGCTCAAACAGTGCGATTGATTGGTCGGAATGGGGGGATAGAGTTAGCTCAGGTGGCCAGGTTGAGGCAAACCAATGGCCTTCGTAGTAACCTCCAAAACCTATGGATGGGGCAGCGTCTGTGAAAAGATTGAGGTCGCTGGCTTGGGACAAAAAATTGTCGTAGAAGAATGTGAGCCTGTTCCATTGCTTTAGGAATGTAATCCAGAGTTTGAGATCTGAACGACAAGGGGGATTAAGTTCGACTAGGTCATCGAGACCTTGGGCTGCGGTAGCGAGAGTCAAAAGCTGTGAAATGAAAGGCCTGCCTTGCAGAATTATCCGCATGGCATAGTTTAAATGCCCTAGAAGAGAAAGCAAGTCGCGTTTGCTGCAATGGGGGGCTTCTAGTAGGGTTGTGCCGATAGACGATAATATCATGTATCGACGATAGGCAGAGAGATCGCCGAAAGCTGAAGCTGTTGCCGATTTCAAGACGATATTTGGCTCGCTCCCCATGAATGTAATTAAAAAAATATATTTTTCATTATTAAATAAAAATATTATGATCATAGTTATTATTATTATCACCATTACATTAATTGTACTTATTCTGCTTACCCTTATTCACATCAACATCAAAGCGTGTGGTGTTGCACTCGCAGGCTATGTGCCGCATACTGCGAGTGCAACACCACGCGCTTTTAAAATGTAAAAATGAGTTACTCTTCAGTGATTTTTTTTTTTTTTTTAAAGACTACAAAACTACGTGTAGTTTCAGAATTTAATTGCAAGGTGATCAACCTAGCCCTACATTCACAAATTCACATGAGCCATGGCAAAAATGGCATCATCATTAGACTAAAGCATTTGTTTTTTTTTCATAAATGTAAATGTATTTTAATTTATACTTACAATAATACAATAACAAATTGCTATATTATAATTATAGGGTATATAGATCCGAACAGAACAATCAGTCATAAAGTAAAAGCAGCTTTATTTCAAACGACTTAACAACTGAACAACAATGAACAAAAAATATTGCACATAGGCCGTTGAGATAATATTTCTTGTTAAAGTGCAGTGAAATACTTAAATGTCAGCAGCCAATGTATTTTTAGAGTAAAAAAAAGAACTATCATAATTGGTCATTTGAACTACTCGAACGAACGTTTAAAAAACAATATGAAAAATCTAAATTGAATAGCTCCATAACGGATTGAGAAAAGTGCACGCAATGAGTAATTAGCTGGGTTAGTTGTTTTTTTAAAAGTAGAAAATAATTATAAAAAATAATAATAATTTATGTAAAGAGATATATATTAAGAAGCGGTAGCCTGGATGCCAGCCGAATTTAGCCCCGCCCACAAAATTTTTTGCTCGGGCAATTCGGTCTGGACTCGCTCCATAGAGGAGTAATTATGCCCGAACAGAAACTGTTCGGACCAATGAAATTGTCAGGGCGGGCTTTAGACGATGATGGACAGATGATCAACAGTAACGTAATCATCCACGTCATCGAAGGCTCTTGGGTTGAATTTGCTCTTATCCTAAATGGAGAACTTGTTCGTATATGCATTCACCTTCACTATTTCTCTCAGAAACGATGATTGTGTTGGTAAGTACTCTGTGTATCCTTAAATTATTTTATTCCTGGCAAAGATCGTTTACACTCATCTTTTTCTTGTAACATTACTTAATCCAGCGTGCGTGCAGACAGGGTTGCCAAGTGTTTTTGCAATGTCGCGCATAATTGCTATTCAAAACTATAGCCCAAAACAATAACTTTCCGGGGGGTTCTCCGGAAAAAAATGGCGTTTGGTTGGCAATATGTTATTTTGGCAAGGTTGCCTGCTAAAATTCGCATTCCTGGGTTTATATAATCACATAATTGGGGTCGCTTCAACCCGCGGACATGGAGAAAAACACGGACTTGGCAACACAGTGCAGTTGAGTTCTGTTGACATTTGACAACTAACGTTACGCGTCGCTCCGTTGCTCTGATTGGTTGTGGGTCTATCCAATTGAGGTCTTTCCTGGCTCGGTTGAAACACGCCCCATAATCAAAGCTCAATGGAGCGGTACCAGACTCAAATTCTGACTAGAATTGAGTATGGCCACGCCAGGCTAAAGAAGCGGAGCTTCACTCATGAAATGCTCACCGGTAAAATGACGTGCGCTCAAATCCCGCTCCGACATGACATTTCTCTGCAGCCTTCTATACTTGTAGCCATTAAAACACGTAATTAGTTTCAGTTTAAATATGATAATGTTATTTTTTTTATTTCATTTACGTTGAAAAGTGCACAGGACACATACAATGCATAATGTCAGAAGACGGGGGTCTTCAGCTAAGTTCAATAACACTTCAATAAGTTTTGTTTTGTTGAAAGCCTTTCTTTAAAGTGAATTTTGTTTTGTATAAATTGTATCTTAATTTTAATCTATGTTTTATCAACCAAATTGCCCGGATTTAATAAAAGTACAACTCCAAATCAGAAAAAGTTGGGACAGTATGGAAAACGCAAATAAATAAAAAAAGAAGTGATTTCCAAATTTACTTTGACTTGTATTTCATTGCAGACAATATGAACAAAAAATATTTCATGTTTTGTCTGGTCAACTTCATGTCATTTGTAAATATGCATCCTTTCCTGTCATTCAGACCTGCAACACATTTAAAAATAAGTTGGGACAGTAAAGAATTTACCACTTTGTAATGTTGCCATTCCTTTTCACAACACTTAAAAGATGTTTAGGGAATGAAGACACCAAGTGATGAAGTGTTTCAGGTGTAATTTTGTCCCATTCTTCCTGCAAACAAGTCTTAAGGTGGGCAACAGTACGGGATCTTCGTTGTCGCATTTTGCGCTTCAAAATGCGCCACACATTCTCTATTGGAGACAGGTCAGTCAAGTACCCGTACCCTCTTCCTCCGCAGCCAGGACTTTGTAATGTGTGCAGAATGTGGTTTTGCATTGTCTTGTTGAAATATGCATGGACGTCCCTGGAAAAGATGTCTTCTTGAAGGCAGCATATTATGCTCCAAAATCTCTATGTACTTTTCAGCATTAATGATGCCTTCACAGAAGTGCAAGTTACCTTTTCCAAGGGCACTGACACAACCCCATACCATGACAGACCCTGGCTTTTGGACTTGTTGCTGGTAACAGTCTGGATGATCCTTTTCTTCTTTGGTCCGGAGCACATGGCGTCCATTCCTCCCAAAAAATACCTGAAATACTGATTCATCTGACCACAGTACACGTTTCCACTGTATGATGGTCCATCCCAGATGCCTCCGAGCCCAGAGAAGTCGACGGCGCTTCTGGACACTGTTAAAATAGGGCTTCCTTTTGGCACAGTACAGTTTTAACTGGCATTTGTGGATGTAACTACGTATTGTGGTACTTGACAAAGGTTTGCCAAAGTAGTCCTGAGCCCATGTGGTGATATCGCTTATAGATGAATGACGATTCTTGATGCAGTGCCGCCTGAGGGATCGGAGATCACGGTTGTTCAGCTTAGGCTTGCGCCCTTGTCCTTTACGCACTGAAATTCCTCAAGATTCCTTGAATCTTTTAATTATGTTATGCACTGTTTAATGTGAAATATCCAAATCTCTTCCTATCTTTCTTTGAGGAACATTGTTTTTAAACATTTCAATAATTTTCTCAGGTATTTGTTGGCAAACTGGCGATCCTCGGCCCATCTTTGCTCCTAAAGGATTAGACCTTTCTTGGATGCTGCTTTTGTACCAAATCATAATTACAATCACCTGTTGACATCACCTGTTTCAAATCACATCATTATTTAACCATTTTACCTCATTACTAGCCCTAAATTGCTCCTGTCCCAACTTTTTTTTTAAATGTGTTGCAGGTCTGAATGACAGGAAAGGATGCATATTTACAAATGACATGAAGTTGACCAGACAAAACATGAAATATTTTGTGTTCATATTGTCTGCAATGAAATACGAGTCAAAGTAAATTTAGAAATCACTTCTGTTTTTTTTATTTGAGTTTTCCATACTGTCCCAACTTTTTCTGATTTGGGGTTGTAAATAGCCTATATCAGACAATGACATGGAGGCGGAGGCGGCTGCGCAGCGTGATCAACGGCTTAAATGAACAACTACTAGATAATAAAAAAAACTTTAGTCAGGGGCAGCCCTTACTATTTATTTCAGATAGGCCTATATTTGATCCAGCATGTCACAAAGGGAGTTCTGGTTTGAGCACGCGGCACTGAGCGGAATGAGCTTCAGAAATTAACGGAATCTCCAGAAAGGCGCTCTCCACTGGAGGAAATATTACCGTTCTTTCAACGCACACACCGCAACAGTCACAATATGACCTCATGTATGTTTTAAAAACATAATTCAACTTATAAATAATTCTTTTTAATGGGCCACTTAAAATGTTTATATCAAATAAATTATTAAGTTCTAAAAATGAATAAAATGAACAAAAATTTGCATTGGATTTGCAATCCTTTGAAACCACCCCACTTCCCACACCCCTGATGATATCTGTCCTCTGGAACGCTATCGCTTTTAATTTAAAACGGCTTATATAAAACAATTATTTTTTTCAAATAGATGGAATTCGAGATCCAGGCCTGCCCCTAATAAAAGCCTGCTTCAAATAAAAGCCGGTGACCTTCTGCAGTTCAGGTAAATAAAGGCCCCGACTTTTATTTGAGGAAATACGGTAATTGCTCCGCCCAGACGTGATAAGATCATGTATTGGTGATCTCACAGGCTGACGATATGGCGATTGGAAAATAGGCATATCGCCCAACACTAGCTTCTAGCAAGTTTAGAGAAATGGCAATTATTCTGTCTATCTTCTCCTTGGGAAGAGAAGCTTGGAATTTAACAGAATCGAGATTGATTCCCAGGAATTCCAAAGATGTAGAAGGGCCCAAGGTTTTCTCTGGGGAGAGGGGGACTCCTAACTGTGAGAAGACTTTTTGGACAATTTGATGAGATAGATCAAGCTATCAATGTCATGATATTGCAGTGAGAATTCTTCTAGTGGGATTAAGCTGTTGATACTTGGTTGATTTTTTTCCATGTGGGGCAGAAAGGTCAATTATGATGCGTTTTTTGCCTGAGAATTTCCTGGTGGAAATCCCTATAGGATTTATGCCTTTTTTATGAAAAGTTTGAAGGGGGGGCAATTGAACGGACCAATCATGAAGCCGGAAACCACTTCTTTTTTGATGAGGGCCTCTACTGTGTCTGGTTCAGCTGAGGCTGACTGGAGATTGTTGCAGATTAAGCTAGAATTTGGTAGGCTTTCCAAACCCGGATCGAAACCTTCTTTCAAGCCTGAAATGAGGTATTGTGTAAAGTTTTTGTCCGGATGGTTTTTTAATTTGTTTGCAAGGGAAGAAATGATGATAGGGGAAGAGTGCTTTTAGAGTATTTTTATTTGCTGATGAACGACGTACAGGACATGCAGAATGAGCATGAGCTCCACCACAAAAATTGCAAATGTGGAGAAAACGACAACATTGTCTAACACAGCCGAAGTTATTGAAGTTATTACAAACTTGTTTCCCTGAGTTGAAACTGATGGTGTTTTCATTCCTGGAACGGGGAACGTATGATGTAGACTTGGGCACTTGCGGTTCCGGAAGAGTTGGGTAATCTGTTGTTATTTGAGGACAAGATGAAGTGGAATGAGAGCTTGACCTGCAAATGGCACAGGAAATGCTTCGAACACTTTATTGTAAAGTTTTAGGTCGAGAGCCCACCAATATGGGCATTGGTTCCAATGGGTGATACAAGCAGCACATTTAGCATAAAAAAGTTTGTGGCAGGTGTAGAAATGACTACCACCGAAAGAGAGGCTGAGCTCGGCTATGATGGAGAGATAGTCGTTGAGCTCTTTGCGTCTTGTGGGAAAGACAGCACTTATGACGTCTGTTAGTCTACTGAAAGTTGACTATGCTTGCTATGCAGAATTCTGAAAAAGTGAGTACTCACTTGGTAGTTGGGGTGGAATCTTTTAAGTGTATGGTTAGGGGACCACATTCGAAAGAACGATGGAATTCATTGGTAGGGACTGATGTAAGGAGAGAAGGAAGATCTATATCTGCACCTGCGAGAATTTGAGAGCGGAGTTGTGAAGACACTGGTGGAGGTTCCTGGGCTACTGCATGGGGAGGAGGTGGTTGAAGTTCTGCTGACGCGAGGGTATGGGAAGGCCAGCAAGCTGGGGCTGTAGACATAGAGGGCTGAGCTTGAGGTATCCTTGCAAGTGTTTCTTGACTGGTATGGGTTACTGCTGGAAAAAAGTGGGAAATAGAAGGAAAAGAAAGAAGTAGGAATGACTGTGGAGGCATCCTCACGCCGTTCTCACCACCTGAAGAGAAAGGAAAGGGTAGGGGGGGGCGTAATATTCAGCGGAATTTGCGTTTGTGTACATTGCTAATTGAAAGATTAGATGGGTTCCCTCCTCCCGAAATTATGTTGTGAACTTCACTTATTATAGGCTTCTGTTTTTAAGCTGCTGGTCATGTTTCTGCAGATAATTAAATTCTCGAATTCTGCTTAAACATGAGGCCTATTGGATACACAAACTGAAAGCTTTATGGTCTAAATGTTGACTTTGATCTCAGCTGTTTTTATGAATGTGATGATTTAAGTCGGTGTGTATCGTATTGAAACTTATGTCCTGTGTAATACGAGTGTTCTACGTATTTTGATATTGTCTGTGAAGGTTAATACTCAAGTTGTTGTCTCTATATTTATTGTTTCTGTGAGTTTGAAACATGCGTTTTAGAATTGCTAATTCATTGATTGTTCAACTGAGATTGATTGTCTACACATGTGAATAATTGTCTATTTATACTTCTCTTCATTAAGTGAGAAATTACACTTTGACAAAGGCTTGTTGCCAAAACCTAGGTGAAATAAAATATTTGCGTGTGTGGTCATTTCTCCTTTATACAGATGTATTTTGTTGACCTGTCGGATAGGGAATACAGCTGGAGAAAAGTGACAGGCACAGTGGGAACTACACCCTCTCCTAGGGTCCGACATTCCTGCTGGGTCTACAGAAACAGGTAAGGAAAAACAAGCACAATGCACTGGTAATACAGATACAATGATCAGCCACAACATTAAAACCACCTGCCACGCGGTTGTGTAGGTCCCCTGTTGTGCTGGCAAAACAGCTGTAATGCATCAAGGCATGGAATCCACAAAACCTCTTTATGTGTCCTGTGGTATCTGGCACCAAGATATTCGCAGCCGATCATTTAAGTCCTATAAGTTGCGAGATGGGGCTTCTATGGATCGGATTTTTCGTTGAAAATAATCAAAACAACCCTAGATGGCTTTTTCATACAAATAACAGTCTACTTGATGTAGATGGTGTCAGTTCATCTGATTGGTTGTACAATGAGTTTCTCAAAATTTTCAGTGAAAAAATTGACAATGTTTGCATAAATATTTGTAGTTCCTCTATGTTAAGTTACCTATTTTATAATAACCAGCCAGGAACACAAGTGATATTCAGCATAGCTCCTTTACTCAGGAACTGACATCATAACTCGTGTCACCCCTCATATGTCCGTACTACAACAGTAGCATCACACTGCAAGTTCCCATTACAGAACACCTCCAATGCTTGGTCAATGAGGGGTTAGAAAAGTTGGGTGCTGTGGATTGGTAGAACGCAGTTGTCTATCCCATTAAAAGCTGGGCTGGAGAGTATCCATTCTCCAGAGGGGTAGACCGATATGTCATCAAAGCTTTCAATTTCTCACCACTCCCTTTCCAGAGTCCTTTCACAGTAGCCACTGCGCGCTCTGCCTCCCCGTTTGCTTGTGGGTATCCTGGGCTGCTGGTGATGTGTGTGAAATCATATTCCCTGGCAAAGTTCTTAAAGAGTGCACAGCTATACTGTGGCCCATTATCTGACATAACAGTCTCTGGGATTCCATGGTGGCTAAACACCTCTTTTAAAGCCGCAATGACAGTATTGGCTGTGGTTACATTTAGACATGCTACTTCAATGTAACGTGAAAAAAAAGAGTACAACCAGAAGGTATATATATTTCTCCCAGAAAGTTAAGTCTGTACCCACTCGCTGCCATGGTCTCTCCGGCACTGAAGTGGTTACAAAGGCTCTCGGTGCTCAGCCCTGTGTTGTGAGCATGTGCTGCAGTTTTCCACCAGCTGATTGATATGCACAGACAGTCCTGGCCACCAGATGGCCCGGCGAGCCCTAGCTCGACACTTTACTATACCCTGGGGACCTTTGTGTTTACTGTGGAGGATTTCTTGCCTTGGGAATCACAATTCTCTGGCCCCTTAGGAGCAGCTCTTCAGCCACAGAAAGATTTTCTCTCTCAGGTCAGTATGGTCCCAGCTCTGGTGGAAGGGCATGTTTCTCATGCCACACAGTCTAACAGTATTGGATGAGTTGATGAGAGTGACCGAATCCACAGACACCTTAACGTTGCTCTCATTCTGGCTCTCCACCTCTGTGAATGTGTGTTTCATTGGAGCTCTTGATAATGTGTCAGCGGTTATCATTTGCTTACCAGGCTCACCATGTCGAAAGTGAACTTCATCAGCCTCAGACGGAACCGCAGTATTTGTGGAGGGAGTTTCTCTAGTGCTTTGGTGCTTTTCTGATTTTAGTCTAAACTTTAGACCCAAGAGGTGAGATGACAGCCTTTCACACGCCCACATGGTGGCTACGCCTCCTTTTCGATTTGGGCATAATGTTTTTCTGCATCAGACAGACTCCGTGAGATGAATACAACCGGTTTCCATATTCCATTTGCATGCTTTTGGTTCAGTGTACCCCCCCAAGCCAAAGGAAGAGGCGTCAGCGGAAACACGTCTCTGCTTTTGGGGAGTATGATGCCAACACACACTGTGAACTCTGTTCTGATTTTAATTTCTGAAAAGCCTCTTTTTGTGGTGATTCCCAGCTCCATTCAATTTTCTCACTGAGCAGATCTTTAATTGGACGGGTGTAGGATGCAAGGTGGGGTAAAAACGTACCCAGATAATTAGCCATTCCCATCACTCTCCTCACTCCATCTACCCCGGTTGTTTCAGGCATCTCCAAGATCGCCCTGACTTTGTCTGGATCAGGTGCAACACCGTCTGCCCTGATTCGATGCCCCAGAAACATCATGTTGTCTGCTGCAAACACAAACTTTTTGTTTAAAGTCAAGCCTTAATCTCTCAGTCTCTTAACCCTTGTGTGGTGTTCATATTTTTGTTATTCAGCCAGTTTTCGTGGGTCTGGTGGACCCGCTGCATTTTTGGGTTTTTAATTCAACACAATCAAAAATTATATCTTAAAATACTCAACAGATGTTTACTTCATTCCAATTACAAGCAATATAAACAGCATATACAGGGAGTGCAGAATTATTAGGCACGTTGATTTTCTGATCATATTTTTTTTCCAGGCACATTTGACCAATTCCAAACCACAGTAATCCTAATAACTACTATTGATTTAGTATTTAATAATGTATAAGTGATATATAATTGTTCATGAAGGCTGGAAATGAAAAACACCTTATATTCAGGTGTGCAGAATTATTAGGCATGTTTTCTTTTACAGATAAATTGAGCCAAAAAAGAGATTTAACTCAGACTGAAAAGTCAAAAAGTATTAAATGCCCATGAGAAGGATGCAATACTAATGCAATACTAGACATTGCAGTTAAGGCGTGACCATTGGACAGTGAAATGCTCGTTGGGTCAGCAGGGTCAGACAAAAACATGTGGCGGAGAAAAGACACCTGTTAACTGCAAAAGAATTAAGAATTAAGGTGAAGAATTAAGGGTGAAACCATCAGGAACCCTTTAGTCTCCAGCGCCACCATTTTCCAAAGCTGCAACCTACCTGGAGTCTCCAGAAGTGCAAGGTGTCAGGATCTCAGAGACTTCAGTTAGGTAAAGAATCCTAAAAAATGACCCCCACTAAATAAGAATCACAAGCTGAAGTGTTGTAAAATACATGAAGCTTGCTTTTTTATAGGCTTTATAGGTTTTATAGGTTGAGAATGACTCTTGAAGGACCAGCTCCTCATCCTCTAGTACCACTGTTTGAAGAATTCATCTTCCAGAATCTGGCAGTACGTTTTGGGAGTTCATTTTAGTCCATCCTGAAGTCCGTTTTGCAGAGATGGACTAAAAATGAACTCCCAAAACGTACTGCCAGATTCTGGAAGATGAATTCTTCAAACAGTGGTACTAGAGGATGTGGTACATTCTTCTCATGGGCATTTAATACTTTGTGACTTTTCAGTCTGAGTTAAATCTCTTTTTTGGCTCAATTTATCTGTAAAAGAAAACATGCCTAATAATTCTGCACACCTGAATATAAGGTGATTTTCATTTCCAGCCTTCATGAACAATTATATATCACTTATACATTATTAAATACTAAATCAATAGTAGTTATTAGGATTACTGTGGTTTGGAATTGGTCAAATGTGCCTGGAAAAAAAATATGATCAGAAAATCAACGTGCCTAATAATTCTGCACTCCCTGTATGGTTAATATTTTCTCTTTACCTTTGTTACATCACATTTAAGAATTGCAACCTCGTGTGGGAACGGCAGGGGTAGAAACAAAACTCACTCTTGTACTCTCTCACACTTACACACAATCTCTCTCTCACACGCACGCACACACACATTCATGCACGCACACACACACACATTCATGCACGCACACACACACACACACACCCATCACACACACACACACACACACCCATCACACACCACACACCACACACACACACACACACACACACACACACACACACACACACACACACACACACACACACACACACACACACACACACACTCACTTGGATATGTGGTGTATGGTTACTCTTCATAGGCATAATGGTTTTCTAATGTACAAACTGTATAATCTATCTCCCTACACTAACCCTACCCCTAAACCTACCAATCACAGAAAACTTTTGGCATTTTTTGAATTTCAAAAAAACACCATTTAGTATGTTTTAGTATGAGGACACGGATGTCATCATAAACCATGTTCACGTTGTAATACCCATGTCATTATACACATTTGTGTCCTCATAAACCATACACACACTAACAGCAGGCCCTGACAGGAGGAGGACAGAGTAAAGGTACACAGGACCTACAATTTCCACACTTTTATTAACCCCGGGTCCAGTGGACCCGAACATCCTGTGTGTAATATAAATGTATAGGGGGGGTGAACAGTGTGTGGTCATTGAAAATATGTTCTGAAATATATTCCTCACAGAAAATGAGCCAAGGCCAATGAGTCTCAGTTTGAAAAAATAATTAATCGTATCATTTTTCTTTTGATAAAAAATGAACACGGGTCCAACAGACCCGAACACCATACAAGGGTTAAGGACGTGATGCAGTCTCTCGTTGTGTTGCTGCATATTCTCCCCATAGACTAATATGTCATCAGCATGACACACAACTCCCTCACAATCTTCCAGCATCTGCGACATGCAACGCTGAAAATGCTCTGGTCCACTACGAAGATCTCTTGACCTTAACTATCAATTTTATGCCGAAGATACGCAGATTTCTATCCATTCAAGATCAGGTCATCATGTGGACATTGTGCATCTTTCGCACCATATAACTGAGATCAAGATTTGGATGTCTAATAAATAGGGTCTTTAAATAAATGGATGGCTTTAAATAGTTCTAAAATGGAAGTTATTCTCCTCGGCTCTCCTCATCAACTGCAAAATGATGGGTCTCTTACTTTGAAACTCCAAGGCAACACCATCAACAGACAAAGCAAATTTAAAAATCTTGGTGTCATATTTGATGCCACGCTGTCATTTGAGCCATTTGTGCAGAATGCGTTTTTTTCACCTCATAAATATAGCATGTTTACGTCCTATGTTGTTCTTCTCAGTTGCTGAGAGGTTGATAAACTCTTTTGTCTCAATTGACCAACTTCAATATTTACAAAATTTGCTTCTGCTAGAGTTCTGTCTGGGGTCAGGGCTGGTGATCATATTATCCCTGTCTTAAGAGTCTCTGCACTGGCCTTTCTGTCAGGTACCGTATTGATTTTAAAATCCTTATGTTATCATATAAGGCTTTGCATAATCTGAACATTGCCTAGAGCATAACACTGCCTCTGTCGGCCTGTCAGACTAGCCATCGCTCACCACGAACATCAGTTAACCTAATTTGGGTTCATCGGTTGTCCTTCCTTGCACCACTTTTGAACACTGCATACTGAGAAAACCCCACAATACTTGCCTGTTTGGAGTTGCTCTAACCCAGTCGTTTAGCCATCACTATTGGGTCCTTGTCAAATACACTCAATTTACTCTTTTTGCTTTCTCACTTTTCTTGCTTCCAACACATGAAATTTGTTGAAAAAAACTGTTTGCTTGGTGCCTAATACTGTATATTCCACCCCTTGGTAGGTGCCATGGGGGTTATGCGCAACAAACTTCCGTATTCTGTAAATGGGTCTCATTGCTTCCGGTTCAGGTCTTTTTTGTATATGCTTCATTAAAGGGTTACTTCAGCGATTTAGCATTAGGCTTTGTATCAGTAGAAACCCGGTAGTATATTCAATTATGGTACTCCCCACCCCCTCATATCCCCCTGAGATGAGAGAATTATACATTTTATTTCTGGAAAAAATCCTCCGATAATGCAAATATCGTCATTTTGCCTCATCTGAGGATTTTTTTGCCAGAGACTATTGACTACAGCCAGTAGAAGGAGCTAGTTCCGCATGTTTTCAACCCGCCCATAGGGGTGGGATCTGACTCACAGAATGTAAATGCATTTGTAATGATATGATCTATGTTATTCACTTTACATGTCAGTGGTTTTAATGTTATGGCTGTTCAGTGTATAAAACACAGAGGTTGCATAATTTCCTCCTCAGATTTTTACATTATGACTACAAACACCAAAGTTGAAGCACCATGTTTTGAAACTGGTAAACTGCAACACCAAACTGGATTACAGTTCCAATAGGGTCATAAACAATAAGGGAAAAAGCTGATGTTCTGATGTGGCAGTTTCATAACAGTTGGTGTCATTCATAGGCTCATCTACTTCGGTGGATACGGGTGCAAAACAGTCAGAGAGGTCAACAACTGCAAGAGCTTTATGGTTGATGAGGCTTCCTGGGTGAGCAGAAAGATCTTGGAAATAAATTTACAGCTACAGTTATTGTACAGAAGAACTGGACTTTATCTAGACATCTCTTTAAAGGCAACAATCGGATCCGAATTATTCCAGTTTTGGGGTTGGAATAATGAGGTACATATGTTTGAACCGGAGTCAGCTTCATGGACTGAACCACAAACCCAGGTAAAAGAGCGAGGATAGACTAAGAAATTGGATATTGCAAATGTGTTTTTTTTTTCCTTTTTGTCTCAGCCATAAAAATTGATAGATGACAATATACATTTTCTTGTTTTCCTGCTGTCTGTATCAACTTCTCGCAGGGCCAGCCTCCAGAACCCCGGGCGTCACATGCCAGTGCTACTTTAGGTCATAAGGGCTATATCTGTGGAGGTCTGGTAAGACCTTTAAACCTTGATCTTTCCAAACTGATTTTGTTTGTTTTAAAGGAACACTCCACTTTTTTTGGAAATAGGCTCATTTTCCAAGTCCCCTAGAGTTAAACAGTTGAGTTTTACCATTTTTGAATCCATTCAGCCAATCTTTGTATCTTGCTGTAGCACTTTTAGCATAGCTTAGCATGCATCATTGAATCAGATGAGACCATTTTCATCGCGCTCAAAAATTACCAAAGTGGCGCAATGATATTACGGCAGCGCCTGAAAATAATGAATGGGGCTATCGAATGTGTGTAAATCAAGTCTTTGCTCATAATAGGCAGTAGGAACAATATTATTAGTCTAAAACTGCAAAGTGGCTGAGTTAAACAGGGCAGGGGACTGTGAATTTACAAGATTTGAACAGCTTCCTCAACTAGTCAGGTCAAGCGAGGCTTTGGACATCAATGAGATGATTTCTCGATACACGCTCCGAAGCCTCGGCACAGAACGTAACATCACTATTATTTTGTACCATAGAAACTGTAGATAAACAATACCGACAATTCCACAAGTTTCTTTTAATCAAACTATACACTACCTCAACAGAACTCTACAACAAAACTACTAACATTATACTGTAGGAACAAAACGCTCGAGCAAACCCCCCACACTCAGTGATTGCATTTCTCAGGTAACATTAGCTAAAGACAACAGTAGTGCTTTTTCAATCTGGTCATTCAAGCTAACTAAAAATAATAATGTTATACTTACAGCCACGGGTGATGAAACACTTGGTCCTGTCAGCCTGCTGAATATTGTTGGGATGGCCGTATCCTTCAGATGCCTCATATGCCTTTTCCCGAACTCATTCTTCTCCCTTTTTTCATTGCATATCAGCAAAATGTCCAAACATCGTTGTTATGTTTAACACAGACCATATTTTACTTATAAACTAAAAACCCCATTATAAAAACCCAGAATAAAATCTTGAGTATTAGGGTGTACTCACATTAGATGATCTGAACCGTGCCCGGGCACGTTTGACTCCCAAAGTCCGGTTCGGTTGACTAGTGTGAGTGTTCTGTAACATGCCCGGGCGTGGTTCGTTTCCCAATATGCGTTCTTGTCTGTACTTGTGTTCTCATGGACTTGTGAAACGTCATCGGTCGCTGCCGAAGTACTGTTCCAATTCAAAGTTCACATCTAGCCAAGAACAGTTCAAATCCCCAGATGTGTCCTTGATCCGTCCCTTTTATCGAGGATGCATCGAGAGGTGACTTGTGTGGACTCGAGACAGACAGGTATCCCAGAATGCATTTCGCACCAACCAGTAAGCTCAATAGCGGATGAGAAACCCAGCATAATTTAAAAATACTACAGTTAATGTGTCACAAAATGTAGTTTTAAGACTTTTTCAGGTGAGAATGCAATTGTTTAAAGCTCAAATCTGTGGTTTATTTATAAAGATCGAGCCTATTTGAAAATTGTATCTGGCGTTTTCGGAATTGTGAGCTCCAGTCGATCAGCAGCCATTCCTCGGCTATTCCTTCTGCCCTCTGCCACTGGCTCTGATGTCTCTGTAGTGGTTAAACATGAGATAATTTGTCTTGTGTAGATCTAACGGGCGATCTTTGGTCTCATGAATATATCATTTGTTTCCTTGCAAATCGGGCAAAGTGAAGTTTCATAACTGTATATTTTTAGGCTATTTAACTTTACCGTTGTAGCCTATTAGTGCTGACTTTATGTTTGACTGAATTGTTTGCTTTTTCTTGTATACCTTTTACTTATACTATTTTAATGGCTATTATTGATCGTACATAAACTGACATTTAACAAAAAGAGACGGGGTTGTGTTTTGTCCGTTCATTTTAATACAGTGATAATCATTTATGCACACTTGTCTGAAACGTATATTAATGTTAAATTTAAATGTAAACGAAAAGAGGCAGGGTTGTGTTTTAGATTTCGTTTTGTTATAAATATAGCCTACATAAAGTTAAGATAATCAAGGTATGCACTGCCTGAACCACATTTGTGTCTGGCTATTAATTTAAGATTTGTTTTAATTAAAATGAAAAGAGGCAGAGTGGGGTTTTATGCCCCATTTCATTTTATTGTGGACTAAATTATACATACAGAGATAACCGGAGTGAGAGCGAGCTGAGTGACGCTATCAAGAATGCTGCTGTACCATTAGTAGAATTACTGGACTTGTGTCCTCCCGTCCTCGTGAGTTCGTCCTCCCGAGTCGAACTTGACAAGTTTGAACTACCAAGGACGCAAGTCAGAAGTTTGCGTACTTGGTATTGAGAAACAGCCTAAAGGTGCTTCCTTTCCTTGCGTCTTAGCTCCACCCCTTCAGGATGCGATGGAAGGATGCAAGGAAAAGACTCAAGGACGGAGCAATTGAATCAAGTGAAATTATATAGCATCACTCCCTTTAGCGTCCCTTCAAAGCTGGATTTAGCTTGTACGTCGGGATTCTTGAAAATTAGAGATAATTATTTATATTTTAATAGTTTCAACCTCCACAAAATACCACATTTGTCCATATTTTTTTTCATATTACCAGTTATTATTAACAATTAATTATTCCCAGTTATTAACTGCTTTTTATTTGTTGTATAGTACAACAGTTTGTTTAATTTTCATTTTCTTGTGCTTTGATATAATTCTGCAACTGTCCTACTACAGTTGTTGTAATTTAACATACATTTGTGTCTTGTACATGTAAACAATAATGATAATCATTAAAATAAATATAGCTGCAGGCAGCAATTATTGGGGCCAAGCGAAAAGAAGACAATCAGACCAACTGCAGCTATGAGCCATTAAAGACCAATTAAGATAATTTTAGGTAAAATAGCTGTAAAATTATAAATGGTCGAAAGTGATAAACCATTAAATCATTATTATTGACTATTTATAGTCAACCGCAACCGCAAGCAGTTCTGTGGGCTGCAGTTCTATGGGCTGCCATAGACTCCCAGAGCAGAAGAAGAAGAAGAAGAATAGTAAGAACGCCAACACACCTTTGGTGCTTGGCCCCTAATAATTCATAAACTGTGGCAAGATGTGAAGGGGGGGAATTTATACATTCGCCATGTTTAGTCGATAGAACACTTCCGCAAAGGAAACACCGGTGTATCCTCGCTCATGATTCCTCAGGAAGCCTCCTCACTCCTTGATCCTCGCCTCCTCGCGGTGCAATTAAAGAGTTGAGATGTCATACAAGCAGAGGTTAAATTGGGCCGAAAAACGACCAAATAAACACAGAAATATATCAAAAGTATTCGAGTATTCACATAAACATAGTAGATGTAAGCACTGTGGGCGTTCACACACGAAGAGGATTTATACTCATCAGTTGGTCAACCTCACAGTGAGAGCCCTGCACAATTAATTCCATATTGCAACTTATTTATTGTTTGCTGCATAATTGTTTGTTTTTAGTTATGGACCTAATAATTACTACTGTTGACATTTTATTGGGGAAAAAAAAGCTTTTTAATAATAATTGTATATAATTTTTGACTGTGGCTCTTTTGGAAAAATGCATTTACCAAAAATGAAAAAAAAAAAAAACACACACACTTTGGACAAAAAAAGTTCCCAACCCTTTTCAGGGACACAGACGAAAATGAAAAGACTACAGTCAAAGCTCATCTTTAGGGGGGTATTGTCAAATAATCTACTGCCCACTGAAATGGTTTGGAAAGCTATTTATTATTAATTTTTTGGCCTTCAAACTTATTAAAAATGCACATAATGTAGATCAGAGAAATCAAATTTTTCTCGGGGGACCATTCCCCCGAACCCCCGTAACTACCTAAAATTTGGGACCTCACTGATTTTAAAAACCCTGCTTATGGCTCTAAGTGAACTGTAAAGTATTTATCTTTGTTTGAATAACTACTCAACCCTACCTTACACAGTAATACTGGAAAAAGAGCCCCTTTGGTGTAAAAACACATTAAGTATTTTTCCGGCGCGATTTTGAATGACCATTCACCGTAAATAAGGGCTCCCCCTCCCTACAAAAGCCAATTTAACCACTGCATACAAGATGGCTGAGCTCGATCCATTTCTGGGTCATAGGATGGAGGAGCGAGGAAAGGAGGGATATTGAGAAGCACCCAAAGCCGGCAACCTTAGCCGTAAAAGCGTAATGCTTAAAATCTAATCTGAAATGTGGTTTTATACACACTGTAGTGACCAGTAATCAACAGCTAATAGAGCAATTTGTGTCTTTTTCCGCTCAGTAAAGCACATTCCACAAACATTGCAGTCCTACTGTACGTTTACTAGCGATATAACACTAAATATAGGAAATGTATTCACAAGACAAGTGTGCTAATCCACAAGAAACTGTGTGCAATGTAAACTGTAACTGACTGTCATAAAACTCTGAATACTGGCCACTGATGTCACTGACCCAAATATTTCAAATTTCACTTTAACATTCTATGGAGTCTGTCCAAATGACATGTAACAGGGTGGATGTTTTTGCTAACAAAGCCCATTCCTAGTTAGAAATAGAAAATAGAAAAAGAATGACATGCTAGCAGAAGATTTGCATTTAGGAAAAAACTATTTAGATGCATAAAACATATTAAATTATAATAATAATAATAATGTCTGCTACAAATTGGAGTTATGTTTTACATTATTAGATACGTTTTCTAAAAATGGGAAAAGAGAGAAGTTTGTTCTTGGAGTTGCTTTCCCTCCAAGGGAATGGTCACTTCTAGCAAGATATATATACAGCGAATTCTCTCATGAAACTCTAAATGGCTCAGAGCGGCTGATGGGTCCTTACCGCAACCCGATGATATTTACATTCAATTCAATTCAAATTTATTTGTATAGCGCTTTTCACAATACACATTGTTTCAAAGCAGCTTTACAGAAAGTGCATTTCATAAATGTACATTGAAAAATGTTAGAAAGAGAATGTTAAAGCGAAATCTTAGAAAAAGTTAATCAATCATGTATTAATTTAGGCCATAAAAACGCTGGCGTTGAGTCATCTCTTCACAGGCGTCGAGTCGTCTCATCACAGGTGTTGGGGCATCTGAAGTCTCCATGAGAGGCTGGATACAAACTGGAGCTGACGAACTAGTTACCTCGGGACTAGTGTCCCGAGATAACAACAGAAAAGCAGATGGGAAATAATTAGCATAGCTGCTGTTCAGAATATTAATGCTTTTGATCCGATTTAACTGTAGTATAAAAGGTAATTATAATGTGAATGCTTGGCTAAAGAGATGCGTCTTTAATCTAGTTTTAAACTGGGACAGCGAGTCTGAACCTCGAACAATATCAGGAAGACTATTCCAGAGTTTAGGAGCTAAATATGAAAATGCCCTCCCTCCTTTAGTGGACTTAGATATCCTAGGAATGACCAGAAGCCTCGAGTTTAGTGATCTTAAAGAGCGCAATGGATTGTAGGGCGATAGAAGATCCGTTAAATACACTGGAGCTAAACCATTTAGGGCTTTATAGGTCAGTAGCAATACTTTGTAATTGATACGGAACTTAATAGGTAACCAGTGTAGAGATGATAAAATTGGTGTTATATGATCATATTTTCTTGACCTAGTAAGAACTCTAGCAGCTGCGTTTTGGACTAACTGTAGCTTGTTTATTGATGATGCAGGACAACCAGCAAATAAAGCATTACAGTAATCTAGTCTCGAGGTCATGAATGCATGAACTAACTTTTCTGCATCAGAAATAGATAGCATGTTACGTAGCTTAGCAATGTTTCTAAGGTAACATATGAAATATGATTTTCGAAAGACAAGTTGCGGCCTAATATAACACCCAGGTCTTTTACTGTAGTGGATAAAGTGACAGGACATCCTTCCAAGTTAAAATTGTATTGTGAGAGGTTTTGTGGGCAGTTTTTTGGACCAATAAGTAATACCTCCGTTTTATCTGAATTTAATAGCAGAAAATTACACGTCATCCAGTATTTAATATCTTCAACACACGCTGTCAGTTTAGATAATTTAGCGTTTTCATCTGGTCGTGATGAAATATATAATTGAGTGTCATCAGCATAACAGTGGAAATGAATTCCATGTTTTCTTATGATATTACCAAGTGGCAGCATATATATTGAGAATAGCAGAGGGCCTAACACCGATCCTTGCGGCACATCAACTATATGGCACAGGTGTATTGGTTCATGTCATCTGCAGCCAATGAGCTTGCTGCTCAACATTTAAATAGCTGCTTAGCATTCACTATAGCAGTTCCTCTGAAACCCTCCACCTTCCCCAGCTCCACCTGTATAGATCTGCTATGTGTAATTTTATATACTCTATTTGTCCTGAAGCAGTTTGCCTGTCTGTCAGTTAGCTGGTGATCCACTGACAGATGGAGGTGGGCACAGAGAGCTGGGTTAATTTGGACAGGATGAGGTTTGGGATGGTGTTTGAGGCCGAGCTGAAGTGCACAAACAGGATCCTCGCACAAATCCCTGATTTGTCCCAATGTTGTAGGATATAATGCAGTCCCATGCTGACTGTTTTATCCACAGACCTGTTTGCTCGATAAGCAAACTGCAAGGGTCCAGTAATGTCTTTCAGGTAGGCCAGCACCTAGGTCACTTCATGACCACAGATATTAGGGGTTTATATTTTTGGGATGGGGATGATGGTGGAGCATTTGAAGCAGGAAGGAACTTTGCACAGCACCAGTGATCTGTTGAAGATAGGGGCCAGCTGGTCACAGGATTTCAGACAGGCTGGTGTAACATCATCTAGGCCTGGTGTTTTCCTTGTCTTATGTTCCCAGAAGAACCGACACACATCATCTTCACAGACCTGAAGGGTGGAGAGGGGGGGGTTGCTGGAGGTGTTGATGGGTGTATGGGGAGAAGGTCGGAACGGATGTGGGGTGTGAGACAGGGTTTTTCAAACCTGCAATAAAACTAATTCAAATCGCCGGCCAGTTGTTGATTCTCCACACTGCTGGGGGATTGTGTCTTGTAATTAGTAATGTCTTTCAGGCCATTCCCCACTGATGCAGGGGTCGTTGACTGAAAACTGTTTTTTTTTTTTTTTTAGCTTTTCAGAGTAGTTCCTCTTAGCCAATCTGATCTCCTTTTTCAGTGTGTATTTGGCCTGTTTAAACAAGACTCTGTCCACATTCCTGTAGGCATCTTCTTTGGCCTGATGAAATTGTATGTGTTTTGCAGTGAACCACGTTTTGTCATTGTTGTAAGCTAAATGAGTCCTGGTAGGGATGCACATATCCTCACAGAAACTGATATATGATGTTACAGAATCCATGAGCTCTTCCAGGTAGGTGGCAGCAGCCTCAAAAACACTCCAATCAGTGCATTCGAAGCAGGCTTGTGCATCCTGCTCTGCTTCCTTAGTCCATCTTTTTACAGTCCTTATTACAGGTTTAGATGATTTTCGTTTTTGCCTGTAGGTCAGTATAAGATCAGAATCGGACAGTGTTTTAGTGTTCCACACACAAGGAATTTTTCTTGGTGCTGAAGCTTCCAGTGCACATATACAATACAATACAATACAATACAATACAATACAATACAATACAATACAATACAATACAATACAATACAATACAATACAATACAATACAATACAATACAATACAATACAATACAATACAATACAATACAATACAATACAATACAATACAATACAATACAATACAATACAAATACAACAAGAACATAGTAATACAAATTCTAAGAATAAAAATATGAAAACATTTATAAAAAATAAAAGGCCACAGTTACGTTTAGTCAGAATAAACGTGGGGGATTTTACTGTTCAAGAGGGAAATGGCCTTTGGGAAGAAACTGTTCCTATGCCTAGATGTTCTAGTGGCCAGTGATCGGAGTCGCCGTCCTGATGGTTATAGTTCAAACAGGTGGTGTCCAGGATGGGTGGAGTCTGTGATGATTTTACCTGCTCTCTTCCTCACTCTGGAAGAGTTCAGGTCCTGGAGGGTTGGCAGGGAGGCACCAATAATCCTCTCCGCAGTCCGGATTGTGCGTTGTAGTCTCCTGATGTCTGATTTGGTAGCAGAACCAAACCAGACAGTGATGGAAGTGCATAAAACAGACTCAATGAGAGCCGAGTAGAACTGAATCAGCAGCTCCTGTGGGACGTTGAACTTCCTCCGCTGACGAAGGAAGTACAGTCTCTGCTGGGCCTTTTTCACAATGGAGTCAATGTGATTGTTCCACTTCAGCTCCTGAGAGATGGTAGTGCCCAGGAACCTGAATGACTCCACTGCTTCCAACAGTGTTGTTCATGATGGTGAGTGGGGGGAGAGCTGGGCTGTTTAGGGCTGGGCACTGATACTATGAGTATCGAAAAAATTTATTTATCTTTCGGTGCCAAATTTCGGTTCCAAAAGCCAAGCAGCTGTGTCTGTGTGAGCCTGTAGCATACTTGCATGTAAGGACCTAAAGCACCGGCGATTGGCTGTCCACCACCACTTGACGGGGAGGATATCTGAAGATACTCGCAGTCACACAACACAAGTTGAATGTCTGAATGTCTTTCCTCCGCTCTAGCTGTCAATCATTCTCCGTTCAGCATTCAAACTGTGCGTCGCGTTCGGTTACAGTCAGCAGCAGCTCGGTAAAGCTCACTCCAAGATGATATATTCCCGTTAAAATACTTGATATGTAGATAAACTCCAGGAAGATGAGAAAATTATTTTATCTAGTGGTTTCTGAACGATGTTGGTACTCGCTACCGGGTGACAACACAAGGACTATTTCTTAGCATCACATGCACAATAACCGGAATTTAAAACTGTGAAGAAACAAATAATCAGTGAACTTTTGGACAGATATACATAGTAGACTAGGATTTGTACGCTCAACATCTCTTCTCTTTATGCCGTGAACTTTTCAATGCGCACTAGTGCAGCACTGCGCACTCTGACTCCATGTTGCTTTAAGCGCATCATTCTGCACCCGGGATGCGCAGAAGCATCTTGTTCTCACGTATCTATCATATCTTTGTTGCCCCTTTACAGAGCTGCACATTACGTTTACAATAAACTATAAATCTTCTAATTTTATATTATTTGTGTAGGCCCATATAATTATTTACATTCATTCATTCACATATATATATTTTTATAAAAATATAAATTTGTTCATAAATGTATTTAATAAGAATACAAATATTTTTTTTCAAGAATACATTTTTGTAATTGCAATTTTTTTAAACTATCCACTAACCTAATTTAATATATATTTTTGTCATGGCTTATGATTATATATTTGTATTCATTTATTGTTTTCTCTATAATGAAGTAGTGTGTACTTAGTGGATTCTGGATTATGTTTAACAAATAAAAGAGTGACTATTAGTTCCACAAACACAGACGTATAGATATTCTATAGTGATGTAGAAATATATGAATGATACATTTATAACCCTTTTATTTTGCCAGTTTGTTTTGCTTGTTTCAGTTATTTACTGAATTGAATATGTATTTAAATATTTAAAGGTGTTAGCTGTAATCTTACACTGCAAAGTGATAATTTAAAAGGGATTAAATTCATAATTATTTAATGATCAAGCACACAAAAAAATGTATGACTAAAGCCGCGTTTCCACCGAAATTACCCGGAACTATTTGTACCAGGAACTTTTTTCCCAGGAACTTTTTCTCCCCCAGACCTGCTACAATCTGCGTTTCCACCGCGGTCTAAAGTACCGGGGAGATTAGGCAAATTAGTCCGGTGACGTGGGAATGCGCGCGACTGCTTAGTTACCGACGGACAGTAATCACTTTTGCGCGATACTGTCTGCAACAATAACAAGTGTAGGTGATGCAAGCAGCGCTGCTTTTGCTGATTATGTACACACATTACCAACACTGCTTATTTAAACGTGCACTTTCACCTGGTTTGACCATTTTAATGCAAAATGGGATGATGGGCAATCCAAAATCTGAATGTGTTGCAATAGCTCAATTCCAAAACAAAACATTTTCTATAAAAGGATAATGAGGTTTCAGTCATGACAGATGTGTGAAAAGTTAATTGAATGAAAACAATAGACTGAATTAAGCAGTTGAAAGATTAGGTACTAGACTGCAAGTATTTTATTTTTTATCACAATAACATCTCTTAACATTCACAAAAAAAAAATTCACATGACTAGTATTACAATATGCTTCATTAAATGCATAATTTTAGAGACTTCTTCCTCAAATTTGAAATGAAGCAGGACCACACTTATGGCTTCACTTAAGTTGTGGTTATAAGTTATTATACGACATTCACATACCGGTAGTTATACATTTAAAAATATAATATTTGGGTTTTCTAGATATGTTTATGTGCATATTCAGAAAGACTTGCGAGCAGCAGCCCCTTTTATTTGCTTCCTACACTATATGAATACAATTAGAATGTGGTTATATAGTTAGAATGTGGAAATTAAAGACACAGTGACATTTTACACATTTTACTTTATTTTAGACAGATTAGTTCTTACAAAATTAAAATAAAAGTGTGCAAAGACAAATAAATTACTAGAACAATAAAATGAAAATATAAAATGTGAAAACAACAATATATAAAAACATTTATTTTTCAGTAACCTGTCCAAGAGCTGTGCCAACACGTACAATATATAAAGTACAAATGTGGTAGTGCAAATGCTTTATTCAAGCGGCTGGTCATTGTGGCTTCTTCTTGAACGACTGGACAAACTGTCCAAGAACAGACAGAAACCCGGTCTGAAAGTCCCTCTGCTGCCGTCTGCTTTCTTCCGCTTCTGACTGGTGGAATGCCAGCTCTTGCCTCCTCATTTCTCCTCGGCCTGGCTCTCCAGTAACAGCTGCATATATTGGTCAGGCTGTTCTTGTCCATGCTGCAGGACGGCCGGTCAGCATCCTCCATGTCCCTCAGTGCATCAAGAAAGTCACAGTCCCTTTTCCTTTTCCCTAAGTAGAAAAATTGCACAGAAACACATGGAAATTAATACACAAGGCAACCATGAAACAATAGAAACCATCAATTAATTATTTAAAGTGTTTTCACTACAAATAATGAACAATTGTTTGCCCAGCTTGAACAATGCCCAGTGTGCAATTTTTATCATGGGCAATTTAAGTTTACAATTAAAAACAACAAAACCATTAAGGATTACACATCAGTTTTTAAATATATACACATTTTTGTCAGCTTTATAACGTACTGGTGACCGCGGGGGAAAACACGCTGGTCTCCGTTGCCTGCGATTCATCAGGGCCACTCGTTACGTCTGGAAAAGCACGTTGAAAAAAGTTACTGCAACGTGTTTAAACACTGCAACGAGTTTAATAGATGATACCAAGATGAGATATTTACCTTCAACCCACTCGGATTCCTGGATGGTTTCCAACAACACATTAGCCGAGTCTTTCGTTACCGCTGCCCTAGAAAAGGACGGTCTGTGTCCCAACAACGCGTCCAGGCGGTCATACCACTTGTTGATACGCCGGTCGGAACCGCTCCGGTTGTTATGATCCTTTAATTTCTTGTAATCTTGTCTTAATTTCTTCAACTTCTCTCTGCACTGTTTTCCAGTGTGACTGGAACCGAGTCGATATCTTCAGGTAACGTTATACCTTTTCATTGCGGGTCGCCGTTTCCAGTTCCCGCTGGATGTCCTCCTCCGCATATATGCTCAATAAAGCCTGAACCTCGTCGTCGGTCCATCGGTCGAGTTTTTTGTTGAACTCCATTGTTGCAAAAAAAATATTTACTGCACGCAAAACCCACGGAACCCACCTCGCAAAAGACTTGTAAATATGGCGGTGGAAAAAAAAATAGCTGCGAGAGCTCAACCAATCAGCATGTTCAGCGCCCAAGTCCCACCCCCGAAAGTTCGGGAACTTTTGAAAAGTCCCACCTCGCAAGCAGGGCCGTTTGGAGGGGGAAATATTTACCCGGAACTTCCTTTAGACCCTGGTTCCTGCGGTCGAAACACACCGAGTTCCCCCCCAAAGTTCCTGGTTCCGGGGTAAAGTTCCTGCGGTGGAAACGCGGCTAAAGCCCTAAAACTGACAATTAATTGGCAAAATCGTGAGCTGCGGGTCGGCTGGGCCAAGCAGGATTTTACCACCTCCACCTCATTTTGAGCCAGGAAAAACCCTGCCTGTACACAATGTCATTTTGTTTGTTTATTTATTTATTATTTATAACATGTTCATGTTGTGGCAAAAAGGTTTCTCTTTTTTTCTTAATTTTGGCCAAGTTAGGATTGATACCAATCCTGAGTGTCTGCTGGTGCACCCCTATCCAAAAAGCACAACCAGTTTTATTAATAATGTTATGCTGAGTGAGAAGTGTTACCAGAATTTGTTTTAATTAAGGTGAAAAATAAAAGTTTTGTGTTTAACGTATTTTTGTTGATGTTGAAATGGATTTTAAAACATATGGTATCGAAAAAAGTATCGTTAGGAACCGGTATCGAAACTGGCACCGGATCGAAAGATTTTGAACAATACCCAGCCCTAGAGCTGTTCCTCCTGAAGTCCACTATCATCTCCACTGTTTTGAGCGTGTTGAGCTCAAGATTGTTATAACTGCACCAGACAGCCAGCTGTTCAACCTCCAGTCTGTAAGCAGACTCGTCACCGTTTTGGATGAGGCCGATGACAGTGGTGTCGTCTGCAAATTTCAGGAGCTTCACAGAGGGGTCTTTAGAAGTGCAGTCATTGGTACAGGGAGAAGAGCAGAGGGGAGAGAACACACCCCTGGGGGGCGCCAGTGCTGGTAGTGAGAGTCCTGGATGTGAGTTTCCCCAGTCTCACAAGCTATTGTTGGTCTGTCAGGAAGCTGGAGATCCACTGACAGATTGAGGATGGCATGGAGAGCTGGGTCAGTTTAGCTGAGAGAAGATCAGGCATGATGGTATTGAAGGCCGAACTGAAGTCCACAAATAAGATCCTTGCATACAGTGAGGAAAATAAGTATTTGAACACCCTGCTATTTTGCAAGTTCTCCCACTTAGAAATCATGGAGGGGTCTGAAATTGTCATCGTAGGTGCATGTCCACTGTGAGAGACATAATCTAAAAAAAAAAATCCAGAAATCACAATGTATGATTTTTTAATGATTTATTTGTATGATACACCTACAAATAAGTATTTGAACACCTGTCTATCAGCTAGAATTCTGACCCTCAAAGACCTGTTAGTCTGCCTTTAAAATGTCCACCTCCACTCCATTTATTATCCTAAATTAGATGCACCTGTTTGAGGTCGTTAGCTGCATAAAGACACCTGTCCACCCCATACAATCAGTAAGAATCCAACTACTAACATGGCCAAGAGCAAAGAGCTGTCCAAAGACACTAGAGACAAAATTGTACACCTCCACAATGCTGGAAAGGGCTACGGGGAAATTGCCAAGCAGCTTGGTGAACAAAGGTCCACTGTTGGAGCAATCATTAGAAAATGGAAGAAGCTAATCATGACTGTCAATCTCCCTCGGACTGGGGCTCCATGCTAGATCTCACCTCGTGGGGTCTCAATGAAATCCTAAGAAAGGTGAGAAATCAGCCCAGAACTACACGGGAGGAGCTGGTCAATGACCTGAAAAGAGCTGGGACCACCGTTTCCAGGTTACTGTTGGTAATACACTAAGACGTCATGGTTTGAAATCATGCATGGCACGGAAGGTTCCCCTGCTTAAACCAGCACATGTCCAGGCCTGTCTTAAGTTTGCCAATGACCATTTGGATGATCCAGAGGAGTCATGGGAGAAAGTCATGTGGTCAGATGAGACCAAAATAGAACTTTTTCTTCATAATTCCACTAAACGTGTTTGGAGGAAGAAGAATGATGAGTACCATCCCAAGAACACCATCCCTACTGTGAAGCATGGGGGTGGTAGCATCATGCTTTGGGGGTGTTTTTCTGCACATGGGACAGGGCGACTGCACTGTATTAAGGAGAGGATGAAATTTTGGGGAACAACCTCCTTCCCTCAGTTGAGCATTGAAGATGGGTCGAGGCTGGGTCTTCCAACATGACAATGACCCGAAGCACACAGCCAGGATAACCAAGGAGTGGCTCTGTAAGAAGCATATCAAGGTTCTGGCGTGGCCTAGCCAGTCTCCAGACCTAAACCCAACAGAGAATCTTTGGAGGAGTTCAAACTCAGGCCAGAAACCTGACTGATCTAGAGAAGATCTGTGTGGAGGAGTGGGCCAAAATCCCTCCTGCAGTGTAAACCTGGTGAAAAACTACAGGAAACGTTTGACCTCTGTAATTGCAAACAAAGGCTACTGTACCAAATATTAACATTGATTTTCTCAGGTGTTCAAATACTTATTTGCAGCTGTGTCATACAAATAAATAGTTAAAAAATCATACATTGTGATTTCTGGATTTTTTTTTTTAGATTATGTCTCTCACAGTGGACATTAGGGCTGCAACGACGTGCGTCAAATGCGTCGACGCGTCGGCGGCACATTATTTACGTTCTAGAATGGAACAGAAGATCTAGAATAATGGCAGCTTCTGCTCCCTGGCATAGTGAAAATGATCATTTATCATATAAAGCCAGACCGCGACATTCAAAAGTGTGGGAGTACTTTAAACAGAAGCCGAATAAAACTGTGCTTTGTTCGCTCTGTAACGCCGGTTTCACACTGCACGCGGTGGCAGAGCAGAAGCTGTGTGCGTGGAGAGCGAGAGCTTTCACTCTGCAGTCAGTGTTGCCAAGTCCGCTTTTTTCTGCGGAATTGGGCTACTTCTACACTGTTGCCGCGGGCTGTGTCTCATGTCCGCGGGTTGAAGCAAAAAAACACACATATTTAACCCCCCGAACGCGATGTTTACCAGAGAACCTCCCCGAAACGCGATTGGGCTTGTTTTGGGCTAGTTTTGAGTAACGAATGGGTGGGTTTTGTTGTGTAAACCTGGCAACCCTGCTGCCAGTGTTCTCTCCATGGTTCTCTCGCGCAGCTGAACCGTGGCGCGTGTATTGCAACAGACGGTCACATTTTCCTGGGTTCTTCTCCGACCCCAGTACGTCTCGTGCTTTTATTTATTATGGGCTGCATATATCTTCTGTAAATGCGACCTGGTTCCGCTCTGTCCCAAACACATATGCATAATAACATGCTGTATACAGGTAGTTTACATGATTAAAGTAACATTAAAGTTAAGATATGCCTCTAGCTTTAATCATTTAAATGTGTCTAAATGTGGCAAAAACTTCTGGCAGCTTTAGTCGTTGTTTATGCACATGTATCTTCAAAATAGACGACTAGTTATACATTAAAACTATGCTGAAAGCTCCTGTATGTGAACCTTTTGCAGATAAATACAAGTGCATTTTCGTTTACTATTGACACAAATCAATAAGTAAATCATACTCAACTACTATAGTAAACAACTTTTCCTAATTAGGCCTACTCTGTATACATTTTATGATGAACAGTATCATTATGTTTAAAAAGCTTCTTGTGTTCATATATTTCATTATAAAATGGCATACTATGTACACTACCCTTCATGAAATACAATTAATATTGTCATCATTCATTGATTTCATGTTAAAATAATATACAAATTCACTACCCTCTTTGAAATACAATAATCAGTAAAAAAGAATAATAAGATTAATCTGGAAAAATAATCGTTAGATTAGTCGACCAATCGAAAAAAAATAATCGTTAGATTAGTCGACAGAAAAAATAATCGTTAGTTGCAGCTCTAGTGGACATGCACCTACGATGACAATTTCAGACCCCTCCATGATTTCTAAGTGGGAGAACTTGCAAAATAGCAGGGTGTTCAAATACTTATTTTCCTCACTGTAAGTCCCAGGTCTGTGGAGATGTTGCAGGATATAATGCAGTCCCATGTTGACTGCATCATCCACAGACCTGTTTGCTCTGTAGGCAAATTGAAGAGGATCCAGCAAGGGTCCAGTGATGTCCTTCAGGTGGGCCAAAACCAGTCTGTTACAAAGGACCCTTTATTCAGCACTTCAAGTAATAGATTTATATTAGTCGGGTTCATTACTGTGAGTTATTCAATGACTATGGACCGTTAATGCCCCCTTGTGGAATTATGGATTAATTTGACTGTGCTGGAAAGTGCGTCATTCAGTGGTTGTTATGAATCCGTAGAGTGTGGACTGTAGAACGCACGAGAGTTGCCTCATTTCATAAAAGTTGTGCTATTAATCGTGTGCGTGCATCTAAAAGTAAGTTTCTATGTTTATTGAGTTTATTTCTCGTTCTTTATGGAATATTACCATAATCCTGTTTTTGATACATTCAATAGGCCTAATTAATGTCGTATACGGTCGGTCAACCTGCCTATATTATCATATTGCATGCATATAACAACATTTATACATTTCTTCCTTGTTTATATCAAGCGTATAATTGCCTCTTCATTGTGTATATTGATATAATTTGTTGGAATTTTTGCATACGCTAGGAAATGCTTAGTCATTCTGTTATACACGCGCTGTCTATGTGACGTCATTGACGCTACGGCCGCGAGTTCGATCCCCGGTCTGACCAAAGAGATAAGATAAAGTAAAAAATATTACTTCTGGATATGCTCTAATGTCTTTCTAAGTATTGAATCTTTGTTATTGATTATTGTTTGTTATGCTATTATTTTTATTCATTTTAAGTATTGATATATTGGTTTCTATTTGTCTTAAAGAACCACAAATGCACCCAATAAATCCTCAACAAAACCTATAAGCATCTTCATTGGGTCCTGACCAGACATACCACAGTGATTAATTTAACCCGATCCACATTGGTTGCTACAAAACAAGTCTTTCAAACGATTTCATGACCACAGACGTGAGAGCGACAGGTCTATAGTCATTAAGTCCAGTTATTTTGGGGACAGGAATAATAGTAGAGCGTTTGAAGCAGCAGGGAACTTCACACTGCTCCAATGATCTGTTAAAGATCTGCGTGAAGACTGGGGCCAGTTGGTCAGCGCAGGCTTTCTAACAGGCAGATGAGATGCTGTCTGGGCCTGAAGCTTTCCTAGACTTCTGTTTTTTGAAGACTCTGCTCACATCCTAGACATCCAGACTGATGCCGGGTCGTTTGCTGAAAACTGTTTTTTCAGCTTTTCAGAGTAGCTTCTTTTAGCAACCCTGATCTCCTTTGTCAGTCTGTTTCTGGCCTGGTTATACAAGATTTTATCCCCACTTCTGTAAGCATCCTCTTTGGCATGACGGAGCTGTTTGAGTTTCCCAGTAAACCATGGTTTATCATTAGTGAATGATAAGAATGTCCTGGTAGGAATGCATGTATCCTCACAGAAACTGATGTATGATGTTACAGTATCTGTGAGCTCATCCAGATCAGTGGTAGCAGCTTCAAAAACAGTCCAATCAGTGCAATCGAAGCAGGCTTGTAAGTCCAGCTCTGCTTCATTAGTCCATATTTTTACAGTCCTTATTACAGGTTTAGTTGATTTTATTTCTGCCTTTAGGTCGGTATAAGATGAACCATACAGTGATCAGAGTGAAATGCATTCTTTATTGTGGTGTAACAGTGGTCCAGTATATTACTGTCTCTGGTTGGACATGTAATGTGCTGTCTGTATTTTGGCAGTTGGAGATTTGCTTTGTTAAAGTCCCCAAGAATGATTAAAAGAGAGTCTGGGTACCTTTGTTCAGTTTCAGCTTTTTGATCAGCCAGCTGTTGTAGCGCCGCGCTCACACACGCGTCTGGAGGGATATAAACATTCACAAGACTGAATGAGGAAAACTCCCGCGGCGAGTAGAAAGGATTACAGTTTATGAAGTGCACCTCTAAATTAGGAGAGCACATCTTCAGCGTTGTTACATCTGAACATCAACTTTACTTTCGTTAATGTAGAAACACAATCCACCACCTCTCGTTTTCCCTGTAAGTTCCGCGATGCGATCCGCTCGGAACAGCTGGAAGCCCAGCAGATATAGTGCGTTGTCCGGTATGGCTTCACTCAGCCAGGTTTCAGTGAAGCACAGTGCAGCAGAGTTTGAAATATCCTTGTAAATGCGGGTGAGGAGAAGAAGTTTGTCCATTTTGTTAGGAAGAGATCGGAGATTCGCATGATGAATACTAGGGAGTGCAGAGCGGAGGCCGCGCGTGTGGAGTTTAACCAGTGCGCCGGCACTGGTTAAAGTGCCGGCGCACTTTAACCAGTGCGCCGGCACTGAAAAATCTGAAAAAGACTGAAAAATGTCCTGAGCACTTTCACCGCCTTCTGCCATTTCTTCTCATTCAAAAAACATTGCCATACTGATGCTGGCTGGACAGGATTTACCGGGAGTTTTCAAAATCACAATAATCAAACACGGTTTTAATGATAATTTCATTTTAAGCTATAATACTAACCGTCAGTACATCCCTAATTACGATACCAGACTTAAATACCATGATACCGATACCACTGCAAAAAAAATTTTTTTTCTCAGAAATACTGAAGCCTTTTATGAAATAATGCAGTGCTTACTGCACAGCCAAAACAGTGCTGAGGCTTACTCGCACGCTATTGGCTGGTCAGGGGGAACCGCATGAAACAATGGCAGAGCGGTGTTACTGTGCGACGCAATCTGTGCGAAGCCTACCGTGCTGAGCGCAGAGCCCGCCAGAATGGGCAGGGCATCTGCCTATACAAGACACTCGAATTGCCATGGATTCAGGTTTTATCGACTGAAGCGAAGATCGCTAATTGTTTGCGTCATAGCACGGCCATTTACCCAATACTTGTTCTCTTATCTCTTATCCCTTTTGAACGGTCAGTCGTATTGCGTCGAAGACGCTGTGCTATGGTAAGCGCAATGACATGTACCTCTACCAAAGCTGGGATGCTAGTATGAGGATCCCAAGCCAGAGTTTTGAAATTGCCGATCGATTGCTCTTGTACAGCTTTGCTTTTGAACCTCTATTTGAAATTCCTTGTTTATACTGCTAAATATAACTTACTCATCACCACATATTGTCTAATATTGCTTATCACATTGAATCTGACATTGCCAGCTTTAATCTAAATCACTATCACAATGCATTAGCATTTCGCTAGCCTGTTAGCCTGCCATCCGTGCATTCGGGTCTCCTGTTTTTCTCTTTCGAGAAAATCCATCAAACAACTCGGGTGAGTTGGATTAGTCAACAAACACGGTAAGCCATTTAATCTTTTCCTGTTATTGTCACTTGTACAATTGTCAATTGTCACATGTTTAGCATTACCTTCTCTGTCAGTGAAGAGGGCTTCTCATGTGATAAATGCAGGGAGATAGTCAGGCTGACGGAGAAGATTTCAGAATTAGAGACACATCTCCATTTGAGGATAGTGAGAATGTAAGAGCTTTAGACACTGCTTTGGATGCGACTAGCTTAGTGAAATCTGTACATTGTTCGGTTCCGGCTGTAGAGCCCGTGCAGTAGGGTGACTGTGAGACGGCATAGTCGCTGATCAAAACACCACTCTTCTGTTCCGATTAGAACCTCAAACAGGTTCTCCCCACTCAGTGATGCACCCACTGAGTATCCTGTTGAAAGTGCCCTAGTTATTGGCGATTCTATTACACTGAACATGAAAATAGAGACACCAGCCACCATAGTCACATGTTTACCAGGAGCCAGAGCGCATGACATCAAAGCAAATTTAAAAGTGCTGGCTAATGATAATTGTAAATTCTCTAAGATTATTATTCACATCGGCACTAATGATGTTCGACTTTGCCAGTCAGAGATCACCACCAAAATTAACATTTAAAGAGGTGTGTGAACTTGCAAGTACGATGTCGGCTAAAGTTCTGGACCCCTTCCCGATACTTAGACAACCAGCCATTGAGTGATGATAGTCTGCTAAGTGGTGTCCGCAGAATAACATAGGGTTCATAGACAATTGGAAAAGCTTCTGGGGCAGACCTGACCTGTTAAAAAGAGATGGTATTCATCCCTCCTGGGGTGGTGCCGCTCTTCCTTCTAGTAGTTTGGCACATTGTCTTAGAGTTGAACCTTGACTAACTGGGGCCCAGGTCAGGAAGCAGACAGACTGGCTTAAACGACCCTCTGCTAGCTGTCTCACGTCACAGAAGTTAGATAAATCCCAACACGTAGAGACTCTTTCACCTAGATATTATCACATAGAGACTGTGTCTGTTCCCCGAATTAGTACATACAAAAAACTCTTGAACCCATTTAAGGGTAAAAATGTAATTGATTTTCAACAAATAAAAAACATATATAATACCAATGAACAAATGATAAAGCTCAGGCTGCTGAATATTCAATCCTTTTCCTCAAAAACACTTATTGTTAACGATATGATTACAGATCATAAACTTGATATGCTGTGTTTGACAGAAACATGGATAAAATCGGATGATTACATTACTTTAAATGAGTCCACCCCCCCCCAAGATTATTATAAACACGAGCCGCATCTGAAAGGCAAAGGAGGAGGGGTTGCTGTAATTTATGGTAATATCTTCAGTATTACTCAGTCTTGTTTCAAATATAACTCTTTTGAAGTTTTGGAGCTTTTCGTAAAGTTATGTTGTGTAAATGATAAATCCCGTTTGACATTTGTGCTGGCTGCACACTTGTGCAGCCAGCTCGCTTCCCACACTTGTGTCTGGCCATGCGTTTGAAAGACACAGCTGCGACTCCGACGAGAATGTTGAGCAAAACGTCCGAATAATCAAAAACTGTGGAAATGTTGTCTGGTGTGTGTTTCCTAATGTCCAGTATTTCGTCTTTAGTGAAACTGATCGGAAAAGAATGACTAAACAAAGAACAAACAAACAAAAACAGCACAATAACTGGAGAGCTCCATACCGAGGCGGCCGTCCGCCACGCCATCTTGTACCTTGTGTGACCTTGTTTGATGAGCCAAACAGTGATCAGAGAGCCCCAAAGCTGCCCGTGGGACAGAGTGATATGCATCCTTTATTGTGGTGTAACAGTTGTCCAGTATATTACTGTCTCTGGTAGGACATAATGTGCTGTCTGTATTTTGGCAGTTCATGGGAGAGATTTGCTTTAAGTCCCTGAGAATAATTATAACAGAGTCTGGGTATTGATGTCTGTGATTTTGATCAGCCAGCAGTGGAATGTAAGTACTCACGAGAATGAATGAGGACAACTCTGCGGTAGTGTTGTCACAATAACAAAATTATGACTTTGTTACGATTAGGGATGGGATGGTATGAAAATTTTATATCACTATTATATTTACCAAAATTATCACGATTATCAATATTATCACGGTTTTGTTAAAATGAGATGGAAGTGTTCAAAAAGAACGGATGCACACACTGAAAACATTTCCACAAGTTTTATATTTGAAAAACAATCAGCAAATAAAACAAGCAGATCTATGCACATTTTAAGCAAGATTCTATTATGTGGCATTTCCTTCCTTACAATGACCGTCGTCAATAGCAACGCATTATAACACCGCACATCCATGCATCACAACGGACGCGCTCTGCTCTTGCGTCTCTGTTTTTGATTGTATTGAAAATGAAATCAGAGGATTTTTTCTATTAATACTACTATAATGTTGTGATTATCTTGTCTGGACAATTGTTTTGTACGCTGTACAAAATTAATTTATAAACGGGTAAGATTTAAAACATTAATCTCAATTCAATATGTCCTCGTAATTATTTAGGTGGTAAAAAAAAATCTGTGTAATAAGTGTACGAGTATACATTATTATACCTAAAATGCCCTTAATAGTCTTGTTTTGAACTTGTTAGTTCAACTTTGGCTCAAAGCCACTTGCTGCGAAGTTTTCTTTGCGGAAACTTTGTGTTAATTTCAAGTGAGTGAGATCAAATATTTCAACTCAAAACAACATTTTGTGTCCAATTATTTCCCAGATGTAGTTTTGGTATTGAGGTCAAGGTTAACTTGCCTTGCGTTTGCTATACAACAGTGGGTGATGGTCATGAAGACGACTCGGCACATTTGACTTTCTTTTTGCATGTTCTGCAGACAGGGTGACCATCCTCGATTAAGTTTCCCTCAGGACTTTTGTAAAAGCCAAAATATGACCACACCTCAGATTTGGTCCTTTTAGAAGACTGAAAAATCTCCTGAGCACTTTCACCGCCTTCTGCCATTTCTTCTCATTCAAAAAACATTGCCATACTGATGCTGGCTGGACAGGATTTACCGGGAGTTTTCAAAATCACAATAATCAAACACGGTTTTAATGATAATTTCATTTTAAGCTATAATACTAACCGTCAGTACATCCCTAATTACGATACCAGACTTAAATACCATGATACCGATACCACTGCAAAAAAAATTTTTTTTCTCAGAAATACTGAAGCCTTTTATGAAATAATGCAGTGCTTACTGCACAGCCAAAACAGTGCTGAGGCTTACTCGCACGCTATTGGCTGGTCAGGGGGAACCGCATGAAACAATGGCAGAGCGGTGTTACTGTGCGACGCAATCTGTGCGAAGCCTACCGTGCTGAGCGCAGAGCCCGCCAGAATGGGCAGGGCATCTGCCTATACAAGACACTCGAATTGCCATGGATTCAGGTTTTATCGACTGAAGCGAAGATCGCTAATTGTTTGCGTCATAGCACGGCCATTTACCCAATACTTGTTCTCTTATCTCTTATCCCTTTTGAACGGTCAGTCGTATTGCGTCGAAGACGCTGTGCTATGGTAAGCGCAATGACATGTACCTCTACCAAAGCTGGGATGCTAGTATGAGGATCCCAAGCCAGAGTTTTGAAATTGCCGATCGATTGCTCTTGTACAGCTTTGCTTTTGAACCTCTATTTGAAATTCCTTGTTTATACTGCTAAATATAACTTACTCATCACCACATATTGTCTAATATTGCTTATCACATTGAATCTGACATTGCCAGCTTTAATCTAAATCACTATCACAATGCATTAGCATTTCGCTAGCCTGTTAGCCTGCCATCCGTGCATTCGGGTCTCCTGTTTTTCTCTTTCGAGAAAATCCATCAAACAACTCGGGTGAGTTGGATTAGTCAACAAACACGGTAAGCCATTTAATCTTTTCCTGTTATTGTCACTTGTACAATTGTCAATTGTCACATGTTTAGCATTACCTTCTCTGTCAGTGAAGAGGGCTTCTCATGTGATAAATGCAGGGAGATAGTCAGGCTGACGGAGAAGATTTCAGAATTAGAGACACATCTCCATTTGAGGATAGTGAGAATGTAAGAGCTTTAGACACTGCTTTGGATGCGACTAGCTTAGTGAAATCTGTACATTGTTCGGTTCCGGCTGTAGAGCCCGTGCAGTAGGGTGACTGTGAGACGGCATAGTCGCTGATCAAAACACCACTCTTCTGTTCCGATTAGAACCTCAAACAGGTTCTCCCCACTCAGTGATGCACCCACTGAGTATCCTGTTGAAAGTGCCCTAGTTATTGGCGATTCTATTACACTGAACATGAAAATAGAGACACCAGCCACCATAGTCACATGTTTACCAGGAGCCAGAGCGCATGACATCAAAGCAAATTTAAAAGTGCTGGCTAATGATAATTGTAAATTCTCTAAGATTATTATTCACATCGGCACTAATGATGTTCGACTTTGCCAGTCAGAGATCACCACCAAAATTAACATTTAAAGAGGTGTGTGAACTTGCAAGTACGATGTCGGCTAAAGTTCTGGACCCCTTCCCGATACTTAGACAACCAGCCATTGAGTGATGATAGTCTGCTAAGTGGTGTCCGCAGAATAACATAGGGTTCATAGACAATTGGAAAAGCTTCTGGGGCAGACCTGACCTGTTAAAAAGAGATGGTATTCATCCCTCCTGGGGTGGTGCCGCTCTTCCTTCTAGTAGTTTGGCACATTGTCTTAGAGTTGAACCTTGACTAACTGGGGCCCAGGTCAGGAAGCAGACAGACTGGCTTAAACGACCCTCTGCTAGCTGTCTCACGTCACAGAAGTTAGATAAATCCCAACACGTAGAGACTCTTTCACCTAGATATTATCACATAGAGACTGTGTCTGTTCCCCGAATTAGTACATACAAAAAACTCTTGAACCCATTTAAGGGTAAAAATGTAATTGATTTTCAACAAATAAAAAACATATATAATACCAATGAACAAATGATAAAGCTCAGGCTGCTGAATATTCAATCCTTTTCCTCAAAAACACTTATTGTTAACGATATGATTACAGATCATAAACTTGATATGCTGTGTTTGACAGAAACATGGATAAAATCGGATGATTACATTACTTTAAATGAGTCCACCCCCCCCAAGATTATTATAAACACGAGCCGCATCTGAAAGGCAAAGGAGGAGGGGTTGCTGTAATTTATGGTAATATCTTCAGTATTACTCAGTCTTGTTTCAAATATAACTCTTTTGAAGTTTTGGAGCTTTTCGTAAAGTTATGTTGTGTAAATGATAAATCCCGTTTGACATTTGTGCTGGCTACTGTATACAGGCCACCAGGGCATAATACAGACTTTACCAAAGAATTTTCAGATTTTCTATCAGAGTTAGTACTGGCTGCAGATAAAGCACTAATTGTTGGGGATTTTAATATCCATGTAGACAATGAAAAAGACACATTGGTATTGGCATTTAGAGACATTCTAAACTCTATTGGAGTTAGGCAACACGTGTCAAGACCCACTCATTGTCGTAATCATACTTTAGACCTAATATTGTCACATGGAAAAAATGTTGATGCAGTTGAAATTCTGCAGCAGAGCGATGACTCTCTTTTCCAGCAGACACAGTTGCTCCTCTGCGCTTAAAGAAGATTAAAGAAAATAGTCCAACACCGTGGTACAACGAGCACACTCTGGCCTTTAAAACAGCAGCCAGAAAAATGGAGTGCAGCTGGAAGAAAACAAAACTGGAGGTTTTTCGTGGAAAGAGAGCATGATTGCATACAGAAAGGCCGTAAAAACTGCTAGATCTGCTTATTTTTTGTCTCTCTTAGAAGAAAACAAACACAATCCTTGGTATTTATTTGATACAGTGGCTAAATTAACAAGAAATAAAGCTTGCACAGCAGTAATGACTTTATGAACTTCTTTACGTGCAAGATTGGTTAGGAAGAAAAGTATATATGGCAGTGCATTGTAGTGTCACTGAAAAAAAATTATGCATTCATTCACTGCTACAGGAGAGGAACAATTTGCTAAACTAATTAACCCTCTGGAGTCTGAGCTGTTTTGGGGCCCTTGCTTTGACATTTGTGCTTTTTTCAGTTGCTTATACACATGTTAATGGCAAAAGTGTCATTGCACTGTATCCAGCACAAACTGGACTACCATAATATGTTAGCAACATGTATGTACATTCTTGTATTTTTGAGAGAATAATGTTTATGCATGGTTTTTGAAAAAAACTAAAAATTTAATACACTGAATTAAGGCCTCAAAATGCACAATAGATATGTATCCACAAGACTTTTGACTAATGGGTGTTGTTGCCTAGAGTTTTTGCTTCAAACTGATGTGAGAATCATTGTGCCTACTCATTCACATAACACAATATATTGATTTACATTTTGTAAGACACTTTTTCTTTACAAAGGACATATGCAAAGAGGCGTGAACGACCATGAATAATGCTGTGAATCACACCTGAGAGAACAAAGGAAAGCATAATGATCTGCATAATGAATGAGCTTCAGGTATGTGACTGAGAGGGAGCTAAGCAACAGGACAAAATAAATATATTTTGTTGTAGTTTATTTAGAATATAGTTAACAAAGGCACATTACAAAGGCCTATTATATTTTAAATTATCAAAAGATTTGACTACAATTTTTAATGTTTTTGAAAGAAGTCTCATGCTAAAAAAAACAGTAATATTGTGACACTGAACACAACTCAGTATTCAGTAAATACAAATAACTGAATAATTGGTAATGATGAATGTTATAAGTAAAATATTTGGGATTTAAAACAACATAATGCAATGCAATTATGATTTCAAAGAGTATAGGGTAAATTCAGGTTGATTGGTAAACTTTCTTCCCAGTCAATTCAATGGCAAAAAAAATCTGAATCATTTGATTTAAACTATCCGATACACACAATACTCAAATATAATTTGCTTTTGAATCTCTATTTAATATTCCTATACTGCTATAGTTTATACTGCTAAATATAACTTGCTCATCACCATATATTGTCTAATATTGCTTATCACATTTATGAGACATACGTGCAATGCATGAGCAGTCTTACGTCTATGACATTTTATGTTGCAGCAGGATTCATATTTAAACTGTCTTTTTGCGTTTAATATTCACAGACAGACACTAACAGAATGTTACTTCACAATCAGCGGCTGAATCAGTTGCTCTAAGAAATAAACAGCTTTTCATGAGGTAAATTATTCCAGGATTATTCCTCAACGTGTCTCAAAACGATGTAGCTAAAATATAGCACTACACTTGATGTGTTTATTTGAGTTGATGTGGGTGTTGACTCTGCTCTCATGGAAGAACATGCTCCATGGGCGTGGCCGCATTAGCATGTAATGTAGAAGTCTGTTATTTTTATCATATGTACTCTTCAACTGTGAGTGACGGAATCCAGAAAATCACATTGTATGATTTCTAAGTAATTAATTGATACATCAGAAAAGCAGAACATAATATTTGGTACAGAAACCTTTGTTTGCAATTACAGAGATCATACGTTTCCTGTAGTTCTTGACCAGATTTGCTCACACTGCAGCAGGGATTTTGGCCCACTCCTCCATACAGACCTTCTCCAGATCCTTCAGGTTTCGGGGCTGTCGCTGGGTAATACGTACTTTCAGCTCCCTCCAAAGATTTTCTATTGGGTTCAGGTCTGGAGACTGGCTAGGCCACTCCAGGACCTTGATGAGCTTCTTACAGAGCCACTCCTTAGTTGCCCTGGCTGTGTATTTCGGGACGTTGTCATGCTGGAAGACCCAGCCATGACCCAAGATCTCGCGATACATGGCCCCATCCATCCTCCCCTCAATACGGTGCAGTCGTCCTGTCCCCTTTGCAGAAAAGCATCCCCAAAGAATGATGTTTCCACATCCATGCTTCACGGTTGGGATGGTGTTCTTGGGGTTGCACTCATCATTCTTCTTCCTCCAAGCACGGCGAGTGGAGTTTAGACCAAAAAGCTCTATTTTTGTCTCATCAGACCACATGACCTTCTCCCATTCCTCCTCTGGATCAACCAGATGGTCATTGGCAAACTTCAGACCGGCCTGGACATGCGCTGGCTTGAGCAGGGGGACCTTGCGTGCGCTGCAGGATTTTAATCCTTGACGGCGTAGTTTGTTACTAATGGTTTTCTTTGAGACTGTCAAGTCAAGGCAACTTTATTTATATAGCGCTTTTTGCAATGCAGATTATTTCAAAGCAGCTTCAGTGTTAAACAGGAAAATAATGCAACAGAATTTGATTTAGCCGCACAGCCGCTCCGGAGAAAATGGTAATGTCATCAGTTAATTTCATTTATCATACACTAAGAATGTGGGCATTAGATTAGCAATTAGATTAGTAATTTAGTTTATATAGTTAATTTAGTTTAATAAATAGATTTATTTGGATATTTAGTTGAAAAATTTAGTGTCCCCAACTGAGCAAGCCAAGCCAAAGGCAACAGTGGCAAAGAAACCAAAACCCCATAAGGTGACCTAATGGAGAAAAATAAACCTTGGGAGAAACCAGGCTCAGTCGGGGGGCCAGTTTTCCTCTGGCCAATTAACAAACAGCGTATGATTATTTTTCTGGCAACTTTACAGGTCAGGGGTCATTTTAGATTGGATGATCGATTGATCGATTCATATTAGATTCATCGGTCATATTAGATCAGAATATTCAAAAGATCGGAGGAAACACGCCAGAGATGGGTTTATTGAGGGTGCCGTATTGATTAAACAATTATTAAATTGCAATATTCGAAAGATCGGAGCCGTCAGGCCGGAGACGGGTTTATTGAGGATGCCGTGTCGATGAGGTCATTTCAGGGGGAGTCTAATTGGCACAGTCTCTGCAGACACTTCCGGGTCATGCATTGGTCATGTGTGGGCGCATGTCCACAATCTGATCTGGATACGGCCTAGATCCGGCTGACTGCAGTAAACCTCAGGGATAAAACAGAGAGACTAACATTAGCGTTGATGCCATTCTTCTGATGATGTAACGAGTACATCAGGTGTTATGAGAAGTGTTCCCGGTTCCGGCTGACCTAGTTAATGCAGCCTAACAATCATTTAATTGAAAAAGTGTTTTATGTGTATTCCATAGTAAAGAGATGTGTTTTTAGTCTAGATTTAAACTGACAGAGTGTGTCTGCTTCCCGAACAATGCTAGTAAGACTGTTCCAGAGTTTAGGTGCTAAATAGGAAAAGGATCGACCGCCTGCAGTTGATTTGGATATTCTCGGTATTATCAACTGGCCAGAATTTTGAGACCGCAGTAGACGTGATGGAGTATAATGTGTTAAAAGCTTGCTCAAGTACTGGGGAGCTAAACCCTTTAGTGCTTTGTAAGTAATAAGCAAGATTTTAAAATGTATGCAATGTTTAATAGGGAGCCAGTGCAGTGTTGACAGAACTGGGCTAATATGGTCATACTTCCTGGTTCTAGTAAGAACTTGAGCTGCTGCGTTTGGACCAGCTGGAGTTTGTTTATTAGGCGAGCAGGGCAACCACCCAGTAGACCCAATAATCTAGCGTCAAGGTCATGAACGCATGAACTAACTGTTCAGCATTTTGCATTGAGAGCATGTGCCGTAATTTATATATATTTTTAAGATGGTAGAATGCAGTTTTACAGATGCTAGAAACGTGGCTTTCAAATAAGAGATTGGTATCAAAGAGCACACCCAGGTTCCTCACTGATGACGAGGACTTGACAGAATTTTTTTCTGAATTGAGTTGCAGGAAATTACTTGTCATCCAATTTATTTATATCAGCTATGCATTCCGTTAATCTTGTGAATTGGTAAGTTTCGTCAGGGCGTGAAGAAATCTAGAGCTAAGTATCGTCGGCATAACAATGAAAACTAACGCCATGCTTTCTAATGATATGTCCCAGTGGTAGCATGTACAGGGTGAAGAGCAACGGTCCTAGCACTGAGCCCTGTGGTACTCCATACTGAACTTGTGATCGATGTGACATCTCTTCATGTACTGCTACAAACTGATAACGGTCAGTAGAGGTGGGCAGATCGATACTAATATCGATACCAATGTTGGTATCGGTATTGATTGATAACAACATGAAAATATCGATACTTAAGTTCCAGTTTCTCTCGTTTTGCGACCTGGCCGTGTTTGTCAAAATGCTGCTGCTGTCACAGAGCAGAGCAAGCTCTCAAGAGTGCTGCTCGTGCTCGACACTGCTCTCCTCCCCCTCTCCTGTGTTGTACCGTCACGTGACTCACCACTAGCGCTACCACCAGCAGTCAGGCGCGCGCGCCGCTCAGCCGCGCATTTCTAACAGCAGTCAGTCAGAGGCAGAGAATGGCAGCAGAGAGAAAGAGGAGCGTTGTATGTAAAACTTTGTGACTTTGTTTATTTAAGAAAAAAATCCTGAAAAGAAGTGCACTAAAGAGGAGAAATATTTTTTGTTAACTACTTGAAAAGAGAATTTGTTTTTACATTTTTTATATTTGTGAAGTAATCATTTTGTAACTTTGTTTATTTAAATAAAACGATACTCGGTTACTTAACGTAACCTCGGTTCTCTCTAGAAGAGGGAACGAGTATTGCGTAAGTTCCTTACGCTACGGGAAAGTATTCTTTCTTCGAGATTTCTGAAAAACCCAAAATTATCCTTAATTTTGTAACATTGTCAACGCAGTGCGGCAGCCTGGCAGACCATAGCAGGCTATTCCAGCGTACTATTGGCTGCTCTGCTGGCAACTGCAGCAGCCTATCGGTGAGCCCGCGTGACGTGGCGACCAATGAGGGCGCTTCGCGCCCACCTGGCTTCATTTGCCTACAGGTGGGGCGTGGCCACGTGTATATAAGCAGGGCTCACGGGCTGCATATTCGGTTTTCTTAGTTCTGAAGCGTAAAAGCCAGCGGGGCGCACGGCAAGGAACGCAATACTCGTTCCCTCTTCTAGAGAGAACCGAGGTTACGTTAAGTAACCGAGTATCGTTCTCTTACGAGAGGTTCTCTCGTATTGCGTAAGTTCCTTACGCTACGGGAACATATTGTCAACGCCGTGCGCGCCTCGCATACAGCATATGTATCCCAGGGAACCGGGGACCATAACACTGCTCGGGCAGGGTGGCCGGTAAAGAAAAAACGGGCCACCACATATACAGACACTTCATTCGAACTGACGGGTGGTTTACGACGGGTGGTTACAACACCCTGTCCCATGAATGAGGGAACGGCACCTGCCGGTCTCCTTCAAATTCACCACACCTTGTCTCATGAATGAGGGAGCGGCAACGCCGGTCGCCTTCAAATTCACAATATCTTGTTATATGAGTGAGGTAACGGCACCGCCGGTCACCTTCAAACTCACAACAGCTCGTCTCGTAAATGAGGGAACGGCACCGCCGGTCTCCTTCAAATTCACATGAGCCTAGTACCGAACTTACTACCAGTATGTGAGCTATGTCTGCGCAGAATCACTGGGCAGAACCAACGGCCCTATTGAACTGATAACACTTTCGCCTGTAAGGCAGGAACTTCCAGATTGTAAAATCTCACGAACGTAGACGGGGAGGCCCAGCCTGCCGCCATACAGATATCGTGGATGGAAATCCCTCTGGCCCAAGCCCACGAAGAGGCCATGCCTCTGGTGGAGTGTGCTCTGACACCTAGCGGGCACTGCAGGTGTTTGGAAGCGTATGCAGTTGCAATCGCGTCCACTATCCACCTGGACAGGGTCTGTTTCGAGGAGGCGAGACCTTTAGTGCGCCCACCAAACGAGACAAATAGCTGCTCAGAACGCCTGAAGGCGGCGGAGCGTGTGACATAAACCCTCAATGCCCTGACAGGGCAGAGGAAATTGCCACCGTCCCCCTCATCGGATGCTGGCAGAGCCGAGAGGGAGATAATCTGCGCCCTGAAGGGAGTGCCGATCGCTTTGGGGACATAACCATGCCTCGTCTGAGAATGACCTTAGAGTCATTAGGACCGAACTCCATACACGTCGGGCTCACTGAGAGCGCGTGTAGATCCCCCACGCGTTTCACTGAAGCCAGAGCTATCAGAAACGTGGTTTTCAGCGAAAGGAACCTTGGTTCCACAGTCTCGAGCGGTTCAAAGGGATGAGCCTTCAGGGCCTCTAGGACCAAGGCCAGATCCCATATAGGAACCGACGGGGGCCGCGGGGGATTCATCCGTCTGGCTCCTCTGAGGAAACGGACGATGAGCTCGTTCCTTCCTAGCGTGCTACCTAGCGTCGTCTGAGCGAACGCTGCTATAGCCGCCACATACACTTTGAGCGTGGAAGGGGACCTGCCCAATTCCAAAAGCTCTTGGAGGAAGGAGAGCACCCGCTGGACCCCACATTGCTGTGGGTCCAATCCCTTGGAAACACACCACTCAGTGAACACCGACCACTTAGAACTATATAACCGCCTCGTCGAGGGGGCTCTAGAGTGTGAAATCGTGTTCATAACCCCTTCGGGCAGGTCAACGGGTATCCGTTGGTCACCCATACATGCAGAGACCATCGCTCTGGATGGGGATGCCAAACTGAGCCTCCTGCTTGAGAGAGAAGGTCTGCTCTCAGCGGAACTGGCCAGGGGGGTGAGTGCGACAGCTTCACCAGCTCTGGGTACCAAATCTGGTTCTCCCAGCGCGGTGCTATAAGGAGCACCGGACGGCGCGTTTCCCTGATTTTCGCTATGACCTGGGGCAATAGGGAGATCGGCGGGAAAGCATACAGCGGGAGGCTGGGCCAAGTTTGGGACAGCGCATCCTCGCTTTTGGACAGAAACGTCGGGCAGCGGGCGTTCTCTTTTGTTGCAAAGAGGTCGAGCTCCGCTCTGCCGAACAGGCGCCATACCAGCTGGACTGTCTGGGGGTGCAGGGACCATTCTCCTGGGAGAATGAGGCCCCTGGACAGCTTGTCCGGGCCCACATTGAGGTGGCCCGGCACGTGCGCAGCTCTCAACGAGCGCAGCGAGCTGTGTGCCCACACGAGCAGGCGTTCTGTCAGATTGCCCAGACCTCTGGACCTGACACCGCCCTGCCGGTTCACGTAGGACACCACTGTGGTGTTGTCCGACCGGACTAACACATGGTGTCCTCGTATAAGCGGGAGAAACTGCTTGAGCGCGTTCTCTACCGCTATCATCTCCAAACAGTTTATGTGTAGGAGTTTTTCCTCGCTCGACCAAAGGCCCGAGGCTGATCTGCCCTCGAAAACGGCGCCCCAACCCATGGTGGAGGCGTCCGTCGAGATGACCTTGCGGTGTGAGATGGCTCCCATCGTCACTCCCCTCTGGTACCAGTCGGCTACTAACCAGGGCTCTAGGGCTGACACGCAGCCCTGAGTCACTCTGATCCTGAAGCCACCGGACGCCCAGGCCCTGTGAGGCACTCGGGCGTTTAACCAGCATTGCAGCGGGCGCATGCGCATTAAGCCCAGCTGGAGCACAGCTGCAGCTGAGGCCATACGTCCCAGCATCCTCTGAAACAGCTTGAGAGGTGCGATTTTGCCTGGCCGAAAGTACGCAGCCATGCGCCGAACTTGGCGCGCGCGATGGGGTGACAGGCGGGCTGACATTGCCACAGTGTCCAGATTCAAACCCAGAAATGAGGTTGATTGCGTGGGCACTAATGAGCTCTTGGTCCAATTGACCGTGAGCCCTAGGCTGTCCAGATGGCTGAGCAGCATTGCCCTGTGGGCGAGGAGCTCGGCCTCCGACTGCGCCAGGATGAGCCAATCGTCCAGATAGTTCAATACTCGCATCCCTCGATTTCTCAGAGGAGCGAGGGCCGCGTCCATGCACTTCGTAAATGTACGGGGTGCTAGTGACAGGCCGAACGGAAGGACGGTGTATTGATAAGCCTGGCCGTCGAAGGCGAATCGTAAGAATGGCCTGTGACGCGGCGTTATCTTGATTTGAAAATATGCATCTTTCAAATCTAGGGAGATTAGCCAGTCTCTCGGGCGAATATGCGCGAGGATCTGCTTGGTCGTGAGCATCTTGAACGATCTTTTCATAAGAGCTTTGTTCAGACGCCTCAGATCCAGAATCGGTCTGAGCGACCCATCCCTTTTTGGCACGAGAAAAAACCGGCTGTAAAAGCCTGACTCGCTCATAGAGTGGGGAACCGGTTCTATAGCCCCTTTGCACAGCAGCGTGGCTATTTCTGCTCGAAGTAGATGTGCTACTTCCTCGCTCACTCTCGTCTCTGTACGCGCACAGAAGCGCGGAGGGCGGCGAGCGAACTGCAGAGTGTAGCCGTGCTTCACTGTTTTCAGCACCCATTCTGATACACCTGGAATGGCTTCCCACGCTCTCGCGTGCGCCACACGGGATAGAACGGCCTCCGGGCTCGAAACGCCGCGCTTCGCGGGTTTGACGGCCCGTATAGGAGGGGCGGGCGCAGTGCGCGCGCTCTCTGTGCTGTGGGCCAGCCGATCGCTCGCGATGGCTGGCCGCCCTACACACTGCATCTCTGCCGCTTCGAGCGGGGAGTGGCTTGTGTGCGGCCCTACACTCATCGCTCCGGCCACCCTGGGCGGAAAATAAATGGTGTGTGGCGTGGCGCGTGGCGCCTGAGGCATAATGTTCGCGAAAATGTGTGAGCGCGTTTGAGCGGGCACAACTCTTACGCGTGGAACATGACCGGTTAAGAGTGGCTGTGTGACAGCGCGTGTGGTGGTTAGTCGTGGACGCAAACAAGCGGACACGTGACCTAACTCTAGCACTCGAGCGGCCGGTGGCCGCTTTATGTGAGTGGGGGACACAGGGTTTATAGTGCTTGTGTGCAGGGGTGAACACAGAAAAGTGGGCACATTTACTGCATTTGAAACACATACGGCGCGAGCCGTGCGACCAGAAATAATGCAACTTTTGTGATTTCTCTGGTTCGCCGTAAAAACGGCGGTTATTGACAGGCGAGAAGGCATTTTTGCCGGCTCGTTGGCTGCGTGAAATCCATCTGCAGCAGCCACAGTGGTGGGGGCTGACAGGAAAAAGAGTTTTGACGGTGGTCCGGCCGCGGCGGGACTTAACCGTCGTTTCTCGCCTCTTGCTAGGAGGACTTTGGAGGCTCGGGCTTCAGCGTGATCCTAGGCCGGGGGCCCCGAGGTGGAGGCGGCTTACCACGGCTGGAAGAGCGCGATCTGGGGCGGCCGCTCGGTCTTCTCTGAGACGAAGGGGGCCGCGCTGGGCGCTGCGCGGAGCTCGTTGCTGGTTGGTCACGAGGACGGCGAGCAGCGGAGCTATTGCTAGCGCCGGGGCGTCGAGGCAGGAAAAGGTTCATGGCCTGCGTCGTTTTCTGCACTTCGGAGAAACGGTCGACGATCCCCTTGACCGCTGGTCCGAAAAGCCCAGACGGAGAGAACGGGGCGTTTAGGAAGGCCGCGCGCTCTGTTTCTCGCATGTCCGCGAGCGTGAGCCAGAGGTGGCGCTCAGCTACCGTGAGGGAGGCCATAGAGCGTCCGAGGGCCTGTGCTGCGGTCTTGGTGGCGCGAAGGGAGAGATCCGTCGCGCTTCGCAAATCCGTGATTAACTCAGCGTCACAGCATTTCTCGTCCATGTCGCGGAGGAGATTAGCTTGGAGGATTTGCAGCACGGCCATAGAGTGCAGAGCGGACGCAGCTTGACCGGAGGCAGCGAAAGCGCGACCGATCAGCGATGACGTCACTCTGCAGGCCTTAGACGGGAGGGCAGCCTTTGAGCGCCAACCAGAAGGCGGGCAAAGGTGCGCTGCGACCGCCTCTTCCACCGGAGGGATAGCGTTGTAGCCTTTCTCGGCCGCGCCGTCAACTTGTGAGAGCGTCGAAGAAGCCTGAGACGAGACCCTCGCGGAGAATGGCGCATTCCAGGACTTTGCGAGCTCCTCGTGAAGCTCCGGCAAAAAGGGTGCAGTCCTGGAGGTGGGCGCACGGCGGCGACTGTTTAGGAAGCATCCGTCAAGTCGGTTCGGCGCTGCCACCTTGGGCGGGGCCCATTCGAGGCCTAGCTGCTCGACAGCCCGGGTGAGAAGGCGCAAGAGTTCGGCGTCCTCACCCGCTCGAGAGCGTCCGGAGCCCCGGACTGAAGAGGACGCGGAAGACCAGTCCTCGCTGTCGGAAGCCATGATGGAGCAGCTGTCGGCGCGTTCCGCGGCCGCATCCGCCTCATCCCCGGAGGCGGCAACAGAAATGGCGGCCTGGGGTGGGGGCGGGGAAGGCGAGAGCGAAAGGTTCCGGCGAGCTTCTCTCTGCGAGCTCCGGAGTCCGCTGCGAGCGGCGCTTCTTCTTGCGCGGCGTGGCAGGGACTGGAGGGATATCATCTTCGAACAGGACGAGTCGAGCCCGCAGGGTCGACATCGTCAGTTCTTCGCACTCTTGGCATCCGCCAGCGTGGAGTGCGGCGGCGGCGTGATCACGGCCCAGGCAGAGAGCGCAGATCACATGGCGGTCCCCGGAGCTGAGCTGCGCGTGACACGAGCCGCAGGTGGAACGAGACATTTGTATCAACGCTCGGCTCTTTTTGTGAAAAGTGTGACGCAGCGGCGACAACACTGAGCGTAAAAGGATATGGGGCTGCCGGATAGCAGAGCAGGCACGGAAGGCTGAAGGTGGCGCGATGCTGCCGGCTTCCTCAGGCGCTGTCCTCTGCTTGCTTGTCTGCGCGGTCACGGCGGCGGGTTCCAGATCCAGCGATGCGAAGGGCTTCGCTGAAGAAAAGAAAATCGAATATGCAGCCCGTGAGCCCTGCTTATATACACGTGGCCACGCCCCACCTGTAGGCAAATGAAGCCAGGTGGGCGCGAAGCGCCCTCATTGGTCGCCACGTCACGCGGGCTCACCGATAGGCTGCTGCAGTTGCCAGCAGAGCAGCCAATAGTACGCTGGAATAGCCTGCTATGGTCTGCCAGGCTGCCGCACTGCGTTGACAATGTTACAAAATTAAGGATAATTTTGGGTTTTTCAGAAATCTCGAAGAAAGAATACTTTCCCGTAGCGTAAGGAACTTACGCAATACGAGAGAACCTCTCGTAAGAGAACAGAAGTAACCAAAAGTTGTTTCTGAACTAAAGCTTTTGTAGTACTGATTAATAACCCAAAATGCAAATCACAAAAACAAATTAAAAGTCATGAAAATTCATTTAGATTTAGGTTGAAGTCGCATCCACCTTAATTATTAAAAAGTATCAATATTGGTATCGGTATCGGCGATACTGGCCCTGTATTTACTTGGTATCGGATCGATACCAAATCTAGCGGTATCGCACACCTCTAACGGTCAGATGGGTATGATTTAAACCATGCCAATGCAATTCCACTAATGTCTACATAATTTTCGAGTCTATTAAAAAGAATGTTGTGGTCGATAGTATCAAATGCAGCGCTAAGATCGAGGACACTGCCTTTTCAAGTATTTTTGACAGAAAGGGTAGATTTGAGATTGGCCTGTAATTGACTAATTCTGTAGGATCAAGTTGCGTTTTTTTAATAAATGGTTTAATAAAAGCCAACTTAAAATTTTTTGGTACAAATCCTAATGACAAGGATGAATAAATGATATTAAGAAGAGGATCTATGAACTCTGGTAGTATCTCTTTTAATAGCCTAGTCGGTATAGGGTCGAGCATACATGTTGTGGATTTTGATGATTTAACGAGTTTAGTCAATTCTTCTTCTCCTATAGCAGTGAATGAGTGTAATTTTTCCTAAGTGACACTACAATGCTCTGCCTGATGTGATACTGTAGTAGACGGCTGCATGGTTAAAATTTTCTTCCTAATATTATCAATATTACATGTAAAGAAGTTCATAAAGTCATTACTGCTGTGCTGTTTACAAACATCTGAAGTTGAAGCTTTATTTTTGGTTAATTTAAGTCAAGTCAAGTCAACTTTATTTATATAGCGCTTTTAACAATGTAGATTGTTTCAAAGCAGCTTTACAGTGTTAAACAGGAAAATAATGCAGCATAATTTTATTCAGCTGTATAGCCATTCTGGAAAAAACGCTGATGTCATCAGTTCATTTCAATTATCATACAGTGACAGTGTGGGCTTTAGATCAATAATTCGATCAGTAATTTAGTTTAAATGGTTAATTTAGTTTATTAATTAGATTTATTTCGAAGTTTAGTTGAAAAATTTAGTGTCCCCAACTGAGCACGCCAAGCCAGAGGCAACAGTGGCAAGGAAACCAAAACCCCATTAGGTGACCTAATGGAGAAAAATAAACCTTGGGAGAAACCAGGCTCAGTCGGGTGCCAGTTCTCCTCTGGCCAATTAACAAACAGCGTATTATTATTATTATTATTATTATTATTATTATTATTATTATTCTGGCAGCTTTACAGCTCAGAGGTCATAATAGATCAGAATATTCGAGGGACCGGGGGCAACATGCTGGAGACGGGTTTATTGAGGATGATGTTGATTAAATAATTATTAAAGTGCAATATTCGAATGATCGGAGGCAACACGCTGGAGACGGGTTTATTGAGGATGACATATCGATTTAAGTATTATTTAATTGTAATATTCGAACAATCTGAGTCAACACGCCGGAGACGGGTTTATTGAGATGCCGTGTCGATGAGGCAGTTGGAGGGGGAGTCTAATCACGGTCTCTGCAGACACTTCGGGGTCCTGTGTTGGTCTTCTCTGGGCGCAGGTCCACCATCTGAACTGGATACGGCCTGGATCCAGCTGACTGCAGTAAACCTCGGGATAAAACAGAGGGACTATCATTAGCGTAGATGCCATTCTTCTGATGATGTAACGAGTACATCAGGTGTTATGGGAAGTGTTCCCGGTTCCGGGTGACCTAGTTAATGCAGCCTAACAATTATTTCATTGAAAAAGTGTTTTATGTGTATGCCACAGTAAAGAGATGTGTTTTTAGTCTAGATTTAAACTGACAGAGTGTGTCTGCTTCCCGAACAATGTTAGGAAGACTGTTCCAGAGTTTCGGAGCTAAATTGGAAAAGGATCGACCGCCTGCAGTTGATTTGGATATTCTCGGTATTATCAACTGGCCAGAATTTTGAGACCGCAGTAGACGTGATGGAGTATAACATGTTAAGAGCTCGCTCAAGTATTGGGGAGCTAAACCATTTAGTGCTTTGTAAGTAATAAGTAAGATTTTAAAATTTATGCGATGTTTAATAGGCAGCCAGTGCAGTGTTGACAGAACTGGGCTAATATGGTCATACTTCCTGGTTCTAGTAAGAACTCGAGCTGCTGCGTTTTGGACCAGCTGGAGTTTATTTATTAAGCGAGCAGGGCAACCACCCAGTAGATCATTTCAATAATCTAGCCTTGAGGTCATGAACGCATGAACTAACTGTTCAGCATTTTGCATTGAGAGCATGTGCCGTAATTTAGATATATTTTTAAGATGGTAGAAAGCAGTTTTACAGATGCTAGAAAAGTGGCTTTCAAACGAAAGATTGGTATCAAAGAGCACACCCAGGTTCCTCACTGACGACGAGGACTTGACAGAGCAGCCATCAAGTGTTAGACAGTATTCTAGGTTACTACTTGTGGAGCTTTTTTGTCCAATAATTAAAATTTCTCTTTTTTCTGAATTGAGTTGCAGGAAATTACCGTTCATCCAATGTTTTATATCAGCTATACATTCCGTTAATCTAGGCGTGAAGAAATATAGAGCTGAGTATCGTCAGCATAACAGTGAAAACTAACACCATGCTTCCTAATGATATCTCCCAGTAGTAGCATGTACAGGGTGAAGAGTAGCGGTCCTAGCACTGAGCCTTGTGGTACTCCATACTGAACTTGCGATCGGTGTGACATATCTTCATTTACTACTACAAACTGATAACGGTCGCATAGGTATGATTTATACCATGATAAAGCAATTCCACTAATACCTACATAATCCTCGAGTCTATTCAAAAGAACGTTGTGGTCGATAGTATCAAATGCAGCGCTAAGATCGAGTAACACTAATAGAGAGATACAGCCACGATTGGATGATAAGAGTAAATCATTTGTAACTCTGATGAGAGCAGTCTCAGTGCTATGATACGGTCTAAATCCTGACTGGAAACCCTCACAGATACCATTTCTTTCTAAAAAGGAACATAATTGTGAAGACACTGCCTTTTCAAGTATTTTTGACAGAAAGGGTAGATTTGAGATTGGTCTATAATTGACTAATTCTGTAGGATCAAGTTGCGTTTTTTTAATAAGTGGTTTAATAATAGCCAACTTAAAAGTTTTCGGTACATATCCTAATGACAAAGATGAATTAATGATATTAAGAAGAGGATCTATGACCTCTGGTAGCATCTCTTTTAATAGCCTAGTCGGTATAGGGTCGAGCATACATGTTGTGGATTTTGATGATTTAACGAGTTTAGTCAATTCTTCTTCTCCTATAGCAGTGAATGAGTGTAATTTTTCCTAAGTGACACTACAATGCTCTGCCTGATGTGATACTGTAGTAGACGGCTGCATGGTTAAAATTTTCTTCCTAATATTATCAATATTACATGTAAAGAAGTTCATAGTCATTACTGCTGTGCTGTTTACAAACATCTGAAGTTGAAGCTTTATTTTTGGTTAATTTAAGTCAAGTCAAGTCAACTTTATTTATATAGCGCTTTTAACAATGTAGATTGTTTCAAAGCAGCTTTACAGTGTTAAACAGGAAAATAATGCAGCATAATTTTATTCAGCTGTATAGCCATTCTGGAAAAAACGCTGATGTCATCAGTTCATTTCAATTATCATACAGTGACAGTGTGGGCTTTAGATCAATAATTCGATCAGTAATTTAGTTTAAATGGTTAATTTAGTTTATTAATTAGATTTATTTCGATGTTTAGTTGAAAAATTTAGTGTCCCCAACTGAGCACGCCAAGCCAGAGGCAACAGTGGCAAGGAAACCAAAACCCCATTAGGTGACCTAATGGAGAAAAATAAACCTTGGGAGAAACCAGGCTCAGTCGGGTGCCAGTTCTCCTCTGGCCAATTAACAAACAGCGTATTATTATTATTATTCTGGCAGCTTTACAGCTCAGAGGTCATAATAGATCAGAATATTCGAGGGACCGGGGGCAACATGCTGGAGACGGGTTTATTGAGGATGATGTTGATTAAATAATTATTAAAGTGCAATATTCGAATGATCGGAGGCAACGCGCTGGAGACGGGTTTATTGAGGATGACATATCGATTTAAGTATTATTTAATTGTAATATTCGAACAATCTGAGTCAACACGCCGGAGACGGGTTTATTGAGATGCCGTGTCGATGAGGCAGTTGGAGGGGGAGTCTAATCACGGTCTCTGCAGACACTTCGGGGTCCTGTGTTGGTCTTCTCTGGGCGCAGGTCCACCATCTGAACTGGATACGGCCTGGATCCAGCTGACTGCAGTAAACCTCGGGATAAAACAGAGGGACTATCATTAGCGTAGATGCCATTCTTCTGATGATGTAACGAGTACATCAGGTGTTATGGGAAGTGTTCCCGGTTCCGGGTGACCTAGTTAATGCAGCCTAACAATTATTTCATTGAAAAAGTGTTTTATGTGTATGCCACAGTAAAGAGATGTGTTTTTAGTCTAGATTTAAACTGACAGAGTGTGTCTGCTTCCCGAACAATGTCAGGAAGACTGTTCCAGAGTTTCGGAGCTAAATTGGAAAAGGATCGACCGCCTGCAGTTGATTTGGATATTCTCGGTATTATCAACTGGCCAGAATTTTGAGACCGCAGTAGACGTGATGGAGTATAACATGTTAAGAGCTCGCTCAAGTATTGGGGAGCTAAACCATTTAGTGCTTTGTAAGTAATAAGTAAGATTTTAAAATTTATGCGATGTTTAATAGGCAGCCAGTGCAGTGTTGACAGAACTGGGCTAATATGGTCATACTTCCTGGTTCTAGTAAGAACTCGAGCTGCTGCGTTTTGGACCAGCTGGAGTTTATTTATTAAGCGAGCAGGGCAACCACCCAGTAGATCATTTCAATAATCTAGCCTTGAGGTCATGAACGCATGAACTAACTGTTCAGCATTTTGCATTGAGAGCATGTGCCGTAATTTAGATATATTTTTAAGATGGTAGAAAGCAGTTTTACAGATGCTAGAAAAGTGGCTTTCAAACGAAAGATTGGTATCAAAGAGCACACCCAGGTTCCTCACTGACGACGAGGACTTGACAGAGCAGCCATCAAGTGTTAGACAGTATTCTAGGTTACTACTTGTGGAGCTTTTTTGTCCAATAATTAAAATTTCTCTTTTTTCTGAATTGAGTTGCAGGAAATTACCGGTCATCCAATGTTTTATATCAGCTATACATTCCGTTAATCTAGGCGTGAAGAAATATAGAGCTGAGTATCGTCAGCATAACAGTGAAAACTAACGCCATGCTTCCTAATGATATCTCCCAGTGGTAGCATGTACAGGGTGAAGAGTAGCGGTCCTAGCACTGAGCCTTGTGGTACTCCATACTGAACTTGCGATCGGTGTGACATATCTTCATTTACTACTACAAACTGATAACGGTCGCATAGGTATGATTTATACCATGATAAAGCAATTCCACTAATACCTACATAATCCTCGAGTCTATTCAAAAGAACGTTGTGGTCGATAGTATCAAATGCAGCGCTAAGATCGAGTAACACTAATAGAGAGATACAGCCACGATTGGATGATAAGAGTAAATCATTTGTAACTCTGATGAGAGCAGTCTCAGTGCTATGATACGGTCTAAATCCTGACTGGAAACCCTCACAGATACCATTTCTTTCTAAAAAGGAACATAATTGTGAAGACACTGCCTTTTCAAGTATTTTTGACAGAAAGGGTAGATTTGAGATTGGTCTATAATTGACTAATTCTGTAGGATCAAGTTGCGTTTTTTTAATAAGTGGTTTAATAATAGCCAACTTAAAAGTTTTCGGTACATATCCTAATGACAAAGATGAATTAATGATATTAAGAAGAGGATCTATGACCTCTGGTAGTATCTCTTTTAATAGCCTAGTCGGTATAGGGTCGAGCATACATGTTGTCGATTTTGATGATTTAACGAGTTTAGCCAATTCTTCTTCTCCTATGGCAGTGAATGAGTGTAATTTTTCCTCAGTGACACTACAATGCTCTGTCTGATGTGATACTGTAGTAGACAGCTGCATGGTTACAAATTTTTTCCTAATATTATCAATCTTACATGTGAAGAAGTTCATAAAGTCATTACTGCTGTGCTGTTTACAATCATCAGAAGTTGAAGCTTTATTTTTGGTTAATTTAGCCACTATATCGAATAAATACCTTGGGTTGTGTTTGTTTTCTTCCAAGAGAGTTGAGAAATAAGCAGATCTAGCAGTTTTTACGGCCTTTCTGTATGTGATCATGTGCTCTTTCCACGAATTACGAAATGCCTCTAATTTTGTTTTCTTCCAGCTGCGTTCCATTTTTCTGGCTGCTGTTTTAAGGGCCCGGGTGTGCTCGTTGTACCACGGCGTTAGACTATTTTCTTTAATGTTCTTTAACCCTTAATCGTCCCTTGGGGTCCAGCTGACCCCACTGGACTTTTCCTCCATTTTTTAAAAGTGTTCCCTTCATCTCAGGGCCACGAGACTCTGTGACTTTAACTAAATAATATATCTAAACATGCACAAAAAATCTGGGCTTGATTTGGTTGTTCCAAAGGTGTGTAAAATTTTTTTTGCCGTTTAAGTCCCTCTGGGTCAGATTGACCCCACATTGAAAATGAATGGGAAAGTGTAAAAAATAAAAAAAAATCTTTTTTTGTCAAAAAAAATTTACTAAATCCAGTATAAATCTGAAAATGTCCACATTTATATCAAGGTCTGGTCCTAGAGCATAAACACAAAGTAGAACAAACTTTCTATCTCATACACATACGTACACACACACACAAACACACACATGTGTGTGACTGCAACAGAGAGTATTTTTATGGAAATTGGCAAATAAAATCAACAAAACTGGCATAAATCTGAAAGATTTTCATACATAAATGAAGTACTAATACTAGAGCACAAATGCAATATGGAACAAGCATGTTCACTCACACACGCACACAAACACAGGTGTCTGGAGCATTTTTTTGGATTTTGGCAATGAATGGGAAAATGTAAAAAATGCTTTTTTTTCACTTTGTTTGTAAAAAAAAATCAACTAAATCCAGTCATTCATTCTCTTCAAATGCCATTTAAGTTAGAAACGTGTACCGGACCGGTATAGCCTACCAATGTTGTATGTAACTTTAGAGACGGTCCCTAGATTCGCGAACGTCAAGCCAACCTAATGCCAGTCATAAAATGCGCTGTGGTTCTGCTGTGTTTTGTTTGAAACTATTTTCGGTGCTGAAATAGAACAAAAACTGTCAATCACTGTATGATGAATTAATCTCCTGCGTGCATCGCTCGTTTATCTCTGCTTTGAGTGTAGATTTCAGCGAGAGTGAGAGCCGCGCGCGCTCTGAACAAAACTCCGCTAATCTGAACGCCTCTGATTATTATATTAATAAACTCAATATAAACACGTGTGATTGGTTATAATGCGCAACGTGATTATAACAGATGGCTTTTGAGAAGACCATAATAAGTTCAAAGTGGCTGGTTTGAGTGTTACACAGCCGAAATACAACCGCAGATGGCGATTGTCGATGTCAAGCCCTAATTATTATCTCTTAAATGTCACCCTAGTCTTGTCTGCTTTTTTAAATATTTCCATAAGACTGTAAAATCTGATCATTCAGTCAGTGCCAGTCATATTTAGAGACAGAAGATGGAGTGGTCATGGTGAAACCTCCAAAATGGTATCTCTGAAAATCCCTGAATGTGCTCTTTACAGGACACCCAGACTTAAAAATGTGACATGTATGGTGTCAGAAAAAAACCACTAAAACATAATATCCGCTAACAAAATGCTATGCTTGTGTCTCGGGATATTTTGTTTTCTTTTTGCATTAAATGCATTAAATATTACATATAAGTATGTAATATAATGTGTATTTCCATCACAGGTTTGGTCTTAAATTTCACGTAAGGTGGTATTAAAAAGGTCTTAAAAAGTCTTAAATTTAACTTGTTCATATCTGTAGACACCCTGTATACAGATTTCACTCAAGCCATCTTCTGGATTACGACCATACAAACATACTGATATCAAGCAAGGCCCACTTTCAGTCAATAATTCAATACAATTACATGAATTGTGTGTGTGTGTGTGTGTGTGTGTGTGTGTGTGTGTGTGTGTGTGTGTGTGTGTGTGTGTGTGTGTGTGTGTGTGTGTGTGTGTGTGTATGTGTGTATATATATATATATATATACTCACCTAAAGGATTATTAGGAACACCATACAAATACTGTGTTTGACCCCCTTTCGCCTTCAGAACTCCCTTAATTCTACGTGGCATTGATTCAACAAGATGCTGAAAGCATTCTTTAGAAATGTTGGCCCATATTGATAGGATAGCATCTTGGGTTGAGATCTGGTGACTGTGGGGGCCATTTTAGTACAGTGAACTCATTGTCATGTTCAAGAAACCAATTTGAAATGATTGGAGCTTTGTGACATGGGGCATTATCCTGCTGGAAGTAGCCATCAGAGGATAGGGACATAGTCAGAAACAATGCTCAGGTAGGCCGTGGCATATAAACGATGCCCAATTGGCACTAAGGGGCCTAAAGTGTGCCAAGAAAACATCCCCCACACCATTACACCACCACCACCAGCCTGCACAGTGGTAATAAGGCATGATGGATCCATGTTCTCATTCTGTTTACGCCAAATTCTGACTCTACCATCTGAATGTCTCAACAGAAATCGAGACTCATCAGACCAGGCAACATTTTTCCAGTCTTCAACTGTCCAATTTTGGTGAGCTGGTGCACATTGTAGCGTCTTTTTCCTATTTGTAGTGGAGATGAGTGGGACCCGGTGGGGTCTTCTGCTGTTGTAGCCCATCCGCCTCAAGGTTGTGCGTGTTGTGGCTTCACAAATGCTTTGCTGCATACCTCGGTTGTAACGAGTGGTTATTTCAGTCAAAGTTGCTCTTATATCAGCTTGAATCAGTCGGCCCATTCTCCTCTGACCTCTAGCATCAACAAGGCATTTTCGCCCACAGGACTGCCGCATACTGGATGTTTTTCCCTTTTCACACCATTCTTTGTAAACCCTAGAAATGGTTGTGCGTGAAAATCCCAGTAACTGAGCAGATTGTGAAATACTCAGACCGGCCCGTCTGGCACCAACAACCATGCCACGCTCAAAATTGCTTAAATCGCCTTTCTTTCCCATTCTGACATTCAGTGTGGAGTTCAGGAGATTGTCTTGACCAGGACCACACCCCTAAATGCATTGAAGCAACTGCCATGTGATTGGTTGATTAGATAATTGCATTAATGAGAAATTGAACAGGTGTTCCTAATAATCCTTTAGGTGAGTGTATATAGCTTTGGATATATATATTATATAATATGCATAATGGTCAAGTGTATTGGTTATAGACATGATGTAGAATCATGCAGTAGAAGGCTGTTTGAATTTAAGTCTGGCTCTCATTCTTTTTGAATGATTTGATGCAGTTTATATGTAACAACAGTCTGTGGATTTTAACCTGTGGATTTTAACCATGTCACCTCAGAGTTCATTAAAAGGTCGTTGAGACAACATGTCTGCTTTGTTTCTTTGACTTGGGGGTCAAACAAACTCGGCCGTTTTCTTTGTGTAATGTTCAGGCCAGAAAGGTATTTAGCTGGGGGTTTGTTAGTTGGCGCAGACAGAATGGCGCCCATTTTGTTTAAGGCCATAACTTGTTGAGTTGAGTTTTGTGTGGAATTATGTTTGAACAAATAATTTGGAAGATTAATTTCTGTCTGGTGCGCCCTCAATACCTACACCAATCACTGTGAAAATCCATAAATTATCAATCACAATCAGTGACTTCATACATCTTTGTATCCTCATCATCATATAAAAGGATGATAAAGAATTTACATATAACTAAAATTTTGAAAACATCAAAAGAAAATTGTATAACTTTCTACTAGGAATATTTAAAATTATTTCTGTCATTGCAGGAAAAACAGATGATCGACATTCATTGTTTGGATCTGGTGACATGGATGTGGACACAAGTGTAAGTAATGTTTTTCCCTGAGTGACCTTTGAATTATGAATTATGTTATTCATTGAAAAAAGAGCAGAAAATAAACATTTGACAAATTGACAAAAAAGTGTGCGGCTGTTTAAACACAGTGTTTCCTGCCTGGATAAAGGAGCATGCCCGCCAGTGGAAAATATTTAATCAAAATCTGTAATCTAATCTTTAATCAAAATCTGAAAATGTACTTCCCCTCTGGAATGGCCTTACTTCACTGATGACGTCAGTTTGACAGCTTGGGTAGAACATCTCCTCCAACTGTCAGTGTGCTGCAAGCTGTGACAGCGAGCTGAATGGAACACCTACTTTTCAAGATCCAATCAATTCCCATCCCAACAGAAAAAAACAAGCCACGTCCTTTTTTTTCATTCAATATTCCGTTTCACTCTGAAAATGTCACAATACTGAGATAAAGTCAGTTGCAAATTCCGGTTCACTCCGACTTTAAAAATAAAAGTTATAAAAAAGGTCTGTAAGGAAAGTTTTTTCTGTTTTTGTGGTTTTATATTTAGTGACCATCTTAGTCTATTCATTCTAGATCCGTTCATCATAAATATGCAGACATTGAGCATAAAGCATTAATGATCATTTTACCTAATAGAGTCAATGTTAAATTGACTTACTTTCATGTCATGAGACTGTTTACCTGAATTATGAATCAGTCCAAACTGTTAATGAATTATATAAGTCTTATAAGTGTTTCTCTTCTTGAAACCAGTGAACATCAGGCTGCTTCTCTCCCACGGAGCCGCACTCTTCACACGCTGACTGCCATCTCAGACAACACACTCTTTCTTTTTGGAGGCCTCGGTAATTCTGGGGTGGTTCTCAGTAAGTTTGGAGGTCAAGGGTTTAGAACCAGCCATGTCTATAAATAATCATCACATTTTTTCCAAACATTCCTTTTCTTTTGTGTAGGTGATGGGTGGGAATTTGACACCATAACAGGAGAATGGATAGAGAAAGACCATGCACATAAAGACAAGCCCAGGTAAAATAGTTTTAGCACACATTGTGCGATGTACTGTATGAGCCGTTTGTGAAGAAACATAAGCAAAAATGTTGATTTTTAGTTTTTTGTAATTTATTTTAGTGTTTCGTTATTTTTAATCAAACAAATTCTCAGCTTTCAAATTATGTCAACTTTATTACAAAATTTAAATGATGTTTTATTAACAAAGTTTGGATAATCAACCAAATTAGCACAAGAGGAGCATGTTCAATTAATCAACTCAATTAGCAACAGGAGGTATATATACAGCAGACTTCCCTGCATGATGAAAACAGTCACGGCGAGTGTGTTGTCTGCCTGGGCAAGGCCCACACTGACTCCGCTCTTAAGCTTGGAACATACTCTGCAAGAACAAAGAAATTTGTTAGTTTTCTCGAGGTGGCAAGAACAAGAACAAAGTTCGTTCTGGCCAGACATTCCATACTTCACGAGAAAAGCAGGTACTGAACATCTCCGTTTCTCCGCATTAACCCCGCCCACTTTAAAATTCTGACCAATCACACAATAGTTCTCGGACACCCACAAGAAAAAAGTTCTGCTCAGACGATGTGTCGAGAACGAGCTGCGAGAACTCCCAAACCAGGGCTCCGAGAACAAAATTACGTCATTTTGTTCTCATAGCCCTGGGAGCGAGAACTTTTTTCTCTGTTCTTGCGGAGTATGTTGCAGCCTTTACTGGGTCTGTCTGCGCTCACTGTGGGAGTATGCCGCTCTCCACTCGAGGATAGACTCCACCCCTCGTGCTCTCCCGTTTCCAGAGTCAGAGGGCTGAGTATATGGAGGCCAGTGAGCTCACGTCAGCCCAGTGCCCGCGTGCCTCGATGTGTTGCCCATGCTGTTCTCTCGTTCGGACCAGCACCCCCACTTGACGAGGATCTCGTCTCATTCGGGGGGTCTAAAGACCCACATGAGGGGCCGCATGATGACTCTGTGTCATTGGCTGCATCTGACGCTGAGGATTGGTCGGGCTCCATCGAAGACCCCACCCCCTTGCCATCTCAGCACCGCAGCGACTCCAGGGCTGGTGTGGACGCCAAACTAATTTGCATTCTCACCAAGTCCGTCAGCGAGCTGGGCCTGGACTGGGCCTCATCTAAGGAGCCTGCATGCAGCCGTTTAGACGAGTGGTTCCTGCCAGCAGAAAGCTAAAGTTTCTCACCCATCTAAGCCCTGCAGGACAACTTCAGCCTTAGCGGGTAGGGCCTATGCGTACGCTGGCCAGGCAGGCTCCGCCCTCCACTCGATTGCGTCCTCCAGGTTTTCCAAGCCAAGCTCCTCCGTGCTATGGACGAGACTGGACCTGACACGGAAGCTAATGCGGCCACACCCACGGAGCGCGCGTTCTGCGATCCAGAGTCTTAACTCAAATAAACACATCAAGTGTAGTGCTATACTTAAGAAGCCAATATAGCAGACAATAGCCTTAGCGTTGGCGATCATGCATTGCACGCATGTCTCATAAATTGACTTGAAATTATATTTGAGTATTATGTATAACAGAAAGTTTACAAAATCAAATGATTCAGAAAATGTTTGCCATTGAAATGACTGTGAAAAGTGTTCCAATCAACCTGAATTCACCCTATACTCTTTGAAATCATAATTGCATTGCATTGTTGTTTTAAATCCCAAATATTGTACTTATAACATTCATCATTACCAATTATTCAGTTACTTGTATTTACTGAATACTGAATTGTGTTCAGTGTCACAATATTACTGTTTTTTTTAGCATGAGACTTATGTCAACACCGTATAGCTAAAAAATGTCACAAAGGAAAATAGGCTAAATCAAATGCGAGGAAGGAAGGAAGGAAGGAAGGAAGGAAGGAAGGAAGGAAGGAAGGAAGGAAGGAAGGAAGGAAGGAAGGAAGGAAGGAAGGAAGGAAGGAAGGCACGCACAGGATGCACAGAACAATTTTTCTATATTATTTGTCATGTAAATTAAAATGTGTAAATGAAAATAAATTGGTTTATACATTACTTAAAGTACTTTTTACAACCTTTTATACAATATAACTTAAGTTTAACATCAGAAACAACAGACATTTAAATTAACAGCTAAAAAAGAAAACATTTGTATGTACTTTAATTGAGCTGAGCGGGAGACGCTGGTGGAGCTGGACCAGGATGGGCACAATAGAGACCCTGGTAAGGCCTGTGCCAGCAGGACATCATCTTCATCTGGGATGAGTGCATAATTCCACTGCCCGCAGGTTTGCGGGGCTGAATCAGTCGACGGCTTCCATGTCATAAAAAGTACAATGCATCTGAGATGATGTGAGTTGAATAAAAATAAGTACTTAAATAAAGACTTTGACGTAAATATATAAATGTGAAAATATATTGTAACAGTTACATTTAACATGAGAAATAAACTGTTAATTAATAGTTGCTAATGATTAAATATTTAACCATAGGCAACATATTTACCTGGTTATGGTCCGGTCTCCCGTTTCAGGCTTTGAAGCATGTAAAAATCCAATTAAAAACTCATAAAAAGCACCAAACAAAAACTAATTTCCCATTAATTTCCTATGGGGGTCATTTTTGACCCGAAGGTCCTGAGTGTTTTTATGACCACTTAGACTTTTCAAATCCTGTCCCCAATTTTTTGGGGTGTTCATTAACCAAGTACCAATAAACTCACCAAGTTTCGGACCATTCCGATTGAAGCTACGTTTTGTTTTGTTTTTTATTATAAAACTCAAGATCCTCAAGATCACTAGTGGTAAAAATGTGCTATTACGGGATAAAAATGCTCAATGTGTCCACCGGATGGCACCTATCTCATTAAAAAAATTACTTTCATGAGGCCTAGGCTTGACTCTAAAATGAAATGCAGCTTTAATAAAAAAATTATATATATATATATATATATATATATATATATATATATATATATATATATATATATATATATATATATATATATATATATATATATATATAAATAAAAAAAAATTATATATTCAATGGGAAAAAATGTATTATAATTATTGCATAAATATTAATTATAAATCATAAAATTATCTCAAAACACCAAAAAAGAAAAGAAAAAATATTATTGAACAAAAATATTTCATTGATTTTACTCTAATCTTTTTTTATCTTAATCCCGCCCTACGGGTCATTTTTTCCTGAGTGTGACAAAAGTGGTATTCTTGAGGAGTACCAAAAATGGCTATATGCAGAGAAATATCAATGGTCTTGAGGAGCACTTTAGACATGGTGTCAAAATAAGTTTGCCAGATATTTCCTAGAGTTGGGCAGAAGAAAAACATATGTGCAAGATTACAGGGCGAACCAGAGCATCTGTCACAGACATCAATTGTATTAGGGAAAATTTGTGATAGTCGGGTTTTAGAATAGTGACATCTGAACACTACTTTAAATTGTATTAAGGTCAGCGGGCACAGATTGAGGCTTTGTGAATACTGTTTAAAACAGAGTCCCACCAGTCAACATCAAAGGCCAGACCAAACTCTTTCTCCCATGCCTCCTTCGTCCTAGTGGTTAGATGATCATCATGGGACTGGATAGTACCATAAACTTTTGAAATTAAAGATCATTGTGAAAAATTAAATCGTAAAAGACTGTCCCATGTCTGCTCAGGAGGAAGTTGTGGAAAATTAGGAAATAAAGATTTTACACAGTTCCTAATTTGAAAATACCTAAAGAGATGTGAAGGTGGGAGGCCGAACTCAATAATCAAGTCTGTAAAGAACAAAAAACCCTGTATTTATAAAAATCCTTAAAACACTTCAGACCCTTATCATGCCATAAAGTGAAAATAGAGTCAGTAAATGCAGGTTTGAACGCATAATTCCTCAACAGTGGACTTGATGAGTAAGAAATTTAAAATGCTTCCTAAATTGAAACCATATCTTTAAAGTGGAAATGACCACTGGGTTGCTAGTAAAGCGAGGGCGAGGACGAGGGACATGATTGTATTTCCAACTGACACCAAGGCATGTTGACCAATTCTAGCCAAAATATAGTTTTACTTATATTTGTAGCCCAATAATAAACTTTGAAATTTGGTAGAGAGAGGCCCCCATTAAATTTGCAATTCTGAAGTACTTTTAGCCTAACTCTAGGTGTCTTACCATTCCACAGAAATTGAGATATAATTGAGTCAATGCTTTTGAAAAAACCTTTAGATAAAAATATAGGTAGGCACTGGAACAGAAACAGGAGTTTTGGGAGGACATTCATTTTAACCACGTTAATTCTACCAATTAGGGAAAGGGGGAGGGACCCCCATCTTTGGAAATCAGCCTTAATCTCAGTCAATAAGGGAGAAAAGTTTACATCGTAAAGACACTTGTAGGACCTGGCCACATGAACCCCCAGATACTTAAATCCCGAAGGACTCAGTTTGAAGGGAATATCAGATTGAGAGAGCTGCTTTGCTAGGGCATTGACCGGGTAACATTCGCTCTACGAGACATTGATCTTGTATCCCGAAAACCGAATCTATGAAAAAAAGAAAGGATAACAGGGCACGAACCTACAGGATTTGTGACATACAGTAGCAGATCGTCAGCATATAAAGAAAGTTTGAATTTGACACAGGAAGACGTAATGCCGTTAAAAATGGGCAAAGATCTCAAATAAGATCTCAAGATCTCAAATGCAAGGGCAAAGAGAAGGGGAGAAAGAGGATAACCTTGTCTACAGCCACGATTTAAGGAAAAAAAACTAGATTGAAAAGTGTTAGTTGTGATACTGACGGAAGGTGATGTATAGAGAAGGCGTATCCATGATATAAAAACATTACCAAAACCAAATTTCTTCAAAACTGCAAACAAGTAACTCCATTCAACTCTGTCGAACGCCTTTTCAGCGTCAGCAGAGATTACAACTTCTGGAATGGCAGCGGTTCCTTTTGAGTAGATAACATTTAATAAAGTACGGACATTATAAAAAAGCTGACGTCCTTTTATGAAGCCTGTCTGCTCCTGAGATATAATTGTTGGAAGCACCTTCTCTAGACGACGTGCCAAAGCTTTCGCGAGAACCTTGGTATCGACATTCATCAAAGAGATAGGTCTATAAGAAGTACAAATTTCGGGATCCTTGCCCTTTTTCAGAAGAACGCTAATAGAAGCCTGTCTTAAAGTGAAAGGAAGAGAGACATTTGACAGAGATTCTACATAAACAGCATGTGACAGCTGAATGAGTTGATTGTGGAATGCCTTGAAAAATTCAACCGGGAACCCATCTGGCATAGGTGCCTTATTATTTTGCATATTTTGTAGAGCCAATGTAATTTCTTGCGTGGTCAGTGGAGAGTCCAACTGATCAATTGCATCTGTGCTCATATCCGGAAATTCTAGGTCATGCAAAAACGCATCCATATCAGTCAAGTCCGATGGAGATTCAGAACTATACAAAGATTTATAAAAATATGAAAATACTGAATTAATAATGTCAGGTTCCTCCACCAACATCCCCGACTCATCTCTAACACGGGGTATTAAACGTGAGGCTGCTTGTCGACGCAATTGGTGAGCTAGTAATCTTCCAGATTTGTCTCCATATTCGTAGTATTTGGCCCAAGAATGTAGAAGTAACCGCTCTGCTTCATTAGTTGTGATCAATTCTAACTCTGTTTTCAATACTACATGCTGCCTTAATAAATCAGGAAATGTGGAGGTGGCAAGCTGTTGATCCACAGATTCCAGATCGGCTGATAATTTCTGAATAGTTGACATTCTTAATTTCTTCAAATGAGCAGAATAAGAAATAATCTGACCCCGTAAGTAGGCCTTTAAAGATTCCCACAGGAGCGTCTTAGAAATGGGTTCCGATTCAGATTGGTTGAGAGATATAAAATCCTCAATTGTACTTATAATAAATTTATGGAATTTGTCATCAGACAAAAGAGATATGTTAAATCTCCAGTGGGTGTAGTAACGAGATTCAGATGAGAACTGAATGTCCAAGGTTAAAGGCGAATGGTCTGAAATAATAATAGGATGATACCGAATATCTGTCACTTTGGGCATCAGTCTGGCATCAATAAAAAAATAATCGATATGGGAAAATGTCTGGTGTACATGTGAATAAAAGGAGTATTGTTTGTCAGTTGGATTACGAACCCTCCAGGGGTCAATGTAGCCATTGTTGGACATAAAACTACAAAGAGTTCTAGCCATTTGTGACTGATTCAAGCTGACTTTAGAACGGTCTAGCTGAGAATTCACAACACAATTCATGTCCCCGCCAAATATAAAAAATACATAATTTAATGATGGTAGTTTCTTAAACAGATTATCTAAAAAACTAGGATTGTCAAAATTTGGTGCATATACGTTGACAAGTAGAACTGGAACCTGGTATATAGTCCCTAAAATGATCAAGTACCTCCCGTCCTTGTCAGAAATGATTTTGGTCTGTGTAAATGGAACTGATTTGCTAATCAGAATGGCAACCCCTCTGGCTCTAGAATTGAAGCTGGAATGGAATACCTCCGCAACCCAGGGACATCTCAACCGTGCCTGGTCATTATTTTGCATGTGTGTGTCCTGCAGAAAAACAATATCAGGCTTTAAATGCTTTAAATGAGAAAAGACCTTTGAGCGTTTGACAGCACTCCCCAGACCCTTGATATTCCAACTGACAAATCTCGCATTTAAAGCTTTAATACTTGTCATGTTTAGTTTATATCACAACCGAAACTGCAACCACAATTCGACCTCCAACTATTTTTTTTATAAAAAATAATAAAAACACAAGGCAAAAATAGTAGATATACCCAAACCCCCTTCCCCCCGCACCTACTATTACCCCATCCCCAAACGATAGGATACCGGTGCAAACTCCACTAGGAGTCAATAGCAGAACAACTAAACTTTGTGTATTAGACCTAACAGTCATCTTCATACTTCTCCAAACTCAACAGGAGCTCCTGCACAACAATAAAAAAAGTAACTTAAATTACAGGGTGTACATTCAACTAGAACAGTGCAACTTGTGTGATCCTGAGAAAGATATTTGCTTATCAAGATAATAAAATATTTGTGCACACTGTTACTTATGTCTCAAAGTCAGATTCACTTTGATGTTACATGAACGTTTAAAGTCATTTTGTAGGCAGGTGGCACTCAGAATCAGCTTTACCTATTTAAGGGTTTTGATAAAAACAGCAGCCTCTCCAGGGGATGTGAAATCCTTTGTAACCCCTCCACTCGTTGTGATCCGGAGGAGAGCAGGATATATCAGACCATTCCGTGTACCTGGAATGTCCCTGAGTTGCCTCCTAACGTCATTGAAGGCAGCGCGTGCTCTCGCCGTCCGGGCTGTGTGATCCGGGAAGATGGAGATTGTAGAGTCCCCAATCTTGATCCACTGCTGGGCCTTGGCACGTTGAAGGATGTCGACACAATCTGCGTAATAATGTAAACGTGCTATTATGGGACGTGGCCGCTCTCCGGGTTTGGGCTTGGGGTTTAAGGATCGATGCTGATCAATAAGAGGTGCTTTATCCAGGTAAAGCACTTCCTTAAGCAGAGCGGAGGTAGATGCCGCGGTAACCGTGCCACATTGCTCAGATAACCCGATTATACGGATGTTATTGCAGCAAGATCTACCTTCTAGATCTTCACATTTATTCTCAAGAGCCAGAACTTTATTAGACATGCTCTCCACTTTACTCTTGAGGTACGCCACATCGTCTGAGCAAGTTGACAGCGATTCCTCCATCTCAATCACAGTCCCCCTTAGCTCACCCACGTCAGACTTTGTAGCGGCTAGGTTTGCCATCAGCTCCGTTTTCACACTTTGCAATTCTGACTTTATTTGGGATAAGTTTTCAGTCATAGCTATCTGTAACTCAGACTTGAAAATGCCTACCATCTCTTCTCGGAGAGAAATTAGAAGTTCGGCTTTAAAATCCACAAAAGCCATACTCGAAGCTGTGACAGTGTTAGCGGTACTAATGCCATCTCCGTCGTGAGGCGGCGGTCCGACAGGATCACGCTGGGCCAGGGATGTAGCCCCTGCATTAGGCCGCGCTCTCAATGCCGTCTGGTTGTCCGTATTTCTGGGTTTTGGAGGCATTTCGGCCCTTAATACAATCAAAGAAGCTCTATGATCTCAAAATCTGTACACACCACGTCGGTAGAAAACACCCTGATAGTCTTTATAAAAAGTTTCTGCAGGAGCCCCCGGAGTCACGTCTTTACGCCATTGGCCACTGACAGGAAGTCTTCCTAATATTTTAACAATAAACCATCAAACTTATTTTGTTGAAAACACAGGGTGCCTTTGAAGCTGCTTTATTGCTGGCAACAGGTTTATAAAAACTTCACATTAGTCATCTGTTGAAATGGGTGGTGCATGTTGTATTGCCAAATGCACATTAGAAGTTTATGTTCTCCGTTTTTAGCCTATGCAAACCTATATTTTTGAAGCACTGCAAAATCAAACTGATTGAACTTGCGTTCACTTACTTACATGTATTTTGTGAGAAACTGATGAATGCACGTGCTGTATCCGACTGACAGGACTATCTGAATTGTGCCGCAAACAAACATGGCTGCGCCCATACATCAACAGCATCTAATACTTTGAAGTATTCCACTCTATAGTGCTCTTCGGTGGACACTGGTGTGAACACTGCTGCATTTCCTGTGTAGCGCTGAGGAGGTCTCCGGATATGCGGCATCTGGATGGTCTCAATGCCCAGCTCAATGATCATGTCACAGGCCGATACATAAATCCGATTGAAGCTTTCATCAGACCTTTTTGCCTTGACTGTTTTTTTCACACAGTCAACTGCTGCAAGCATCCCTGTGACACTTCCAGTCTTGCTCTGAAGGGATCGGTTGAGGCACTCTAGTTCTTTGAGGGCTTCAGAGGCAAGAAGAAGACAAAGCAAAGTCTGACCCTTCTGAAACCGCTCCAGAAGTCCTCTTGCGACTATACAGGTGTCAGAGGAGCCAGATGCAGCCATTTCTTCCAGACTAAGCAATACCTCTTCATACTGTCCTATGACTGCCTGGACGGGCCCCATCCTCTGAAGCCATCGTGTAGGGCAGAGGGGCTTTAGAGTTCTGAAACTCCCTGCTTCAGACTGGGAAATCTCTTTAAAAATAGTCTTGTATTTTCCAGACTGGTGATAAAGAGTGCCAAGTTTGTGGACCAAATTCAGCGCATCAGATACAACAGGGGATGAGCCACAGGCTGTCTGAGTCACAAGATTGACACAATGAGGGCCGCAGTGGACATAAAGCAAGAGGTTGCTTCTCTCGGAGCACTGCCTGAACTCCTTTGCTTTGGCCAGACATGTTTGCAGCTCCATCGTAAGACTGCCCTCGAAGGCAGGACAGGGGCAAGTTCAACCGCAGGAGGACATCAGTTGCCATCTGAGCCAAATCCATTCCTGTTGTTGAAGACACCTCATACAGACCTATAAAATCTTCATGAGGGACAAGATCATGATCCACATAACGGATACATATGGCCTCTTGTTCAACCCCCGACACATCCTGGGTTCCATCAATTATAATGGAGTACTGCAGGTTGGGTAACCCCTGAACAGTATTTGCAATTCCCCTAACGATGGAGTTGGCCATGAGATTCAAAATCTCATTTTGAATTTCAGCGCTGGTATAATTGTTGGGCTTTCTTAGCCAGGCTTTAAGCACATCATCATCCTCTGTTCTCAGTTGCAGAAGTTGCCTTAGATTCCCTTCATCATTACAATGGCCACGCAGAGCTAGACCTTGGCGGGCAAGAAAGCGTATTGACTTAATTATAGCATGATCTAGCCTCTCTTTGCTGCTGCTCTTTCACTGTGGATAACTGTGTTTCAATGCTTCTTTTCTGGTGGGTGTATGTTGTTATCGCCACTTTATGAGCTTGACTTAGCTGGTGAGTTGAAAATTTGTCAATGGCTCTTTTCCAATTTCGAAACCCAGTTGAGACAAAAGCTGGGTCCATATTCTTGGCAAGAGTGCTGCTTTGTTGTTTGAAAGCTTGCATGCAATGAAAACAAAATATGCCTTTGGCACTGGGAGAATAATGAAGCCATGGGTAGTCCCTGAACCACTTCTTCTGAAACCTGAGTGTCTTATTTGGAAGTTGCTGGTTTGAAATGACACTTGGGTCAGGCTGGTTTGGCTTGTTAAACATCTCATCCTGGCTCTCACTCTCTTCCCTGCCTAATATTGTGCCTTCTTCCTTTCCTTTCTCACTCCCTGGCTCTCTCACACTCCCTGGCTCTCTCTCACTCCCTGGCTCTCTCTCACTCCCTGCTTCTCTCTGACTCTGGCTCCTAGAAATAAAAGAAAGGTGTTTCCATACTCCTAATTACTGGTACCCAAACTACTGTACACAACAGCAATACCACTGCCACTATCACTCGGTGGGGGTGGGGGTGGGGGTAATTCTTTCTGTAAGGTTATTATTCCAATAAAGTGTGTTCAGTTCCCAGTTTTACAAACTGTAAAACAGGCTGTACGTCACTTTTTAATAAAAAGTAATATAGTAATATAAAGAGTAATGTAACTAATTATTTTGATACCAAGTAATAAGTAAAAAAATATTATTGCTTTTTAAAGGAGTAATAAGTAAAAAGTAACTTGATAGAGTAATAGTTATAGTTGATAGAGAGAACCATTCATAATTTTGTCCAAAAAAAAAATCTAACTTACCTGAGACTCCCTGTTTCTCACTGTCTGTGCCGGCCTATTAATTTGTTCGCTACTTATCTTCTGCTCTTCTGTCTAACCACAAATACAACATTTTCATATTAGCATATTTCACTTTTTCTTGTGAAAAACATCTTTTCAATTTAATTATTTGAGATAATAGGCTATAGGGTTCTTACTTTGCGTTTCGGTGCACTAAAAAATGTTCTGATATCTGCCTTTCTTTTTTCTGCCATGACGGTTAACTGGCTGTATACACACACACACACACACACACACACACACAGACACACAGACACACAGACACACACACACACACACACACACACACACACACACAGAGCAGGTTATTTACAATACAAGATGGACTTTGTTCTACCATCTTCATCATTCTACAATGGGTGTCAATGTTGCTAGTCAGTGAGGATAACCATACAGTAGCACCCCCTTTGCTTTAATACCAACCCATAGCGTTGACACCCGAGCAACTAGCTTCTTTCATTGACCAGGGGTCCATTCTTCGCTTGGCTAATTTGGTTCTTCAAATTAATTTGAAAAGGGCAGATGTATCGATACTAGAAACCACAATTAGCAATGCAGGGATTGGCTGGCATCAAGACAGCAACGTAATTACATCATATTAAAAAAGAATATCACACACCTGACGAAAAACAAATTTCTGGACCTTTATAAGAAAGCAGCCAAGCAACCAAAACAACATAAAAGTTCTAATAGTCAAATGAAATGTCTAATAGTTTCCTTTTTACGTGATTCCCAATTATGTATATTCACTAGTATTTGTTTTGTACAGGCTTTAAAGGGGTGGTAAACCACGATTTCACTATTCTAACTTTAGCTAGCGTGTAATGTTGCTGCTTGAGCATAAACAACATCTGCAAAGTTACAACGTTCAAAGTTTAAAGCAAAGGGAGATATTTGCTTTTAAAGAAATCAGTTTCTAAGGACTACAGCAAACGGCCAGTAGGCGACTACACACATTCCTCCAGGGTTGGTGACATCAACAGGCTCAATATTTACATAAACCCCTCCTCCGAGAATATTAAATAAGGGGGGGTGAGGCCATTTTGTATCGCGGCGCTGTTGTGGTATAGTAGGCTGGAGTGTTGTTGCCGCGATGCCGAGGAAACGCTGTTATTTCCATCCGGATTGCAGGTCTGGGGTACTTGCTCTGTTCAGCCTTCCTTGGGACGGGGGTAACACACAGCATGTTATATGCACGTGTGTTTGAGTCAGCGGGGAATCAGGCGCGCAGGGCTCTCTGCAGCACATCTAACAGAGGAAAACATCCACCGTCTTCGCGATTTCAATGCCGGATTTGCACAATGTCAGCTGCGTGAAAAAAACACTGCCGGTGCGTGGATGCACGACGCGCGCGCTGCACATTTCACGGAGGACAACACAAACTTCCACAAACTTCGCGAGTTCAATGCCAGATTTGCACAACGTCAGCTGCGTGAAAAAAAACACTGCTGGTGCGTGGATGCACAACGCGCGCGCTGCACATTTCACGGAGGACAACACAAACTTCCACAAACTTCGCGAGTTCAATACAGGATATGCACAACAGCTTGTCCTGAAAGCTGGATTTACAAACAGAAGCTGTTTACAGGCCACAACCTGTAAGTCTGATTTATTTTTCATCTATGTGTTTTCCTGTAATAGGTTGTAGCAAGGAAGTAAACAGATGACAACGCTGTTCTGCAAACCAGTCTGTTAAATGCTCATTCATACTTAACGTTATCCGACGAACACCTAACATTACAAACACTAACGTTAAAATCTCAACAGCGAACCTGACATTAGTGTAAATGATTCTTTGATTAGAGCTTTTTATGTATTGTTTATCTTCAGGCATGCTAAACATTTAGCATGGTTCTGTGTGTGATTTGGCTAACTTACTAGTAAAGCCAGTGCTTAGTGTTTGTTTTGGGTTAGTTCTTGCGACAGATATTTGGCTATAATCATTCTAAAAATACAAAAGTAACAGTGCCATTCAGTAGCGATCATTATAGATCCGCAGTCTTTACTCTTGAGGACTGAACAGGTTCTGCTCGATCATCTTCACTCAAATGTTCTGGGTCTGATTCGGGCTCAGATGGTTTTATTGACGCCGACCAAAGCACAGCCTCCAGGTAAGGGGCGTGACGTTTCCGACAACCGTGCACTGCGGTTAGCGAATCAGAACACACTAGGCCAGCTAACCAATCAGAGCCCACTGCGTATTTTTGAGGGACTGGCTTCATACAACCCGGAAAGCATCAGACCGTTTTACAAGGAGGGACAGAGCAGTGTAGAATAAAGGTCAAATATATGAAAAATAAGGCAATTTTTTTTTAAACGAAGCATGAACACATGTTACAGTGCACCCCACAAACACAGTCAAGCCTTCAAAAGAATGTGTTTTACCACCCCTTTAAGTTTTTGTGTAATGTTGTAATTAGCAATTCATTTAATTTTACATTTGAAGCATATTTGTTATGTGACAGCATTTTTTTCTTAAGGGTCAAGATCAAAGGCGTTTCTCAATGTCAAGGAAGGATCCTCGGAAGCCAGAATTCCGAGGATGCTACGTCATCGACGTCCGTCGAAGGACTGTTCCAATGTCGAGGATCCTCGGGATTTCAACCAAGGTCTGAGTCCTTCGTTCGAAAAATATGCCATATACAGGAAAGGATGCATACGAGTAGACTTCGCGCACTTAGCGTTCTCAAATCACCCACAATCCTATGCGCGCAGCTTTGCTATCTTGTTCAAAAAATACAAATTATCGTACGTTGGCGGAGGTGGAGCGTTAACGGGGCAATATGCTTTCAGGTGTAAGTATTTACGTTACCAAACATTTGTTATAACCGTAGTAAATATAAGTAAAGTTTAACTTGTAAATGCCAGTACAAATTACAACCGTATACAAATGACGTTATTGATAACGGACGCTAACGGACCTTTTCACTGACGTAATGAGGCTGACGTGCACTTGCTAGCCTGTTCCATTTGCCTGTTCTCCGAATGCTTAAGAGGAGCCTCGCCTAGCCTCTGAAGGAAGTGACTTGGAAGGATCAGTCCTGCAGAGGAAGGATCCTTGACATTGAGAAACGCCCCAAGTTATCTGCACCTCCTGCACTGTATCAAGCCACTCCCATAATACTGTATCTGTCACTACTCCAATTAATGCATAGCTCAGATTAACTGTACAGCATGTGTGTAAGACTACAGTAACATTATTAGGTATTTACTGGCTGTATTAGTTAAACTGGCTGTGTGTCTATATTATGTTACCACATAACATTATAATAGTATTATATTAATATTATTTGCACATTTATTTGTATTTTTTCCATTATTTTTGTCCCTGGTTCACATGAGTGTAGGCTACTCTTGTAAGAAAGTAGCAGTGGCTGGGATAGACTTTAGGGATCACCTCGATTTAAAAAGATGCAATCTAATCCTGTTTACATTAAATAAATCTGCTCCCGAGCAGGTTTGAGTTTATGGAACTGTTGCTATGACAGCGACTCGGATCATGCCAAATCATCAACGTAACTTTTTGAAGAACGGACCCCAGGATTCAAAGAGCTAACGTTACTTACACATTGATTGATTAATGTACTTAGTCAGCTAGCTAGCAAACACGTCAGATAATAACTGTTAGCGTTATAACAACAGTGTAATTTAATAGTATCTGTAACTGTAATTTAGTGCTGCAACAAAGACTACACGATGCCTTTAAAAGCGACAGGCAAACAAATGATGAACATTCACTTAAACACCAGTCTGTTTAGTGACGGTATGTGAGCACACAGCCAGACCCACCTGAGCAGCAGATTTGCAAGATGTTTTGTTTACCTTGCAGTGTCGCGGGTTTTTTTTTTTTTTACAGTCTATGGTCGCGCCGCGGGTGCGAGTAGTCGCGAGTGGTGAAAACACGTAATGGAGTTTTATTTATATGGATTTTGAATGAGCAAAGTAGAATGGATTTGAAGAAGCAGCAGCGTGGAAGTCAATGCTGTAGCTAAGACGCGGAATGGATTTTAATTTCAATTCATTTCCTCAAGTGGAATGGATTCGACTGACGGCGCTCTGAAAAGTGAACAGACATATGCGCTGAATTAGAGACGCTAAAAGTGAGTGGGTCCAATAGGCCTTTATCACACTTCCTATTTCCGGTAAGTGAAGCAGTGCACTGCTACTTCCGGTCCCATCGCGACGCAATCAAAACGCAGGTGTAGCTGCAGCGATCCGGTGCTCTAATACTAAATAATGACATCCTTACCTCAGATTTGAACATTTCCTGACACTAAAAGAATAGAGGAGAGCATGGGTGAGACTGATATGGTGGGATGAAGTTGTATGTTTGTGTGTTGTAGGCCTATGCATTTCCAAACTGAGGATGTTTACGTCTCATATCGTCAGCCTGCTGAAATGTTCCCATCCAAATGTGCATTCTGAATAATAAATACATTTCTAACCCTAAATTTTTTTATTAATTTGACTGATAAACACCCTTACGAAAGTTAACCATGGTTTTATTATAGTAAGAATGTAGTAACCATGTTTTTTTTTTGTGGATTGACTACCATTTGTATTAGTTTTACTACAAATACCATGATAAACTAAAATAACCATGTTTTATTTTATTTGTAATAAAAACCATGGTTCATTTTCATGTAATAAATAGATGAATGTTTACTTTCTTTAAGGCAGTTACCGCGCATTCAATGCATTTAATTAATCTTAAACAGTAATACGTTAACAGCGTGACTGAATTTTGGCATAAATGTGTGAATTACATATACTGTAGGCTACAGTGAAATGATTGTCACTGAAAAGTGACAGAACAATGACTTAAATGTTAATACAAATCAATATGTTCATTCAGATCTTATTCGTCAGGTCTCACACACTTAATCGCGGACACTATTTAGACGTGCACTGGCTCCGTGTGGTGAAATAATCACGTATGTTTACGACCCTCGGCTTATGTCGGATTAAAAAACTACAAGTTCAACAGAGTTTGAAAAATCCTGTACACAGTAATGATCAGTTTATCTCTTCTCCTGTCTCGTAAAATGTCCGGATTTTTAAATCATCCTCCAGATGCTTATTTTAATTGTCGTTTGTTCAGCTAGGTGTTCACAGCACATTGAAAACATGCATAACCGGAAGAATCAGCACACTGCTTCGACGCGCACTTCCGGTATTCAATTCCTCCGTGATAAAGGCCTATTTCATTGCTCTTAAAAAGTGGGTGGGTCTTGTCCCACCCACATACAATGGTTCCGACGCCCATGCTTTGTTTAATAACTAATCTTTATTCACTGAGAATAAGGTTTATACTGTTTGTTTGATGCTAATTAATTGAATGCAGATCCATGTGTGAGATGAAAATAAAATAAATAATGAATATATTTAAATGTAATTAACATTTAAATATTACCTTATAATGGTGCTTTAGAATTCATATATAATATTGTATATTATAACTGTAACTATATAATACATTTAGTTATATTAATTTAACATTCATTATTAGGGGTGTGCATTGGCACTGCCCTCACAATTCGATTCGATTACGATTCACCAGGTAACGATTCGATTCAATTCGATTCTACGATGCATTGCGATGCATCAAAATTCTACTGCACACAACAAGGCAAATTTTTAATCAGTCATGAGGCAATACAAGCAGTCAGATATTGAACAACAGATTGTATAGGCTGCTATGTGTGTATTATCACTCTCCTGTATCTTTGACATAAATGTCATTAAATAAAATAAAATTGAATGGTACAGGGTATTGGATATGGCATTTTTAAACCTGAAAAAGAAAACATAAATCACTGCTTTCAGTGCTTTGAATGATAAATGTTTCTCTTCTCTCTGCTTTAGAACCATTTGAAATTATATAGAGCAATAATAACCAACTAAGCCAACTTTTTCCAGCAGTGAACATAGAGCTTTTTACTGTGTGTAAAAAAAAAAACTTAAGACAGGGCACTTCATGAACTCCTGTGCAAATATTAATCCGTAATTACAGTCACAATATTGTAACAACAACCACCACCCAGGCACCCAGCAATAAAAATATTCAGTGCAACACACACAGTAACGTTGACACTAGCGACTCGTCAATTCTTGGCTGGGATGTGTCGACTTTTTGTGTTGTTGAAGCCAACTCAGGATCCCAACGATAAACATGGTTCGTGAAGTTAGTTGTATTGCCAACGTGCTTGATTTTAGTGTGGCAGGCGTGTTAGCGGGGATTAGAGCATTCACATCGCACGCAGAGGCGGCGCGGCAGTGCATCGCATCGCAGGAGCAGAAGCAGCAGTGCCTGCCGCGATCGTTTCGCCGCCGAGTCTATTTTTGCCGCGCTGCTCACGCTGATTTAAAGCCACAGTGGATTGTTCTTGATCAAAACTGACCAGATTAACATGGAAAATAACAAATTTCACCATGAAATCATGTAGTGAAGTGCCCCGTGTGTTTCACAATCACCATGACATCCAGAGCTGTTAAAAAAATTAAAAACACAACACTGCCAGAAGTTTTTGCCCAAACTTCAAAAGCCTGTTTAAATGATTAAAACTAGAAGCATATATTCACTTTAATGTTAAATTACATTTATCATGTGAACTACTTATACAACAAGTTATATGCAGGTGTGTTTAGGACAGAGGGGAACACGGTCGCATTTGCAGCATTTTCTGCCTATCATAAATCAAAGCACTGTCTCAGACGGGGCTCGGAGGAGAAGACCGGAAAATGTTACTGTACAATATTTGTCTGTATTTGCAATATACGAGCTGCTCGAGAATCGAGAATCCACAATGGGAGCGCGGGCTCCCGCTCTCCATACCCACCGCTCCTGCCCTGCTAACGCGTGCGGTGTGAAGCCGGCGTCAGAATCCGAAATGTGCCCAGATGTCCGCTTTCCAAGCTTTGGGTGCGTTTTTAATTACCCGTCTATCGCGGTCATTATGAGCCTGGAAGTAATTTAAACTTCACAACTTTATTGTCCAACTCAAGGCCAGAAAATAAACGGTGACATAATCGATTATGGCACTTTGCCGATGCGATGCATTGCTGAATCGATTATTGTTGACACCACTATTCATTATATTACTCAAATCTGAATACCTCTTAAGCAAACTAACCCTGGAACATAACCTGCTCCAGGAGCTTACTTACTCTTAAACATACCCGGGTATGTCACATAACAGTTTTATGGAATACCCCCCTGATTCTTAAAAATTATTGTTAATAATTATTGTAAATAATTTTTTTCTCCATTAGGTCACCTAATGGGGTTTTGGTTTCCTTGCCACTGTTGCCTCTGGCTTGGCGTGCTCAGTTGGGGACACTAAATTTTTCAACTAAACATCGAAATACATCTAAATAATAAACTAAATTAACCATTTAAACTAAATTACTGATCAAATTATTGATCTAAAGCCCACACTGTCACTGTATGATACTTGAAATTTTTCCAGAATGGCTATACAGCTGAATAAAATTATGCTGCATTATTTTCCTGTTTAACACTGTAAAGCTGCTTTGAAACAATCTACATTGTTAAAAGCGCTATATAAATAAAGTTGACTTGACTTGACTTGACTTAAAGGTCCCATGGCTTGGCATTTTTCTATTATTTTATAATGTTTCCTGAGGTGTACTTATATTGTTAGTATGATTTTACATCATAAAATGTCATAATTTAGAAATAAAAGGCATTTTTTCTATACTGCTGTTTGCCCTGTGGCTGAATGCCTTGCTTCAAGAGGCGTGTCTGCTGTGAGACTTCAGTAAAAACGCCCACTGTTGTGATTGGCTGACATCTTTGCATTCGAAATGAGCGGAGGGGGCGTGGTTTAACGAGGTCTACGAGGCACGAGCAGGCACGAGCTGCTGCCAGAGAGACGGATGGACCGGAGTTCACTTCACATCAGTTCTGTCAGTCTCAGTTCAGTGAACGGTTGTAGTTACAGCATATACTGCAGGTTATTAGTCTATTTCTAGTCGGAGGGGCTGTCACTCATGTCAGAAAGTTAGTAACTTTAGTAAATTATGGATCAGCGCTGACTGGAGACGCGAACCGTTTAGAACGATTCAGTCCGATTTGGTGAACTGATTCGGTTCACTAAAAAGAACCGGTTCAAAAGAAAGATCGTTCGCGAACCGGACATCACTAATGTACCAGAGACTGAGCTCAGCGATTGCTAACAAAGTTATTTATAGTAACTACTGAGTTATGAGAGCGCTGTCAGCGCGAGTTTATTGTGTTTGTATCTGAGAGTTTCTGAATAAACACGAGTCCCAGTCACACCGAGTCCGTCTTCATCATTATTACCATCTTTGTAACACATGCAAAGTACCATTACAGCTGTCAAGATGAACGAGTTACGAGTAAGTGTTGATAATAGCATTATTTTTTAGATATTTTCCTATCATATGAAAACCGTGACTGCCAGCGTTCACTCGCATTGAGTACACAGCGCAAACAAAGACACAACAGTGCAGTAATCGAATGTAATCCAGTTTATTGTGGGGATAGCTGCCTAGCCCGGATATGCTCACGCTTACCCCCCTTCTGCTTAATCTCGCGCCGCGTGTGGTGCCTCCGCTGTGGGCCAGATGCAGTACTGGGGGTCGGGGATGTTGAAGGCCAGGCCAGTGCAGCCCGAGCTTCGGCGTGTGTGAGGTTTATCTCTAAGGATGTAACTCTGCTAATGTTGAGCAGAAACGACTGTATGCACATTTTAGAACAGATAGACGCAACGAGGACGTACAAAAACACTGACTCACAAGATAGAAAACACCGTTCTGTCGGGAGAGAGAAGCCACAGTGTGTGCACGAATAATAAATAATTAGCTACACATAAGAAATCACTGATCACAGATCAGAAGGAACTGAAAAAAGACTTAGGTTTTCATTTGTACATCCAAACACTGAGAAACTGCCAGCGTTCACTCGTTCACAACCCATGATCTCTCGAGCGTTTGCATGGGCGTGCCAGATTCTCTGGGCGGAGGAAAGGGAGGTAACCGCTCCTGCTTGGACGTCAAACCAGGAGACTTCAGGATTGGCTAGTCTGGCCTGTCATTTTCTCAAAGGCAGAGAAAGACAGCCAGAACTCGGGTTTACACCGATCAACATTTCTATCCACTTGGGGACAATATTCAGGCTAGGGGAACTCATATTAATGTTGAAAAACCTCATAAAATTAAAATTTCATGCCATGGGACCTTTAAGGTTATCCAGCTTGTTCCTAGAGCTTTTGGGTATTAGCCAAACTGTATGCTAACTGCCAGTCATCTTTGATCACTTGTAGTTTTGAAGCTACTTTTTATTTTTGATAAATGCATTACTACAATAAAATGCAGTGAATACTGAAATGTTTTGAACAACATAAAAGTGTGTTTAGTTTGCTGTATTCATTGTTTTGAGGGCAACTACATTCATTTGGAGAAATGTGTCAAATCGATTGAGGAAAAACTGTAATATAATAACATGTGCAAGTCTCTAATATATAAAGCTGCAATATCAACTTCAACAATACCATTTCCTGAAAAGTAGCCGTTTTGGATATACAAGGTTTCTGCTAGATATTGATGAATTGGGAGTTCTACTGTATAATCAATTTTTAACAAACAGAATAATAGAGCATTGTGGGATGATGGTGATGTATTTGAATCAGCTAGTTTTACCCATCTCTACCCTCAGGTTATGGCATTCTGCTGATAAGGGGAGAGATGGTGATGTAATTGTTTTTGGAGGAAGCCAGACCTTCCTCTTTCGAATGGATTCGGTATGTACAGTACAATCTACAACACAAGGCTTGTATTTGTGATGTACTACAGATTTAAACAGTAAACGGTTACATATTTATCACTGGAATATCCAGACTCTGAATCTGGTTTAAAAGTCTGATTTGGATTTTATTTGAGCCATAGTCCTTGAGTCTTGAGCAGTGTAGAATCATGTTGCATACATAGAAAGTGATACATGCAGATCAAGCAGGGCTAAGAACATTAAACACCAAACATAACCTTAGATACTACCAAAATTATTGATAGTTTATTTGTGAGCATTAATTCAACTGACACATTAGCTCTGAGCTCTCTGCAGGAAAGCTTTTATCAAGTAATGTACTTGACATCAATACTTGACATTAAATGAATATGTATTCACATGTTTCCCTCTGTAGGTTGCAGTTCTCAAGTCTCCCTCTCAGAGTCATTGTGCAGATGTGCTGATATTTCAGACTCAACCGTACTCACTGTCAAGGTAAAAGCCGTCCTATTATACACAGCAACAAACAGGTCATCAGAAAATATACATTTAGAAAACACTTTATTTAGTCTAAAAACAATTACCGTAATATTATATAAACTTTTTATAAAATATTTAAAAGGTATTCTGAAGCCATGTTTTGTGATAAGGAAATATTTACTAAACATTAGATTTTTTTTTTCTTTGTAGATTATGTGAAGACTGCATAGGAAAACACATATTTTCTGTCGAAGAGCTGGCGTTAAGGTTACCGGCCAAACTTCAGAAGAAAATTGGCAAGAGAATATCCTATTTCAGGACAAATGCTCAACATATAGATGCAAGTTCATAGGTTCATAAGGACCGTATTTGTTTGTTTCAAATAATGGTTTTAAAAATATTTCCCTCCAAGCATTCCACACATCAGAAACAGTTAAATGTAATTAGTAATTGTGAGCTAAAAAACATTTGATGCAATTTTACGTAAAAGAAGAAATGCTCTTCTTTTTTGATTGTACAGAAATTGTGTAAAACTGTTTTCTGTGGTTTTAAGCATGTATGCAGGGTATAAGGAAATCACATTTTTACCTTACTTTTCGTATGAATTTTGGTGATGGCCCTTGTAACGAGTTGACTAGGATGTTTTTATGAGCAGTGCCCTTCACCTTTTTGAAGGGTTCAGTTCGCTAATAGCACGTGCCTTGAGCGTCGCATGTGTGCATGAATTGGATTATATATTTTATTTATGTTGGTTATGTAAGTTGATTTGTTTATTTAGTAACACGTTTGACAGCAGAATGCTATTGGACAGTTGGTAGGAGTTTTTACGGTGAAGTAGTGAATAAAATATGAACTGTGGAATGCTAACCTCCTCCCAAGTTTCCACTGCTTTCTTATGCTGCAACTCATATTGGCGAGCTATACACCCTCCATAAATCTAATGTGGCTTTTTTTCTGCTATGTAATAATTAGATTCTTTCAAAATTAGAATTCTGAAAACATCATTACATCATGAACAAATAATATTGTTATTTTGGGCACCCATAAAACATTACATTATGTTTTTAAAATAATACACTTGCACAGCTTTATCACTTTATTATTCAATATAATGGACTAGAATGCTTTTGTTACAAAATGACAATGGAATGATATTCTATGCACTTTTTTATATATATATTTTTATAAAACATCGTTTTGTGGTTCATCTCATTCTGGAAGGACAACAGCATTCAGTGTCTATTGTACCTACTTGCCAAAAAAAAACAACCTTATATTGTTTTTGGTATTCCCTCAAAGTGCATAATAGAGTATTCCAGAGGCAGAGGGAGTGTAACAGTTCTGCAGTGCTTGTGGTCAGAAGTTTGTTCTGCTTAAGACATTGTTTCCATGATGAATGCTGCCCATTCACACAGACTTTTACATAATATAAAAAAAATTCCCCGGAGATTCTTCAGCCCTATTGTAATGATTGCTGAAAGGTCCAGGGGATGTTTGACCTACTTCACTGCAGTTTTAAAATCAAAGATCGAGAAAAATTTAAATGCAGCAGCAAAGCAATACACAACCCCATCAAAAGTATGCAGCATTGCAGGAAGAACATAAAAATGGCAAAAACAAAAAGCCAAATAGGAAGTAAAAAAAAACAAACAAGTTTACTCAAGTGGTTTTGTTCTAAGCATTTAAGCTTTGCCAATCTAACTAAAGCCTAGATGTCTGGTTGAGTTCTTTCTGTCTCGTCTCAGATCAAGATGAATTAATAATGACATACAATATTTTCCTCAGATGGCCTCTACGTAGTTGGCTGGGAGCATCCCCTGCTGTCCTGTGCGCTCTACGCGTCCGAACATCCAGCCTTCATCTATCTGCTGCACGTCCACTATCAAGTCGCCATCTGCAAACGATATCTCATCCTCATCGGCAGCGGCATAGTCATACACGGCCCTGTAGCGCTTCTGTAGGAAAAGATGCACAAGGTTAGGAAGAACTAAGACTAAGCATTTGTCTGGCTATCACCAGACCAAGCTCAATTTAAGATGGAACATTGGTCTGAGGAGTCTGCCATGTATTTTCTGCTGCAGAAAAATAGAGGCGTGATAAACGAGCATAATTCAAATGACTCTGTACCAATCAGACCACAAGAGGCGTGATCAACGGGCAACGACCCATTGCTTCTCTATCGGTTATCGTTTTCAACCCGCCAGTCTGTGATTGGTTCCCGCAAAAGTGTAACAGAAGCAGTAGAAATCAATGTAAAGGTTTCCAGACTGAGCTGCAGGGCGAAATCAGTCTAACTAATGCTGGGTACACACCAAAAGATAATCGGGCTGATTTTGGGCCGATTTCCCCCCTTCCGACAATCCTAGCTATTTCCCGATTATCTTGATGGGTCTCAGGATTATCTTATCAGATTTTCCTGTGGTGTGAAGTGTGTTAAGAGTGTCCGAACCTGCTCGGAAGAACGTCGGAGCCGTCCCGATCGCGAATCGTAAATATTCAACATGTTGAATAATTACGATCAGAAATCCTGATGTGTGGGGGGGAACCCCGAGGACAAACGCGCGCACACTCACGTGAAACAAAATAATATTCAATCTGAAAGCACGCTGAGAGATGAAATAGTCATGAACTGACTATAACTCCGACTATAAAAACAATTATTTAAAGTTTATTTAATAAGGCAATTTCAAAGAGAATAATAGCTATTTTCCAAGAGACACCTGAGGACAACAATTATAAAGAAACAGCAGTGTGATGGTTTTTTTTTTACCATTAATCATCTAGCTCACTCTGTAACATCAGTGTTTCCCACACATGGACTAATTAGTGGCGGTGCGCCACAGAATCAACCTGCCGCCACATATTGCGCGTTGTTCATTAACTTTTTAACGCTATTTAAAACATGCAGCATATTCGTTCATTTCCTTTCCAAGCTCTCTCTCTCCATCTCTCTGTCACTCATGTGTCTCTCTCTCTTTCTCTCAACCCTGCTTTTGATATGAAACTTGAAAGTCTAAGCTTTTAAACTTGAATACGAAATTCAAACAATAAATATAGCGTTTTGGCGCTAATGTGGCATAAAAGTTAAAGCCAGAGGCGTGGAAAAACAGAGTTGCGACATGCTCTCATCTCCCGGCGGCGCGCCGCTCATATACATGTGTCTAGTCTGGTTGCTCAAAGTATTGCAGATCATAACTGCTTACTTATTTTTAGGTTTTGCATTTAAATACATATTTATGATCAAACACTAGATTTCTTTAAATGTGAAATTTTAAAACGTTAACAATTTACATCCTAATATTTTTAATGATACTTATATAAGCACACACAAGTGAATATTAATGATTCCAAGCAAATAAAATTTACCCAAGAATAGTTTAAAATAGTGCTAAAAAGGCAAACTTTCCTTATATGTACAGTAGGCTATATAAATTGATATTGAATCAAGATCGAAATTTATATTTGTGCCAATCACCGCCATACTTATTCTGAAGTCTCGCGGGATTTTGCGAGATTTCCTGTGTTTACAGTCGGGACTCTGGTTGAAAATCTGTTAGTGTGTGGTGTGCTGTCTTTATCACATCATGGCACACCACACACTATAGGAGCAAAACGGTTACATCTAGGATTATTTGTCCTCATGTGTGTGGTCTATCACATTTTGAAATTCTTATAAGATGTAAAAAATCTTTTGGTGTGTACCCAGCATAAGCATGGAATAAATTGAAAAATGAGTAATGGAGAGAATCCTTACTCCACCACTAGAGGGCAGTGGAGCAGCAGCTGAATGTGCAGGCTGTGGATCATAGTTGTGGCTCAGAGAGCGAGCTGGAGGCTGGGAGCCTGGACACAAAGCTGGAAAAAAAAAACACACTAGAGTATGAACAAAAACATATCTAATCCTACAGACAGCATGACAAACGTGTACTTTATGTGTACCTGTACATACCCTGATTGCCGTAGGCATCAGTGGGTGAGCCCTCTCCCCCTATCCGATTTTTATCAAATTCCTCATGATACTTTATCTGTTAACACAAACAAAAAAACAATAAGTCACAGAAACACTACGGGCATGTCTAAAGATGTCACATTTTTTGTTAATGTTAATGCTGTACATATAAAAGGATGTCCCTTCTAAAAATCCCTCCAGCAGCCTTTAAATTTACATCACTGCTCAGCCAAACCACCAATGACAGGTTGTACTATGGACCAAAGCAAAAAAAAGACTTTTAAAATGAATAAAATCTCTTTCATAACCAATTAATAATTGTGAGAAGAAATGCATTACCAGCATTAATATGCTAATTAACTGCGTCAACTTTCAGGAGTACACTGCCATATAGAAACATTCAATATAGAATAGGTTATTACATGGATTAAGCTACTAGTTTTCATTTCATGTGGTCTGTAAAACTTGCTTAATGTTGTTGTTACTTATTTCAACCACAAGGGGTCAATATTTGCAATGCTGCTGCCACTGTGGTTGGCTTAGGGTTGTATTGCATTAAGACACTACCGTTTTAGGAAGAGCCTGCACTCAGACAGAGAGGAAATGACTCTTCAGCACCAGTCATGTGATCAGAGTTGCTTGGCAACATTCCATTACACGTAATGATGAGGATAAAACGGTGAGGGAAGAAAAGTGGGAGGGAGAGACGAGAAAACAGGAAAACCAAGGGAGTGTGAAGACTTATTAAAACAACTTTAGTCAAGCAATCCTGAATATTTTGAGAATCTAGATGACATGAATGAGAGAGGTAGTACACAATGGATATATCATATTTGGACAAATATGGCAATGCTGGTAATGTTTTTCAGTGAGCTGCATCTGTAAAATGTTTTTTGAATCTCTTACGTTGCTAATCTGATCTTGCATCTTTTTGACCCTCTGCAGTTCTGGAGTATCAGCCACAGCGCTGAAGCCTTTCCCTTTGTTCCTCTCAAACTCCTCTTTATATTGCACCTGGAAGAGAAAGAAATGGATCCTGTCAGGTAAACAGAATCAGAAAGGTGACAGACGCAAAAACAAGCTTTTATAAGCAGCCCATCCAGAATCTACATGCAAAAACGAGCTCTCTTTAACACATTTGACCAGATTTACCCTGCAAAAGAGTGCCGAATATGTGAAAATCTGACATGGCCAACTTCTAAGCAAAAGCCACTAACAGGTCTACACATGTAAACTTTGCGGTGAAAATATGCCATTTGCTATAGGCATAGAAGCTCTGATTCAACACACACACACACACACACACACACACACACACAGAATCTGTATATACAGCAAAAAGGGAACTGGCATGAATAGGTGTCTGGATAATCTTAAATCAATGTTGTACAAGCTGTTTTATACTGAATATTAAAAACAAACCACATACTCAAACTCATGAATAAAATCAGTGACAAAAAAACGAATTTAAACAAATATATTCAATGGTTGAATGTTGTTCTATTTTAAATAAACAAAAAAACAGGATAGTATACATTGGTATACATTGGGATAGTACAACTACAACTTCTACCTACTGCTGTCAGTGAGAGCAGTCAGCCATTAACAGAACCCATGCTATGCTTTTACTGCTTCATAAACAACATATTCAAATATTATAAAACAGAAGTACATTAGGATTTTCATAATGATGGACATCATTATTATCATGCAATTTTTAAATATTGAAATATGTTATTAATATGCCTACATTAGTATGTTGCAGTATGTTGAATAACAGGATCTAATTAATTATGTTAAAATCAGATTTAAAAAAAAGCATAATTTTATCATGCAATTTTAAAATATTGAAATACGTTATTAATACGCCAACATTAGTATAAACTATGATTCAGAGAAACAAAATATGGTATACAATATCTACAAAACCAGATTTTTGGACTTAGAACTTTTCATGCATACTTTGGGATAGGGGTGGGCGATATGACCAAAATCACGATACAAGTAATTTTATTTTATGATAAACTAATATATATATTTATATATACACATTATTTTTGCTTTAAATAAGGTTATGATATCAAAAAAATTTATACCATTGAAATGTTATAATTCTTATCACCATTTTCAATATCATTATAGAACTAATACTAGCCCCAAAAAAACTCTCAAGCTTACTGTAGACAAGTCAACTGATAATGAAAGAGCAAAGTAAATAAAGTACAATAGAACAAAAGACACAAATGAAATAGACCTACCTGAAAAACTTCAAGCACTAGAAATAATAAATATTGCATAAATTGTATACTGCATAAAGTGATCAAATGTTTAAACAATGCATAGTCTTTACTGTGTAAATTAAATATACATTTCTTATTTAAAGCTGCAGTCTGTAACTTTTTTGGGTTAAAAATGATCCAAAATAAATTTGAGCAAGTACACAACAAGCCAGTATTCAAAACTATCTCCTTACCGTAGCCCCATTCACAACGGTAAACTTGTAATAATTTGAGTGGTATGGTGGATTAACGTGGGAAATTCAAGCATGTCTTTGCGTCATTACGTCACGTCTGTATACATAAAGAAAGAGTCTGGCTAGTAGTAGTAACACACGTGAGGAGCATGTTCTTCAGCAGATCATTTATAGCCTTTTCTCACAGCAGCTGGAGTAATTCAATTTATCATTTTGATGGTGGATTGTAATCCAGAAAGGCACAAATGACATCATCAGTGACAGCTGGAGATTCACCCGTAGTCAAAAGCAAGAGAACAGACTGTACGGAAATTGAAATCTAAAGGTAACACTAATAAACATTAAATACACATAGTCATGCTAATGCAATGCTAATGTTGTTAACATTAACAATTTGAGAACAAAGTATGACAATAATAATAATTTGCCCAGTTTGATATTATATGAGCGATCGTTAGATTTAATTACCATTGGTAGCGCGATTTATTGTTGTTTTGTTCCCAAAAGTGGAAGACATTAGTGATCAACTGATATTGATTTTTTTTTGTAAACCGATACCGATTCATTTGTGTTTATGTGCCCGATAACCGATATACAGAACCGATATTTATTTACTGTTATACTTATGTTTTTGACACGATTACAACACCACTGAACTGAACAAACCATTTTATTTTTTAACAATTACTCCCTCCTTGCATAGAAAACAAAACAAATCTTATTTATATACCAATAAATTGAGGGGTCTGAAAGTGCAAACATTTTTAAAAGTGCACTGTTACTAAACTGTTTTTGCTTTAAAAATGAAATATTCGATGAGGTAAAAAAAAATAAAAGCACATAAAAGTAATTCTAACTAAAAAAAAAAAAAAAATCCAAACCACCTGAGAAAAAATAGCTTTGCTGTTTTAATGTAGCTTAATACTCCCAGTTGAGCTGAGCAGAACCAAGTTGTAGTGTAGAAAACAGAGTCTTTCAGCATTCTGCCCCATAAGCCTGCTTCGCTTGTTTTCATAAATGGCTCCAACTTCACTGAAGGTTCTCTCACTGGGCACCGAAGAAGGAGGGGGGCAAATACATTTTCTTGACAGAGGAGCAACAATGGGGAACCTTTTCTCATTTTGTTTCCACCATTCAAGTGGCTTGCCCATCCTTCTATCAATCACTGGTTCCAGAAGGTACTGCTGAAGCTCTTCTTCAAGGCAACTTCAGAACTAGCGCCAATCATACTGTCATACATCTCCTCAATCAGTTTCTTCTGCTTTTCTTCTGTACGGGGCCTTTTTGAAAGAGTGCTAGAATCACCTGACTGTGTTTCTTCACATTGTGTGGTTGTGCATTGTCTTGCTCTAAGCTCTCTGTCTGCTCCTTAAGCCACTTTTTTGCATTTGACAGTGTGGAATCAGATGAAAAGGCATGTGCCTTGTATCATGGATCCAGAAGACAGGCAAGGACTGCACTGCACATTTCACCTCCTCCATTTTTGCAAACCGTCTGGTGACACTAGGGATGGAACAATTACTGGTTTCACGATAAACCACGATAAAATGTACTGACGGTTAGTAATATCGTTTAAAAATTAATTCTCAATAAAACCATGTGATTATCACGATTTTGAAAACTTGTGGTAAATCCTGTCCTGTCTGGTGCAGGCGCAGCGCAACGCTGTTTTTTGAATGAGAAGAAATGACAGACAGAAATTATATTTCACAATATTCTGCATAATTATAAAAGCTCGAGTAGCATTGCATTATAAATATAATCTATTAAGAAAACACCCAACATGGTATAAATAACACAGATAAGCAGAGGTGGGACAAAGTCATTGTTATGCAAGTCACAAGTAAGTCTCAAGTCTAACCCTAACCCGAGTCAAGTCAAAGATGAGGCAAGTCCCGAGTCGAGTCAAAAGTCAAGGCCAACAAGTCTCAAGTCTCAGTCCAAAGTCCTACCATTTTAGTTTCGAGTCATTTCAAGTCCTCTTACCACAGAATTACAATTTATACAAATCATGTATGTCTGTAAGATTTGTATTTATTTAAACCTCTTTTTATACAATGACATTAATCAAATACAGTAAAAAACAGAAAATTTAAATTTTCACAAAAAATGCTTGTATTTCAACAGCATATTGCACTAGAAAAATGCACAGCAGCTTCAGTCCTGTATTGTATTGACCTCATTTTGCAAAACAGTTTAACTTTCAAATAGACATGGGTCCTATTAGCCTAAACTTATATATTAAATATTGTTTCTGTTCAATTGACAGATGCTTTGCCAGTGCAATGACGCAAACTCCACATTAGTGATCTTTCAGGTTCTTTATAAAACTGCAGGGACAGATTAAACTATGGCGAATATATATATATATATATATATATATATATATATATATATATATATATATATATATATATATATATATATATATATATATATATATATATATATATATATATATATATATATATATATATATATATATATATATATATATATATATATATATATATATATATATATATATAGCAGGATAATCAGTTTAAAAAGGCTATTATTCACCTAACTGTTGAAGTCTTCGATGCAGACAGCGTTTTAATCTTTTGTTGGTAGGCTATTACTAGACGATTTGTGTGAAGTTTTCAACCTACTCCTGTACGTTCTTTACATAATCATCAGACGATCTCTTCTCTGTGAACCGCAAAGCCGCAAGATGAGCGATGAAACAATAGATGGCGGTAACGCGTGATTTTAGTATGTGATCAAATAAGAAGAAAACACTGAGCTGCTTCAATGCATTACAGGCTCGTCAAAACACAAAACGGAATGTAGCTTTTGGTCACGCTACACCGCTACTTGCTGGAAAAAGTGGTTAGCTACTGGAAAAGCTACATTGTTTTAAAAGCAACTGAGCTACAGACAATCTACTGAAAAATGTAGTTAAGTTAGTAGCTTGGCTACTTGTAGTTAACTACTCCCCAACACTGCGTGGGACTACAGTGATTGGATGTCGTGCTCTCTGCATGTATACAGGTGGTGCACATTTTTTCACAGATGCAGATACACTGAGAGTGGCGCGAAATTCCGTGTGAATTTTTTTTCCCCAGGTTTTCATGGAAGTCTTCTCGAGTCAAAAGGCGCAAGTCCAAGTGAAGTCACGAGTTATTGATGTTAAAGTCCAAGTCGAGTTGCAAGTCTTTGTACATTTTGTCGAGTCGAGTCTGAAGTCATCAAATTCATGACTCGAGTCCAAGTCACATGACTCGAGTCCACACCTCTGCAGATAAGCCATATATTGTCAAGATTGTGTGTTTATTATCTTCAAACGTGTCTATCTGCATGTTAGAACGATTTCTGGAAGCTGTTTATGCCAATGTCACATGGTATCTTCTTCATGCGTGCTATATATGGACTACATGTGCACGGAGCGCCCTCCGGCTGCCAGTATGAAGTATGAAGAGTTTTTTTATGAATGAAAGCAGCTGATGCTCGTATTACAATCTTTAGAAGGTACCGACGGTTTTCATATTCACAACTCCTGACACATATTAACAAATTACGGTCACTATATGACTTTGAGAATAAAACAGAGGTCAAAAATGGAAGCTTGAGTCTTAGATCTTGATGATGTATAGTTTGTCAAGGTAATTACTTACATCTGACAGTAATTTTGAGCTAATTTAAACAAAGAAAGCTTCAGTGTGCCCTCGTGCACGATGTGTTTGTCGATGTGTTTGTTTGAGCTGATGTGTGTGTGGGCGTCGCCTCAGTATTTGAATCTCAAAAGAGCGTGCGCTTCGTGGGCGCATTAGTGTATAATGAGCCGCTCAGGAACGACTAACATCTCTCTGCTTTCACACAGATTACATAAACACAGAATATGTTTTTGATTTGGTTTACAGTGTTTAAAACCTGACATTTCAGCGTTTCTTTAGACATATGTCTCATGTTTGTGAGACAAGTATTCACTAAGCTGGAGGTCATTTTCTGAAGACTATCTGAATGAACTGAGAGGCTGCAGATCGCGCATCATGTTTGATTTCTTTATTTTGCAAAAAACACAACAATTTGTTTTTATTGTGACTGTTCTAAAAAAAAACTAAGAAACTTAACAGATTATAATGATGTATAACACGTGCCTGAATGATAAAAAAATGACAGAGTTATTTGAGTCTCTTTGGCACTGATAAGAAAAAAAGCAAGCCAATCACGCCGGCGCGACGGCCGACTCGAGAGGGTTAACCTTTGTTATTTAATTTTTTATTAAAAACTTTGTTAATCTTTGTTAATGTTAGTAATAAAATGTTTGTAAATTTTTCAACTAAACATCGAAATACATCTAAATAATAAACTAAATTAACCATTTAAACTAAATTACTGATCAAATTATTGATCTAAAGCCCACACTGTCACTGTATGATACTTGACATTTTTCCAGAATGGCTATACAGCTGAATAAAATTATGCTGCATTATTTTCCTGTTTAACACTGTAAAGCTGCTTTGAAACAATCTACATTGTTAAAAGCGCTATATAAATAAAGTTGACTTGACTTGACTTGGTGTTTATTAACAGTCCGTTCACAGTGTATTACCAAATGTTAACAGACACAACTTTAGATCTGAAAATATTGAGATTAACATGAACTCAGATGAATCCTGTAGAAGTATTGTTCATTCATTGTTGGTTAACTAATGCTAACAAAAATTAAAAGTTATTGTAAAGTGTTACCATTTTTTAATAAAGTAAGTTGACCATAGGAGTTTAAAACTGATTTGAAATGTTAAAGAATCTAACACTGCTGTACTGTATATGTTTGATTTATGTTTAAATGTTTGGGACATGGCTTGTAATTGTAAGCATTTTGTTTTTGTAATGGCTCTCAAAGTTTATCAAAATTTGTATTTAGATTTATCTGCCCATATATCGGTTACCAGCTTTCAAATATAAAGAATTATTGGTTATCGGCCAAAATGTTCATATTTCAAGTTCAAGGTACGTGCTGCAATAATCATGCCTTGAATCTGTTGATGGTATGTCATATTTGTATGTCTCAAAATGTCAATTTCTATCCACAAAACTTTCATGGTTTAAGGGGTTATTTAAAAAAAATCATTTTTGGCCCTTGAAGGGGAAGAATTTGGGCACCCCTGGTCTAATGTTTTCAAATGGAGCAAAAAAATTAAAGACAGGAGTCATATCAACTTTGCAGAAATGTAATACTTTTTACATTTTAAACTGCAGTTTTAGTAGATTTACAGTATAAGCTGTTTAATAGGCTAAAAAGTGAAGAATAATTCACTGGATAATGTTAAATAACTGATTAATATTCTCTGGAATATTGGAATATAGAAAACAAAACATTGTATTTTATTGCATTTCTCAACTGTTATGTTATATCAGAATTATTCATAATGTTTTTGTCATTATAGATAATGAAATATCTGCTGACAAAGCGCTGTTAGTTATTTAGTTACATCTTTATTTGGACAGGACTTGACGGATTATCTTATGTGACTCAGTGAACTTGTCTCTATTTCTTAGAGACAAGCTGCATAAACTAACTACATTTCAGGCATTATGCAACACATCTAATTTGTGCATTAATGGCTGTTATGTTAAATAAAGTTTACTAATTACAGCAAAGCAGGCAAGTATACTTTACCTGTGCACGCCGTTGTCTCGGATAACTCCGCAAATAACTGCAATTGCAGGTTTCAAACAGAGATGTCGACACAGAGGCAAAACTTACGGACTTCAGCTTTTAAGTTACAAAAGTGATTCAGTCAAGAGCAGTGAGAGATTTTTTTGTTTGTTTGATTAACATTAATAACGACAGCAGGTAAAATTGGATTCTGTCGCTTTAAGACCGACTGCATGGATCCATTATACTTGTGGTTTCTTTCTCAACAATTTACGTTCACTTACGGCATTACTGTTTACTTTCAAATACATGGTCACTTTGATACACAAGTATGTGTCTTTAACCGTTCAAGCCCAATTAGGCGGCAAAAAGCACTCAGTTCACCATATTAAATACCATATTGTGGACTACAGATGAAAGTTTAATACATTTGTGGAGTTTGCAGTGGCCATATAACTGTCTGCAAGATATGAATGGCTGAATTTATGACAAAAGCAATGGAAAGGAACAAAATAAGACTGCATGCCACCTTAGCCAAATGCTCATGTCTGGGTGAGGTCATTCCGAAATTTCGACTTGCAAACACAAAGCTGAATACCGTCATCAGACTTCAGCTTCCTAGTGAGTCAGACCCAAACACACAGACACAACACAATAAAACATACATTTCAGTTGAGCTATGACAGGGTGGGGTGGGCTGCTAACACATGCTCATACTTGCACACATACAAAAACCCTTGACATTCCCCAAATTGCCATTCCCATCCCCCCTTTCCTGCATCGTCCCGGAAATTCCCCATAAAGTGGCTGGTCTGAGCTGACCCAGGGGTGCAGAGCGACTCCATTCTCCCACAGCCCGTAAACAACGGCTAGAGAAAAAATAGAGAGAGAGAGAGAGAGAGAGAGAGAGAGAGAGAGAGAGAGAGAGAGAGAGAGATGACTCTACTGTACAGCTATGCCAGAAAATTATGAGTAACAGCTTTGCTATGAGGGTTGTGCAGTAATGTGGCAATATCTCTGGTGCACTAGTGCTTTTATTGGTTTATTATAGTGACAGACTAATTGTGTGAACATAATGATAGTGGAAAAAATGGAGGAATGATAAGTTGTAAATCATGAGTTCCTGGATGTCACCCTTGAATTTTGCAAACTGAATTTCCCAACTCAAATTTAGCGTCTTGAATTTTGAGACCTGAATTTCACAACCTGAATAATAAAAACCTGAATTTCACAACCCGAATTTCAAGGAGGTGAATTCATTCGAAACATTTTCAAATATTCAAAATACTCTCTGACGTTTTTCAAGATCGTGAATTCGGGGCCAAAATCAAGCTCTGGAGATATAAATCTGCTGCCATACAATACCACCAACCTGTTCACTCACACCCACCTCCACCTCTGTTATCTTGCAGATTTGGCCACTGTACAGAGAGTTGCAATTATTTTCCTAGTCCTGAAACAGGAAAGGTTACATTACCTTCTTAGCTGCTAATCCCTTTTTGTTTTTAATTACATTACATTAAACATCCCTTGGGGCTTTTAGTCCAAAAGTGTGCTCATAAAATAAAACCTATGGATTATCGTATGTTTACTTCAAATATTAGGGAGCATTTTTTTCTATTTTTATCCAAAATAGGGTGATGTGAGCATAATGGAATGCTAAACTCTCGAGCGCCCTCATGCAGAAAGTCCACAAGTATGACCCATAGGAGTAATAAACTATGTTCCAGGAAATCCCTAATATGGACAAATACTGTACATCACTGTAGTTGCCTCTCGATCCCATTCCCTCACACCTCCTTCAAGCCATCTCTCCTACACTCCTACCAGCACTCACATCCAAAATCCACTCACATCCACTCACATCCACTCACATCCAAAATAGGGTGATGTGAGCATTATGGAATGCTAAACTCTCGAGCGCCCTCATGCAGAAAGTCCACAAGTATGACCCATAGGAGTAATAAACTATGTTCCAGGAAATCCCTAATATGGACAAATAACGTACATCACTGTAGTTGCCTCTCGATCCCATTCCCTCACACCTCCTTCAAGCCATCTCTCCTACACTCCTACCAGCACTCACACACATCATCAACACATCTCTCCTACACTCCTACCAGCACTCACACACATAATCAACACATCTCTCCTACACTCCTACCAGCACTCACACACATCATCAACACATCTCTCCTACACTCCTACCAGCACTCACACACATCATCAACACATCTCTCCTACACTCCTACCAGCACTCACACACATCATCAACACATCTCTCCTGCACTCCTACCAGCACTCACACACATCATCAACACATCTCTCCTACACTCCTACCAGCACTCACACACAGCACTCACACACATCATCAACACATCTCTCCTACACTCCTACCAGCACTCACACACATCATCAACACATCTCACTGCACCAGCATTTTCCCTACCACATTCAAGCAGGCTCGGGTAACTCCACTGCTTAAAAAACCCACATTAAACTCATCACTCATAGATAACTACAGACCTGTTTCTCTCCTACCATTCATAGCGAAAACTCTTGAACAAGTTGTTTTCAAACAGCTTTCCTCCTTCCTCTCACAGAATAATCAGCTGGACGTCAACCAATCCGGTTTCAAAATGGGCTACTCCACAGAGACTGCACTACTGTCGGTCACTGAAGCCCTGTGGATAGCTAAAGCTGAGTCCAAATCATCAGTCCTCGTCCTTCTTGATCTATCTGCTGCCTTTGACACAGTCAATCATCAAATTCTTCTGTCCACCCTCTCATCCCTGGGCATCACAGGGACTCCGCTCCATTGGTTTGAATCTTATCTCACAGGTAGGTCTTTCAAGGTTGCCTGGAGAGGAGAGGAATCCGAAGCACATCAACTGACCACGGGGGTTCCTCAGGGCTCAGTGCTTGGTCCTCTCCTCTTCTCCATCTACACTACTTCATTGGGACCCATCATTCACATAGGAGTGTAGGAGAGATTGCTAATGTATGCTTAGCAATCTGCATTTCTTTATTTCTGGAGAGCGTGTGGCAGCGCTTTAAATAGCTGCGGCTCGGAGGCTTGCTCCAAACTTCATTTCGTTGCATTGTACTTGTACATGTCTAATGACAATAAACTTGAATCTCATCTCATCTCAATCTCATCATACAGGCACATGGCTTCTCATATCACTGCTATGCTGATGACACTCAGCTCTACCTTTCATTCCAACCAGACGACCCCACAGTAGCTGCAAGAATCTCCAGCTGTCTGGCTGACATCTCTGCATGGATGAGAAAACATCACCTGCAGCTCAACCTGGCAAAGACTGAGTTTCTCATCTTCCCCGCCAGTCCCGCTATACAACATAACAATGATTTGTCTATGAAGCTTTGCCAGACCATAACTCAGCTACGACTGAGAATGGTCTGGTTTTAACCAGGCTAGATTAATCCACAAGTTTAAAAAAAATGCACAATAAATCCGCAGGTCACGTGCGTGCCAAACCATGGGTCGTGATCCGTACGGATCACGGATCAACTGCGATCCGTTACACCCCTATTCTAAACTCTGTTCATTTAAAACAATAACTAACTATTGGAGTTAGGCAACACGTGTCAGGAGCCACTCATCGCCATAATCATACTTTATATCTAATATTGTCACATGGAATAAATAGAATAGAATAGAATAGAATAGAATAGAATAGAATAGAATATACTTTATTGTCCCATTCCTGGGAAATTTGTCTTAGACATCATGTCACGGCCAGTATACAATACATACATACATACATACATACATACATACATACATACGAAACCATTCTAATTTATGAAATACAGCATATATCTCAGGCATAAGATTCCCTATTTAAAATTTTGACCGCAGTTGGCACAAAAGAATTTTTATAACGATTTAACTTACACTTCAAAACCCTAAAACGTCTCCTTGATGGTAACAAATTAAAATGAATGTATAAAATGTGTGTATCATCAGCAACAATTTTCTTAGCTTGCTTAAAAATAGATGCCTCGTACAGCTCTTGTATGGTTCGTTTATCCTCCAACCCTATAATTTTATGAGCTGTATGTACTAGTCGTGCTAATTTCGATTTTAATTGAACAGTCAGATTCCCATACCAAGCAGTGATACCATACCTTATTAAACTCTCAAATACGGACTGATAAAACAAAAACAGGATCTTCTGATTCACCCCAAACACTTTTAACCTTCGCAAGAAGTATAACCTTTGCTGTAATCTAGAGCACAGACTGTTAATGTGAGGAGACCAGCATAGTAAGTTGTCTACATAAACACCTAAATATTTGATTGAAGAGACCTGTTCAATAATATGACCATGTATTATCACAGGACTGTGATCCCCCACAGATCTAGGGTCGAAAATCATTTCAGCAGTCTTTTTTTCATTTAAAAGCAAAGAATTAGAATCACACCAGCCTACAAACCTGTCAACATCAAAAAAGTACTGCAAAGGTTTCGTTTTTCTATTCAATAAACTCAGTATTGCAGTATCATCAGAAAATTTGATGAAAAATGTATTCTCCTGACTAGCAACACAATCATTTGTATAAAGTGTAAATAAAATGGGTGAACTGACACAACCTTGCGGGGCCCCTGTATTAATGGTTTTCACTTCAGAATAAGAGTTGTTAACTCTGACCTGTTGTGTCCGATTAGTTAAGAACGAATAGAACCACTTAATGCAGAATGGATTTACGTTTAACTCTATCAACTTTTTTATCAGTATCTTGGGTTGAAGTGTATTAAACGCTGAGCTAAAATCTATAAAAAGTAAACGGGCATATGCATGTGAATCTTCTAAATGGCTATTAACCAAATGAGTGATGCAATTAATACCATCTTCAGTGCCCCTTCCAACCTTGTATGCGAACTGAAATGGGTCAAGGAATGGTTTAACCTGATCCTTTAAAACAGATACAACAAGCTTTTCAAAGCATTTCATAATATTTGAGGTCAAAGCCACAGGTCTAAAATCACAATTCTCAACTGGGCAAGCTGTCTTAGGAACTGGCGTAATTATAGTTTTTTTTCCACAAAGATGGAATAATATGTGAGTCTAAAGATTTCTGAAAGATGGGGCAGAATGCTGAAGTAAGCTCATTAGCCCTTATTTTTTAGCAGAAAAGCAGAAATTCCATCAGGACCTGTAGATTTTTTAGTACATACCCCTCTAAATAACACCCTTACTCTTTCTGGTTTAACTTCTAGCCTCTGACCTGAGTCACATGTAATATAGTCCAGAGTACAAATTGGTTCTGCCGATGACTCAAACCTAAGAAAAAAATTATTCAGGTCATCTGCTTTTTGCTGGTCGTTGCTGGTTATAAGCTTTTTCCTAGGGGGTGCCATATTAGTTACTACCTTCATAGCATTCCACAGTTTTTTAGAGTCCCCTGAATTAAAGTTTTGTTCTATAGTATCCCTATGTTTTTTCCTTGCCCCTTTCAATAACAAATTTAATTCCTTTTGGACAAATTTTAATTCAATTTTATCTTGGTTAATAAAAGCCCACTTCTTCCTGTTTAAGCACTTTTTAACTTCTTTTGTTATATAACTTTTGTTATTAGGAAATAGAGTTAAATTTTTCTTCTCTACAACTGTATCTACACAAAAATTAATATAATCAGTCATGGTTTCTGTGGCAACCTCAATGTCCATCTCATGAAACAGTTCCCAGTCCGTCGACGCAAAGCAGCCTTTTAAAAGTTCAATGTTGTCATCAGACCAAACAGAAACTGTCTTTGTCTGAGGTTTAGTCCTTTTTAAAAGGGTCTTGTAAGTTGGCATCAAGTGAATCGTGTTGTGATCACAGTTCGATATAGGGGGTTTAGCCTTGGCAACATATGCGTCCTTCACATTCCCATAGCACTTATCTAAAATCTTGTTACCTCGCGTATCCCACTTGATATACTGTTCATAGCCTGGAAGTGAAAGTTCCAGTCTGCATTGATTAAAATCTCCAAGAATAAAAATCGGCGCTCCTGGAGTACGCTTTAATTGCTTGTTGACACAGTCAGATATACAGCTGGCGCTTTAACGGCGTTCCCACTCGGTGGAACATACACTGCGCAGATAACAATGTTTCCAAATTCTCGCGGAAGATAAAAAGGCCTCAGTGATAAACACAATAACTCCACATCCGAATTGCACATTGTTTCTCTCACCGTATATTGGCTGCACCATCTGTCCTTTATGTAGGCACAGACGCCACCGCCTCTCGTCTTTCCCGAGTTTTCATCCCTGTCTGCTCGAACAAGGGAAAACCCCTCAAGTTCCACCATTGAGCTAGGGACATCACGGTGGAGCCAGGTCTCTGTGAAGACCATCAAACACGAGTCTCGATACTCATGGCAAGTCCTTGAGTTTATACGTAGCTCCTCTATTTTGTTCCTTTAAGACCGCACATTGCTCAAAATCATGGACGGCAGCGTCCCAGTTGCCCCGGTTTCTGAGACGGAGACGGATTCCTCCTCTCTTTCCTCTTTTCCGGGGCTTCGGCGGATGAACCCGCTTCCTCCTGACATCTTCAGGTATGTCTGTGGATAGCGCCGTCCTGGCAGGCCTCAGTGAAAGCAGCTACTCTCTGGTATAGCAAAACGATAGTACGCCAGCAGAGCGTGCAGGTGTCACAAGATTCGAAGCGAAAATTTCCTCTCCGATCAGTATCAAGAGTAAAAACTGTGCCAAAATCGTCTTCATTATGATAATAGCGTACTTAACTGAACTAAAACCAGAAAAATAAAATACCTACTTAAAACATAAACACATACAACAACAAACTGGCCAATGCACACGTGTCCGAGTCGCCAGCAGAGCAGCGCCAATGTTCAAATGTTGATACCGTTGAAATTCTGCAGCAGAGCGATGACATCTCAGATCATTACTTAGTATCATGTATACTTAATTTAGCTAAGGCTGCAAAGCCGCCCCCTCGTTTAACCCTTAATCGTCCCTTGGGGTCCAGCTGACCCCACTGGACTTTTCCTCCATTTTTTAAAAGTGTTCCCTTCATCTCAGGGCCATTAGACTCGGTGACTTTTCCTAAATAATCTATCTAAACATGCACAAAAAATCTGGGCTTGATTTGGTTGTTCTAAAGGTGTGTACAAAAAAATTTACCGTTTAAGTCCCTCGGGGTCAGATTGACCCCACATTGAAAATGAATGGGAAAGTGTAAAAAATACATTTTTTTCACTTTTTTTGTCAAATTTTTTTTACTAAATCCAGTATAAATCTGAAAATTTCCACATTTATATCAAGGTCTGGTCCTAGAGCATAAACACAAAGTAGAACAAACTTTCTGTCTCATACACACACGCACAAACACACACACAAACACACACATGTGTGTGACTGCAACAGAGAGCATTTTTATAGAAACTGGCAAATAAAATCAACAAAAACTGGCATAAATCTGAAAGATTTTCATACATAAATGAAGTACTAATACTAGAGCACAAATGCAATATGGAATTAAAGCTGCGAGCAGCGATGACGGGCCCAAGCCGGTGGCACCACCACGCCGGTGGCATCAGCTTAACTGTGCACGGCAGGCAATATGCATTTAAACAGGAGAATATTTTAGAATCGCTCGAATATGCCACATTTACCGCAGCAACTGGTGCCACTATCACCACAAGCCACACCCATGATGTAATTTAAATCTAGATTAATTTTAATGTCATAGGATAAAATAGATAAAAGTTATCTTTTCCTGCTCAAAATTTTGTAAGTCCAGAAGGCCAGTATTTAATTCAAGGTGTTTGTAGTTCTTTTTTACTAATTCACACTAAAGTGATAGTTTTTTGTGATAGTCTATGATACGAAAGGGTTAAATTATCATTCCCAGAGAGAAAGGCACACACACAAACTCACAGGGTGAGAGAGACACCCCCCCCTCCCCCCCACACACACACGTGCGCGCACACACACTCAAACACACACACAGGGTGAGCCTGAGAGTGAGGGGGGAGGGGAAGGACTGAGAGAGAGGCAATCTGCACATTGAACAAGATTCACAAGATTTTAACAACAAAAAGAAATAAAATCTAAATGGTGGGAGAAAGTTTTTTTTATTTCACTCTCTGAAAAAAATATTTTGAATATATTTGAAATCAATATGTGTGGTCCAATATAAAAATTAAATGACAAAATTAATAAATGGAACCAAATCACAGAAACAGCAAAGATGATTTTAATATCAGTGTTAGGTAAGAGTAAGATGCGTGTCTACATTTTATGGAAGTTTATTATAAATAGCCACTTTTATAAAATCATGTGAAATTTATGTTTTAATACATTTATATTATATCAGTAAATAAGTAATTTAAAGACATATGCATCATCCGTGATCTTGGCAAACACATCACATGACGTTTTTATTTCAAGTGAAAGTTATTTGTGATAGCCTATATAAAAAGGGTTAAATTATCATCATCAAGAGAGAAAGTCACACACACACACACACAGTGATAGAGTGAGAGTGAGGGAGAGGGGTAGGGGGAGGGGAAGGACTGAGAGAAAGGCACACACACAAACTCACAGGGTGAGAGTGAGGGGGAAGGGGAAAGACAGACAGAGGGCATTCCATAGACTTAATGGTTTTTATTAGCGGTGTAACGATTCGTTTTAACAACGATACGATTCGTATCACGATTTGAGGTTGTCGATACGATTCAAGGACGATATTGGTTAATTTAGAACGATACGATCCGAAACGATTCAGTGACTTGAAATAGATTCAGTAAGTTTTTAGCCAAAAATTGTGTGACTGAAATAAATATCTGGATACTGGTCAGTGCAGGTGAAATTTCCAAGATTCCTGTTGTTTCTTGTAAGGGAATCCGGTATATCAATTAATTATGGATATAAACAAACAAGTAAACAACAATTAATGGCAAATGCATTAAAATTTTATTTGAATAAAGTGCAACCAACAGTTTAGGTTGAATTAACAGGAAGATAACCTTTTCTGCTCTCATTTTCAATATTCAATACATATTCAATAAAAGCACAGTAAGTGCAACCAACATTTCAACAGTAGGTTAACCTGCTACTTCTGCTTTTGTTTTCCAACACAAAAATATTACAATATTAATATAAAAAATAAAGTGCAACTAACTTCTCTTCAGGTTTAATTAATAGTAAGTTTATCTGCTACTTTTGCTGTTGTTTTTCAACATTAAAATAATACAAATACAATATTAATATCAAAAATAAAGTGCAACCAACATTTCTTCAGATTGAATAAACTGGCCTGCTACTACTCTCAGTTTAATAAACAAACAATATTTAACAAAAGATAAAATGTAACCAACTACTCTTCAATGACTCTACAGATTTCTTTTTCAAAAATATCACCATGATCTGACCTCAGAACACTTCTCTGTGCGTTCACTATGTCGCCAGCAGTACTAAAAACTCGCTCTGCTGGCACACTGGTGTCAGGAATGCACAGGTAACAAGCAAGGGTTGAAAGTACAGGTAGCGCTTTCTCCTGGTGGCTTGATAATTTCTCGCTCGTTGGCTGCTCCTCTGCCATGCGCCATGCTATGTTTTGTTTTCTCAAGCCCCGTTCACACCGCCAGCAACACGCAGCGACAAAGCGACACGATCCCATTCATTTCAATGAGCGCTGCTGCTGGTGCGTTGCGATGATGTCACAGATAGGCAGACTGAATCGAGTAACGTTTAACGCCTTTATCATTAAAAGTGCTAAGAAAAAACATCCATATAAAGTCTGACGTGCTTAAATCCAATGCGTTATTTCCTATGATCGATACAATCGATTGATTACCTTTTAAAACGATGTTAGATCGATATATGTCGTCCGGAAGGCCAACTTGCCGAGCACAGATCGATGTAGTTCGATCATAGGAAAATAAATCGATACATCGATGTAGTAGATGAATCGTTACACCCCTAGTTTTTATACTGTACAAACTGTACATTCTATCCCCCTACACTACCCCTAAACCTACATATCACACACACACACACACACACACACAGGGCCGTTTGAAGAAATTTGGGGGCCCCAAGCAAAATGGACATAGAGACAGTGCAAATACTGTTGTTGCATATACTGTCCATAAAATTTGAAAACATTTGCAAAAAACACCACTGTATCATTAGAAAAAAATGTGTAAACCTTTAACCATTTTTAAAACATCTATAAACATTACATAGATAGACGGACCAGATATTCCTAACACTTTGGGAATACTTAAGGGTTACTAGTTGGTTTGTAAACTGTCTATAAACATTATCTAGATGGTTATTATAAAGTTGCAACAGATGACTATAATACATTGATAAATAGTTAATAAACAGTACCAGTAAAACATGTGGGTTGTCCTGATACTGTACTTCAAAATGTAACAGTGTAAAAATTGCCACAGAATAAAGTAATTGTTCAAGATCCATTGGTAACTTATAAAAATAATGTCATATTTGCAAACTGTCACTACCGTATATATCCCGACACTAGCACTGCCTCTTTCTGGTTAAATAATGTTTATAATAATTGTTAATATAGCATGCTATATTAACTATTCCAGGTTATTTATGCATAGCATAAATACTAGTTAGTATAGCATGCTATGCCACTTTCATCAAAACATATTACAAAGCTATAGCAATCTCATGTAATTTCGTCTGTTCGAAAAAAAAAAGTTGCTCTAACTGTTCGTTACAAGCAGCATTTGCTGTCAGGCAGGTAACGATAGCTAACATAAACATATTTTTGCTAGCCTACCTGCTGCAAACTTACACCATTTTTGTACAAGACAAGTAGAGCTATTTTATCCAGTGTAATTTATCACATACCACTATCTTGTTTTTTTTCTTATCCTCCTCTTCCTTTCTCTATTTTCTTTTCTGGCTTCCTGAAGCATAAAATTCCGCTTCAAATCCGAGGATGTTTTGTATTTTGCCGCAGCAGAGATCGCGTGGTTGGCTGGCTGCTGTCAGCGACTACTGAGAGGGGGCCTTTTAAGGGGGATCCCGATAACAGTGTCATTGCACTTTACTGCATTGACTATCAATGGGGCGCTCACACAGTTTGTCGTTTCATTTGATTCTTAACCTGTCGCTGTCTTGGGGCCCCAGGCCAGCTCGGGGCCCCAAGCAATTGCTTGGTTTGCCTGCCTTGTCGCGACGGGCCTGGTGTGTGTGTGTGTGTGTGTGTGTGTGTGTGTGTGTGTGTGTGTGTCAGTGTCCCTTGATTAGCTGACATGAGACGCATCCACACAGACAGGACACTGACACACACACACACACACACACACATACACACACACACAGACAGGACACTGACACACACACACACACACACACACACACACACACACACACACACAGACAGGACACTGGCATACAGCGCGCTCTCTTGTGTCTTGTCGCGCTTGGAAGCATTTACATGAATAGGAGCGTGGTGATCATGTAACGCTAAGCAAAAATGGATATAATAACGGACGCTGCGTTATTTGCGTTAAATATTTTTAATGCGTTAAGCTTCCGTTTCACGTTGACCGAGTTTGGTGGAGATTGAATAAATCGCCTACGAGGAGAACGTAAAAACTCAGACCCTGAATTATACAAATATTCACGTTCAAACAAAAACTTTCTGTGAAAAAAGACACTTATAAACAGACACTTGTAGAAAATAATGTGAATTTTGTTTTAAAATAAATTTGAACTATGTCAGTAAATAATGAATTTAAAGACAAATGTGTCAAAAGTGATCTTTGCAAACACAGCACATGACCTTCTGTAAAGCACATGTATAGAAAACACACTCACACTCTGTTTTAAAAAAGAGTTCTGTCTGAATGAGTACATGAAATCACGGCTGTCAGATGATAAGAATTGGAACTCAAATGTCATTTAGAAAATTAGTCCTGTAGTGATATAGTGTCATAGTTCATGTCCACATTAACCACTACGTTGTAATACCAGTGTAATACCCATGTCATCATACACATTTGTGTCCTCATAAATCACAAAAACAAGCACAGAGAGAGAGAGAGAGAAAGGGAGTTTCAAAAATAATACAACACTGCCACCTTTTGGTGATAGAGGGGAGGGCACACAAACATTATTAAACTTTGAAATGTTGCCATGGCAGCATTATTTGAAATATCAGGAATTCATTCATATGTCTCTATCTGTCATGTTTTCACATTATACTGATGAAGTTTGAAGTCAATCTGGTGAAAATAAGATGGTGATTCAAAGCATTTTTGAAAGTGACACACTTCCTGCTGCCAGTTGGTGGCGCTATAACTTTGACTCACAAAAGTCATATCCATGTGATCGGCCTCTTACAACGAACACACAGCTGAAGTTTCATCCAAATCAGTCAATGTTTGCACAAGTTATTACACACTTCCTGTTTACCTTTTCTCGCCATAAATTCGTTGCTTCGCCACGGCCAAACCGTTTAAGATATCAAAAATCCGTTCGCAATTTAGCATCCTCTGTGTCTTGACTTCATGCTGACTGAGTTTGGCACTGATTGAAACAATGGCCTCGGAGGAGTATATTAAATTCCAGAGCATGTGTTTTCAGAACAACCCATATTAGCTCACTTCCTGTTGGGCTGACACGTAACTTAGAGCACGAAAGTTGTTTGGCCCGATGAGGTCTATATGTGTACCGAGTTTCATACATGTACGTGCAAGTGTGTTTGATATATAGACCAAGTTTTCAGACCCCACTTTAGGGGGCGCTGTCGAGCCCCCCTGCCACGCCCGGGTACCAGCTTCAGCCCGGCTCTGATGGCCGCGCATTCCGATGTGTGTGCAAAGTTTCAAGAGTTTTTGAGCATGGTAAGGGCCCCAAAAGTGCCCGAGAAGTCGATAAAATAATAATAATAATTAAAGCTGCGAGCAGCGATGACGGGCCCAAGCCGGTGGCACCGCCACCCCGGTGGCATCAGTTTAACTGTGCACGGCAGGCAATAGGCATTTAAAATGGGAAAACATAAAAGGACTATGTCAAAGTCATCTGAATTCACCACATTAACTGCAGCAGTTGGTGCTGCTATGACCACAAACCACAACAGCCACATCTATGAGATCAATTAAATTTATAAGAATTTCATGTCAGATTATGTCAAAGGTCAAATTGGAATGAGTTCAGAATACCATTCGAATGCTGATGTTGTTTTATTCTAACACTTCTCTTCATGTGTTTTTGAGCTACCTTAGCTACCGTTTGTGCACCAATCTTATGCACCATAAAACATGCTTTCATTTCAATATGGGTGGTCCAATAAATTCTTTTTAATAAAAAATGTATAAATGGAGCCAAATCACAGAAACTGCAAAGATGATTTTAATATCAGTGTCAGGTAAGAGTAAGATGCGTGTCTACATTTTATGGAAGTTTATTATAAATAGCCACTTTTATAAAATCATGTGAAATTTATGTTTTAATACATTTATATTATATCAGTAAATAATTAATTTAAAGACATGTGCATCATACGTGATCTTGGCAAACACATCACATGACATTTTTATTTTAAGTGATAGTTATTTGTGATAGCCTATATGAAAGGGTTAAATTATGATCAAAAGAGAAAGTCACACACACACACACACACACAATGATAGAGTGAGAGTGAGGGGGAGGGGAAGGACTGAGAGAAAGGCACACACACAAACTCACAGGGTGAGAGAGAGACCCCCCACACACACACACACACAGATAGAGAGGGGGAAGGGGAAAGACAGGCAGATGGCATTCCATAGACTTAATGGTTTGTATACTGTAAAAACTGTACATTCTATCCCCCTACACTACCCCTAAGCCTACATATCGCACACACACACACACACACACACACACACACACACTACCCCTAAACCTACCATCACAGAAAACATTCTGCATTTTTACATTTTTATTAAAAAATTGTTTAGTATGCTGTTAAAGCTATTTTTATTTACGGGGACACATGAAATGTCTTCATAAACCATGATTATGTTGTAATAAACACCCCTCCAACACACGCATTTCTGAGGCTTTGCCCATTTCCACTGACTGACATCTCTGATGTGTGTGTTGAGTTTCAAGCAATTTCAAGCATGCTAAGAGGAATTATACAAATATTCACGTTCAAACCAAAATATCTGACTTCCTGTTGGTCAGAGCTAATGACTGTAAAGTAAAAAATTAACTAATTAATCACATTTTTTTCTGTAATTAATCACGATTAATCGCAAGTTTTTAATATTTTAAGTTTGTAATATTTTGATATTGTAATAATTTCAGTTACTCTCCAAATTAATTTAGAAACAATTTAAAGACAGCATATTGTAAATATGTGTTGTATTGTCATTTTTTATGAATGAAGGCCAGTATCACTGATACTAAATTCTCTATGAAACATTAATGACGTTACATTACAGTATAACTGAAAGCTCCCAATTTCAACATTTATTAGTCTTTAAAAAACAACTTTTAATTTAAGTGAACTTAAAAAAATCTTTACATAAACCCAAAATAATAAATGTTATATTTACCCATGGCCTTCCCTGTTATACAGAAATGTAATAGTTATCAAACCTTCCTTAACTGCATAAATAATAAATGAAATATAGATGAATCATCATTAAAGCTACAATTTTCTCTGTTCCCGTTGTTCTTTGATGAACATTAATGACAGGCATCATCAGTGCTCCTGTCACTTTAAGAACAACCGCGGATCTCACGCGCGGTCCCGCGCATCTCATTTCCTCACAACTCTTTAAAGTTCATTTAAGACGTTATTTAACTAATTTAAGACTCTAATATGAGAATACTCAAAATCCTCTGTGTTATTGTTTGTTCAACAGCAAAAGAGAACTCGATGTGAGCAGGAAACTGACGCGAGTCTATCTATGCGTCGAGTGTGTGTGTGTTTGTGTGTGTGTGTGTGTGTGTGTGTGTGTCAGTGTCCCTTGATTAGCTGACATGAGACGCATCCACACAGACAGGACACTGACACACACACACACACACACACAGACAGGACACACACACACACACACACAGACAGGACACTGACACACACACACACACACACACACACACAGACAGGACACTGGCATACAGCGCGCTCTCTTGTGTCTTGTTGCGCTTGGAAGCATTTACATGAATAGGAGCGTGATCATGTAACGCTAAGCAAAAATGGATATAAAAACGGACGCTGTGTTATTTGCGTTAAATATTTTTAATGCGTTAAGCTTCCGTTTCACGTTGACCGAGTTTGGTGGAGATTGAATAAATCACCTACGAGGAGAACGTAAAAACTCAGACCCTGAATTATACAAATATTCACGTTTAAACAAAAACTTTCTGTGAAAAAAGACACTTATAAACAGACACTTGTAGAAAATAATGTGAATTTTTTTTTAAATAAATTTGAACTATGTCAGTATGAATTTAAAGACAAATGTGTCAAAAGTGATCTTTGCAAACACAGCACATGACCTTCTGTAAAGCACATGTATAGAAAACACACTCACACTCCTCTGTTTTAAAAAAAGAGTTCTGTCTGAATGAGTACATGAAATCACGGCTGTCAGGTGAAAAGAATTGTAACTCAAATGTCATTTAGAAAATGAGTCCTGTACTGATATAGTGTCATAGTTCATGTCCACATTAACCACTACGTTGTAATACAATACCCATGTCATCATACACATTTGTGTCCTCATAAATCACATAAGCAAGCACAGAGAGAGAGAGAGAGAGAGAGAGAGAGAGAGAGAGAGAGAAAGGGAGTTTCAAAAATAATACAACACTGCCACCTTTTGGTGATAGAGGGGAGGGCACACAAACAGCCAAAAACATTATTAAACTTTGACATGTTGCCATGGCAGCATTATTTGAAATATCAGGAATTCATTCATATGTCTCTATCTGTCATGTTTTCACATTATACTGATGAAGTTTGAAGTCAATCTGGTGAAAATAAGATGGTGATTCAAAGCATTTTTGAAAGTGACACACTTCCTGCTGCCAGTTGGTGGCGCTATAACTTTGACTCACAAAAGTCATATCCATGTGATCGGCCTCTTACAACGAACACACAGCTGAAGTTTCATCCAAATCAGTCAATGTTTGCACAAGTTATTACACACTTCCTGTTTACCTTTTCTCGCCATAAATTTGTTGCTTCGCCACGGCCAAACCGTTTAAGATATCAAAAATCCGTTTGCAATTTAGCATTCTCTGTGTCTTGACTTCATGCTGACCGAGTTTGGCACTGATTGAAACAATGGCCTCGGAGGAGTATATTAAATTCCAGAGCATGTGTTTTCAGAACAACCCATATTAGCTCACTTCCTGTTGGGCTGACACGTAACTTAGAGCACGAAAGTTGTTTGGCCCGATGAGGTCTATATGTGTACCGAGTTTCATACATGTACGTGCAAGTGTGTTTGATATATAGACCAAGTTTTCAGACACCACTTTAGGGGGCGCTGTCGAGCCCCCCTGCCACGCCCGGGTACCAGCTTCAGCCCGGCTCTGATGGCCGCGCATTCCGATGTGTGTGCAAAGTTTCAAGAGTTTTTGAGCATGGTAAGGGCCCCAAAAGTGCCCGAGAAGTCGATAAAATAATAATAATAATTAAAGCTGCGAGCAGCGATGACGGGCCCAAGCCGGTGGCACCGCCACCCCGGTGGCATCAGTTTAACTGTGCACGGCAGGCAATAGGCATTTAAAATGGGAAAACATAAAAGGACTATGTCAAAGTCATCTGAATTCACCACATTAACTGCAGCAGTTGGTGCTGCTATGACCACAAACCACAACAGCCACATCTATGAGATCAATTAAATTTATATGAATTTCATGTCAGATTATGTCAAAGGTCAAATTGGAATGAGTTCAGAATACCATTCGAATGCTGATGTTGTTTTATTCTAACACTTCTCTTCATGTGTTTTTGAGCTACCTTAGCTACCATTTGTGCACCAATCTTATGCACCATAAAACATGCTTTAATTTCAATATGGGTGGTCCAATAAAATTTTTTTAATAAAAAATGTATAAATGGAGCCAAATCACAGAAACTGCAAAGATGATTTTAATATCAGTGTCAGGTAAGAGTAAGATGCGTGTCTACATTTTATGGAAGTTTATTATAAATAGCCACTTTTATAAAATCATGTGAAATTTATGTTTTAATACATTTATATTATATCAGTAAATAATTAATTTAAAGACATGTGCATCATACGTGATCTTGGCAAACACATCACATGACGTTTTTATTTCAAGTGATAGTTATTTGTGATAGCCTATATGAAAGGGTTAAATTATGATCAAGAGAGAAAGTCACACACACACACACACACACACACACACACACACACACACACACACACACACACACACACACACACACACACACACACACACACACACACACACACACAATGATAGAGTGAGAGTGAGGGGGAGGGGACGGACTGAGAGAAAGGCACACACACAAACTCACAGGGTGAGAGAGAGACCCCCCCCCTCCCCACACACACACACAGATAGAGAGGGGGAAGGGGAAAGACAGGCAGATGGCATTCCATAGACTTAATGGTTTGTATACTGTACAAACTGTACATTCTATCCCCCTACACTACCCCTAAGCCTACATATCGCACACACACACACACACACACACCATAGCTGTCAACCCTCCCGTTTTTTCCGGGTTTCTCACGTATTTTAGCTCTTTTCCCGCTGTCTTCCCGTTTTAGTATTTTCCCGTAAAATATCCCGTATTTTTACGTTCTGATTGTGTTAACTCAGAACACGCAACTATCTGGTTTAGTGCCAGAAGACGCGAATGAGAAGTCGCGCGCACTGTGAGAAAATTTTCCGTGCACTCATCCGAGAGCGCGCACACGTCTCTCAGCGCGCAAATATTGAGTTCTCTTTCAAGTCTTGCTCTTGAATGGACAAACTCACGCAAAAAGTATGTCAACATATTGATGAGTATTCTAGCAGACATAGTCTGTAAATGGCTTAAGTAAGCTTTATACAGTCCAGAAAAGACAACGCATATCCGAGGTCTTAAAGGGGCAGTAGCCTTTACTGCTGTCTGTTTAATGTCAAACAAAAGACAAGGGCATCACTCACTGCTCTTGATTGAATAACTTTTGTAAGTTTAATAGGATTAATCTTTAATTTATACAGTCATATATGCAATGTTATTTTACATTTGATCAATTTCTGTAGGCCTACCTGAAAACTAATGTTAGACGTACCTGAAAAACCTGAAAAGCATAGTTTATTTTATTAGTATCTTTGCTCAATAGTATTTATTTGTGCTGCTGCTTGTATTTAAATGATTTGTTCTTATTATTTTCTTTTGTTTTATTTGACAGTAGTCCTTTTTTCCCTGAACATAGCAAATACTGAACCGTACCGAAACGGTGAACCTTAAACCGTGATACAAACCGAACCGTGAGCAATCTGTACCGTTACACCCCTAGCGTAACGTATGATAAAATGACTGAAAAAAGGTTGGGAAACACTGGCTTAGGCTACTATCGAAGAAGAAGAAGACAGTTGCAGCCGCGCGGTTGGGAGGAAGAGGGAAAAAGTAGCGGGAAGTAAACTTCAAGGAGAGTATAGTAATAATAAATGATAATAAATGGAATAAATAAATAATAAATGAAAATAATAAATGTTATATTTACCCATGGCCTTCCCTGTTATACAGAAATGTAATAGTTATCAAACCTTCCTTAACTGTATAAATAATAAATGAAATATAGATGAATCATCATTAAAGCTACAATTTTCTCTGTTCCCGTTGTTCTTTGATGAACATTAATGACAGGCTGACTCCACAAAATGACTCTAATTTGCCTCTTTGAAAAATAATTCTCTAATTTAACCTTATTACTATACTAATTGTAATATAAATAATACAAATATTAGAAGAAAAATATTTTAAGTGGTCATTATTGACAATAAATATTGCACAACTAGTATTTAGTACCAAAAGATCTCCTCAAAATATTCAATAAATATTATTGAACTAAAATATAGAACATTTATTTAATTGAAAAATAGTTAAGGTGTATGGTCACATTTGACCATCAATTAGTATGAGTATGACCAATTAGTATGGAATACCTGAAGGCTAAGTACAATAAAAAACATTAACATTAATGTTAACATTGTTGCATTACTCTCCATTATAAAACGATCCTGTATGGTTGATGTAATAATCAATGCACACTATGCTGTACTGTTTACCAAAACTTGCTGCAAACCCCTGTAAAGTGGAGCTGTTGTGTATCAAGCCATTCAAATGTATTGACACAGCGCTAGAAGTATTGAGATTTCTGTGAAGCACGACTGCGCGCGCCGCCGGGAGATGATAGAGCATGTCGCAACTCCGTATGGTTTTTCAACACTCTGGCTTTAACTGTTATGCCATATTAGCGCCAAAACGCTATTTATTGTTTGAATTTCGCATTAAAACTTTAAAAAATGTAAAAGCTTAGACATTGTTTAATATCAAAAGCAGGTTTGGCAATTTGGCGTGAGATTAAGTTGGGCAGCGTGAGAGCGTGAGACAGAGCCTGAAAGCGTGAGTGTCACGCCAAATGCGTGAGAGTTGGCAACCCTAGGCAAAAGAGAACTCGATGTGAGCAGGAAACTGACGCGAGTCTATCTATGCATCGAGTGTGTGTGTGTGTGTGTGTGTGTGTGTGTGTCAGTGTCCCTTGAATAGCTGACATGAGACGCATCCACACAGACAGGACACTGACACACACACATACACATACACACACACACAGACAGGACACACACACACACACACACACAGACAGGACACTAACACACACACAGACAGGACACTGGCATACAGCGCGCTCTCTTGTGTCTTGTCGCGCTTGGAAGCATGTACATGAATAGGAGCGTGATCATGTAACGCTAAGCAAAAATGGATATAAAAACGGACGCTGTGTTATTTGCGTTAAATATTTTTAATGCGTTAAGCTTCCGTTTCACGTTGACCGAGTTTGGTGGAGATTGAATAAATCACCTACGAGGAGAACGTAAAAACTCAGACCCTGAATTATACAAATATTCACGTTCAAACAAAAACTTTCTGTGAAAAAAAGACACTTATAAACAGACACTTGTAGAAAATAATGTGAATTTTTTTTAAAAATAAATTTGAACTATGTCAGTAAATAATGAATTTAAAGACAAATGTGTCAAAAGTGATCTTTGCAAACACAGCACATGACCTTCTGTAAAGCACATGTATAGAAAACACACTCACACTCCTCTGTTTTAAAAAAAGAGTTCTGTCTGAATGAGTACATGAAATCACGGCTGTCAGATGATAAGAATTGTAACTCAAATGTGATTTAGAAAATGAGTTCTGTAGTGATATAGTGTCATAGTTCATGTCCACATTAACCACTACGTTGTAATACCAATAGCCATGTCATCATACACATTTGTGTCCTCATAAATCACATAAGCAAGCACAGAGAGAGAGAGAGAGAGAAAGGGAGTTTCAAAAATAATACAACACTGCCCCCTTTTGGTGATAGAGGGGAGGGCACACAAACAGTCAAAAACATTATTAAACTTTGACATGTTGCCATGGCAGCATTATTTGAAATATCAGGAATTCATTCATATGTCTCTATCTGTCATGTTTTCACATTATACTGATGAAGTTTGAAGTCAATCGTGTGAAAATAAGATGGTGATTCAAAGCATTTTTGAAAGTGACACACTTCCTGCTGCCAGTTGGTGGCGCTATAACTTTGACTCACAAAAGTCATATCCATGTGATCGGCCTCTTACAACGAACACACAGCTGAAGTTTCATCCAAATCAGTCAATGTTTGCACAAGTTATTACACACTTCCTGTTTACCTTTTCTCGCCATAAATTCGTTGCTTCGCCACGGCCAAACCGTTTAAGATATCAAAAATCCGTTCGCAATTTAGCATCCTCTGTGTCTTGACTTCATGCTGACCGAGTTTGGCACTGATTGAAACAATGGCCTCGGAGGAGTATATTAAATTCCAGAGCATGTGTTTTCAGAACAACCCATATTAGCTCACTTCCTGTTGGGCTGACACGTAACTTAGAGCACGAAAGTTGTTTGGCCCGATGAGGTCTATATGTGTACCGAGTTTCATACATGTACGTGCAAGTGTGTTTGATATATAGACCAAGTTTTCAGACACCACTTTAGGGGGCGCTGTCGAGCCCCCCTGCCACGCCCGGGTACCAGCTTCAGCCCGGCTCTGATGGCCGCGCATTCCGATGTGTGTGCAAAGTTTCAAGAGTTTTTGAGCATGGTAAGGGCCCCAAAAGTGCCCGAGAAGTCGATAAAATAATAATAATAATAATAATAATAATAATTAAAGCTGCGAGCAGCGATGACGGGCCCAAGCCGGTGGCACCGCCACCCCGGTGGCATCAGTTTAACTGTGCACGGCAGGCAATAGGCATTTAAAATGGGAAAACATAAAAGGACTATGTCAAAGTCATCTGAATTCACCACATTAACTGCAGCAGTTGGTGCTGCTATGACCACAAACCACAACAGCCACATCTATGAGATCAATTAAATTTATATGAATTTCATGTCAGATTATGTCAAAGGTCAAATTGGAATGAGTTCAGAATACCATTCGAATGCTGATGTTGTTTTATTCTAACACTTCTCTTCATGTGTTTTTGAGCTACCTTAGCTACCATTTGTGCACCAATCTTATGCACCATAAAACATGCTTTAATTTCAATATGGGTGGTCCAATAAATTTTTTTTAATAAAAAATGTATAAATGGAGCCAAATCACAGAAACTGCAAAGATGATTTTAATATCAGTGTCAGGTAAGAGTAAGATGCGTGTCTACATTTTATGGAAGTTTATTATAAATAGCCACTTTTATAAAATCATGTGAAATTTATGTTTTAATACATTTATATTATATCAGTAAATAATTAATTTAAAGACATGTGCATCATACGTGATCTTGGCAAACACATCACATGACGTTTTTATTTCAAGTGATAGTTATTTGTGATAGCCTATATGAAAGGGTTAAATTATGATCAAGAGAGAAAGTCACACACACACACACACACACACACACACACACACACACACACACACACACACACACACACACACAATGATAGAGTGAGAGTGAGGGGGAGGGGAAGGACTGAGAGAAAGGCACACACACAAACTCACAGGGTGAGAGAGAGACCCCCCCCCCCCCCCTCCCCACACACACACACAGATAGAGAGGGGGAAGGGGAAAGACAGGCAGATGGCATTCCATAGACTTAATGGTTTGTATACTGTACAAACTGTACATTCTATCCCCCTACACTACCCCTAAGCCTACATATCGCACACACACACACACACACACACACACCATAGCTGTCAACCCTCCCGTTTTTTCCGGGTTTCTCACGTATTTTAGCTCTTTTCCCGCTGTCTTCCCGTTTTAGTATTTTCCCGTAAAATATCCCGTATTTTTACGTTCTGATTGTGTTAACTCAGAACACGCAACTATCTGGTTTAGTGCCAGAAGACGCGAATGAGAAGTCGCGCGCACTGTGAGAAAATTTTCCGTGCACTCATCCGAGAGCGCGCACACGTCTCTCAGCGCGCAAATATTGAGTTCTCTTTCAAGTCTTGCTCTTGAATGGACAAACTCACGCAAAAAGTATGTCAACATATTGATGAGTATTCTAGCAGACATAGTCTGTATATGGCTTAAGTAAGCTTTATACAGTCCAGAAAAGACGACGCATATCCGAGGTCTTAAAGGGGCAGTAGCCTTTACTGCTGTCTGTTTAATGTCAAACAAAAGACAAGGGCATCACTCACTGCTCTTGATTGAATAACTTTTGTAAGTTTAATAGGATTAATCTTTAATTTATACAGTCATATATGCAATGTTATTTTACATTTGATCAATTTCTGTACCTGAAAACTAATGTTAGACGTACCTGAAAAACCTGAAAAGCATAGTTTATTTTATTAGTATCTTTGCTCAATAGTATTTATTTGTGCTGCTGCTTGTATTTAAATGATTTGTTCTTATTATTTTCTTTTGTTTTATTTGACAGTAGTCCTTTTTTCCCTGAACATAGCAAATACTGAACCGTACCGAAACGGGGAACCTTAAACCGTGATACAAACCGAACCGTGAGCAATCTGTACCGTTACACCCCTAGCGTAACGTATGATAAAATGACTGAAAAAAGGTTGGGAAACACTGGCTTAGGCTACTATCGAAGAAGAAGAAGACAGTTGCAGCCGCGCGGTTGGGAGGAAGAGGGAAAAAGTAGCGGGAAGTAAACTTCAAGGAGAGTATAGTAATAATAAATGATAATAAATGGAATAAATAAATAATAAATGAAAATAATAAATGTTATATTTACCCATGGCCTTCCCTGTTATACAGAAATGTAATAGTTATCAAACCTTCCTTAACTGTATAAATAATAAATGAAATATAGATGAATCATCATTAAAGCTACAATTTTCTCTGTTCCCATTGTTCTTTGAAGAACATTAATGACAGGCTGACTCCACAAAATGACTCTAATTTGCCTCTTTGAAAAATAATTCTCTAATTTAACCTTATTACTATACTAATTGTAATATAAATAATACAAATATTAGAAGAAAAATATTTTAAGTGGTCATTATTGACAATAAATATTGCACAACTAGTATTTAGTACCAAAAGATCTCCTCAAAATATTCAATAAATATTATTGAACTAAAATATAGAACATTTATTTAATTGAAAAATAGTTAAGGTGTATGGTCACATTTGACCATCAATTAGTATGAGTATGACCAATTAGTATGGAATACCTGAAGGCTAAGTACAATAAAAAACATTAACATTAATGTTAACATTGTTGCATTACTCTCCATTATAAAACGATCCTGTATGGTTGATGTAATAATCAATGCACACTATGCTGTACTGTTTACCAAAACTTGCTGCAAACCCCTGTAAAGTGGAGCTGTTGTGTATCAAGCCATTCAAATGTATTGACACAGCGCTAGAAGTATTGAGATTTCTGTGAAGCACGACTGCGCGCGCCGCCGGGAGATGATAGAGCATGTCGCAACTCCGTATGGTTTTTCAACACTCTGGCTTTAACTGTTATGCCATATTAGCGCCAAAACGCTATTTATTGTTTGAATTTCGCATTAAAACTTTAAAAAATGTAAAAGCTTAGACATTGTTTAATATCAAAAGCAGGTTTGGCAATTTGGCGTGAGATTAAGTTGGGCAGCGTGAGAGCGTGAGACAGAGCCTGAAAGCGTGAGTGTCACGCCAAATGCGTGAGAGTTGACAACCCTAGGCAAAAGAGAACTCGATGTGAGCAGGAAACTGACGCGAGTCTATCTATGCATCGAGTGTGTGTGTGTGTGTGTGTGTGTGTGTGTGTGTGTGTGTGTGTGTCAGTGTCCCTTGAATAGCTGACATGAGACGCATCCACACAGACAGGACACTGACACACACACATACACATACACATACACACACACACACACACACAGACAGGACACACACACACACACACACACACACACACACACACACACACACACACACACACACACACACACACAGACAGGACACTAACACACACACAGACAGGACACTGGCATACAGCGCGCTCTCTTGTGTCTTGTCGCGCTTGGAAGCATTTACATGAATAGGAGCGTGATCATGTAACGCTAAGCAAAAATGGATATAAAAACGGACGCTGTGTTATTTGCGTTAAATATTTTTAATGCGTTAAGCTTCCGTTTCACGTTGACCGAGTTTGGTGGAGATTGAATAAATCACCTACGAGGAGAACGTAAAAACTCAGACCCTGAATTATACAAATATTCACGTTCAAACAAAAACTTTCTGTGAAAAAAAGACACTTATAAACAGACACTTGTAGAAAATAATGTGAATTTTTTTTAAAAATAAATTTGAACTATGTCAGTAAATAATGAATTTAAAGACAAATGTGTCAAAAGTGATCTTTGCAAACACAGCACATGACCTTCTGTAAAGCACATGTATAGAAAACACACTCACACTCCTCTGTTTTAAAAAAAGAGTTCTGTCTGAATGAGTACATGAAATCACGGCTGTCAGATGATAAGAATTGTAACTCAAATGTGATTTAGAAAATGAGTCCTGTAGTGATATAGTGTCATAGTTCATGTCCACATTAACCACTACGTTGTAATACCAATACCCATGTCATCATACACATTTGTGTCCTCATAAATCACATAAGCAAGCACAGAGAGAGAGAGAGAGAGAAAGGGAGTTTCAAAAATAATACAACACTGCCCCCTTTTGGTGATAGAGGGGAGGGCACACAAACAGTCAAAAACATTATTAAACTTTGACATGTTGCCATGGCAGCATTATTTGAAATATCAGGAATTCATTCATATGTCTCTATCTGTCATGTTTTCACATTATACTGATGAAGTTTGAAGTCAATCGTGTGAAAATAAGATGGTGATTCAAAGCATTTTTGAAAGTGACACACTTCCTGCTGCCAGTTGGTGGCGCTATAACTTTGACTCACAAAAGTCATATCCATGTGATCGGCCTCTTACAACGAACACACAGCTGAAGTTTCATCCAAATCAGTCAATGTTTGCACAAGTTATTACACACTTCCTGTTTACCTTTTCTCGCCATAAATTCGTTGCTTCGCCACGGCCAAACCGTTTAAGATATCAAAAATCCGTTCGCAATTTAGCATCCTCTGTGTCTTGACTTCATGCTGACCGAGTTTGGCACTGATTGAAACAATGGCCTCGGAGGAGTATATTAAATTCCAGAGCATGTGTTTTCAGAACAACCCATATTAGCTCACTTCCTGTTGGGCTGACACGTAACTTAGAGCACGAAAGTTGTTTGGCCCGATGAGGTCTATATGTGTACCGAGTTTCATACATGTACGTGCAAGTGTGTTTGATATATAGACCAAGTTTTCAGACCCCACTTTAGGGGGCGCTGTCGAGCCCCCCTGCCACGCCCGGGTACCAGCTTCAGCCCGGCTCTGATGGCCGCGCATTCCGATGTGTGTGCAAAGTTTCAAGAGTTTTTGAGCATGGTAAGGGCCCCAAAAGTGCCCGAGAAGTCGATAAAATAATAATAATAATAATAATAATAATAATTAAAGCTGCGAGCAGCGATGACGGGCCCAAGCCGGTGGCACCGCCACGCCGGTGGCATCAGCTTAACTGTGCACGGCAGGCAATAGGCATTTAAAATGGGAAAACATAAAAGGACTATGTCAAAGTCATCTGAATTCACCACATTAACTGCAGCAGTTGGTGCTGCTATGACCACAACAGCCACATCTATGAGATCAATTAAATTTATATGAATTTCATGTCAGATTATGTCAAAGGTCAAATTGGAATGAGTTCAGAATACCATTCGAATGCTGATGTTGTTTTATTCTAACACTTCTCTTCATGTGTTTTTGAGCTACCTTAGCTACCGTTTGTGCACCAATCTTATGCACCATAAAACATGCTTTCATTTCAATATGGGTGGTCCAATAAATTCTTTTTAATAAAAAATGTATAAATGGAGCCAAATCACAGAAACTGCAAAGATGATTTTAATATCAGTGTCAGGTAAGAGTAAGATGCGTGTCTACATTTTATGGAAGTTTATTATAAATAGCCACTTTTATAAAATCATGTGAAATTTATGTTTTAATACATTTATATTATATCAGTAAATAATTAATTTAAAGACATGTGCATCATACGTGATCTTGGCAAACACATCACATGACGTTTTTATTTTAAGTGATAGTTATTTGTGATAGCCTATATGAAAGGGTTAAATTATGATCAAAAGAGAAAGGCACACACACACACACACACACACAATGATAGAGTGAGAGTGAGGGGGAGGGGAAGGACTGAGAGAAAGGCACACACACAAACTCACAGGGTGAGAGAGAGACCCCCCCCACACACACACACACAGATAGAGAGGGGGAAGGGGAAAGACAGGCAGATGGCATTCCATAGACTTAATGGTTTGTATACTGTAAAAACTGTACATTCTATCCCCCTACACTACCCCTAAGCCTACATATCACACACACACACACACACACACACACACACACACTACCCCTAAACCTACCATCACAGAAAACATTCTGCATTTTTACATTTTTATTAAAAAATTGTTTAGTATGCTGTTAAAGCTATTTTTATTTACGGGGACACATGAAATGTCTTCATAAACCATGATTATGTTGTAATAAACACCCCTCCAACACACGCATTTCTGAGGCTTTGCCCATTTCCACTGACTGACATCTCTGATGTGTGTGTTGAGTTTCAAGCAATTTCAAGCATGCTAAGAGAAATTATACAAATATTCACGTTCAAACCAAAATATCTGACTTCCTGTTGGTCAGAGCTAATGACTGTAAAGTAAAAAATTAACTAATTAATCACATTTTTTTCTGTAATTAATCACGATTAATCGCAAGTTTTTAATATTTTAAGTTTGTAATATTTTGATATTGTAATAATTTCAGTTACTCTCCAAATTAATTTAGAAACAATTTAAAGACAGCATATTGTAAATATGTGTTGTATTGTCATTTTTTATGAATGAAGACCAGTATCACTGATACTAAATTCTCTATGAAACATTAATGACGTTACATTACAGTATAACTGAAAGCTCCCAATTTCAACATTTATTAGTCTTTAAAAAACAACTTTTAATTTAAGTGAACTTAAAAAAATCTTTACATAAACCCAAAATAATAAATGTTATATTTACCCATGGCCTTCCCTGTTATACAGAAATGTAATAGTTATCAAACCTTCCTTAACTGCATAAATAATAAATGAAATATAGATGAATCATCATTAAAGCTACAATTTTCTCTGTTCCCGTTGTTCTTTGATGAACATTAATGACAGGCATCATCAGTGCTCCTGTCACTTTAAGAACAACCGCGGATCTCACGCGCGGTCCCGCGCATCTCATTTCCTCACAACTCTTTAAAGTTCATTTAAGACGTTATTTAACTAATTTAAGACAGTATGAGAATACTCAAAATCCTCTGTGTTATTGTTTGTTCAACAGCAAAAGAGAACTCGATGTGAGCAGGAAACTGACGCGAGTCTATCTATGCGTCGAGTGTGTGTGTGTTTGTGTGTGTGTGTGTGTGTGTGTCAGTGTCCCTTGATTAGCTGACATGAGACGCATCCACACAGACAGGACACTGACACACACACACACACACACACACACACACAGACAGGACACACACACACACACACAGACAGGACACTGACACACACACACACACACACACACAGACAGGACACTGGCATACAGCGCGCGCTCTTGTGTCTTGTCGCGCTTGGAAGCATTTACATGAATAGGAGCGTGGTGATCATGTAACGCTAAGCAAAAATGGATATAAAAACGGACGCTGTGTTATTTGCGTTAAATATTTTTAATGCGTTAAGCTTCCGTTTCACGTTGACCGAGTTTGGTGGAGATTGAATAAATCACCTACGAGGAGAACGTAAAAACTTAGACCCTGAATTATACAAATATTCACGTTTAAACAAAAACTTTCTGTGAAAAAAGACACTTATAAACAGACACTTGTAGAAAATAATGTGAATTTTTTTTTAAAATAAATTTGAACTATGTCAGTATGAATTTAAAGACAAATGTGTCAAAAGTGATCTTTGCAAACACAGCACATGACCTTCTGTAAAGCACATGTATAGAAAACACACTCACACTCCTGTTTTAAAAAAAGAGTTCTGTCTGAATGAGTACATGAAATCACGGCTGTCAGGTGAAAAGAATTGTAACTCAAATGTCATTTAGAAAATGAGTCCTGTACTGATATAGTGTCATAGTTCATGTCCACATTAACCACTACGTTGTAATACAATACCCATGTCATCATACACATTTGTGTCCTCATAAATCACATAAGCAAGCACAGAGAGAGAGAGAGAGAGAGAGAGAGAGAGAGAGAGGGAGTTTCAAAAATAATACAACACTGCCCCCTTTTGGTGATAGAGGGGAGGGCACACAAACAGTCAAAAACATTATTAAACTTTGACATGTTGCCATGGCAGCATTATTTGAAATATCAGGAATTCATTCATATGTCTCTATCTGTCATGTTTTCACATTATACTGATGAAGTTTGAAGTCAATCGTGTGAAAATAAGATGGTGATTCAAAGCATTTTTGAAAGTGACACACTTCCTGCTGCCAGTTGGTGGCGCTATAACTTTGACTCACAAAAGTCATATCCATGTGATCGGCCTCTTACAACGAACACACAGCTGAAGTTTCATCCAAATCAGTCAATGTTTGCACAAGTTATTACACACTTCCTGTTTACCTTTTCTCGCCATAAATTCGTTGCTTCGCCACGGCCAAACCGTTTAAGATATCAAAAATCCGTTCGCAATTTAGCATCCTCTGTGTCTTGACTTCATGCTGACCGAGTTTGGCACTGATTGAAACAATGGCCTCGGAGGAGTATATTAAATTCCAGAGCATGTGTTTTCAGAACAACCCATATTAGCTCACTTCCTGTTGGGCTGACACGTAACTTAGAGCACGAAAGTTGTTTGGCCCGATGAGGTCTATATGTGTACCGAGTTTCATACATGTACGTGCAAGTGTGTTTGATATATAGACCAAGTTTTCAGACACCACTTTAGGGGGCGCTGTCGAGTCCCCCTGCCACGCCCGGGTACCAGCTTCAGCCCGGCTCTGATGGCCGCGCATTCCGATGTGTGTGCAAAGTTTCAAGAGTTTTTGAGCATGGTAAGGGCCCCAAAAGTGCCCGAGAAGTCGATAAAATAATAATAATAATAATAATTAAAGCTGCGAGCAGCGATGACGGGCCCAAGCCGGTGGCACCGCCACGCCGGTGGCATCAGCTTAACTGTGCACGGCAGGCAATATGCATTTAAACAGGAGAATATTTTAGAATCGCTCGAATATGCCACATTTACCGCAGCAACTGGTGCCACTATCACCACAAGCCACACCCATGATGTAATTTAAATCTAGATTAATTTTAATATCATAGGATAAAATAAATAAAAGTTATATTTTCCTGCTCAAAATTTTGTAAGTCCAGAAGGCCAGTATTTAATTCAAGGTGTTTGTAGTTCTTTTTTACTTATTCACACTAAAGTAGGGATGAAACGGTATGGAAATTTAACATCACGATTATAGTGACCCAAATTATCACGGTTATCAATATTATCACGGTTTTGTTCAAACAAGATGAAAGTGTTCAAAAAGAACAGATGCACACACTTAAAACATTTCAACAAGTTTTATATTTGAAATTAAACAAACAACAAATAACTAAAGCAGCTCTAAGCACTTTTTTAAGCTAGATTCTGTGGGATTTCTTTACTTAATGGCCGTCGTCAATAGCAACGCATAACGCATAAATAATAATAATTTGTCGTAAATATAATACCTAATATTATCTCTGTAAATATATTCTCAATAAATATTCTCATCAGTGTTCAGCTACGATGCATTTAAATCAAGCATATTTTGTGTTAGAGCCCAAACAGTATCCAAGTGAAATAATGCATATCCATATTTCCATATGATTTGACAGTTTATTTTATTAAATATCAAAATGTGTGCATCATACCTGACACCTAGATGAACACTTTACAGTCAGTTTTATGACTGTCATTCTCTTTAAATGCTAGTGAAGTTTGGTAACGTTATACACGTTTCAATGTTGTATGTAACTTTGCAGACGGTCCCTAACTTCGCCAGCGTTATGCCAGTCATATCAGATGCGCTGTGGTTCTGCTGTGTTTTTTTTAAACCATTTTACCTAAATCACCAAAATAATAAATGTTATATTTACCCATGGCCTTCCCTGTTATACAGAAATGTAATAGTTATCAAACCTTCCTTAACTGCATAAATAATAAATTAAATATAGATGAATCATCATTAAAGCTACAATTTTCTCTGTTCCCGTTGTTCTTTGATGAACATTAATGACAGGCATCATCAGTGCTCCTGTCACTTTAAGAACAGCCGCGGATCTCACGCGCTGTCCCGCGCATCTCATTTCCTCACAACTCTTTAAGTTCATTTAAGACGTTATTTAACTAATTTAAGACTCGAATATGAGAATACTCACAATCCTCTGTGTTATTGTTTGTTCAAGAGCAAAAGAGAACTCGATGTGAGCAGGAAACTGACGCGAGTCTATCTATGCGTCGAGTGTGTGTGTGTGTGTGTGTGTGTGTGTGTGTGTGTGTGTGTGTGTGTGTGTCAGTGTCCCTTGATTAGCTGACATGAGACGCATCCACACAGATAGGACACTGACACACACACACACACACACACACACACACACACACACACACACACACACACACACACACACACACACACACACACACACACACACACACACACACACACACACACACACAGCATACCAGCATAGCCATACAGTTTAAGTTCACCTACACTTTATATTAATAAAAAGGTTTACAGTGCAAATACTGTTGTTGCATATACTGTGCATAAAATTTGAAAACATTTGCAAAAAACACCACTGTATCATTAATTTTTTTTTAAACCTTTAAGTAACCATTTTTTAAACATCTATAAACATTACTTTTACATAGATAGACGGACCAGATATTCCTAACACTTTGGGAATACTTAAGGGTTACTAGTTGTTTTGTAAACTGTCTATAAACATTATCTGGATGGTTATTATAAAGTTGCAACCGATGACTATAATACCTTGTTAAATAGTTAATAAACAGTACCAGTAAAACGTGGGCAGTACCAGTAAAACATGTAAACAGTACCAGTCAAACATGTGGGTTGTCCTGATACTGTACTTCAAAATGTAACAGTGTAAAAATTGCCACAGAATAAAGTAATTGTTCAAGATCTATTGGTAACTCATAAAAATAATGTCATATTTGCATAAACTGTCTACTACCGTATATATCCCGACACTAGCACATTAAGATAAGCTATGAAAAAAATCATGTTCCTCTGCCTCTTTCTGGTTAAATAATGTTTATAATAATTGTTAATATAGCATGCTATATTAACTATTCCAGGTTATTTATGCATAGCATAAATAATAGTTAGTAGAGCATGCTATGCCACTTTCATCAAAACCTATTACAAAGCTATAGCAATCTCATGTCATTCCGTCTTTTCGAAAAAAAAGTTGCACTAACTGTTCGTTACAAGCAGCATTTGCCGTCAGGCAGGTAACGATAGCTAACATAAACATATTTTTGCTAGCCTACCTGCTGCAAACTTACACTTTTTTTGTACAAGACAAGTAGAGCTATTTTATCCAGTGTAATTTATCACATACCACTATCTTGTTTTTTCTTATCCTCCTCTTCCTTTCTCTATTTTCTTTTCTGGCTTCCTGAAGCATAAAATTCCGCTTAAAATCCGAAGATTTTGTATTTTGCCGCAGCAGAGATCGCGTGGTTGGCTGGCTGCTGTCAGCGACTACTGAGAGGGGCCCCTTAAGGGGGATCCCGATAGCAGTGTCATTGCACTTTACTGCATTGACTATCAATGGGGCGCTCACACAGTTTGTCGTTTCATTTTATTCTTAACCTGTCGCTGTCTTGGGGCCCCAGGCCAGCTCGAGGCCCCAAGCAATTGCTTGGTTTGCCTGCCTTGTCGCGACGGGCCTACACACACACACACACACACACACACACACACACACACACACACACACACACACACACACACACACACACACACACACACACACACACACACACACACACACACACACACACACACACACACACACACACACACACACACACACAGAAAGAGAGTTTAAAAAATAACACAACACTGCCACCCTTTAGTGAGGGGAGGGCAGACAGAGAATAAATATTCAGAAGAAATATATTAAATAAAATAAATATATTGATCTGAAAAATAGTATGATTATTTTAAAGCTATTTGGTTACATTTTAATAAAACATTGTTTTAGTATGTTTTTAAACACACACACATACACGTTGTAATACCAGTGTAATACCCATGTCATTATACAAATTTGTGTCCTCATAAATCACAAACAAGAGAGAGAGAGAGAGAGAGAGAGAGAGAGAGAGAAACAAGTTTTTTTTTTATCCTGCTTCAAAACTAATACAATGCTGCCATCTTGTGTTCATTGAGGGGAGAGCAGCAGACAGAGAATTTCTGTTCCCCTTTTTTGTCCTTATTTAATCCCTCGCCATGGAAACACCGTTTGAGATATCCAATATCCGTTCACATTTTAGCATCTTCAGTATCTTTGTTTCATGTTGACCGAGTTTGGTGGAGATTGAATAAAACGCCTACGAGGAGAACGTAAAAACTCAGACCCCGATTTAACCAAAAATTTACCTTCAAACCAAAATATCTGACTTCCTGTTGGTCGGAGCTAATGACTGTAAATTAGAAAGTTGTCCGGCTCGATGAGGTCAATATATATACTGAGTTTGGTGATTGTAGATGAAACGAAGCCCTTCACTTTTGTCAAAAGGTGGCGCTAGAGAGCCCCTCATCCCCGCCCGTTTCTGAGGCTTTGTCCATGTGTACTGACTGACATCTCTGATGTGTGTGTTGAGTTTCAAGCAGTTTCAAGCAATTTCAAGCATGCTAAGAGCCTCAGAACAGCCAAAAGATTATTAAACTTTGACACGTTGCCATGGCAACAGTATTTGAAATTTCAGGAATCCATTTCATACGTCTCTATCTCTCATGTTTTCACATTATACTGATGAAGTTTGAAGTAAATGGGGTGAAAATAAGATGGTGATTCAAAGCATTTTTGAAAGTGACACACTTCCTGCTGCCAGTTGGTGGCGCTATAACTTTGACTCACAAAAGTCATATCCATGTGATCGGCCTCTTACAACAAACACACAGCTGAAGTTTCATCCAAATCAGTCAATGTTTGCACAAGTTATAACACACTTCCTGTTTCCCTTTTCTCGCCATAAATTCGTTGCTTCGCCACGGCCACACCATTTGAGATATCAAAAATCCGCTCGCAATTTAGCATCCTGGATATGTTCTCTTCATGCTGACCGAGTTTGGCGATGATCGAAACAATGGCCTCGGAGGAGTATATTAAATTCCAGAGCATGGGTTTTCCGAACAACCGATTATAGCTCACTTCCTGTTGGGCTGACGCATAACTATGAGCACGAAAGTTGTTTGGCCCGATGAGGTCTATATGTGTACCGAGTTTCATACATGTACGTGCAAGTGTGTTTGATATATGGACCAAGTTTTCAGACCCCACTTAAGGGGGCGCTGTCGAGCCCCCCTGCCACGCCCGGGTACCAGCTTCAGCCCGGCTCTGATGGCCGCGCATTCCGACGCCTGTGCGAAGTTTCAAGAGTTTTCGAGCATGTTAAGTGCCCCAAAAGTACCCGAGAAGTCGAAAAAAAAAATAAAAAAAAAAAAAAAAAAAAAAACAAAGAATAATCTGAGGAAGAACAATAGGGCTCTGCGCCCTTTCAGGGCTTGGGCCCTAATAAGAAACAGAGGAAGAACAATAGGGCTCTGCGCCCTTTCAGGGCTTGGGCCCTAATAAGAAACAGAGGAAGAACAATAGGGCTCTGCGCCCTTTCAGGGCTTGGGCCCTAATTAAAGCTGCGAGCAGCGATGACGGGCCCAAGCCGGTGGCACCGCCACGCCAGTGGCATCAGCTTAACTGTGCACGGCAGGCAATATGCATTTAAACAGGAGAATATTTTAGAATCGCTCGAATATGCCACATTTACCGCAGCAACTGGTGCCACTATCACCACAAGCCACACCCATGATGTAATTTAAATCTAGATTAATTTTAATGTCATAGGATAAAATAAATAGAAGTTATATTTTCCTGCTCAAAATTTTGTAAGTCCAGAAGGCCAGTATTTAATTCAAGGTGTTTGTAGTTCTTTTTTACTTATTCACACTAAAGTGATAGTTTTTTGTGATAGTCTATGATACGAAAGGGGTAAATTATCATTCCGAG